>NC_060125.1:67794882-68419882 GCF_021461395.2 Schistocerca americana
ACGGCATTTTGGCACTGATGGGCTGATTTCCAAACAATATCGAGGTAAAATACTTAAGATATTACAAAATTCTGATTATACAGGAAACACCTTGCAGCGAGTTAGATCTTCATTCATCGAGTTATAGATGTACATGGTGACTGCGTGATGATGTTACAGAGTTACAGGTATGATGGACAAGGGTAAATGTGTCAATTTGAGGTCCCGAAAACGACCGTGTCGAAAGGTATGAGCGAAAATCGTTATGACAGCTCTTACAGTGGAATACATCTACCGGTACTATTGTTGCTAAGATTGTAGGGTAGGCGACTTTCAGAAAGGGTAGTATGGACCAAAACAAGAAAAAAAATGTTTAGTAATCATGGACTCTAAAATGCATACCTTAAGATGTATGAGCACTTGTTTATCTTCGCTACTGTGAAACACATGTGTTCTACTGGACAAGTGCCCATAGCTCTTAGGGTATGCATTTTAGAGCCCATATTTAATGGTCGTTTTTCCTTGTTTCGGTCCATACTACATCTTCGAAAAATATAGAAACCAGAGACGTTGCAATGGAAGAGATGTGTTTCGCATTATCGAAGATCGACAAGTGTTCATAGCTCTTAAGGTATTTAAAAAGAGTCGTTGTTTCATAGGTCTTTCTTTGTTTTGATCCATACCACCTCCTCTGAAAGTGGCCTGCCCTAAAATACTAGCAAAAACAGCGTTGGTACAGCTATTCTGCTTCAGGGCATCAGTACGATTTTCGCTTATAACTTTGGACTCGGTCTCTTACCTAAAATTGCTGCATTTACCTTTGTCCATCATCCCTGGAAGTCTGTCACACCATCACGGCATCACCCTGCGTAATGACCCTTATCAACCAATTCGTAACATTTAGATACAAATAAATACTAACAAATAGCAGACCGTTTGCCTCTGCTTGGTAGGGATATTAACCCTTAGCTTCAGCCTGTAAATTCATTCATTTACTCTCGAAAAAACTATTCGCTGTTTTTGTGTGGTTTTAAAACTACTTTACTGTGGAACAAAGCATTTTTTTTTTTCACTGATTTTTCTGTGCCGTCAAATGCTGCACAATATTTCGCCATTGTAATATAGAAACTTTTACTGAAAATACTACAACTGAACAAGTTGTCTGCATTCCCGAAGTCGCTTGCATGTGGGTGTCGGGACTAGTCAGCTGATCGAAATGTTAGTTTCATAGTTTCCGTATAATGACGCCATGTGCTTCGTATATCATCTACGGTCTAAGCACGTATTGGGTGCTTCCCCGTTTGACATATTCGCCGACGTGACCCATAGACGAAGTGGCCGCGATGCACTATCCATTGCATTCGCCTTCAGTGGGACAGAGAATTTACTCAGGGAAAGAGGACTTGGGTCATTTATAATGTATTTGTATAGGATTAAGTTCCACGTACTTACGGCCATAAAATTACGAGCTCGTTATCTGAGCACCTCTTCAAGCTCCCATTGCATTCACCTTTAGTGGGACAGACAAAAGGAAAGTAACGTCTGCAGAGATAAGCTGTTTTCCTGAGCAAATATCACTACAAAATTCACCCTCGATTCGTCACACAAGACGCTGCCCGCTTGCCCTCCGTCCTAGATGCCGAGTTCGATCAGCATGAAGTGCTTCTCTATTTCAGATTAGGCATTAACCTGCGGCACGCCCTTGATGACCTCCAAATTTCGACGCGCAAAGTACCTATGGAATTAGAGCGAGATCAACTGCTTCGAAGGGTTCTCTCTGCAATTTGGCGGGGATTCTGGGACAGTTTACGTAAGAGCACCAATCCGGCGTTTAGGACATTCTTCGCATTGCGTCTCAGCGTTACCGAAGGTGCGCTAGTGATAACGGTTGAGGTATCGGAAGTCCCTTGTACGACCAGTTCTTACAGCCCATCAGTCCAAAATGTTTCGAGACTGGATTAATAGAAAATAGAGAAAACTTGAGATGGTACTTTTAACACTTCATTTGTTGTACATTGTCCTATTCTTACCCCCTCCCCCCCCCCACCCCCGTCCTTTCCACTTGACCACGTGAATACAACAGATAAAACGTTCATACAACCATGTAAATGTAAATGTCGTGTGACTAGGGCCTCCTGTCGGGTAGACCGGTCGCCGGGAGCAAGTCTTTAGATTTGACGCCACTTCGGCGACTTGCGCGTGGATGGGGATGAAATGATGATGATTGGGACAACAGAGCACCCAGTCTCTGAGCGGAGAAAATCTCCGACCCAGCTGGTATCGAACCCGGACACTGACATTCTGTCGCGCTGACCACTCAGCTATCGGAGGCAGACATACAACCATGTGAAACAGTCAAAAAATCCTACTGTGGGAGGTTGCTCTAATCGTATGTCATATTGTCTAGGATACTGGTTATATCGTCAAAGCGTTGACCCCTCTGTGAATTTCTGCGCTTTATCGTTTTGTAGTAGTTTCGTATTGATAACACCAAGACTCTTCATCCGTGATGATTTTTTCCAGAGAAGAATTCTCGGCCTTTTGTTTTTCTCTTTCCTCTCGTTCCTCTTCCTCAAAATATTCTGGACAAAATCTTTAGAATTTGATTTGTGCATGTTGCTGCACTGCCACTTATTAAACAACAATGTTGATACCCTACGGCCACACGTCCACTTCTTACAACTGCCTATGCACAATGAACTGGCGGAAACCAGATCTGTTGTTTACAGTTGTTAGTTCAAGATGCTACCTTAAATGATGTCGCTTACACATCAGGAGTAAAATCAGCCTCGGAACATTTTGGACGGCTGTGGGTCAGAAATGTGGACAATGACAGACTGATTAATAAACTGGGGGCATTAGGAACAAAAATTTTGGATGAAATGTACGGACATGTGAGAGAAGCAGGAGGATGGATGAAGAGTAAGGTACAACCATGAACTGCAACAGCTTACACAAGGGAAAGATACAGCAAAATTTAATAAATCTCGGGATCACGGTGATTATAGCTAGAGGGTGGGGGGAGGGGGGAGGATGAGGGAGCAGATGACCAGATGTCCACAAGAATGACGAAAGGAAGACTATATTCTCCCAGGAGGAAGAGCTGGCAGTGAGCAAGACGGCTAGATACTGTGTTGGATGATAATGCCAAGATGGACATTCGAGGCTGGAAGAGGAAAGCAGAGAACAGACGTGTACAGGAGACCCAACGCCATTAAGGCCTATACGGCAAAGATGAAGAACAAGTAGTAGCTCGGTCGATGTGGGACAACAGCAGCTTCAGCTTCGGCCTGTATGCCAGGGAACGGTTAGCGCCACTCCCCCCCTTCACCACGAGTTCCACTTTACAGCCACCGGGTCGACAGCCTCTAGCGACCACGATGGTCGCAACCGGCGCTCTCCACTCGGATGAAGTTCTGCCGCTGAGCCCAGTGGCGGGTACCTCGCCACCGCTCTATCCTCATCGTAGTCGGAGCAGTCTCAAACGTGACCGTTTTCAGCGGAGGATCTTTGTATCGGTGCTCAACATGAACACTGAATCGAGCATCGACACACACACATACACACACACACACACACACACACACACAGAATTATACACACTCGGACTACAACGCCAACGTCCGCCGCTTGCCGCAAGAAGTGCACATCCTACGTGACATGACTATATTCTCTGGCATACCATCATTACCAATTTCCGTTAGCTACTTCTTTGCGTCTCCATTCCATGCGGTCCATCACTTTCTACTTAAATCTGCTGCCCAGCAAATTGCCCAGAATCCGCATTCCATTCCTCCCCCATCTCATCTTTCCCTCCTGATACCTTTCTCAAACAGATTTTCTTATTTTATTTTACACTACTGGCCATTAAAATTGCAACACCAAGAAGATACTGGCCATTAAAATTGCTACACCATGAAGAAATGCAGATGATAAACGGGTATTCATTGGACAAATATATTATACTAGAACTGACAAGTGATTGCGTTTTCACGCAATTTGGGTGCATAGATCCTGAGAAATCAGGACCCAGAACATCTCTGGCCGTAATAATGGCCTTGATACGCCTGGGCATTGAGTCAAACAGAGCTTGGATGGCGTGTACAGGTACAGCTGCCCATGCCACAGTTCATCAAGAGTAGTGACTGGCGGGCGTATTGTGACGAGCCAGTTGCTCGGCCACCATTGACCAGACGTTTTCAATTGGTGAGAGATCTGGAGAATGTGCTGGCCAGGGCAGCAGTCGAACATTTTCTGTATCCAGAAAGGCCCGTACAGGACCTGCAACACACGGTCGTGCATTATCCTGCTGAAATGTTGGGTTTAGCAGGGATCGAATGAAGGGTAGAGCCACGGGTCGTAACACATCTGAAATGTAACGTCCACTGTTCAAAGTGCCGTCAATGCGAACAAGAGGTGTCCGAGACGTGTAACCGATGGCACTCCATATCATCACGCCGTGTGATACGCCTGTATGGCGATCACGAATATACGCTAACAATGTGCGTTTACCGCGATGTCGCCAAACACGGATGCGACCATCATGATGCTGTAAACAGAACCTGGATTCATCCGAAAAAATGACGTTTTGCCATTCGTGCACCCAGGTTCGTCGTTGAGTACAATCATCGCAGCCGCTCCTGTCTGTGATCCAGCGTCAAGGGTAACGGCCGCCATGGTCTCCGAGCTGATAGTACATGCTGCTGCAAGCGTCGTCGAACTGTTCGTACAGATGATTGTTGTCTTGCAAACGTTGGGTCAGGGATCGAGACGTGGCTGCACGATCCGTTACAGCCATGCGGATAAGATGGCTGTCATCTCGACTGGTAGTGTTACGAGGCCGCTGGGATCCAGCACGGCGTTCCGTATTACTCTCCAGAACCCACTGATTCCATATTCTGCTAACAGTCATTGGATCTCGACCAACGCGAGCAGCAGTGTCGCGATACGATAAACCGCAAACGCGATAGGCTACAATCCGACCTTTATCAAAGTCGGAAACGTGATGGTACGCATTTCTCCTCCTTACACGAGACATCACAACAACGTTTCACCAGGCAACGCCGGTCAACTGCTGTTTGTGTGTGAGAAATCGGTTGGAAACTTTGCTCATGTCAGCACGTTGTAGGTGACGCCACCGGCGCCAACCTTGTGTGAAAGCTCTGAAGAGCTAATCATTTGCATATCACAGCATCTTGTTCCTGTCGGTTAAATTTCACTTCTGCAGCACGTCATCTTCGTGGTGTAGCAATTTTAATGGCCAGTAGTCTATTTGGTTTGGTTTCAGGCAGAGCCCATTTCGCCAGATATAAGAGAACAGTTTTTATAAGCTCCTTCTTTCTTAATGCTCGTCCTATCCAGTTTTTTTCGCTATTTTCGTTACATACAGTAACAGCCTTTGCTTTCCCACAGTCTGCAGTACCTCCTCATTTTCCAGTCTCTCCACCCATCTTATTCTGTTCACTCTCCACCACGTTAATATCTCAAAAACCCTTAACCTTGATCTATCTTTCTTCCTCACAGCCCAATGGCGTTTAGCTACCCACAACTTCAGCAGCACTACACGACATATACGCATCAATTGTCTGCGCACGGATCACGCATTTTCTGTAAATTCTGGCCCTGTGAATCGCAAGATACCATTGCCTACGGGGATGACATTAACAGTGAAGGGATGCAGGTCGTCCGCAGTAATATTCTCTTAGTCAACAGCTGGCATGGTGCCTTCTATTAGCGCCACAAGTCCCATGGACGTCCAGGTGAATGTGTCGATTTCAGAATACTACAAATTGCGTCCTGTATGTTTAGAATAGCTGTTTGCCCGGATGACGGCGTTTCCGGACACGACCGTCGATCTGACGTAACAAGCAACGTGATTCATACCAACAGGCGAGACGTTTCCACTGATCTACTGTGCAAACTCGATGATCCCTTCTCCACTGCAGTCGTAATCGACGATGTCGTTCAGTCAGCACGTAGGCAACACGTTCAGTGAAAACGTAAGGGTCATCTACTAGGCAGTCCCATTTTCAACAATACACGTTGAATGATGCACTCTTTAGCATTTCTACCTGCAACAGGATTGTTTTCTTCCGTCTTATCTGTCACAGATCGGCTCTTGTCCTGCTTTAAAGAGAGCGCCAGCTTCCGACCTCCACATTCTCTTAGTGGAGGAAGATGTCCAAGACCTTGTCGCCTACTTGTGAGTTCAACATCTTTCAATCACTTTCCACAGACTCTCACGACAGTACCACGCGAGCAGCCGAACGGCTTCGGCGTTTCCGAGACGTTCGTTCTCAGGCGCCTAACTGCAACAATCTGTCTCAGAGTCGTTTACATCAGTGAATTACCCCCCCCCCCCCCTTTGTCGCCATTTTATCACTATCATGATTGCCTCCGCGTATATGTTCCGCTCATACAGGGTGAATCACTTAAAACTTGCACCACCGCAAATATTGCGGAAATGGAAAGTGCTATTGATGTGCAGTTTGCACAGATTGCAGATTGCAGCGGAGTGTGCGCTGATGTGAAACTTTCTGGCAGATTAAAACTGTGTGTGTGGGACCGAGACTCGAACTCGGTACCTTTTGTAAAGTTTGGAAGGTAGGAGATGAGGTACTGGCAGAAGTAAAGCTCTGAGGACGGGGCGTGAGTCGTGCTTGGGTAACTCAGTTGGTAGAGCACTTGCCCGCGAAAGGGAAAGGTCCCGAGTTCGAGTCCGGCACACAGTTTTAATCTGCCAGGAAGTTTCATATTTGCACAGAATGGATTGATAGCCAGCGGCTCGTATTGTTAGCCACTGAACATACTGTAATAATACTTGGAAAGTTTATTTTTTGTGTAAACATACACTTTTTATAGAACAGTGCATATTAACATATCCGACGTACACGTTCTTCTCTGCGTCCAATACAATTTTCTGGAAACAATTCGTGAAGACATGCTGTAGAGCTTCGTACACTAGAGGCTGGACAACATTCATTTACGTACCACATGTTCCTCCTAGTCTGCAGAGGAAAGTCTTCTAGCATACGGAAGATGGTCTGGTAGGAGACTGCAACGCTTGTGCGCGTTCAGTGTCCCTTCTGTGAAAAACAGGCCCATGAGTTGGTGGTTCACTGTCCCACGCCACACGTTTACACTCCATGGACGCTGACTTTCCACCTGAAGAAGTCAACTTGGATTGTCGTGGACATTTCGGCGGTTGACCTGGGCGTGACTGATACAGGGTGTATATTTTAAGTTTACAAACCAGAATAACTCGAAAAATAAGGTTCACACGAAAAAAATGTGTAGAATCCAAAGTTGATCATTTTCGAGGGGGCCATCTGCTGGTGCTAAAATTAGCCCGCCACCCCAGCCCCCTGGAGATGAGGTGGGAAGCAACTTGAAAATTTCATATGGGAACCCCCATTTTTTATTGCAGTATCAGATTCTTCATAAAAAAACTACGTACATTTTGTCTTAAGCATTTGTTTTGATTTTTGGTAGTTGGCGCTGTAATTCGAAAAATCCATGTTCTAATTTTTGCGTGGAAAATGGTTACGGATAAATAAAAAATGAGTTCACTCGTTAGTAAGTAGGATGTTTGGTTAGTTAGCTAGTTAGATGATTTGTTTGATAATTAAAAGTTGAGTGGCATCATGACCACGAAACAAACAAAACTTATCCGAATCTGGGGAAAAGTATTTGGGTCAACATTTGTAAAACTCTGATTCCTCTCTCTCAAACCCCTCTCTATGGGGAGAGAGGGAGAGTTTTAGTTCTGGCAAATCAAAATTTACGAAGTAAACAAGTATTTTTTATTTATCCGTAACCATTTTCCACGCAAAAATGAGAACAGGGATTTTCTTGAATTACAGCGCCAACTACCAAGAATCAAAACAAATGCTTAAGACAAAATGTACGTAGGTTTTTATTTAGAATCTGATTCTGCAATAAAAAATGGGGGTTCCCATTTGAAATTTTGAAGTTGCCTCCCACCTCATCCCCAGGGGGCTGTGGTGGCTGCCTAATTTTAGCACCAGCAGATGGCCCCCTCGAAAATAATCAACTTTGGATTCAACACATTTTTTCGTGTGAACCTTATTTTTCGAGTTATTCTGGTTTGTAAACTTAAAATTTACACCCTGTATATGTCGCTTCATCACTAAACAAGACACATGATACATTCTGTCTTAATGCCCATGTACAGAAGTCAACACGATTCTCGTAAGGGCAGTTCTTCATAGAGGGAGATGTGATAGAGAACTAACCTATATCGATGGAGAATGCGTAAGACACTTGCCTCAGTCATGCCATTTCCTGGTGGGATTGTGCGGGAGCTAACATGAGGATCAACTGCAACAGCAGCAAGACCATTAATTTCCCCCTCTTCTATAGTCACTTGTTTCCTTCTGTTGCGCTATCTAGGTGTTACAGTACCACATTCACGTAATGGTTGAAATGACTGATAAATATCGGCCAAGATGGTTGACGTCTATTGGGATATCTTGCCGCATACACCGTGCGAGAACAAAATGAATTATTCCTACACTCTCCATACACGATGAGCATGTCGGCTTTTTCTACACTGGTAAATTCCATCGTCCACCTACGGCCTATTGCTTGAACTGTCACACACTAACTGACTAGCAAGTTGCACTGCATTCAAGGCACACACAAGCACACCGGCAGTGAACACCACTGTCATTCTAATGTACTCTAATTTTCGTTTTTTAATGACAAAAGGCGTCGTTCCACTTATGTGTATGTTGACACAAAAAATACTCTTTCTCGATGTTATTGCAATCCGGTGATTGGGTAACAATACTAGCATCTGACCACCAATACGTTCTGCGAAAACCGCACATCGATGCCACTTTCCATTTCCGCAATATTTGCGGTGGGAGTTTTAGGTGATTCACCTTCACACTTTCCTTATCGCATTACGTGCCCGTAGCGTCACCGGGCGCACTCAGTTTCGCTCTGTGGGCGTTAATTATAACTTTTTGCGTTACCAACAGTCATAGGCGCAGTGCAAAGCAGTCCTCCTCCGGTGAGAAAAATGCTCTGTTTGCACGAGGTTGCTTTTTTTCCGTTGCCATTATTACGAATTATACTGCCCCTCAAAACATACTAAGCGCTTACCGTAAGGACACTTCGTAGTTTTAGTTGGTTGGAGGGTTGGTTTCTGGCACATGCTGCGTCTTCATATCGACGTATCCACCTATTGTCCTAATCACTGCTTAGTTCATACAGCTGACTAAATACACTCTGCGGTTGCGAACTGATTTGTAGCGCTTTCTGCTTCCATTTTCGACGCAGCCCCTGGATGGTGATGACATTGGAACTCTTGCCCAACTGTATTAGTACCGTTTTATCCAACCTGAGTAGCATTCTACGATGTTTCTCGTAATACTGGATGATCTGCACGTCGTCATTCATTTTTCGTATGCATGCATGTATATAACTACACGAATGCTTGGAAAGCAGAGACGCGGTAACGTGATGTGGATTATCTTCCGTAGCGCCTCCGTCGCTGAAGCACATAAGGTGGGGAATAGCCGGAATCCCTGTTGCAGCGCTCTTCGAATGACAGGATATTGTGTTATGTAAGGGCATCACTTGGTCTCTCGCCTGTATATGCGTGGCCTGGATGCTGCAGTCTGTGAGGTAAAATGTCCATAAAATACCAGCAAAACCCCACTGCATTTAAGGCCGCCGAAAATACTTTTATTGAACTGTCAAGGCATTCTGTAAACAGGCAGCAGCTACAGCGACTTGCGTTTACCGTATCAAAAGAGCAATCTGTAAGCGGATAAAACGTCTAAACGTCGATCGCCCCACTACCATAGTGGCTTAATCGGCCTCCAGATTATTAGTTGTGACATCTTTGATACTGTTGTTCCGTAGACGCTTGTAGATCTCAAACTTCACATATAGAAGCGACACCAGTCACTTGTCTGTTCTACTGATCGGGTTCGTCTGTCAGACTCTCAAGACATTCTCAGCTTCCGTAAGCAACTTGAGTAAATTTTGGCTTCATAGAAGTTCGTTATAGATTTTAATAATCTCTTCTCCTACTTTACGTCAATTTACTCTTTACACCTCTACTGGTAGGCCATCTGTGCCTGATGTTTGTGGGTCGCTGTTGACCTTATGACTATTTAGTAGACTTCTGTCAAGCAGAACAGTTTCAGTTTTTCGGTTTTGCTGCGTCGATATTGTGTTCCGTCCATCCTGTACCTGCAGCCATCAAAATATGAGCTGTTGTACCAGACGTAGAAAGTATGAATTCAGAACGATTGAAAACAATTCAGAGAATTTCTGCCTGCATTTCAAAAATATCACCCAAGAACTGTACAATTTTACCTTGCCTGTGTTTACGTTTCCTTTTATATACGATGGACGGAGATCGGATGCAAAAATTTGGGATTTGTATCACACGCTTGGAATTTTTACCAATCAGCCGAGCTGTAATTAATGTTGAAAAATTTTGCGTTATATCTACTAAAGGTTTGAATGTCTTGGTGTATGCGTTCTGACGTCTCGAAAAGTTATTTTAATCTTGCGAAATAAAATTCCCTACGTTTCTTCATGCAGACCGATACATCTTTTGTATGTTTTGAATAACTGTGTAATTTTGTGCTATGCTAAGCGAATCCACCGATCGATGGCACCATCAATCTCGCGCAGATCATGAACGTGCGGTGGCAGAAAATGACAGCAGTCTGACCACTTAAAATAAATTGTAATATGAATGACGACAAGCTTGTTTCAACATACGCAATAAAAATTTTTAAACGTTCATTTGGGGAAGCCTTTTGGACGAGTGGCGTTAGCATTTGGAATTGTGTGCGAAATGACTGATTCCCAACGATGAGTCTGAGGTACATCACGCAAACTGCAGAAGTGCAAATCATTTTTGTATGAGTGTCCCTCTACGTGAGTTTCGTGAAAATATGATTTTTTTTTCATCTTCTTCTTCTTTGCCTTGTCCCTTGTCTATGGAGTCAGCATTGTTATAGCTGTTCTGGCAATGTTGGCGAAAGTTGGTGGCCTGATGTCCTTCGCCGGCTGGTGTGGCCTAGCGGTTCTAGGCGCTACAGTCTGGAACCGCGCGACCGCTACGGTCGCAGGTTCGACTCCTGCTGTAAGTAGGCTGTTTAGGTTTTCTTATTGGTAACGCCACGTAGCGCTCTGTATGAATCCCGCCAGTTCTGATGCAATTCAGGTCTGTCGTTACGATCATATCGTCTGTCGTCATGTCGGTAGATTCCATAGTTTCTTTCTTGTCGGTCACGTGGTGGAGAATTTCTCCCTGAATTGTAACTGCGCGCTGGACCGTTGCGTCTATACTGTCTCCCTTGATAAGAATTGTTTTGGTTCCCATATTGTCTGTTTCTCTGATTGTCTCTGTGATAGTCACTACCACGGAGAGGTGATCTTTCCCTGTAATTATTACTACTGTGCCAACGGTTGTCATACGGGTGGTGTCTGTTTTGGTCAAGATTTGTGTTGTGAGAATAGCCTTGTCGTGTCCAGTTATTATTTCTTTCATCGCGGAATTGCAACGGATGTGACCTGTAATTGTTGTCCTCCTGTTTTCGCGTTCTGCAATTGTCAGTGTCAATTTCTAATTCTTGTAAGAGTCCCTGAAAAGCTTCAATGTCGTCTTTGCAACGTCCTGCCAAAATAATATGTCGTAAATGTTCAGGTAATTTAATTAAGCAAATGCGAATGAGTTCTGAGGGGCTGTATGGGTTTGACAGGTACTGATTCTTGTGCAATATGTCTTCAAAGTATTTCACAAGACTGGAAAATTCAGATTGTTCGAAATGTTTCATTATTATGATGCTATGTTTTACTCGATCTTGTGTAACTTGAGACCAATATGCTGAGAGGAAGGCATGATAAAATTCTCCTTCACTGTGGCAATCGTGAATGACCGATCGCATTCTTACAACTGGTTCATTCTCTAAATAGCCACACATAAATTCTAATCTGTGCTCTAATGACCAGTTGGGAGGAAAACAATGAGAGAATTGATGGAGCCATGCTTGTGGATGAATTTCGTTGCCAGAATTCTTAAATGTTTTGAATTTACGTGTAGTAATGAACAGCTTATAGTCAAAATCATCATGTCGGCGAGTCGCATGTCGGTCATTGTTACGTCGTTTCGGCGGTTCTATCTCAAAATTCGGTGTACCTTGCCAATTTCTTTCATAATTTCCGAAGTGCCCTGAGTTATTATTTTGTGGCTGTTCCGTATTCCTATGTCCCTCTTCCCGTATTGGAGCACGAGTGGCCTCTAAAATATGTAATTCCTGTATTACCTGTGTCAACTGATCTTCTACTTCCCGGATTTCTCTTTGGTGTTGCGTATTAATTTGATTCTGATTTTGTTTGAATTTCCTAATTTGTTCGCACTCTTCTGTGTCATTAAAGACTACCGGTTTTGTGTCATTCAGATTATCATCTACCTTCGTAGATAAATTATTTAGCTGATCCGAAAGTTCAACTACTTTCTCTGATAATGAACTAATTTCCTCCATGTGTCTTTCTGAACCAATTTTCAGAGTATCTACTGTGTCCTTTAAGTTTTCCTGAATTTTTGCAAGTTGCGTAACCGAATCGGTAGATGCAACTGAGTCAATTTTAGCTTGCAAGGTGTCGTGATTTTCATGAACTATAGTTTGCAGTTCCTTTATGGCTGCTTCGTGATTCTGTAATGCATTTTCACGACGCGAAAAAATAGGTTGGAAATGCTCACAAATTTGCGTTTTTACGTCATCACAGACTTTTTGACATTTCGATTCGATTTTATGTAACTTAGTAGTTAAATCTTCACGTGTTTGTTCAAGTGTGGTGTCTAACTTTTGAAGATTTTGTTCCATTGTGTCTAACTTTTGAAGATTTTCTTCCATTGTGTCTAACTTTTGAAGATTTTGTTCCATTGTGTCTAACTTTTGAAGATTTTGTCCCATTTTTTTCTGATTTTGTTCAAGCGTTGTGTCTAACTTTTGAAGATTTTGTTCCATTGTGTCTAACTTTTGTAGCCTTTGTCCCATTTGTTGCATTAACTGTAATAACAATGCACTGGTGTCTGAAACATGTTTCTCAGTGCTTTTCGCCAGTGAAGTGGCACCGGCAACATTCACATTTTGACAAGCAGAAAATGTGTCTTGACTTATTTAAGAAAACGGTGAGGACCCAAAACCTCAATCTGTAGTATTTGCAAAATTGTGTCCTGTCATTCCCGATTCCTGAGGCGGGCTGTTGCCGACCGATCGATCGATAATGCTTCCCTGTTCACTAATTGTTTCACTGTCTACACCATTGTTTGCCGCCCGCTCCATTTCCCTATGCACAATTACCAAATTACTACTTTGAACATTAGTTAATTCATTACACGGTGACGCTAACACACTGCTTTCGTCTTCACTGTCGTTTCTCAGTTTACTTTGGGGCCTAGTATTACGTTTTTCACGCGCCATTACTGTCACAATATTTTACACGACAACACAGAAAAGCACAATTTGAAGAGCAAAATAAGAAAACACATTAACATAGCATTGAAAATGATATTTCGTTAATTGCAAGCGCAGCTGCGAAATACTTGGTGCAAATCTACATGCATGCCACAACTGTTTTACTGTACAAGAATGATAAACTACAACTACAAAGGAAATTCTCTCTACAATTACGCGCTAGTAATAAACAATAGCTACACTAATTACACGAACTACAAGAAAAAAATCAGAAGATTCCAGTGAGGTATCCTCGGCTAAGGGTCGACATATGAAACGTCCCCTTAGAAAAATTGTACATGACTGTGCTTGAACTGACACACAATATTTTAGAGCGCAACGCAATCTTACTTTCAATAATTCCTACAAAAGAATGGCCCTGACTAACATTAACCTATACCTTTCATAAATCACTTACCTCACAAAAATCTTCGTTACTCGAACTACTGCAATACAGCGAGCGCCACTACTGCCAGCTAAATAAAAGATTCAAACTACGGAAGGCACTAACTACTGATAGGTATAGTTAGCAAATGAAAGATTTTAATAGAGAACAAACAATGTATCTACCTTAATAGTCATAATATATATAGCAGTTCATGACATCCAGTCTCACAAATTTCAAAACTCCGCCATTTCTCTCCCCACATCCACCACTGCTGGCGGCTCACCTCCAACTGCGCAACGCTACGCGCTGTTCACATCTAGCTGCCCAACACTACAATGGCAGACAACAATGCAAACTAGCCACAGACTGCACACAGCACAGCCAGTGATTTTCATACAGAGCGCTACGTGGCGTTACCAATAAGAAAACCTAAACAGCCTACTCACACTGCCACGGGCATGGATGTGTGTGATATCCTTAGGTTAGATAGTTTTAAGTAGTTCTAAGTTCTAGGAGACTGATGACCTCAGATGTTAAATCCCATAGTGCTCAGAGTCATTTGAACCATTTGATGTCCTTCCTATGCCACTACAGCCCTCGGGACGGAACCTGTGTATTATCCTTTTCTGCCTCTGGACTGAATAGAATATTCAAGTGTGAGAACGTTTTCTGAATGTGTGTTGTACATCTGGGGCAAGACACGGGAAACAACCCGATACTTACGAAGTAGGTGGCGGGAAACCGTCTAAAACCATATCCAGGCTGGCCGCCCCATCACGCCTCGTCGATAATCAGCGACGCTGATTCGATGCGTGGAGCATTCCATCTCCTCCAGTCTCGGAAGCACTGCCTTAACGCGCTCGGGTTTTTAACGGTAAGACCAACAAGGAGATGTATGAGTGCTGTCAAACTGCGTGTTTCTATTCTAACGTAAATTAATTTTTTTCGCACTCTTCTGTTTGTGTTGGGGCAGGAACTATCACGAAGGCCACCATTGCCATGCCAGTTTTTTAGTGCCAGGCCAGTTCTTTTAGTCATCAGTTCTGACTGATTCGATGGCGCCCACGAATACCCTCCTTCCTGTGTCAATCTCTCCATCTCCGAGTAGCACTTGCACCCATCGTCCTTGATTCTTAAGCATTCTTCTTGGTCCCCTAGAGATTTTTTTCGTTTATAGTTCCCTGTAGAACCTTTCAAGTTATTCCCCGATGCCTTAACGCATGTATTATCAACCTGCCCCTTTTTCTTGGCAGTGTTCCAAAAATGTTCCTCTGCTTGCCAGTTCTACGGAGAATCCCCTCATTCCTTATCTTATCAGTCCACCTAAATTTCAATAGCAAAACATATCAAAAGCTTCGATTGTCTTCTGAAAACCAGGAGGCCCTGGCCAGCTGAAACAGCTATGGGTGCCCTGGATCGAAACGAGATGTCACTCGCCTCCGGATCCCACAGTCTGGACACTGTGCTACATAAGCCCCTCAGTTGGTTAATAATTTCATAATTGACACAGGACACAAAAAAAACTACCTACCACTTAACACTTTACTTGTCTGAACAGAGGTCTGAACGTCAATAGAGCTATCGAAAGCCATCTGTGACAGGTAGTTTTATGGTTTTGGTTGATGTTAATTACACTGAGCAGACAACAGGTCAAAAATTAATGTACAAAAAATCTGTTCGTGCTTAAATTATGAAACAGAAATTATTAGACTTATCTTCACGTGTTACATGGAAGTAAAACAATATATCTACTTTCATAAAATATTTTTAAAAATGTGTTATAGTGGCTCGCAGTCCATCAGTGCTACAGGTGGCGTGAGACCTGTAACGAAACCTGTTGTCAGTAGGAATCGTGGCTGGAAGCTGTCCAAGAGGCGGCTGTGACAGCGGGGGTGAGGAGGTATGGAGGGCGGGGATAATGTTTTAACTCCACGACAACACCCCAGCTCCTTCTGCACAGAGGACATAGTCAAACATATTGTCTCAGTTAGATATTATACACTGATGCCGGAGTTATTTTCAATAAGCGACACTCTGCTGGAATTTGGTCTTTGTGACATCTTCAGCGATACGTTTTTTTTATGTTGTCTATACGTGTAAACTGGCGGATATTTGAGGTTTTCTTTACTTTTGGGTATATAAACCATCCATATGTGACCATGTAAGGTGAATATGGAAACTGTAGCACCACGACAGTATTCTTTTTGCCAGAAGTTCACAAACAAGCAAGGAAGTGTGAACAGGTACATTATCGTGGCGCAAAGTCATGAATTGTTTGGCCACAAATCTGGGTATTATTGTCGATTTGCTTTACACAAACGGCATTGGACTTGAAAGAAGAAATCCTCGTTTATCTTTCGATCTTATGGTCAGAAGTAATAGGGCGCTATGCCGTTAAAACCTGCTGTACCATACGTGGCTAAGAGGCTCCCCGCGGTACAGCAACGTCATTCGGGTTGCCTGCACTGCAGGAGTTAACGTAGGTAAAATTGTAGACCCGGCATGAGTGCGGCACTTTTGCCTCTCCACTTTGCATCGCTTGTCAGTTGGGGGGAAATAGAGCGTTGATCGGAATGTGACCATCTCTTAGGGCAAGCTGAACCGGGACTCGTGCGAAAACACTACATTTTGCCACACACCACGCCAGTGTCGGCGTTCACGTGAAAACTGTAGTCTATAACGTTGGCGGGTTCTGGTCAATAGAAGCCGACGTAGCGGTATGCGTGCCACACACAACCGTTGCAGTGGTCCAAGGTCGCGCCAACACTGTGGACGAAACTATTCTCTCCGTTAGAGTCAAGCGGACAAGATGGCGGTCATCTCGCATTACGGTCACATTGTGTCGTCCTTTACTCTGTCGGCGCTGTCTGTGGCCCTCTTCCCTCCACCAGCTCCACATACACCTCACTGTTTCCGCAGTGTGTCCTGTACGAGCCGCAATGTCACGGGAGAACAGACCCGCCTCCCAGAGACCAAGCGTTCTGCTCCGTTCGAAAGCACTCACATGTCGATATTCCACCTTGTGATGTCGGTGAGGCATAGGAGCAACGGTTACACATTTCCAGTCCCCATGACAGTTCCGTTCCTACTGAGCGTTGCCTAACACTGTGCTGTTGGGCCTATGTGCACGCAATCTCTCTACCATGTAAATCACTTACAGTGGTTCCGCTATTCTATAGTCCTCTGAGTGTTTCACTTTTTAGAGACAGTAGTGCATACAATAAAACGAAATTTCTGTGGCTATGATTGGCTGAAACGAGTGTCGCAGAAACAAGACTTAGTTCGTCAGAAGAGGGACCTGTAAATTTTTCTGATCATTGTGCTCATATTACGAGAATCAATTTACAGAAGCAAACAACTTTCCGCGGAAAAGGATACTGGAATCTATGTATTACCTTACTTGGAGACGAGGAGTTACGAATTTTGGTTCTGGAAACATGGAGAGCCTGCGTAACTAATATAAGGAAGTACCTCAGAGATAAAATTGGTTGGTGGCTCATGCGAAAACCAAGCTACAGAGGTTGTTTAGACAATATGATACAACAAAAATAAAAGTACAGAAGACTTTTATTTCATGTGTCTTCGAGAATTTTATCATGATACACGAGACGCAATCACTAACAGTTTATGGATAATGCAGATTAAAGTACAGAAAGTGTCAGTTCAGAGAAGAAAACCAGAGGGTTTGAAACTGAGGTCAAGAGCTGCCAGTATCATCAAAGGGGAGAACGCTTCACTCTACCACCTAATCGGGACATACAACAGCAGGCTGGTGTCAAAAGAGGAGTGCTGCAATTTCTATGAGATGTATGCTGCAATCTACGTAGACGGAAACCTCGAATAAGTGCGGGGTAACCGCACAGTCTGAGGCTCCTTGAAGCGGCTCCCGCTGCTCCCCCCGTCAGAGGTTCGAGTCCTCCCTCGGGCATGAGTGTGTGTGTTATCCTTAGCGTAACTCTCGCTCCTGAAGACAGCCTACTTGGTTCTGTTATTCAAGAAGACTACGAGCTACTCGCATATCTGGGAACCGAATCCCTATGCTGGTAGCTTCGTCAACATTCCAAAATGGGGCATCGTATCAAACGCTTTCCATAAATCTAGGAATACAAAGTCTTCCTGTTACCCTTCATCGACGGTTCGCAGGATTTCGTGAGAGAAAAATGGAAGGTGAAGCTACGGGAGATGGTAGGGGTTCCGTTAGATGTTATTATGGGAAGTGGCGGTGGCAGGTAAGACACGGAGCAGCGTAGGGGGCGCAGCGGCAGGGGGGGGGGGGGGGGAGGCTGCGCCGTCGGCGGCCAATCAGAGGCGGCCAGCCGGTCCGGCGGCGCGCCGGTGCTTTACTTAACGGCGGCGCGGCGCGCTCCGGCCGCAGCGCAGCGTCGCCTCGCCATGGCCGCCCGCTTCCAGCGCTCCAGCGGCTCCAGCCTCCGCCCGTGGGCCCTCGCGCTGTCGCTGGCCGCGGCCGGCGCCCTGCTCGCGCCGCCCGCCGCCCCCGCACACCTCTCCTACATGGGCGCCTCCATCGTCGACGGCAGCCTCACCGACGGTCAGTATCCCTGCCTGAACACCTGTTGTTGCGCCAGCAGAGTGCGACTCCCGTACTTGCCCGTAACGTTGCGAGCCAACTGTCACTCCGACATTACTATTTTCGTATCGACCATCTACGACCACGTAACGTCTTCAATTCCTCCGCTTTCCTTGCTGTTCTTCTATTTATCCAGTACACCTTCAACCTCTCCACATGTTGCCTCTTCCTTTCTGTCCATATTGTTACCAATTTTTTATTTCTTCTGCATTGAAAGCCTTCTAAATTTAACGTTTTCTAGGTCTTTCCTTATTTCTGTAATCCACGCTATTCTCCATTTATTCTTCCTAAAATAGAGGTATATTTCTTTCGTGAGCATCTTCTCATTCATTCGGTAGAGATATCCAAAAATGATTAATCTTCTTTTAGTCATTACTTCCGACTTTTCACTATATTTTGGTACATCTCCGCATTACTTCTGATTTTCCAGCCATCTGTAGTTCGTAATGTACTCATTATTTTTCTGTCAGTCTTTCAAGTATCTTTATTCTTTCCAGCTTATAGTTCATTGCTGGGCGTTGACGTCCGTATAAACATTCTGGTCGTAGAGCTATGGTATACTGGTTTAGTTTTGTTTTTCTATTTGTGCGTTTCCCGTTGAAAATATTCTTTACCAATGCTCTTTCCAGTTTGTTAACTCTTGCATCTAATGCAAATTTATATAGTTCATTCTGTTGTACAGTTTCTCTAAAATATCTGAATTTACTTACTTGCTCTTTTTTTCCTATGTGTTTTTCTATGAATTTTGGAACAGCTTTGGCGCTTGCATGAATTTTGTTTTTTCAGTTGAAATGTTGAAACCAGTTCTGTTCGCTATTTCTTTCTGTAGATTAATCTGAATAACCGCGTCTGTTAGATTTTCTGAAAGTATTGCAAATATTCTGCAGAAGCCAAGCAGTTTACTTTAATTCCATTTAGTTTTCTTCCTAGAATTATTGGTTCAATTTTGTTATTCTTTTGCTCCAAATTCTAGATCCTCACAATTTCTTTAGGACATAGTTAAACAGTAAAGTTGTTAAATCACCCCCTTGTCTATCACTAGTTTTTATTTCAAATTGATGAGATAGTTTTCCCAGAAATTTAACTTTGAATGTCGTCTTTGTTACAGTTTCATTAATTATGATTCCTAATTTTACTTTAACACAAAATTCTCTAATGATTTGATGTATTGTTTCTTTGTCTACCGAATCTTTTTTTTTATTTCGAAATCAATAAATGATACTATTACAGGTTTTCTGTTTAGCATTCTGTGGCGGATTATTGGTATTAAGTTAAAAATAAATCCAGCGCAGAATCTTTCTTTTCGAAAACGTGCCTCATATTCTCCCAATTGTTTGTCCAAAGTTTCTACAACTCCGTCCAGTAGAGTTGTTGATAATATTTTGTGACCCACTGGGAGATGTGACACCCCCCCTGTAATTGTTGACGTTTGGTTTGTCTCCCTTTTTATGTAGTGGGACCATTAGCACTATTTTCCGCTCTTCAGGAATTTTCTCAGTTTTCCAAGTGTTCTCAAAAAGCAGTTGTAGATCTTTAGTACTCATCATTTCAGTAATTCTGCTGAATGGAGTCTTCACCACTTGCTTTGTTATATTTGACTGATTCGATGGCCGGCCGATGTGGCCGAGCGGTTCTAGGCGCTTCAGTCTGAAACTGCGCGATCGCTACGGTCGCAGGCTCGAATACCGCCTTGGGCATGGATGTGTGTGATGTCCTTAGGTTAGTTAGGTTTAAGTAGTTCTAAGTTCTAGGGGACTGATGACCTCAAATGTTAAGTCCCGTAGTGCTCAGAGCCATTTGAACCATTTTGAACTGATTTGATGCCTTCATGAATTTCTTGCTCTGTTGGTAGGAAATATTCCAGATTTTGTGGTATTGATGAAAATTCAAATTTAACTGTTGGAACTAGACAGTTTAAGAACCTGTCAAAAAATTTTGCTACTATTTCGCAGTTTTCTTTGTTACTTAATCTTATTTTGGCACTTTCGTCTTTGAAACAAATGCGTGGTGCTTGATACCATATAATTACATGTTTAAAAGATTGTTAAAAATTTCTAGTATTATTTTTGGTAAAATTTTCGTGTATTTGCGTAAGACCAGTTTTTTCAATGGTTCTTCTGATTTTTCAGATTATTTTTGATGTTTCTTTTCTTTATTGTCTGAATTCTTTTGACTGTTGCTCTTTTTCTAAACATCTCCATTTTCTCCCATTTTGTGCTCTTTGTTCTAGTGCTTCTTCACACTCTTCGTTCCACCACGTCTTCTTTTTATTGTTAACCAGCCCTAAGATTTTCCTCGCTGCTTTATTAATTTTTACCTGGAGTTCATGCCAATAGCTTTGTTTCGTTATCTCAGTTTCTTCTCAAATTTTCTCTATCTTTGCTATTGTAATATTAGCTATAGTAGAATTGTATCTGATTACTTTCTTGGATGTATTTTTTTCTTATAGATGGGAGAAGTCGTATTTTAATCTTAGAGAGATAATGATCTGAATCAAATTCCCCTTGTTCAGAAGGCTGCACTTGTTTTAGAACAGTTTAAGAATCATCAACAGTCTGCTTCTGTAATTTGTTGTAATGAATGGTGTTTTGTCTCGTTTGCATTCATATATATTTATGGGAGCAGGCATACAGCGTTTAAATGTTTACAGCATGCTCATATCACACAGTCGCCTCTGGCATACGAAAATTTCGCTTATTCTTCACAGCGGTTGCAACTTCAGATATATGCTGTACACGGATGGAAACTAACATTCAAAGTAACAGTAATGAAGAGTGTTGTCAAACATTTCTGTGTCACGCTTGCTTGTGTTATATGTGCGTGCTACTTATATGTGAACACTTCGTGACGGAAAAGAATAAGAACCGAAAAGAAACAAAAGACCTGATTAACTTTTTGTTGTTTGGGCTCACAATCTTATAAAACGTTTTGAAAGACATCACGATCGCCTTTGACTACAAAAACTATTTCTTCATAAAATCCGCAGTTAAGTATTGGCATGTTCTCATCATCAGATCAAATACTGCGAAATATGTTTCAGTATATCTCAAAGCCTTTCCTGGAAGACTGCCTTAACTTCATAAGAGTACGATGGTGGGGAGATCTCTTCTGAACAGCATGTTGCAAGGCATCCCAGATATGCTCAATAATGTTCATGTCCGGGGAACTTGGTGTATAGCGGAAGTGTTTAAACCCTGAAGAGTGTTCATGGAGCCACTCTGTAGCAATTCTGGACGTGTGGGGCGTCTCATTGTCTTGCTGGAATCACCCAAGTTCCTCGGAATGCACAATGAGCATGAATGGATGCAGGTGATCAGATAGGATGCTTATGTACGTGTCGTCTGTCAGAGTCGTATCTAGACGTATCAGGGGTCCTATATAACTCCAACTGCACACGTTTCACACCATTACAGAACCTCCACCAGCTTGAACAGTCCCCTGCTGACAAGCAGGCTACATGGATTCATGAAGTTGTCTCCATACACGTACACATCCATAAGCTCGATAACAATTTGAAACGAGACTCGTCCGACCAGGCAACATGTTTCCAGTCATCAACAGTCCAATGTTGGTGTTGACGGGCCCAGGCGAGACGTAAAGCTTAGTGTCGTGCAGTCATCAGGGGTATACGAGTGGGCCTTCGGCTCCGAAAGCCCATATTGATGACGTTTCGTTGAATGGTTCGCACGCTGACACTTGTTGATGGCTCAGCACTAAAATCAGCAATTTGTGGAAGGCTTGCACTTCTGTCATGTTGAACGAGTCTCTTCAGTCGTCGTTGGTCCCGTCCTTGCACGATCTTTTTCCGGCCGCAGCGATGTCGGAGATTTAATGTTTTACCGGATTCCTGATATTCACGGTACATTCGTCAAATGGTCACACGGGAAAATCCCTACTTCATCGGTACCTCGGAGATACTGTGTCCCACCGCGCGTGAACCGACTGTAACACCACGTTCAAATTAACTTAAATCTCGATAACCTGCGATTGTAGCAGCAATAACCGATCTAATAACTGTGCCAAAAACTTGTCTTATATAGGCGTTGCCGACCCCAGCGCCATACTCTCCCTGTTTACATATCTCTGTATTTAAATACGCGTGCCTATACCAGTTTCTGTGGGGCTTAAGTGCAATTATAGTCCTGCTCGTCAGTTATTTCTTAAATTTTTACCTGTACTGAACCACTTTTTCGCAGCATTTTATTTGACTAGGCAACAAGGCTGAAATTTAAGTGGTGGATATCACGGGTAAATAGTCGTAGTCGAAGATGACGGGTTTTATTCTTCTTTTTTAAAAAAAGAAAGAACACTGTCTGTCCTCGCCGACTTCAAATTGCCCTTTATTGCTTTAAAAGTAGGCAAGTCTCGCGTTTCGTTCCTTGCATCTGTTTCATTATTACAGGAAAGAAGACATATTAAAGCAAGAAAACACGAGCTATCGTAGTTCACGATTCAACTATGAATATCGGCGCTATACCTACTTTTAATGAAGGGAAGGAAATACAGAATGGCTTCAGATGTAAGACGTCGTTATATACTTATAGGACTACAAAATAGTCACCAACGATTTAAAAACCGATAATTTTAGTCTAAAAGAGGTAAAGGCATTTGCTTTAAGCTTGTGCGAAATTCAGACTATCTGTATTGGGTCCTTGAGTTCGTAAGGTCGACTCGCTTTCGACACGTGCGTAGGGGCATAGAGAGAACGTTGATCTGAAGTGGCAGGACTTCAAACAGATTTTCTTCTGTCAACAGTGAGGGGCGAAAAGTGTTGTCTTCCATGCTGGACATTGAGACTTTTCCACTGAGCGAAATCTGAGCCAGATATAGCGCTTCCCGCAAACAACGTTTGAAAGCGATACACCGACATTCCGAGAAACGCGACTCGACGGCGGATCTGGCACTGCGCTCTGTTTGTATCCCTTATACACTGCCGCTTCACGGCGCGATCACCTCTCCGAGATAACTGCCGTCTCATCAGACACCGTGGGCAGGGGTAATGATATCATTGCTAAAATAAATCCATGTACTTACACACAACGCACGCCACCTTCAAGTAATTATCTATTTGTATGAGCACTATGGTTTCCAGTTAATGGTATGTATTTTTCAGTGTCACCGGCTCTTTGATGTCAGATAACCTGGAACCTCCAACGGGACAAAGAAATTCTCGTTAGAACAGTAATAGAGAAAAATGTGCCACTTATTTCTCTTTAAGTGATCTTGTCAGTTAAATTCTGCTAAGTGACGCTCTACCGGTTCCCTGTAGGATCATCCCCAGAGACGGTCAGTAAAAAAAAGTCTATGTCGTGTATAACGGCAAATGTGTTTCTGCTCGTCATGATGTTGAGCTGTGAACATACACAGCGCTGATAGTATCGGGTGACGACTAGAGAAAGAACAGACCATTTGTAAGATTTCTGAAAAAAGCGGGGTTCGGAACTGTGGCAAAGGCGTTCCGTTAGGAATTGCCGTTTCTCTTACGTGCTACGGAGTTTACTTATTAAAATTTTTAGTTGCTAGGATTACTGGATATGAAACATGGGATGCCCTTATGTATGCCACACAGCACAGTACGTAGATCGGCTGTATTAAGGAAGGAACGTTGAAAATCAATACATACGAATCCAGTTGCAAAGATATTATCTGTATGATTCGATGAAGACGCGTTGAATAGTTTGAATGAGCGCTTATTTGATGTTTTCCATATCTGTGGGACGTAAGAAGAATGATCGACTTCATTAAATTCCTGTAACGTCTGCTTTGTGGGGACGACAAACGATGAAAATAAAAATTCTAAAGACGTCAGATGGGTGTATATCACTTTCCGGAGAGGGATAACAATAATTCTCAACGAAACCTGTGACTATGGAAGCATGAGGTGAGAATCTGGAAATAATTAGATGATGATTATGCTTGAGTTTAATCGGTTACTACTTTTAAAATAAAATGAGCAAAGGAATTGTTTTCGGTAATTATGTGGTGACGACGACTTCCATGTTTAATATATGAAATACGGAGAATTCAGAAAATTCAGTAAAATCAAGAGATTTTCTTTTAGTACATATTAAATTCCAATGAGAATGTTCAGGTGTTTCTGAAAGACGGGAGGATGGTGGACTCTCCATAGATCGATAAACACTTTTCTTCGCAAGTATGGATGTGCTACCCCATTTTCGCCCTGGTGTCCTGTTATTTCACGTTGCTTTCCGGACTTCAAACTCCGGTGACTTTGAGCCGTCTTTCTAGGCGTTTGCATAAATACCAGAGTCATTTTGAAACAAGCCGCAGACGAACATCTCACGTGGCGTCACCCATACCAGAGATAATACCTTTCGCAGACGGTTATTAACACAGGGGATTAACTTCATTAACACAAAGGTGACAATGTGCCGTCAAATTACCATTCTGCAGAAGCAACTGTCTGCTACTAAAGAAATCTTCATCAGGTGTGTACTCGGCGACATCGCAACCATCGGAGAATAAATACAAGTTTGAGAAAGTACAACTAACCCATTTGAAATTTGCGCTTCCAAGTTTCAACGTTAGCTGCGCTCTACCAAAACTACGGTTCCGTGGTATTGGTACAGTAAATAAATGATGTAGCAAATGGTAGGATTACATGTAGAATCTGTAGTAATCGTAGGGAAAGAAATATAAATGAATGTGTGTGAGGAGAACTAAGAGCCGACGACTTGTCGTTCCTTTTTGTTTGTTTATTTGTTCTGCGTATAATTACACGGCGTAAAGATCGTTGAACTTGCGACCTTTTATGCAAGTAAAGCAATTACTTTCGATGCAAGCACAGTTTACATGCCCAAACACACAAAAATCATTGTAGTTATTTCGTACTCAATAGAACGTTCTTCGCCATAATCGTAGGGAAGAGTTTCCTGTTATTATACAGTCTGGAACCGCACGACCGCTACGGTCGCAGGTTCGAATCCTGCCTCGGGCATGGATGTGTGTGATGTTCTTAGGTTAGTTACGTTTGAGTAGTTCTAAGTTCTAGGGGACTGATGACCTCATAAGTTAAGTCCCATAGTGCTCAGAGCCATTTGAACCATTTGAATCTGTTATTACTGGCAACTGTCAGGCTGTTAATGAATAACAGAAACGTGTTTTATATAAGCTCGACAAAGTATTGAAGCGATGTTAGGGGTATTTTTGCTACGCTTTTTTTTAAAATTTTACTTTCTAGTGCCATATGATAAATCTGTATTCTTTTTCATGTTTCCTACAACGTTCCTCTGTTTTACGTTACGAATCAATAATTTTAGAATAAAAACTGAATCACACATTGACAATTTCTGTTTTGCTACAAATACTGCTTATTTTTAAGTAACAGATAGGAGGATAACTATGTAGAACAAAAGTGTTCCGTAGGTTATGCGGCTTTTTATACACATATATTCTCACTCATTTTGTAGATGGTTCACTGCTTCCTATTTCTAGGGAAAATTAGCAAGTCGCTGATTGCATACGAACGTGCAGGTAACACGGTTACGATGTTTACTGATCAAGGGTTCTAGGAAAACTACGGCAGTCTTCACTTACTTACGATAGTCTACGGTAGTCTACAGTAATTTTACAACCATATTTATAGCTATTCCTCTGTAGGTTAGATCTTCCGCTAAACATAAGACACTTTGGCACGCGTCGTAAAGTGATCTCAAAGTGCTATGAAGTTTTTAAAGAAATTACATACCTCCAACATGAATCTGAACAGTTATGTAAGGCTTGACACAAGTATGTTGTCCCTTCGCATTTGTGCTGCTCCTCCGATACCCTCCCTGAACACCTTCTTAGAGCATACTTCCAGATTTCTGCGCTGGCCTCATAGTGTCCGAATCATATCCAGCAGTGACATGGCGATCACGCTGGATATCAGAAACATTCCCCAAATGAATGGCTGCCCACAGGTTAAGATAACCGCGCATCACTGTTCGCAACAAAAATATTTACCATAGGAGAATATATTATTTTAAATTGAATAAAATGAAAGTAAATTTTTTATTAACAGTTCGTTCTAATAGTTTAATACAGAATGTGTGTAACGGGTTAACATGGGTAGGGGCAGTTCAAATGCCTTGACTTTTTCAGAAATGGGGCTTAATTTGCATCTAGTAAACAAATAATTTATAATAATAATTTGCTAACACTCTGCCATAGTATCTCATTCTTCGAACAGCATGTCCTAGTGAGAGAAGGAAAAGGAAACAGGAAAAATAAGGGCTCATTATTGTGGTTCAAAAATGGTTCAAATGGCTCTGAGCACTATGGGACTCAACTGCTGAGGTCATAAGTCCCCTAGAACTTAGAACTAGGTAAACCTAACTAACCTAAGGACATCACAAACATCCATGCCCGAGGCAGGATTCGAACCTGCGACCGTAGCGGTCTTGCGGTTCCAGACTGCAGCGCCTTTAACCGCACGGCCACTTCGGCCGGCATTATTGTGGTTCATAGGGTATTTGCACACGGCTTCTTCGGATCGCGAGTTCAGTAAGCACTGTGCTACTTTTTTTGAGTGTGTTTAGTAGGAGGCAAGGGACGCAAGATGGGCGACCGTTTAAATAAATATGCTGGAAGTGAGTCGTCTAATCTTGTATTTGCGGTTCCCAAGGGATCTTTACACCAAGTCCTTAGGAGCTGTAATGTTCTACCAGATTCGGCGCATGATAGTTCTTACTGAAACGTTGTAATTACGCCTTCACAAGATAGCTGAGGTCTGGCATCGGCGCCTGACCTTTCAGGTTTTTCAACTTGTCTGTGCCGTTCCCACGACTAAGACGTACAGTATCTATGATTATCCATGCTACCTTTATTCACTTATATTCAACATCCCTTGTTAGCCCTATTTGGTATGGGTCCCACACAACTGATCGAAACTGTATTAGCTGTATTATGGCGCACACGAGTATTTTTTTTTAAAGAGGCTTCTTGCAGATTCACTTCATTTTAGTAGGATCTTACCAATGAAATGAAGTCTGTCACATGATATACCTACTATTGAGCTTAAGTAGTAATTTCATTTCATATTTGGCGATAAGTTGTTACGCCAAGGTATTTGTAAGAGCTGAATGATTGCAAATGCACCTCATTGAAAGAGTAGTCACAAGACATAGCGTTTTTGTTTTTTTGTGAAGTGAACAGTTTTACGTTTCTGAACGTGTATAACTAGTTGTAGCTCTTCGAAATCTGATCAAGAAATGACTGAGTACTTTTTTAGTTTTTTTAATTAGTTTTTTCTAACAGGCAACTACATCACCTGCAGAAAGTCAGTGGTTGTTATAAATATTGCCTGTCTATTCATTAATAAATTCACTGGGTTTTCAGACTTCGAGATAGCGCCGTTCGTTGGTCCACCTCAAGAGCCGTATTTGGGCTGAAGGTTCGGGGACGTAAAAAGCATAAATCTCAATGACTTTGTAAAGAATAAAACAGTAATCGGAAAATATTGCTTAAGTCTTCTGCGAATAGACATAGCTTAGGAAACAAATGCTCGTCCTTCTCTAGAAGAATAATGTAAAAGACTAGAAACATGCTTTGGCAAAAGGACAAATTGAACGACTGTAGGTGTAAATTCGTAGAACATTCAGGACATTTGGCACAAATAACGTTCTTCAAGTTTTACGAGAAACATTTTGAGTCCAGTGCAGATATTATGACATCTGTAGATGGGTGCTCTCCAAAAGTCTCTCAATGGCTGGCAACATGTGGCGACGGCAGCACCTGGTTTCTTAGAAGAACGGCAGATCTCACTGCGTCATTCGTCTGAACGTTCGCGGGCATCCTCCCTAATTGAAAATACAATGGAAAGCGTTGGACAGCCACTTGTTGATTACATTACTTCGGTAACCATTAAGAATTAATGGTCTCCTCGGTTATAAACAGTGTGGCAGGAGGCCAGTAACGTGTAGCACTCCTCTGTGACTGGGTTTCTTTGCCGTGTTCGCAGCATTTGAAAGCTTCCCAACGTTCCGAAGTCTCAGGCTCAGAGGTTATGTACAGTTCTGTACCTCTTACTGTACGTATTGTCATGCACCTCAATATACACTACTGGCTATTAAAATTGCTACACCACGAAGATGACGTTCTACAGACGCGAAATTTAACAGACAGGAAGGAGATACTGCGATATGCAAATGATTAGCTTTTCAGAGCATTCACACAAGGTTTGCGCCGGCGGCGACACCTAAAACGTCCTGACATGAGGAAAGTTTCCAACCGATCTCTCATACACAAACAGCAGTTGACCGGCGTTGCCTAGTGAAAAGTTGTTGTGACGCCTCGTGTAAGGAGGAGAAATGCGTACCATCATGTTTCCGACTTTGATAAAGGTCGGATTGTAGCCTATCGCGATTGCAGATTATCGTATCGCGTCATTGCTGCTCGCGTTGGTCGAGATCCAATGACTGTTAGCAGAATATGGAATCGGTGGGTTCAGGAGGGTAATACGGAACGCCGTGTTGGATCCCAACGGCCTCGTATCACTAGCAGTCGAGATGACAGGCATCTTATCCGCATGGCAGCTCCGTCTCGATCCCTGAGTCAACAGATGGGGACGTTTGCAAGACAACAACCATCTGCACGAACAGTTCGACGACGTTTGCAGCAGCACGGAACATCAACTCGGAGACCATGGCTGCGGTTACCGTTGACGCTGCATCACAGACAGGATCGCCTGCGATGCTGCACTCGCCGACGAACCTGGGTGCACGAATGGCAAAACGTCATTTTTTCGGATGCATCCAGGTTCTGTTTACAGCATCACGATGGTCGCATCCGTGTTTGGCGACATCGCGGTGAACGCACATTGGAAGCGTGTATTCGTCACCCGGCGAGATGGTGTGAGGTGCCATTGATTACACGTCTCGGTCACCTCTTGTTCGCATTGACGGCACTTTGAACAGTGCACGTTACATTTCAGATGTGTTACGACCCGCCGGCCGAAGTGGCCGTGCGGTTAAAGGCGCTGCAGTCTGGAACCGCAAGACCGCTACGGTCGCAGGTTCGAATCCTGCCTCGGGCATGGATGTTTGTGATGTCCTTAGGTTAGTTAGGTTTAACTAGTTCTAAGTTCTAGGGGACTAATGACCTCAGCAGTTGAGTCCCATAGTGCTCAGAGCCATTTGAACCATTTTTTTTGTTACGACCCGTGGCTCTACCCATCATTCGATCCCTGCGAAACCCATCATTTCAGCAGGATAATGCACGACCGCATGTTGCAGGTCCTGTACGGGCCTTTCTGGATACAGAAAATGTTCGACTGCTGTTCTGGCAAGCACATTCTCCAGATCTCTCACCAATTGAAAACGTCTGGTCAATGGTGGCCGAGCAACTGGCTCGTCACAATACGCCCGCCAGTCACTACTCTTGATGAGCTGTGGTATCGTGTTGAAGCCGCATGGGCAGCTGTACCTGTACACGCTATCCAAGCTCTGTTTGACTCAATGCCCAGGCGTATCAAGGCCATTATTACGGCCAGAGATGTTCCGGGTCCTGATTTCTCAGGATTTATGCACCCAAACTGCGTGAAAATGTAATCACATGTCAGTTCTAGCATAATATATTTGTCCAATAAATACCCGTTTATCATCTGCATTTCTTCTTGGTGTAGCAATTTTAATGGCCAGTAGTGTACAACTACATACATTATATGTATGGCGGACGGTTCTCTGTACCACTACTAGCCATTTCCTTCCCTGTTCCACGCGCAAACAGAGCGAGAAAAAACAGCTGTGTATATGTCTTCGTACGAGTCAATTTTCTCGTCCTATCTTCGTGGTCTTAAGGTGAAATTTGCGTTGGTGACGGTAGAATCGTTCTACAGTCAGCATGAAACGCCATTTCTCTAAATTTTCTTAGCAGTGTTCCTCGAAAACAACTTCGCCTTCACTCCATGACATTCCATTTGAATTCTCACAGCATCTCCTTAATACTTCTGTATTGTGCGAACCTACCGGTAACAAATCTGGCAGTCTGTCCCTGAATTGCTTCGATGTCTTCTCTTAATCCGACCTGGTGCGGAATCCCAAATACTCGAGCAGTACTCAAGAATGTGTCGCACAAGTATCCCATAAGTGGTCTCATTTGCGTGTGAACCATACTTTCCTAGAATTCTGCCAACAGACCAAAGTCGACCATTTGCCCGCCCTACTACAATCCTTTCATGCTCGTTCCATTTCATATCGCTTTGCAACGTTACGCCTAGATATTTAATCGACAGTACTAATGCTCTATTTGAATATTACGGGTTTATTTTTCCTACTCATCAGCAATAACTTACATTTTTCTACGTTCATCACACTCAGCACACTACTAGAAATTTTCGTCTGAATCATCTTTTCTCCTCCTACAATTAATCAACGACGACACCTTCCCGCACACCTCTGTATCATCAGCAAACTGCCGGCCGCGGTGGCCGTGCGGTTCTGGCGCTGCAGTCCGGAACCGCGAGGCTGCTACGGTCGCAGGTTCGAATCCTGCCTCGGGCATGGGTGTGTGTGATGTCCTTAGGTTAGTTAGGTTTAAGTAGTTCTAAGTTCTAGGGGACTTATGACCTAAGATGTTGAGTCCCATAGTGCTCAGAGCCATTTGAGCCATCAGCAAACAGCCGCAGATGACTGCTCATCCTGTCCGCCAGATAAATGGAAATGTCGTGTGGCTAGGGCCTCCCGTCGGGTAGACCGTTCGCCTGGTGCAGGTCTTTCGATTTGACGCCACTTCGGCGACCTGCGCGTCGATGGGGATGAAATGATGATGATTAGGACAACATAACACCCAGTCCCTGAGCGGAGAACATCTCCGACCCAGCCGGGAATCGAACCCGGGCCCTTAGGATTGACAGTCTGTCACGCTGACCACTCAGCTACCGGGGCGGACTCCGCCAGATCATTTATGGGTATAGAAATAATAGAGGTCCTATCACACTTGCCTGAGGCATTCCTGACGATACGCTAATTGTTAGAGTAATGTTAATTCCTCCAAAATATGTACCTAGTTTGGTCATGCATTTATCACATCCTTGAAAGTACATTAATACTCCTATATTGAAGTTGCACAGAATCAAGAGGTGCAAAATACTGTTCACTTGCTTCATCTGTTCTTATTTACAAATGTGAATTTCGCCGAGTATTTATATTTTAATTTGTCATCAAGACACTTCATATCATCGTAGTAAGCTACGGTATTAAATTAGTCGCAACATTTTTGTAATTTTTTAAGCAAGTGATTATTCCTTCAATCGTAAACTTTCTACAACTGCTACGTAAGCGGTATGGCCGTCCGACTGCAAATCCAGACGATGTGGGTTCAATCGCATTTTGGTCCAACAGGATTTTCTATCCCTTGTCTTCATCTGAAAAGTTCCGAGTTGTACCGCCGTTCCGAGTCTGCGCTTAACTGCAGGCCATGCTGTAACTAGTTTGGTAACGCAGTTCAAAAGTGAAAGGATGACAAGAACTACCACCTCCAACAGAGCTGTAGATTTCAAAACATATTTACTTTACTTTTTAACTATGAAGAGCGTATTTAGCTCTAGAACAGATTTTATTTGATAGATAACCTCTACGCAAACCATCGAGGAATCTGTTTCGATGAATTGCTCTCATTTACACTTCCTCTTCAGATTGCTGTATCGGCTTATACAAAATCTTTCGTTCCCCATTGCTTCAAAAGTTGGTCAGATCTAGGTATTCTGTGCGGTACGTGCAGAAAAAAGTGTACCAACAAGAAATTAGCAGCTTTTGTTGTCTATTCTCGAGAGTTTGCGTTTCGTTTTAATTGATATTTTTTCTAAAAAGAAAATTTGATGACATGGTCCAGTGGACAATCTAGAATAGAAATATGTGGGGAATAAGCTTCAGATTGTGGTCGTTGGCGGTCGAGCCAGGTGGACCATCAGCTTGAAGCCGAAACGCTCCGTTGCCGAACATTTCGGGCAGACTGTCCCAGCAGCGGAACTGCGATAATGCAGCGCCGTGTCAATGAAGCGCTGTTCTTAGTATCGACTAAACGCTGTAGCGCGCGCGCCGCGCAAACATGCTGCTAAAAGTAAACAGTGTTGTTTTCCAATGCGTAAGCGTGGTGCCAACACCTGCAGTCACTATAATATGGAAAAAAGTCTCCGCTACCGATTCCACAACGCCGAATTTTTTAAAAGCCGTTATTCGTTCATCTGATTTAACACTGTCATAATGCTTTCATCTGGACATAGCTATTACTCTGAACATGTGGCAATCTGATTCTACTCCAACCTTTCCAGTGGATTTTAGATCTCTGTCGCTCTGGACAGGAGGATCTATTAAGCCTACACCACATACAGTATCTGATCAAAAGTATCCGGACACCACCAAAAACATACGTTTTTCATATTAGGTGCAATCTGCTGCCATATACTGCCAGCTACTCCATATCAGCAACCTCTGTAGTCATTAGACATCGTGAGAGAGCAGAATGGGGCGGAACTCACGCACTTCGAACGTGGTCAGGTGATTGGGTGTCACTTGTGTCATACGTCTGTAAGCGAGATTTCCACACTCTTCAACGTTCCTAGGTCCACTGTTTCCGATGTGATAGGGAAATGGAAACGTGAAGGGACATGTAAAACACAAAAGCGTACAGGCTTACCTCGTCTGTTGCCTGACAGAGAGCGCCGACAGTTGGAGAGGGTCGTAATGTGTAATAGGCAGACATCTATCCAGACCGTCACACAGGAATTCCAAACTGCATCAGGATCCACTGCAACTACTATGACAGTTAGGCGAGAGGTGAGAAAACTTGGATTTCATGGTCGAGCGGCTGCTCATAAGCCACACAACATTCCGGTAAATGCCAAATGACGCCTCGCTTGGTGTAAGGAGCGTAAATATTGGACGATTGAACAGTGGAAAAACGTTGTGTGGAGTGACGAATCACGGCAAACTATGTGGCAATCCGATGCCAGGGTGTGGGTATGGCGAATGCCCGGTGAACGCCATCTGCCAGAGTGTGTAGTGCCAATAGTAAAATTCGGAGGCGGTGGTGTTATGGTGTGGTAGTCTTTCTCGTGGAGGGGGCTTGCACCTCTTGTTGTTTCACGTGGCACTATCACAGCAAAGACCTACACTGATGTTTTAAGCATCTTCTTGCTTCTCACTGTTGAAGATCAATTCGAGGATGGTGATGGCATCTTTCATCACGATCAAGCATCTGTTCATAATATACGGCCTGTGGCGGAGTGGTTACACGACAGTAACATCCCTATAATGGACTGGCCTGCACACAGTCCTGACCTGAATCCTACAGAACACCTTTGGGATATTGTGGAACGCCGACTTCGTGCCAGGCCTCACCGACCAATATCGATACCTCTCCTCAGTGCAGCACTCTGTGAAGAATGTGCTGCCATTCCACAAGAAACCTTCCAGCATATGATTGAACGCAGGCATGCGAGAGTGGAAGCTGTCATCAAGGCTAAGGGTGGGCCAACACGATATCGAATTCCAGCGTTACTGATAGAGGGCACCACGAACTTGTAAGTCAATTTCACCCAGGTGTCAGGATACTTTTGATCACATAGTGTATGCAGTCTGGCTCTACTTCAACTCGTAGTTTATCTATTCATTAAATTTTAATATATTTTAAGCCATCGAATCTCGGATGATAGTAGCGGTTTGTACTCTGGTTTTTCCACTGTGCACGTTTTGTCAGTATGTAATGCTACGTATAAAGGGCGAGCTATTTTTCTCTAGATTCCGTGCTCAGCGGAACTCATTTTCTGAAGACAGATTTTTCTACACCCTCACGTCTTTTTAAGCAATTTCCCTCAGTTCGACGATCCGATGTTATCCCATTTCCCAAATCGTAGTTTGTATCCTTCTCTCCAACCAGCTCGGTTTTCCACTTTTCTGCTACTTGTCATAACTTAGATCTTAGTTTTCTTCATTTACAGGCTTAATTTGGTGCTGACTAACCTATCCTTCTCAATGAACTATTTTCATTTTCCTTTTCTTTGGACAAAAGCTCTACGTCATCTGCAAACTTTGATTAATGGTTTAGGCTTAAGTAAGCGGCTTCAACACATCCGTGACATCGAACAGAATCAGTTACTGATGACTGTGTGTGAAATATACCGGAAAAATTAGCCTTATCCTTTAAAGACTCTGGGGAAACAAAACGTAATACATTCATAATATTAAAGGCTATTAGTGAAAAACTGGGCGAGTATTTATTGTGCAGCATTTCAGTGAATAATAAATCACAGTATATCATCAGAATATGGTAATTATTTAGTGTCAGTGCCCGAGATTTCGAAAATATTTGTAAATACTTGTAACGTGTCTTCCACTGCTAAAATTCCCGGTTGTAAATTTGATGTTACTAACAATTTTGATTTCTCTTTCTTACTACCAGCTTCACATAATTATTCTTCGATGTTTTTAGTTGAATACACACTGTGCTTCATAAGTTAGGAAAAATAAAAGGATGAGTACAAACTGGAAAAGTTTCGAAAGAAATAATAAAAACATATCCGAATAAAATATCATGCTCGACGTGCAACGGGACATACCGTATTAGTTACAGGAATTTCTGTCTCATTCCACAAATAACATTGCATTACAGATTCTGAAGCGATTTTCACTATTATGTGAAATGAAAGTTTCAGATTTCTCATTCGTGTACTTTCACATAATCGCTGAGTTGAAACTGGAGCTGACGCAGGCAAAGTCGAGGGATTAGTTTAGTGGGAAGTACACAACAAATGATTGTATACGTGATCATCATGTTAGTATCTGGTACGTGTACGAAGATCATCGACGTTGACTCATAAAAATGTATCACTGCGTTCTTATTATCGACAGTGACAGGATGCCTTATCTGTAGGACATAGATAAATGTGTGTACTAAATTATTTAGCATCTTTCTCTGTTTGCGTGTGGTTAGGTTATTGTGACGCTGAAAGTGGTTCCTACCATTAGGTTTGTAAAAGGAATTTGAAAATATAATGGATTACATATGGTCACGAGATAAAAGAAATTATTCAGGTAGTGAAGGGAGACGAAAATTTAATAGTCATGGGTGACTGGAATTCAACAGTAGGAAAAGGAAGAGAAGGAAACGTAGTAGGTGAATATGAATTAGGGCTAAGAAATGAAAGAGGAAGCCGCCTAGTAGTATTTTGCACAGAGCATAACTTAATCATAGCTTACACTTGATGCAAGAATCATGAAAGAAGTTTGTATACATGGAAGAACCCTGGAGATAATAGAAGGTTTCAGATAGATTATATAATGGTAAGACAGAGATTTAGGAACCAGGTTTTAAATTGTAAGACATTTCCAGAGGCAGATGTGGACTCTGACCACAATCTGTTGGTTGTGAACTGTAGATTAAAACTGAAGAAACTGCAAAAAGGTGGGAATTTAAGGAGATGGGACCTGGATAAACTGAAAAAACCAGAGTTGTACAGAGTTTCAGGGAGAGCATAAGGGAACAATTGACAGGAATGGGGGAAAGAAATACAGTAGAAGAAGGATAGGTAGCTTTGAGGAATGAAATAGTGAAGGCAGCAGAGGATCAAGTAGGTAAAAAGACGAGGACTAGTAGAAATCCTTGGGTAACAGAAGAGATACTGAATTTAATTGATGAAAGGAGAAAATATAAAAATGCAGTAAATGAAGCAGGCAAAAAGGAATACAAACGTCTCAAAAATGAGATCGACAGGAAGTGCAAAATGGCTAAGCAGGGATGGCTAGAAGACAAATGTAAGGATATAGAGGCTTATCACACGGGGGGTAAGATAGATACTGCCTACAGGAAAATTAATGAGACCTTTGCAGAAAAGAGAACCACTTGCATGAATATCAAGAGCTCCGATAGAAACCCAGTTCTAAGGAAAATGGGGGAAGCACAAAGGTGGAAGGGGTGTATGGAGGGTCTATACAGGGGCGACGCTCTTGAGGACAATATTATGGAAATGGAAGAGGATGTAGATGAAGATGAAATGGGAGACACGATACTGCGTGAAGAGTTTGACGAAGCACTGAAAGACCTAAGTCGAAACAAGGCCCCGCGAGTAGACAACATTCCATTAGAACTACTGATGGCCTTGGGAGAGCCAGTCCTGACAAAACTCTACCATCTGGTGAGCAAGATGTATGAGACAGGCGAAATACCCTCAGACTTCAAGAAGAATATAATAATTCCGACCCCAAAGAAAGCAGGTGCTGACAGATGTGAAAATTACCGAACAATCAGTTTAATAAGTCACGGATGCAAAATACTAACGCGTATTCTCTATAGACGAATGGAAAAACTGGTAGAAGCTGACCTCGCGGAAGATCAGTTTGGATTCCATTGAATGTTGGAACACGTGAGGCAATACTGACCCTACGACTTATCTTAGAAGCTAGATCAAGGAAAGGCAAACCTACATTTCTAGCATTTGTAGACTTAGAGAAATCTTTGGACAATGTTGATTGGAATACTCTCTTTCATATTCTGAAGGTGGCAGGGATAAAATACAGGGAGCGAAAGGCTATTTACAATTTGTACAGAAACCAGATGGCAGTTATAAGAGTCGAGGGGCACGAAAAGAAAGCAGTGGTTGAGAAGGGAGTGAGACAGGGTTGTAGCCTATCCCCGATGTTATTCAATCTGTATATTGAACAAGCAGTAAAGGAAACAAAAGAAAAATTCGGAGTAGGTATTAAAGTCCATGGAGAAGAAATAAAAACGTTGAGGTTCGCCAATGACATTGTAATTCTATCAGAGACATCAAAGGACTTGGAAGAGCAGTTGAACGGAATGGACAGTGTCTTGAAAGGAGGATATAAGATGAACACCAACAAAAGAAAAACGAGGATAATGGAATGAAGTCGAATTAAGTAGGGTGATGACGAGGGAATTAGATTAGGAAATGAGACACTTAAAGTAGCAAACGAGTTTTGCTATTTGAGGAGCAAAATAACTGATGATGGTCGAAGTAGACAGGATATAAAATGTAGACTGGCAATGGCAAGGAAAGCGTTTCTTAAGAAGAGAAATTTGTTAACATCGAGTATTGATTTAAGTGTCAGGAAGTCGTTTCTGAAGGTATTAGTATGGAGTGAGCCATGTATGGATGTGAAACATGGATGATAAATAGTTTGGACAAGAAGAGAATAGAAGCTTTCGAAATGTGGTGCTACAGAAGAATGCTGAAGATTAGATGGGTAGATCACATAACTAATGATGAGGAATAGAATTGGGGAGAAGAGGAGTTTGTGGCACAACTTGACTAGAAGAAGGGATCGGTTGGTAGGACATGTTCTGAGGCATCAAGGGATCACCAATTTAGTACTGGAGGGCAGCGTGGAGGGTAAAAATCGTAGATGGAGACCAAGAGATGAATAGATAAATACACTAAACAGATACAGAAGGATGTAGGTTGCAGTAGGTACTGGGAGATGAAGAAGCTTGCACAGGATAGAGTAGCATGGAGAGCTGCATCAAACCACTCTCAGGACTGAAGAACACAACAACAACAACATGGTCACGAGACATGCCACAACTGCATAAATGTTTAAAATAGTTATTGAAACAGGTAGTTTAGTCGAGTTTTACATTATTTTTAGATCAGAAGTTGATCACTAAACGTGTTCTAAACTAGTGGTCAAGTGTGACTATTTGCAAGTGAGAATGTTATAAATATTTCAAAAATTTGAAAGCATCTTGACATTTAGAATTTAATTCCAGACGTTTGATGATTTTTGAAAGTTGGTGGACTTAATATTTATTGTTCCACATCTACGTCTACAGCTATATACGTGCTCCACGAGCCACCGCTGACTTTTCTTTGCCTGTTCCACTCGCAGACAGAGAGAGGGAAAAACGGTATCATATACCTCCGTATGAGCCCTAATTTCTCATGTCTTGTCTTCGTGATCCTTACGCAGAATGTATGGTGGCGGCAGTAGGATCATTCTGCAATCAGCCTGAAATGCCAGTCCTGTAAATTCTCATGATAACGTTTATCGAAAAGAGCGTCGCCGTCCATCCAGGGACGCATCACAGTAACACTTTTGTATTATTCGAAACTACCGGTAATAAATCTAGCGGCCCGCCTCTGTATTGCTTCACTGTCTTCCTTTAATCTGACCTGGTGCGGGTCCCAAGCACTCGAGCAGTACTCAAGATTAGGTCGCACCAGCGTCCTATGTATGGACTGTCATACATGAGCTTCACTTTCCTAAAATTCTCCCAATAAGCCGAAGTCGACCATTCCACTTTCCAACCATAATCGTCACATGCTCGTTCCATTTCATATCGATTTGGAACTTTACGGTCAGATATTTAAAGACGTGACTGTGTCGAGCAAGACACTAGAAAACTCGCATTCGAACGTGACACATTTGTTTCTCCTACTGATCCGCGTTAACTTATATTTATTCACGTTTAGGGCCAGACGCCATTCGCTACATCAACTTTTAGTTCGGTCTTTCACAAATCGCGTAGGACCACTCGTTATCTTCAATCATCTTCGTTTTATATAGCCAAAACGTTTTCTTCTTATTAATTACTTGGATGCAAAGTATTGATGTTCCACAATAATATTCATTTAATAGTTGTTATGAACCCGCTTTCGACTTCTTAGGCGTCGTCAGATTACTTAATACTAAACACTCAGTCCACACAGCTTCAGCGAGAATTCATAGCTGTATAAAGATTACTGTACAAAACTTTATGACATTTTACGTCTGTATCGATACAAAACACATGCGTCAGGTAATACGTAAAGAGACTGTGAACAAATAAATCATGTAATACAGTTTATACAAGTATTAAAACGATATGAATGTACACTGAAAAGCCAAAGAAACTGATACACCTTCGTAATAACGTGTAGGGCTCCTGCGAGCAGTCAAAAGTGCCACAACACGACGCATGTCTGAAGTTGCGCTGGATGGAACTGACACCATGAATGCTGCAGGGCTGTCCATAAATCTGTAAGAGTACGGGGGCGGTAGGAGGGGAGGGGGGTGAATGGGTGGAGATGTGGACATCTCTTCTGAACAGCACGCTGCAAGGCATCCCAGATATGATCCCAGATATGCTCTATAATGTTCATGTCTGGGAAGTATGGTGGCCAGCGGAAGTGTTGAAACTCAGAAGAGTGTTCGTGGAGTCACTCTGTAACAACTCTAGACATGGGGGGGGGGGGGGGGGGATGTAGCATTGTCGTGATGGAATTGCATAAGTCCGTCAAAATGCACAATGGACGTGAATGGATGCAGGTGATCAGACAGGATGCTTACGTACGTGTCACCTATCAAAGTCGTTTCTAGACGTATCAGTCCAACTGCACACGCCCCACACCAGTACAGAGCCTTCGCCAGCTTGAACAGTCCCCCGCGGACATGCAGGCTCCATGGATTCATGAGGTTGTGTCCATAACCGTACACGTCTATCCGCTCAATACAATCTGAAACGAGACTCATCCGACCAGGCAACATGATTCCAGTCACCAACAGTTCAATGTCGATGTTGACGGATCCAGGCGAGGCGTAAAGCTTTATGTCGTGCAGTCATCAAGGGTACACGAGTAGGTCTTCGGCTCTGAAAGCCCATATCGATGATGTTTCGTTGAATGGTTCGCACGCTGACACTTGCTGATGGCCCAGCATTGAAATCTGCAGCAATTTTCGGAAGGGTTGCACTTCTGTCACGTTGAAAGATTGCCTTCAGTCGTCGTTGGTCCCTTTCTTGCAGGATATTATTTCGGCCACAGCAATGTCGGAGATTTGAAGTTTTACCGGGTCCCTGATATTCACGGCACACTCGTGAAATGGTCGTACGGTAAAATCCCCACTTCATCGCTACTTCTGAGATGCTGTGTCCCTTCGCTCGTGCGCCGACTATTACACCACGTTCAAATTCACTTAAATCTTGATAACCTGCCATTGTAGCAACAGTAATTGATCTAACAATTAGCCAGAAATTTGTTGTGTTATATAGACGTCGCTGACCGCAGCGCTGAATTCTGCCTGTTTACATATATGTATTTGAATAAGCATACGTTTCTGCGGCGCTTCAGTGTATTAAACCAATAATGTTCTACAAGCGAGTAACGTTACAGGCTACAATGTAATGCGAACAAACTGGTGAATGCGACGAACAGACCGACAAAAAAAAGGGGGGGGGGGGGAGAATAAAGTCTATGCAATGTGGGTGTGTAACTGCTATGACAAGCTTATATCTAATGGTGAAAGAAATAACTGGCTGCTGATACTTTAATAATGGTGAGGAATGGAACTGTGTTTAGTCGTTAACGACCAGGTCAGGGTTCTTCGATGTTTATTGAAGGCCAGAATTTGAAGTAGGTAGTGCTAGTTTTCTGGCTTTAGCACGGTAATGGAGAACATCACATTTCACATCATATGAAAGACATTCATTCAGAGCATATTCACCAAATGTGGAATCTTTCTTTTTCAGTCCCCAGCTCCTTTTATGCTCAGTCAGTGTAGTAGTTATAGCCCTACCTGCTCGACCTACATATAATTTGCCACACAGATTGCAGGAAATTCTGTAAATTACTCTCTGTTCTAAAGGTGGAATCTTATCTTTACTGTTGAACAGAAGGTGGGCAACAATATTGCTGCTGTAAAAAGCTGGAGCATATTTCCTGGATTTTAGTTTCCTGAAAAGAACCTGTGAAGTCCTACCCGCATATAGCATGTAGGCTCATTTGCTATTAGTCTGGTTTTGTGCTATATGAGCTGGATAAAGGGTGCTGGTATCCTCTGTCACTTCTATTTGCTGAGTGTGTTGTCAATTAGTGTAGGACTATAACCATTGCAGTATGCTATTTCTTTAATTATTTTAAATTCATTTTCAAAATCTGATTTTGTTTGCAGTGCACCATGGAGTGGAAGGCTGCATGTTTGTGTGTTATGGAATGATGGGAACTGGCTGGTATTACTATGTCTGTTGAGGTCACTTTCCTGTACATCTTTAATACGTACTGCTGCTTACTGATGTCAATGGTGAGGTCTAAAAATTTGATAGACTCCTCCCAACGCCACTGTAAGCTTGATTTTATTGTGCTGTGAACCAAAATGTTGAAAAAGTTTATTTAATTGTCTGGTGGTACAAATCCACTAGCACAGTATATCACCACGTACCTAGTCCAATACTGTATTTTAGAACGTAGAGGGTCTTTATCTAAAAAATTCTGCTCAATATTATCCATAAACATTTCAGCTAATAAGGGGTTCAGTGGGGACCCCGTTGGTAACCTATCTGAGTGCCTGTGCAGAGCCTGTTGTAATTGGAAATAATTTTCCTTTAAGCATGTTTCAGTTGCCATCCTTCTGTCTCCACTGGATTTGTTCTGGTTTTATGTAACCATTCTGTTAAAATTTCCTTTGCCTCTGTGCCAGGAACGTTAGAAAACAGGCTGCCAACATAAAATGAGACTAGCTGTACACTATATGGAATGGGTACATCTTTTATTTTTTTAACTAATGCATGTGAATTAGGTATTCCAAATTTTGTTTAATATTTCGTTGTTGTTTTAATTAGTGAATCTAACGTTTTCGCTAATTTATGGTGAGGTGCTGAGACTGTGAAGTTTAGGTAACCCGAATGACCTGGGTACTACTGGAGTCACTTTTATGAGGTATTTGCAATCACCATCAGTAAATATGGATTTGCAGGTTTTAATAAGGTTCTTCACTTCCATTGTGGGACATTTAGATACTCAGGGAACTCTACAGGGCAGAGGGATGTAAGCACTTTTTCAGTATATTATGACTTACTAAATATTTTCCTTTTCGTTGCCACATTTGTTCCAGGTGTCCTTCTACCATATTTTGATTGATGATCTTATCTGGTATCGGAATGAAAAGCAATGGAGGTAAACAATAGCCTTGCCTTACGCCTGTTCTCATACCATAATATTTCATGGGCTCATGGAGAATAGTATTCGGGTTGCTTTTGTTCACGGTAAGTGGGGTAAGTTAGCTGTATTGTTACCCAGATTAAACAGTATCTTTTAGTCAGTCAGGTCATAGTCTACAAACATCACATCTCTGGGGACGGGGTAGCACCCTCTTGAGATTGCAGATGTGTTGTGCACAAGACCGGCCTTCTCGAAAACCAAGCTTACAATCGCGTATCTTACATTCCGTCTGCTGCTATGATGTGGTTACACGAGGGAATCCTTTGTAGGCGAAAGGTAGAAGAGGAATGCCTCGTTAACTGATGGGATCTTTCAAGTAGCCTTTTTGTGTGGAGGAAGGATCAAAGCAGCTTTATCTCCTACAGGCATAACGACGCTCTGCAAAATATTCACAATGATGGCTTGTAGTCCGTCAGCAATGAGTTTGCTTCCAGTCTCGAGCATCGAAGCAACTACAGCGATTCGCCAAGTTACTTTGTTATTTTTGAGTGTAATATGATGTATCGCACTGTGTTTCGATGAAACTGAGTCTGTGCTCGGGATGGATTTACCAAATTGTAGTTTTTCTGTAGAAGGCGCACACTTGAGTACTTTCTTAAACTAATGCTTCTTACTGTCGCAATTAGCCTTTGAGTTTAGCTCGAGTGTTCCGCCTGAGCGACAGAAACAAATGCTGGGTGGCTTGTAGTTTGCTAGTCCTTCTAGCAGTTTTGTCCAATCTACTGAAGTGTTCCTTGCGTTTAATCCGCCTGAGAAATTTTGTGAATTCTCTTGATTTTGACCACAATGAAAATGTCCTCCGGCTCGGATTTGGATTTACATAGGTCTATGACGTTTGCTGGTTCTTCAAGAGTATTTATGTTTTCCAGGAGTTGTGGCGACTTCCCTTGCTGGTAATTTAATGGTTTCGAGAAGAACTTCACAAATCTGTGTGTTCGAATGCAGTGACTGCATTAATTCCTGTGAGATGTAATTTAAATATTTTTTTTTTTACTTTTTTCAAACAAACAGTCTCTGTAGCAATATTCATTGCTACCTACGTCATATACCGAACCCCTCGTTCCCCTCCCTTCTTCCTCTTCCGATTTTATCTTCCCTTCCCTCACCCCTTCTCCTATACCCTCGTGGTTTCCCTTCCCAATCCTTGTTTCACAATTTTCGCTTCCTTTGTTTTTTCCGTTCTTTTTTATTCATTTATTTGAACATCTGCACATTTGATTACTATTTTGCTAATGACGATTCTGTAACTTAATTGTTATTTAGGTCTTACCAACCACTGTTCTCACTGTCATTCACATTTTATCGTTAGTATAATTTTTCTTTTCTCGCTTATATTACAGGAACTGCTTTTGTAGGCTCGCTACTTAATTTCTCGATTTTATACCACTTCCTCTCGTCAGTTCTATTATTTTAATTTTCTGGCTTACATAAGCCGTTCGATCCTTTCCCCTTTCATCGACTACAGTGGTTGTTTATTAGTGAGACACATGCCAGTAAACGCCGGGCAACACACACGGTTTGCTGCTGGTGCTTGGTGAGTTAATCTCCTCGCTTTTCCTGAATGCTCGCCCTCGTGTGTATTTCGCAGGAGCGCTTCTGTGAAGTTTGGAAGGTGGGAGACCAGGTACTGGCGGAATTAAAGCTCTGAGGACGGGGCGTCAGTCGTGCTTGGGTAGCTCAGTTGGTAGGGCACTTGCCCGCGAAAGGCAAAGGTCCCGAATTCGATTCTTGCTGCGGCACACAGTTTTAACCTGCTGTGGGTGCGTTGTTATCGAGACTGGACCGTGGTTCAACGGAAACGCGTCGACTGGCCAGATTAATCACGTTTTGTTGTTAACACTAGGTCAAAGGTCGTGCCAACGCCATCATTCCGGCAAACGGCTGCTCGCAACACGCATCGGACCGTTCGATGTAGAGGGCCACATCACTAAATAGGGGAAACGGAATAGTTGCTGCTGTTTCCGCTAGATCGCGCAGTTCGCGGGAAATCGATCATTTAAAGAGCGCGGGGGCGTGGGATGAATTTAAGCTATTGAAAGCCTGAATACAATTACGGGTAAAATGAACATTTATTGACTTGTGACCGTAATAAAATCGGATGACTGCTGGTGCCTGATGTACATTGAGTTCCATACTTGATAAATCTTGCTCCTGAGTACGCTAATAAATTCGTGTTTCACGGGACGGGATAATCAAAGGATGGGTTAACCACACACTGACTTGGACATGTGCATACAGCTGATAAGGTTTACACAGAGGAGTAAAAAACAAAGACGCTTAGCCATGGCCGCACGGGCCTAACAAAGAGATTCTTCTCCGACGATTTTAACATGCTGAATGAATATGTGGTTACCGTTGACATACACAAACAAAGATCAAATCATGAACTAAAAACACATTTCACTTTAATACAGTGTGTAAGAGGAACATTACGGAAATTGTAGCACAAAAAGCTCTTAAACCAGAACCGAATACGAAAGAATTTCACAAGAAGCGGAGAGCAATTGCACTGAATTTATCGCGAAGTTAAGAGAGCTGAAAGCTCTGAAGCATGAACGCCAAAACGTGGTGGTAGTAAACGAACGCAAGTGTCCTGTAATGGAATCTGGAGAATAAAAAGGATTGAAAAATCAGTTACAAAATCTCACTGGCATCATACAATACACACGAACTCGCTGTTATGAAAATGACCTTCTTTAACTCGATCGTTACCGATTCAACATACATCCATGAATTGAAATGACTAGTTGAATCAAACAGTAGCCTAGGAAATCGCCTAAATTTATTCAATACTCGCGATGTTAAAATAAAATTGCTCAACACTCGCGATGTTAAAATAAAATTGCTCACTCAAAGTAGCAGAATATAACGCTATAAGAGAAAACCGTTAGGGCTTCACCTAGACTGAAAACTTAGACAAATTCAGACATTAACCATACTATCAAGGAGAAGCTCTTACAATTGGGGTCTGTCCCTCCAACGGAAGTGACCAGAGAGCAGGTCTACTGTACTGTGACAACCTACACAAAGGGTTCGACCAAGGCAAACATAAACCTGTTTACTTACCACCAGGCATCTTCTTAAGTTGGTCATACTATGACAGTAGCAGACTGCTCTACTCCCACAGCTATGGACATAGAATTCGTAACTGCACTGACATTCGTTCGTGTTATTATTCCAGCAGGTAAAGAAAAGGACAGGTACAGTGGACACTGTAAACATGAGTGAAGGACTCAGAGAAGTAGCAAAACTTAATGGACTTTGCACAAATGCATCTGAATCGGAGAATTATCAGGCAAGTTTAGTATAAAATATGATAAACGCGTAATCTGTGCCTGATACGAACGCACTCAGCTGATCGCATCTTTATACGGGAGGGAATTTACTAAATGTACCGTAAATTGAGGGGTCAGAGATAATGAAATGAAATCTCATGGAGAGTCTCACATTAACACGCTTCATCATGGACTGAGGCCGGTGGGGGCAGCATTATGCTACTGTGAAATAATGTTTATTTGGGTTTCGATGGGGCATATGGACAACTACGGACAACGTGAACGTTATTGCAGACCATCTGAATCCCCTCACGCTTGCTGTCTTCTCCGACAATGGCAGGATCTTCCAGCAGGAGACCTGTCCTCGTCATAAAGCCAGAATCGAGCTGCTATATTTAAGGAGCATTATAGTGAACACACGTTAATGTCTTCCGCATCAGATTCACCAAAACAGAACCCGATGGCCTGTCCATAGATATCAGCTGGAGCCACACACCTCTTCAAACCTAATAGAAAAGGTGGAACAACACGCTTTAAAGCATGTGCTCATATTGCTTTGGCCTGTCAGCGTATTTCACGTATTTTCAGCATCGCCCTAGTTTTGCCCCTTCGATTTACTAAATGAAATACCGTTAAGTTTCTCTGTCATTGTAACCGTATTTATCTCAGTGTGGGATGGATACTGATGAAGAAATCAATTCTGTACCTAAATGCTGGTGAGACAGTTGTTCACGCAGTTGAAGCATCTGAGATTCATCTTCTGGGATGATTCTAGGGAGCCTGAGACAGACAGCATACCATAAGTCCGTTAAACGATGCATGGAGGATTCATTCGCTTGCGAGATACGCAACAGGAGACTTAAAATTTTGTCCGTGGGAAATTTTGCACCGTTGACTTCACACTCTTGAATTCGGGCAGCCAGTAACTACCAACTCACCACATGTTTTAATAACTGTCTTGCGTCTTCACTGACGAGACATCTGGAATGATATGAAGTGCACTCGCGCCTTAGGCAGACACGGTTTATGACGCTAGCTAGGGCAATTGGAACGAAAAAATGACAAGACAGTAACACAGCGTTAGTACACACAGGCCTTCTCATAGTAAATAACGAAGAATGAGGCAGTTGAAAATATACTGTATTACAAAGAAAAACCTGAGTCCGTAAACGAGTCGTTTGCGAAGATGTGACATTTGGTACATACACACTAGGACACAGACACAATTTGCTGCTGACGTACAGCTAAAGAAGCACAGCTGCGCATTCTGGCCCGGAAGAGCCACACCGAACCGATCGACCGACCGCCGTATCGTCCACTGTCAATGACGTCATTTTGGATGCAGTATGGAGGTGCATGGGTTCGGCACAACACTCTCCCAGTCATTTTAGGCTTTCATATTTCAATCAGATAGCTCCTTAACTGACATGACGAGACTGATTGCACACCTTCCATTCCTCCCATCAAGCATAAATCCCTGGTAGTACCAGGAATCGAAACCTGGGTCCTGCGCATAGCAGCCAGACACGTTGAGCACTGAGCTACGGAAGCGGCCGCTGCTGCTATTCCAAAAGGACATTTACCAATGTCGTCCAAGACAGGTAGGTTGAACAGAGCTTGTACTATAATGCTCAGAGTACCCGAAACGCCTGAACTGCGTTCCTCCTGGTTTGTATGGAAACCACATAACGTAATCATCTTGCAGTTCCTCTAATCCCTATTCCGCACAGTCGTTTCACTACAGAAAATCGTTACTGCAAGAGATAGCTAGAGATCGTTGTTCCTTATAGCTATCTGTCCAGGTACAACATAATACCACAATAATTCTAATGAAACTTCCTGGCAGATTAAAACTGTGTGCCCGACCGAGATTCGAACTCGGGACCTTTGCCTTTCGCGGGCAAGTTATCTACCATCTGAGCTACCGAAGCAGCTCAGATGGTAGAGCACTTGCCCGCGAAAGGGAAAGGTCCCGAGTTCGAATCTCGGTCGGGCACACAGTTTTAATCTTCCAGGAAGTTTCATATCAGCGCACACTCCGCTGCAGAGTGAAAATCTCATTCTGGAATTATTCTAATGTCAAGAAACACACTCCTTAACGCTTCTGAACTGAAATTAATTAAATTAATGGCGCTTCAAAAACAAAGTATCAACTAGCAATTACAAGACGAAAATTAATGTATTGGATGGGGACTCAGAACTCGTATCCAGTAACTACGTCCCAGGTAACTAACCACGAAACGGCTTAAATATGGTTTCAATAATAAGTAACGAAATGAGTGCATGTTTATGCTTGATAAAACGTGACGAAACTTCATTTTGCAAGGCGATGTTAACTAATCACCATCAATTGTCAGATGTCGAGTTCTGCAACCACTAGCTACATGACTGAAACTGAAATCACGAGACGAAAATGTTCTACCTTACTAGGATTCGAGCCCGCCACCTCTCGCAGTAATTTTGTAGCTATCTGTCCAGGTGCAACATAATACCATAATAATTCTAATGTCAGGAAACACACTCCTTAACGCTTCTGAACTGAAATTAATTAAATTAAAGACGCTTCAAAAACTGAGATGTGCACGTGTCTGAACTGGAAATAACGTTACGAAATGTTACTTTCTGACTGATATAAAAGATTTACGGGTTAGTTCGTCTTTTGTGAAGGTATCTGTTTGGATTGTAGCCTTGTACGTAAGTTAAACTTGGGGGATAAGCAGTTAAGAGAAAAAGAAAACAGAAAGTTTTGTAATCTGCTGGTACAGATAAATAACAAAGATTACACTGGTAGAGCGATTAACGAACGAGGTGTTACTGAATGAAACTGGAAAAAAAGAAATAAATTTATGCCCAACTTCACTAAAAGAATGGATCGGTTGATAGGATACATCCGGAGCCATCAAGGAAATGTCAGTTCGTTAAAGAAAGAAAGTGTGTGTGTGTGTGTGTGGAGCAGGAAGAGGGGGGGGGGGGGGGGGGTAAGTATTGTAGAAGGAGACCAAGAGGCATAAATATTATAAGCAGCAGATTGTGGCGGCTGTACGTTATAGCAGCTATTCAGGCGTGAAGAGATAAAATGACGGACAATGACTGATGTGCTTTGGGATAAGAAGATTCCGGACCAAGTCGAAAATTTACCCCTTTGCAATGTGCCCTGTTGCCTTGTACAGTGTAGAATGTAGAATGTTGGACCACCATAAAAGAAGCAGAGCAACGACTTGCTATAATGGAAACCAAAATCCATCGGTGAACATCTGGCCCGACACCTCACGATCTTGTGACGAATGACACCGGCGATCGGAGTGGTACCTACCGTTCAGAAGATGAGAGAAAGCCGCCTACAACGGTTTGGACACGTACTTCGAGCAGACCATGGTACAGTAACAAAAGACGGGTTTCCGTTACAAGTCGATGCTAAACGATCTATTGAAAGACCGGGACAACGGTGACTAGAGACTCTCCGTATAGACCACAAGGTAGCGGATCCTCATCCTGAAAAAGCGCAAGATGGAGTCAAGTGTAGAAAGGGAGCCAGAAGAGCGGATCGCAATACATCGCGCGACAAACACTTAGCAAGAAGAAGAAGAAGAAGAGGAGGAGTAGGCTTGCACAGATAGACTAGCGTGAAGAGCTGCATCAAATAATCTTCGAAATGGAGACCACAACAATACCCAAAAGAACGTACACTGGACCGAAAGTTAATCGCACTAAGGAGACATCGCACTAATATCTTGGAGTAGCACCGCCTCTAGGCTTCTTAAAGGCGGTAGTGTGCCATAATGTTCGTAAAACCAGGAACGTATGGGGGATGTTTTCGAATTTCTTATCATATTCTTTAAACCATTTAATGACATCAGGCCTCTCTCGGTGCAGCACTGTAATTTCTGCCATTCACGGTGTTTGTTCCCGATAGCCATTTTGTTCATTCAGATGGTTCAAATGGCTCTGAGAACTATGGGACTTAACTTCTGAGGTCATCAGTCCCCTAGAACTTAGAACTACTTAAAGCTAACTAACCTAAGGAAATCACACACATCCATGCCCGAGGCAGGATTCGAACCTGCGACCGTAGCGGTCGCGCGGTTCCAGACTGTAGCGCCTAGAACCGCTCGGTCACCCCGTTTGTTCATTTACATTATGGCTTGTCAAATGACAGAGTGGATGTCATACGAACAGCTACAGAGCCGGATTTGTACCTGGCGGCCACAACTGGAACTAATTTGTTTTTCAGCGTAGAACAGTTACGCATTAACGCATTAGCGTATCTACCAAATATCGATGTGGTTCATGGTGTGGGTTCCTGTAGTCATGTCCTAGTTCATGAACCACGGGCAACGTATGAGTGGCCAAGTAAGTGGTCCCGACAGTCGGGATACCAGTTACTTTGGAATAAGGCTGGGCGTCTCGGACATATTCTGAGTCGTGGTCACCTTTGTGCTCATGCGGCAAAGACTACCAAATCCACCGGTTAGTCTCTCAACCGTTAGGGTTAAAACCCAATGGGACTCGGGGCAAGTAAGGCTAGCAACCTGCTTCCCTGGTACTTTAAATATGGTGCCGGCAACAATCAGAGCAAAATGCCTCGGGCCTTTGGAGGTGACGGAGTCCCACCTCTAACTGACAAACCAGGGACTCCTAAGATACGACTTTGCAAACAAATGGTAATGAGATGGGGAGCTATTAATATCAATGGGGGCTACTCTGGGAAGAAGGTAGAGCTGGCAGAGGCTGGAAGTAAGATGGGGCTGGACGTTTCAGCTGTTAGTGACATTCGGGTAAGGGGTGAGAAAGAAGAGGAAGTGGGAGAATACAAGGTCTACCTGTCAGGAGTCAAAGCAGGAATAGCACAATGGGGTATAGGGCTTTACATCAGGAAAGAAATGGAACCCAGCGTAGTTGCAATAAGGTATGTAAACGAACGACTGATGTGGATAGATTTCACAGTGTCTAGCAAGAAAGTTAGGATTGTGTCAGTATATTCGCATTGTGAAGGGACAGATCAAGATAAGATGGATAGTTTTTATGAGGCACTCAGTGATGTAGTTGTTAGAGTAAAGGACAAGGACAGTTTTCTGCTCATGGGTGATTTTAACGCCAGGATTGGAAATCGAACAGAAGGGTATGAAAAGGTTATGGGTAAATTTAGAGAGGATATGGAGGCCAACAGGAACGGGAAACAACTCTTGGATTTCTGTGCCAATATGGGCTTAGTAATCACAAACTCCTTTTTGAAACATAAGAACATTCACCGGTATACTTGGGAAGGCAGGGGAACCAGATCTGTCATTGACTATATAATAACAGATCAGGAACTCAGGAAGGCTGTGAGGAACACACGTGTATTCAGGGGATTCTTTGATGACACTGATCATTATTTAATCTGCAGTGAAATTGGGATTGTGAGGCCGAAAGTGCAGGAGGTCAGGTCCATATGTAGGAGGATAAGAGTGGAGAAACTTAAAGATAAGGAAATCAGGCACAAGTACATAGCAGCGATCTCAGAAAGGTACCAGTTAGTTGAATGTAGTCAATTACAGTCATTGGAAAAGGAATGGAGAAGGTACAGGCACACAGTACTAGAAGTGGCTAAAGAATGTCTTGGAACAGTAGTGTGTAAAAGTAGGATGAAGCAAACAGCTTGGTGGAATGACACAGTCAAGGCAGCCTGTACAAGGAAAAAGGAGGCGTATCAAAAATGGCTACATACTAGAACTCAGGTAGACAGAGATAGTTATGTTGAAGAAAGAAACAAAGCCAAACAGATAATTACAGCATCCAAGAAGAAATCTTGGGAAGACTTTGGAAACAGGTTGGAGAATTTGGGTCAAGCTGCTGGAAAATCGTTCTGGAGTGTAATTAGCAGTCTTCGAAAGGGAGGTAAGAAGGAAATGACAAGTATTTTGGACAGGTCAGGAAAACTGCTGGTGAATCCTGTGGACGCCTTGGGCAGATGGAGGGAATATTTTGAAGAGATGCTCAATGTAGGTGAAAATACGATCAGTAATGTTTCAGATTTCGAGGTAGAATGGGACAGGAATGATGATGGAAATAGGATCACATTTGAGGAAGTGGAGAAAATGGTCAATAGATTGCAGTGCAATAAAGCAGCTGGGGTGGATGAAATTGTCGGAACTCATCAAATACAGTGGAATGTCAGGTCTTAAATGGCTACACAGGATAATTGAAATGGCCTGGGAGTCGGGACAGGTTCCATCAGACTGGACAAAAGCAGTAATCACACCAATTTTTATACATGTAAACAGAAAAGATTGTAACAACGACAGAGGTATCTTCTTAATCAGCGTTGTGGGTAAAATCTTCTCAGGTATTGTTGAAGGGAAAGTGCGAGTGTTAGTTGAGTACCAATTGGATGAAAATCAGTGTGGGTTTAGACCTCTTAGAGGTTGTCAGGACCAGATCTTTAGCTTGCGGCAAATAATGGAGAAGTGTTATGAGTGGAACAGGGAATTGTATCTATGCTTTGTAGATCTAGAAAAGGCATATGACCGGGTTCCTAGGAGGAAGTTATTGTCTGTTCTACGAGATTATGGAATAGGAGGCAATCTTTTGCAAGCAGTTAAAGGTCTTTACATGGATAGTCAGGCAGCAGTTAGAGTTGACGGTAAATTGAGTTCATGGTTCAGAGTAATTTCAGGAGTAAGACAAGGCTGAAACCTGTCTCCACTGTTGTTCATATTATTTATGGATCATTTGTTGAAAACAATAGATTGGCTGGGTGAGATTAAGATATGTGAACACAAAATAAGCAGTCTTGCATATGCAGATGACTTAGTTGTGATGGCAGATTCGATTGAAAGTTTGCAACGTAATATTTCAGAGCTAGATCAGAAATGTAAGGACTATGGTATGAAGATTAGCATCTCCAAAACGAAACTAATGTCAGTGGGAAAGAAATATAAAGGGATTGAGTGCCAAATAGGAGGAACAAAGTTAGAACAGGTGGACAGTTTCAAGTACTTAGGATGCACATTCTCACAGGATGGCAACATAGTGAAAGAACTGGAAGCGAGGTGTAGCAAAGCTAATGCAGTGAGCGCTCAGCTACGATCTACTCTCTTCTGCAAGAAGGAAGTCAGTACCAAGACTAAGTTATCTGTGCACCGTTCAATCTTTCGACCAACTTTGTTGTATGGGAGCGAAAGCTGGGTGGATTCAGGTTACCTTATCAACAAGGTTGAGGTTACGGATATGAAAGTAGCTAGGATGATTGCGGGTACTAGTAGATGGGAATAATGGCAGGAGGGTGTCCACAATGAGGAAATCAAAGAAAAACTGGGAATGAACTCAATAGATGTAGCAGTCAGGGTGAACAGGCTTAGAAGGTGGGGTCATATTACACGCATTGGAGAAGCAAGGTTACCCAAGAGATTTATGGGCTCAGCAGTAGAGGGTAGGAGGAGTCGGGGCAGACCAAGGAGAAGGTACCTGGATTCGGTTAAGAATGATTTTGAAGTAATAGGTTTAACATCAGAAGAGGCACCAACATTAGCACCGAATAGGGGATCATGGAGGAATTTTATAAGGGGGCTATGCTCCAGACTGAACCCTGAAAGGCATAATCAGTCTTAAATGATGATGATGATGATGACCAAATATCGATGCCGTACCATAATTACAGCCCACACTGGATCTTCTTAAGTAGCTGTACTTTAATCATAACCTCCCAGTATTGTTTATTCTAGCAAAATACGGTATCGTTACGGAATTAAAAAATTTTTGATTGGAGGTTGTATGGTGCTTTTATCATTAACTGTTATCCGCAACGTGTGCCGTTTCGCGTTGCTTACATCTTACAAGCGCATCAGAAGCGAGAGGCAGCGCACAGTTAATGATTACTTGATGATCCAGCGCGGGGTCATAACGTTGGAAGAGGGCGTAGGCTGTGCCCGCACAAGCCGTTCTGGCGATGGGGCAGTGCCGCGGAATCTGACACACGGCCATAAAGCGTCTGCGTAGCAGGACAGCGAGCACGCCATTAAGCGGAAGCTACAGTACGTGTCCACGTTCGCGCGTTGTGGACCTCCATAGTACACAACCCCGATACCAGCGTCTGCCTCTACACGGAATGCTCAGAATTACTGACGACGGAACGACAAGTCACACACTATGTAAATAGTACCTTTAGTTTTTACGCTGATGCCTCCGAAGGCTATTATACAATATCAACGAACAAAATACTGGTCACACCCTTAGACGAATTCTCTGTAGATTTGCAGCGCTACAACTGGTATCAGATGATCGTGTGACCCTCGCTGACGTCTAGTCATGACAGGGAAGTGGTGTGTATGTACCAGTCTGTGGTATGGAATCTGATGAAGATCGAAGTGCAATCGGATGGGATTACTTGGAGACGTCTCGCGATGCCTGTTATGGATGACCGTTTCCATGACTACCTGTGTGCACTATCATAATGGGCACAGGATATAGCGTTGAAGCTTAACCCATCCTAAACCAAACGGTATTGGCTGGTCGTACTAGGTTCGAAATGTAGGGAATACCTATCGTCTTTAAAATTAAATGAGACAAGTACCAACTTCTCCCCCTCACGAAAGAGTCAAGGAGTAATTACAGATGAAAATCTAAATTGGACTGAGCACGTAACTGGAGTGTGCAAAAGGGCATCACCATCTCGCCATACCTTACAAACATATAAAAGGCTCTTCCTTGTTGAGCTGAAAAAGAAACTTGTACAAACACTTACACATCCAGTTATTGATTACACCGATGTTATCTTGCAAGACCTTTCTCAGGAAAGCTCACGGAACCTAGAACTGATTAAGAATGACATTGCTCCTTATATCTGTGATGTTGGCTCAAATGGTTCAAATGGCTCTGAGCACTACAGGACTTAACTGCTGTAGTCATCAGTCCCCTAGAACTTAGAACTACTTAAACCTAACTAACTTAAGGACATCACACACATCCATGCCCGATGCAGGATTCGAACCTGCGACCGTAGCGGTCGCGCGGTTCCAGACTGTAGCGCCTAGAACCGCTCGGCCACTCCAGCGGGCTATCTGTGGTGATCTATTCTTTTATTGTATTTCACCATCATAAGGAAGACTGCACTGTAGGTCCTTCTCTAGATTGTCGCACGGATGGCAAAATGGTAGATATCGAAATAAACGACAGAGGGATAGAGAAACACTTAAAATCGCTCAAAAGAGGAAAGGCCGCTGGACCTAATGGGATACCAGTTCGATTTTATAAAGAGTACGCGGCGGAACTTGCCCCCCTTCTTGCAGCGGTGTACCGTAGGTCTCTAGAAGAGCGTAGCGTTCCAAAAGATTGGAAAAGGGCACAGGTCACCCCCGTTTTCAAGAAGGCACGTCGAACAGATGTGCAGAACTATAGACCTATATCTCTAAATTCGATCAGTTGTAGAATTGTGGAACACGTATTATGTTCGAGTATAATGACTTTTCTGGAAACTAGAAATCTACTCTGTAGGAATCAGCATGGGTTTAGAAAAAGACAATCATGTGAAATCCAGCTCACACTATTCGTCCACGAGACTCAGAGGGCCGTAGACACGGGTTCCCAGGTAGATGCCGTGTTTCTTGACTTCCGCAAGGCGTTTGATACAGGTCCACACAGTCGTTTAATGAACAAAGTAAGAGCATATGGACTATCAGACCAATTGTGTGATTGGATTGAGGAGTTCCTAGATAACGCAGCATGTCATTCTCAATGGAGAGAAGTCTTCCGAAGTAAGAGTGATTTCAGGTGTGACACAGGGGAGTGTCGTAGGACCGTTGCTATTCACAATATATATAAATGACCTTGTGGATGACATCGGAAGTTCACTGAGGCTTTTTGGGGATGATGCTGTGGTATATCGAGAGGTTGTAACAATGGAAAATTGTACTGAAATGCAGGAGGATATGCAACGAATTGACGCAAGGTGCACGGAATGGCAATTGAATCTCAGTGTAGACAAGTGTAATGTGCTGCGAATTCATAGAAAGAAAGATCCTTTATCATTTAGCTACAATATAGCAGGTCAGCAACTGGAAGCAGTTAATTCCATAAATTATCTGGGAGTACGCATTAGGAGTGATTTAAAATGGAATGACCATATAAATTTAATCGTCGGTAAAGCAGATGCCAGGCTGAGATTCATTGGAAAAATCCTAAGGAAATGCAGTCCGGAAACAAAGGAAGTAGCTTACAGTACTCTTGTTCGCCCACTGCTTGAATACTGCTCACCGGTGTTGGTGATCAGATAGCGTTGATAGACGAGATAGAGAAGATCCAACGGAGAGCAGCGCGCTTCGTTACAGGATCATTTAGTAATCGCGAAAGCGTTACGGAGATGATAGAAAAACTCCAGTGGAAGACTCTGCAAGAGAGACGCTCAGTAGCTCGGTACGGACTTTTGTTAAGGTTTCGAGAACATACCTTCACCGACGAGTCAAGCAGTATATTGCTCCCTGCTACGTATGTCTCGCGAAGACACCACGAGGATTAAATCAGAGAGATTAGAGCCCACACAGAGGCATACCGACAATCCTTCTTTCCACGAACAATACGAGACTGGAATAGAAGGGAGAACCGATAGACGTACTCAAGGTACCCTCTGCCACACATCGTCAGGTGGCTTGCGCAGTATGGATGTAGATGTAGATATGCTCCACTATCATGGTTGCGTGCAGATAAGCGCAGAAATTTCCATTCCGTCTTCTCTACCGTCTTATCAACGAAACTGTCCCTCATATCTCTTCCTGGCCTTAACGCTCTTTTCTGAACAACATGGCAGAGCCCATCAGAACAAACTCCTCTCTGTTCCACTACATCATTCAGCCATTTTTTAGAAATCCTCAGTAGCAGGAGCCAAACTGTGGAATAATCTTCCGCTTTATATTGGGGAACTGAGAAACATCTCCAGCTCCAGAATACAGTTAATGACATATCTGCTGAATCAATACCATTGTCCCTGTACGCACTCCTTACCCTTGCACATCCTTCTTCCCAATCAGATCTTCCTCATTTTTCAGCTGATGCAGTCTCCTGAAATTTTCTTTCGCCAGAATTCGCTGTATCATAAAACATCTATTTTATACACCTACAAATTCTTTTTATATCCATCATTATTGTTATTATTGTCATTATCATTATTATTAGTAGAATTACTATCATTATCATTATTAGTACTAGAATCACTGTTACTGGCAGTAGTTACAGTAGTACAGTTACTGCCATTGTTAACTTTGTTAGTTCGTTGTCAGTATTATTTACTCACATTGTCACTTGAAACGCTCAGATAATTTTAATGCTATTTGTCATTTTAAAATTGTTATTTCTTATATATATATATATATATGATGTAAGAAAGGTACTGTGTGTGTGAAGGTATGGTTCGATGCAAGAGAAGTTCTGATGGACCTAATCAGATTAGGTTAAATAAATAAATAAACGGTGTTGTCTGATTTGTTGCGATACGAATGCGTTATCGTCCGCGATGTCTACAAGGAATAATGCAGCGCCTGCAACCAAGTAACACGGCGTACTGAACACTGGTTGTGAAGAGATCCTAGCCGACTGGGAATGGAGACGACAGTCATACCTTGTCACTGAAAACGGGTGTCACGTCCGACAGCGACCGCTGCTACTCAGAGAATACAGGTTCATCTCAACCAATTTGCGAGTGAAGATTGCGAAGGAAACTGCGCGCGATAATCGGGAACCTTGCAAAACGCCGTTGCACACAGTTGCGCATAAAGCTTCACGTCTTCTGTTTGCGAAATCACAGGGGAACTTGACTGAATCTGACCGGACGTCCTCTCTCTTTTGCAGTGACACAAGGCGTGCTTCGCGTGCATCAACAGTCCGATCCAAAGAGTAACCTGCAGTGTATGCAGGGAGGAAGTTCCGTGGTGTTTTGAGGGTATTTTCTGTACTTGGGTTCACTCAATCAAAGGATCATTGCCACAAACCAGGCTATTTATTTCAGAGATGTTAAGAATTCCGCTGACATCTGGTGAAATGGTTGTTTTACTGATATACTACCGCTTTCGCGGCATGAAGCCGCATCGTCAGGGTGCGGCGTACGCGGGAAAGAATACTATACAGTGTCTCAGCTTTGTGGATTATTAAAATTAGTGAAATAATCTCCAAAATAGACTAAAATGTTAAATTGTTCTATCTTTCAATTGTTTTAAATTGGGGGATATTTTTCACACACAGGAAGATTTAGCCACAAGCTCACCACATGTCTATTGCTTAACAAACATTTTTATAACTACCTTTGAGCAAGAATTTATGATAAATTTCCCCCATCATGCTAGAAGATAAACTTTATGCAATAGGTATGTCGATGAATGGTTCATATGGCTCTAAGCAGTATGGGACTTAACATCTGAGGTTATCCCCTAGACTTAGAACTTCTTAAACCTAACTAACCTAAGAACATCACACACATCCATGCCCGAGGCAGGATTCGAACCTGCGACCGCAGTAGCCGCGTGGTTCCGGACTGAAGCGCCTAGATCCGCTCGGCCCCGCGGCCGGCTTATGTCGATGATGTTTTCATGTTACGTTATGGTAATAATGTTGAAACCAATAGGTTTCTGTGGGACCTAAATAGTTTGAACTAAAAGATACAGTTCACGACGCAGTAGGCAGAGAATGAGACTTTCCCTTTTTCTGGACCTAAAATTGACCGTAAAAAATGGAAAAATTGGCTTTAATATTACCCTAAAGCCAACCACGACAGATCATGTTATACATAGGTAGTCTTGTAACCCAATGAAATATAAATCTGCTGCATTCCGAGCCATGTTAAATGGTATGTATGAAGTGCCCCTTACTAGCAAAGCTCAAATGGCTGAATATGAACTATACACTATATAGCGTATCAAAACTGTTATGGCCTAGAATTTACTAATACAATTGAAACAATTATACAAAAATGAAAAATCTTCTTTGCCATGCCGGATCAGAGAGAGATCTTATAACGCTTAGACTAGCCGAGAGGTTGAGTGATGTCCACATTGGCGATTTGGGCGTCCGCTGTGGCCGAGCGGTTTTAGGCGCTTCAGTCCGAAACGGCGCTGCTGCTACGGTCGCAGTTTCGAATCCTGCCTCGGGCGTGGATGTGTGTGATGTCCTTAGGTTAGTTAGGTCTAAGTACTTCTGACTCTAGAGGACGGATGACCTCAGATGTTAAGTCCCATAGTGCTTAGAGACATTTAAACCATTCGCGAATTTGCTAAATACATAGCGTGCAGTTTAAAATTGGTCGGCACTTTTCTTTTGCCTACAAAATACCATGTTGCTTTCAAGCTGGAGGGTAAGATCAGACCGTGAATATTTTATTCAAACTGCTGTCCTGTCTTAGTTGGGAAATTTTTTTTGATGATATTCCTTTCCTTGTTTCCCAGAGTTCAATGAAGACGTCGATCACAATTGTCATCTCCTGCTCTGATATTATCGAGGAAATGTAACTAAACTCCTGGAAATTCAAATAAGAACACCGTGAATTCATTGTCCCAGGAAGGGGAAACTTTATTGACACATTCCTGGGGTCAGATACATCACATGATCACACTGACAGAACCACAGGCACATAGACACAGGCAACAGAGCATGCACAATGTCGGCACTAGTACAGTGTATATCCACCTTTCGCAGCAATGCAGGCTGCTATTCTCCCATGGAGACGATCGTAGAGATGCTGGATGTAGTCCTGTGGAACGGCTTGCCATGCCATTTCCACCTGGCGCCTCAGTTGGACCAGCGTTCGTGCTGGACGTGCAGACCGCGTGAGACGACGCTTCATCCAGTCCCAAACATGCTCAATGGGGGACAGATCCGGAGATCTTGCTGGCCAGGGTAGTTGACTTACACCTTCTAGAGCACGTTGAGTGGCACGGGATACATGCGGACGTCCATTGTCCTGTTGGAACAGCAAGTTCCCTTGCCGGTCTAGGAATGGTAGAACGATGGGTTCGATGACGGTTTGGATGTACCGTGCACTATTCAGTGTCCCCTCGACGATCACCAGTGGTGTACGGCCAGTGTAGGAGATCGCTCCCCACACCATGATGCCGGGTGTTGGCCCTGTGTGCCTCGGTCGTATGCAGTCCTGATTGTGGCGCTCACCTGCACGGCGCCAAACACGCATACGACCATCATTGGCACCAAGGCAGAAGCGACTCTCATCGCTGAAGACGACACGTCTCCATTCGTCCCTCCATTCACGCCTGTCGCGACACCACTGGAGGCGGGCTGCACGATGTTGGGGCGTGAGCGGAAGATGGCCTAACGGTGTGCGGGACCGTAGCCCAGCTTCATGGAGACGGTTGCGAATGGTCCTCGCCGATACCCCAGGAGCAACAGTGTCCCTAATTTGCTGGGAAGTGGCGGTGCGGTCCCCTACGGCACTGCGTAGGATCCTACGGTCTTGGCGCGCATCCGTGCGTCGCTGCTGTCCGGTCGCAGGTCGACGGGCACGTGCACCTTCCGCCGACCACTGGCGACAACATCGATGTACTGTGGAGACCTCACGCCCCACGTGTTGAGCAATTCTGCGGTACGTCCACCCGGCCTCCCGCATGCCCACTATACGCCCTCGCTCAAAGTCCGTCAACTGCACATACGATTCACGTCCACGCTGTCGCGGCATGCTACCAGTGTTAAAGACTGCGGTGGAGCTCCGTATGCCTCGGCAAACTGGCTGACACTGACGGCGGCGGTGCACAAATGCTGCGCAGCTAGCGCCATTCGACGGGCAACACCGCGGTTCCTGGTGTGTCCGCTGTGCCGTGCGTGTGATCATTGCTTGTACAGCCCTCTCGCAGTGTCCGGAGCAAGTATGGTGGGTCTGACACACCGGTGTCAATGTGTTCTTTTTTCCATTTCCAGGAGTGTATATTCAACAGTTCTTTTTCTTAATGACAATGGATATGATATGCGTCTATCGGAGGTTGTAAGCTGGAAGTAGCTATTTTATTCAGCACGTGGGTCGTTAAGCTGGTCGGGGATTATTTCCTCAACTAGTATGTTTTGCACACGTATAAGGCTGGTAAACTAAAATTGACATCGATGAGGTTCAAACCTCTATTTCTTTTAGGAAACGTCAGTGTGTCTAACATAACTCTGAAAATGTTGACTTGGCTCACAAGCTCCCCTATCGCCGACGTGATTATTTTGGTTGTTTTTTACGGTGTAGGTAAAGCTTGTGAAACATAGTTGAGTTCAGAAGTATAGATTCACAAGCATGGTTTTCAGCAACACATCAACCGATCTCAGAATTTTTCCTTGTGCAGGTGCTTGTATACTCGTTAGTAACTTTTTGTAGTCACCAGCAATAGTTTACTTGATGTTTCTCTTGAATTCAACACTTAAACATATAAATTTTGGTACTTCTGTTAGGTGTCTGACTGTGTAAGCGCATCCCTCTGCCTTCTTTCACTTAACTGCCTCCTTTTACTTAACTGAGCACCAGGTTCATATTCATATCCGTTGACAATCTGGAGAGCTTGCGTCACTTCATCAGCGTAAGCGCCACACACCATTTTTCTCGCTATTTATGTGCAAACCTTGCAGTGGTTGCGTGAGTGTCAAAAGCAGCGGTTCTGTCGCTATTGCGAATACAGCCAATGATGTATTTTAGCCTTGTCGTACGGATGTGTGCATCTCAACAATCTTACTTTGCTATCCATTTATCCTTATTCGTGCTGTGCTGTTGCTTAATATTTGTTGAATTATTCGCATGATTCGTGGCGTGAACCCCATGACTTCAATGATGATTTACTTTATCAAATACTTTCTCAATGTATGACACTAACGCACATTTTATTCGAAAGACTTCTGCAGTTGACATTATATTCTTATACTCTCATATAGTCTGTAGGATATTTCTGTCTTTCCCTACATATATTTTATACGAATCAGTTACGGAGTTTATAACCATTTCTATTCTTTTTGGTAAAATGCGCGCCATAATCTTGTAATCACTGTTCAGTAGTGTGATAGGTCGTAGGCTTTCAATTCCTTCGCTGAAAGTTTTTGAGGATTAGAACCGTTGTCTCTTCTGGAGATTCTATAGGAATGTCGACGTTTCCCATCAATAAATCATCGAATATTCATAGCATCTTGCTTTCCGTATGTGGCCAGAACATTTGGAGAATTCTACAGGGATGTCATCAGGCCCTGGCGATTTGTTTTTAGGACTTTGTGCTATGAAATCTTTCAGCTCGGCCTCCTCTATCGCAGTTATGGGATTTTCTGTTTCCTCTGCTCTAATTCTGCCTTGTCTGTACATAGTAAGATCTTGCAGAACGTCATCGTCGGTATATTTGTTGGACATTAATTCTGAGATGTAGATGTGAACTGCGTCCTTGATTTCGTTCTGCTTTGTTAGAGTTGTTCCATCCGTCAACTTAATTTCTGTCAGTATTCGTCTGTCCCTTCTATGAATCTCACGTCTGGCGTGATATATTGATGGTTCTCCTCGTCCATGACAGTGTGCATTCTTGCTCGTGTCACTTCAGGGCTACGATTTTTTCTGAATCCTTGAGTAATTCTCTATTACTCGAGCATCCTGGGTGTGCAAGCCTCCTTAGACACTTAAAATAAAACGCAGTCGTCTTTTCGTTCCAAAAACTTTTCCGTCGTGAGTATTCAATCAACAATTTGTACCTTGGGTTTCGCAAACGACAGCCACCAAGCTATGTATAATGGAAATATGCTTCCGAATTTTTTCCTGTATTAATAAACGCCACTCGACATTTTTCATGCTATAAACGTGGTATGTTTGGTTTCCATATACCCCTAGCTCGCTAAGTCTCTTCTTTTTTTCTCCAAACTGATCTTGGCAATCGACGCAACAGGATTATAAACTAGAGGTCTACACTTTGAATTAGGGGACTTGGTTCTTGAAATCAGCCGATACGTATATCCATTCCAGCCTACTGGCTGAATGATTGCTGCAGTATGTAAAGTTGGGCGCTGCGCCGTAGGTACGTTCCCATGCATCGGTCAATTGCAAATGGTGGAGAATACGTTCCAGTTCTATTGATTTATTGAAATATGTAGTCTGGTCTTTTGCGCTGAGAATTAAAATAGCTGGCTAAAATTACATGGTTCTGATGATTGCCAAAGAAAGTAATTATATCACTTTTAAAATATTCCGCTCTAGCGTGCCTGTTATTGTTGCCAGACGGGGGGGTTGATGAAGTGGGCCTTATTAACAGTTGCCGTAATTCCTCTACTATTTGCCAGTTTTCCTGTTCGCGTGATGTCAATGTCTTCTTTCCTGACATTTGCGGTTCCCAGCTCTGCTCCACCACGTGGGTCGGTCACCGTGTTACACTCACTTATCTTCTCTACCTGAAAGTCTGTTACTTCTGGTAACAATAGTATACCAAGGTCGGCTGCGAACAGGAAACCTTGCAAACATTTTAGGTGCAAAGAGGAGTGGATCTTTTAATAGTCACCTTGGCGATCTTGTATTCTTGAGCTGCGTTCAAATGTGCTTATTCATTGTCACCTTTAACATCCATCGTAAGAAGTGTTGCCGGAAATATATCCTTCTCCACATGTCTGTGTTTCTCGAACGATCTTCTTGTCGAGCGGGGATCTACCTCCTTTCTTGAATTTCAACCATATCTTCATCTTTGTTCGTGTCTTCCAATTCCTTCGCCGCCCAGTACTTCTGATTGTTAATTGTGGATTTGCCGTTTTCTAGTTAATCACTTTCAGGAAGAATTTTCTCTATGTCGTGGATGGCTCCCGGCTGCAGTTTTTCGTATGAAAAATGCTCTAGTGAAGTAGGGGATTGTTTCCGCTTGCACTGAATCAGATGCCTGCAGATGGCTGCACGTTTGCAGGTGTTTCTTCGGGTAACTTACGAGTTTCTTCGCGTTCTCTCGCAAAATCGGTGCTAGTTTTCCGGCACCATTGTGAGCGAGTTTTCTCTTTTTTATATTTTATTCTAGGAGAAGTGTCTCTAGCAAATGTTTCAGCTTTTCCGGTTGCAATATTTGTCTCTTGTGGACGGTCTTGTTCTTCGGCAGGTGGAGCCTCGTGTGTCTTCTTGTACGCTGGGGTCTATTCGGTCTGAAGAAGTACTCTAGGTTCCGGAGTTTGTTCAGTCTGAACTATTACATTTTTTTCTTCCTCTTATCGCAGCGTCGCTAACGTCCATCATTAATTCACTCTCACGAGCAGTGTAATTCCGGGTAACTTCAGGTGCTGGAAGCGCAGGCCCACGTCTGTTGGCTGGCGCTGCGTTGGTTTGAGGCAGAGTTGACACAGTCTCCGGTCTCACAGCTTCTCCCGCCAGTGGCTCGGCCACTCTGCGGTGTATGCATTGCAAGCAGACATGCCGTGCAGCGCCGCACGGCACGCAGGTTCTTGGCTGCCCATCGTACATTAGGATCCCCACGATAACCACAAACTTGATGTATGAGGGTATGTGCCTGTCTAAATCTGCTCGCAACTGTCTACTTCCATTCAGAACATGGAGAAAACTTTTCTGCAAAATTATTGGTTATCATCCCACAAGGCGCTATCACCGAATTGATCTGTTCAGAAGAGATTTCGAAAGGCAACTAAAAGATACCAACAGACCTAATTTCAAACCCTGAAAATGTGACACAAACTTCATCAACATTACCATCATTGTGTTGATACTTGAAAGTCCATCATTCGATCTCACAATTTTCTTTCACAGTTCAGCATTTTCAAGTTTTAAGTACACCGTACTGCTCGCAATAGCGAGATAGATACCTATAATACCTTCGAAAGAAATTTTCACAGTTTGCTCAAGCCACGGCTCGATTTCAAACGGATTCTTTCTCTGAACGTCCTGGTATACACGGAAGCGCCAAAGAAACTGGTATATGCATGCATATTCAAATGCAGAGAGATACCAACAGGCAGAATACGGCGCAGCGGTCGGCAACGCCTATATAAGACACCAAGTGTGTGGTGCAGCTGTTAGATGGGTTACTGCTGCTACAATGGCAGGTTATCAAGATTTAATTGAGTTTGAACTTGGTGTTATAGTCGGCGCACGAGCTATGGGACACAACATCTCCGAGGTTGCGATGAAGTGCGGATTTTCCTGTACCACCATTCCACGACTGTACCGTGAATATCAGGAACCTGGTAAAACACAAAATTTCTGACATTGTTTGGGCAGGGAGAAGATCCTGCAAGAACGGGATCAACGACGATTGAAGACAATCGTTCAACGTGACAGAAGTGCAACCCTTCCACAAATTTCTGCAGATTTCAATGCTGGGCCATCAACAAGTGTCAGCGTGAGAATCATTCAACGAAACATAATCAGTATGGGCCTTCGGAGTCGAAAGTCCACTCGCGTACCCTTGATGACTGCACGATACAAAGCTTTACCCTTCCTGAGCCCGTCAACACCGACATTGGAGTGTTGATGACTGGTTGTTGCCTCGTCGGACGAGTCTCGTTTCAAATTGTATCTAGCTAATGGACGTGTGCAGGTATGGAGATAACCTCATGAATCCATGGAGCTTGCATGTCAGAAGGCGGCTGATCAAGCTGGTGAAGGCTCTGTAATGATGTGGGGCGTGTGCAGTTGGAGTGATATGGGACCCCTGATACGTCTAGATACGACTCTGACAGGTGACGCGTACGTAAGTATCCTGTCTGATCACTTGCATCTATTCATGTCCATTGTGCATTCCGACGAACTTGGGCAATTCCAGCAGGGTAATGTGACACCCCACAAATCGAAAATTGCTACGCAGTGGCCCCAGGAACACTCTTCTGGGTTTAAACAGTTCCGCTGGCCACCAAACTTCCCAGACATAAACATTATTGAGTGGGATGCCTTGCAGCGCGCTGTTCAGACGAGATCTCCATCCCCCCGTCCTCTTGTGGATTTGCGGAAAGTCCAGCAGGATTCATGGTGTCAGTTCCCTCCAGCACTACTTCAGACGTTAGTCGAGTACATGCCATGTCACGCTGCGGCAGTTCCGCGTGCACGCGGGCGCCCCACACGGTATTGGGCAAGTGTATGTTTCTTTGGCTCTTGAGTGTAAATTACAATGTACATCTCGTGCTAGGCTCACTCGTGTTTCTTCCAATATCACGCCATAAAAAATCTCAAATATCGCAGCTAGCTATAGCAACAGGCGCCTTGACTTGCCGAGTGGGGCGCAGAAGGCAGCAGCGCACAACACTCTTCAGAGGTCCTTTCGCCACGGCCGACGGATGTCCCAACACGCTTCCAAACGTGGCCCTAATCACGATTTGTCCAGGTGTGTCCACACTCCCTTGCGCTCGCCCTATGTCCAAGTCACTCCCGCACAGGTCGAGGCACTATTTTCTCCCGTCACATTGCCTTGTAATGGCACGATATACTGAAATGCAGTGTCTGTTGACAGGCATCTGTATAGATTTTGAGGGGTACCTGTGGAAATCATGAACTGCATCTATTAAAATTCCACGATCAATAGATATTTTAATTTACCACACGGAAGATAAGACACACACATCAAACGGGAGTGTGCTTCTTTCTCTCAGTCAGGCAATCCATCTGTTCATAGGGAATGTAAATCATAAAATTGAAATTTGACTTAACAAAGAAATAAATAGACCTGCAGAAATTGCAAAAAGGACAAACGCTGTAGAATGTATCCTATGAAACAGAAATTTGGATATTTGGGATATAACATTAACAGTGAAATTTAATTTAAACTTGACTTAACATTTATTTTACGAAAGGAAATTAGGAAAGTACTACAAATCATTATAAAAATGTAACGGTTGCTGGTGCCTGCTGTAAATAACCACGAGTGCAACTAATTATCAGATATTAGTGCCTTCTGGGATTGTAAAGCATTAGAGTCTCATAAAATGGGAATCACCCAATGTTAAGAAGCCCCCACACAAACTTCGCATTCATATTAACACCACACAATAAATAGAAAAGGAACTAGAAGAACCAAAAATGCACCACAAACACTTACAGTCGGTAGAAGGTTTGATTCGTCGGCCTCGGGCAAAACACGGAAAACTCAAGCCGTGGAAATGAACGAGAATTACGATCCGAAATGCACGTCAGATCGGTAATCATGAAAAACAGAGCACACATGTGAAGGCAATATAATTTGAACCCTAAACGTATAGAATAACAACGGAAAACCGACTAGCTGAAGGCTCATTCGTTTCTAAAACACGGGCCCTAGCCACACATAGACTAAGAAAGAAATATAAATAGTCTGAAAAGTCGGTTAATCCGCGGAGGTAATTACCTACGTAAGGAAATTATCGTGGAATAATTGCAAGATGAAAAAGATTCTGAGAACTGAAGGTTCTCCAAAACAACGACGAACACGTGGGATTGAGTAAAAAAAGGCAAGGGCACTAACGGATGGAAAATTCGGAATACCGACGAAACTAACGAAACACAAGAACAAATGCCGGCCACTGTGGCCGAGCGGTTCTAGGCGCTTCAGTCCAGAACCGCGCTACCGCTACTGTCGCAGGTTCGAATCCTGCCTCGGGCATGGATGTGTGTGATGTCCTTAGGTTAGTTAGGTTTAAGTAGTTCTAAGTTCTAAGGGACTGCTGACCTCAGATGTTAAGGCCCATAGCGCTCAGAGCCATTTGAACCATTTGAACAAGAAGAAATAATATAAGAAACACAAACACACGCACAGTCTAATTGAGACTAAGTAGAGATGCAGAGTTCGCACTCCAGACTCCCACATTTATGTTCAGTTACCACATACACTACTGCAAAGGAGCTGCCACGAGGAACCTCGCTCTTCAAAACCCTCAGCCCGAGTGTGCAGCCCCTGACCTAATCGAGGTCTCCATACACAGGTAGCGTAAGAACTTCCTTATCACACCTTGCCACCTTAAGCCCTGTAGAGCTTCGACTAGAAGATAACGAAACCTCCTTGCTACTCTCTAAGCTTACACCAAAATTGGCTAAACTGCCACAGTAGCAGACAAGAAGTTTACCCGCCACCGGACATTGTGAAAACTCTCTCACTCTGTCATTCCGAGATGACAGGAATGGGAAAGAGGTATAGCGGTACAATACAAATACATTGTAATTAATTGTGGGGAAAGTACAAGAAGCAAACTTGCGTAATAAATCAATACATGGAAATAAAAAAGACATCGAATAAATATGAATTCAGCGAATGTATTCAGTAGTGGCTGATTGGGGAATGCTCAGGTGCCCATGCTTTCTCCTGGAATGTATATTGAAGGCACCAGATGTATAAGCTACTAAAGGACATGTGAAATGACATTAAATTTTATTTAAATATCATGGAGGGGCTAATATGGAGACTGTATCCCGAAGAAAAAGGAACAAACACTGCGTTGTCGATCAACAGGAGCATAAAATCAAGACTGAACCCTCAGATTGTGATTATGGCTCGGCATCAGCTGTGGAATATTTCAGAACAAATGAAAATATGTACCGGACTAGAAATGGAATCCGGATATCCCGACTGTCATCATTGGTCATTTTAACAACTTGAGGTATCAAGGCATGCCTACAGAAATGGCTCAAATTTCATTTTATCCTGGGGTCTCTACACTAACAGATGCTCGCACTGTATTCCTGTGATTCCTGCACAGATTGAGGCACTGTTTTCTCTCGTCACATTGGCTTGCTATGCCATGAAATACTGTGGTGCAGTGACTGTGTTGTACTATATAAACCGAAGTAAAAATAACACACACTGCACTGACGAACAACAGCGACATTCAAACAAGAACGATCTCGTAGATTGCGATTATAGTTGAGTGCTATCTGTAGAATATTTCAGAACAAATGAAAATCCGTGTAGGACCACAACTCGACTCGGATTTAACACTTGTTGGCGGCGGTCACTTTATCCACTTCGGTATTCGAGCGCGCTTCCAGGAGTATCCCAAATCTCCATTTGTCCTGGTATCTCTACATTAACATTATATTCCCGTGATGTTCGCACAGGCTGAGACCCTGTTTTCTCTCGTCATATCGCTTCGTTGCTACAACGTAGCTACGGACATGCGTGCATGTACGTTTGTTGAAATATTTGCAATATCATGGTATGGATATAGACTTTCCTTTTTTCGGTAAATATTTCCGCTCTCATGATTTTGCTTAGAGATTTAGTTGTGCGAGTACAGAGAGAGAATTTAGAAATTTTTTCGGAGCTTTGTTTAAGTGGTGGTTCGTACTTGTATGAATGGGATTTATATATATTTATCTGCCTCTGGAATGATGTGGCGTTCTCATTAGCTGTTGTCTCTTATTTTAGAGATGCTTCAGAAATATTTCAATCATTTTGAAAATATTTAATTTTAGTCTGTCTTGGGCAGCCCTTCGTCCTCCTCAAAAACTTCATCTCTACTGTTTGAATTTTATTTCATTTTATATTATATTATTTTTATTTTCTGTTGTTACCCAACATTCGCTCTCATAGAATAATTCAGGAGTCGTCATTACTCGATAGGCTCTTTTTGTACTTCATGGCTCAATGTTCTGCTATTGGCACCACAGACAGTTTGGAATCGAAGTATTCTAAACTGCTGGTAAACAAAATTAATATACCTTTTCAGAGGTTTGTAATTCAGTGAAGATTTATCATTGTAACAGTGCGTATGGAATACATGAAATGATTATATTTACAGGTCAATAGCACCAGCGATTCTGATGTAGATGGTATATCCATGGTGAAACACCCATATTATTTATTGGTGTAGCAATGTAGACTCTTACTACGGCATCAGATCGATCGCACAGGTGGCGACCCCACACGTGCTTGATTGTAGACAAGTCCAGACATCGTGTCGGCACGGAAGTTGCTGCATGTGTTGCAGAGCACGCCGAGTTTAATGGGCAGTGTGTGGGCGGGCATTATCCTGTTGAAACAAGACATCACCGTCCTGTTGCAAGAACGACAAAAGAACGTGTCTAACAACATTCTGCAGGTACTGAGCGCTGGTTAACGTCCCCTCCAGAAACACCGAAGGTGAAAGAGAGTTGTAGCTTATCGCACCCGTAGACAGTGAGTTGGACGAATGCACTTCACGAGACAGCACTCACCAGGTCTACGTCGTATGCGCAAATGACCATCACCTGCCTGCAGGCAGAATATGCTTTCACCGCTGAAGACCACGGCGCACTGTTCCTACTTCCAGGTGATCCTCTCACGGCATCGGTCGAGCCGTGCCCGTCGATGTTGTGGCGCGAGTGGAAGACGGGCTGGAGATATGCGTGAACATAATCCCACTGGTAATAACCGGTACGCAACAGTTCGTGCTGACACTTCAGGGCTCACAACGCCTCCTGTCTGTGCTGCAGAAGCTATATGATCTGCCACTGCAGGCCTTAACAGTACGACTATCCTGGCTGACGTCTGTGTCGTGTGGACGAAGAGAACCTCATCTACGGGTGTGGGAATGTTTGCGTGACCTCTGATACCAGCATCGTTGCGGAACTGACGCAGCACGTCCGACTTGTGTGGCAATTCTCCGAAAGTACCATCCCGCCACTCGGAAGGCCACAATTTCATTCCTTTCAAAATCGCTCAGTCGGCTGTAGGAAGCAAGAGTGTATCTCCGAGGCATGGTTGCCTGCTTGCTTCACGCACTTGCACCCCACTGAGCCTTCTGGCTGTGAGCATTCCCTATTAAAGAGTAGACACAGATGGTGCTCTGGTAGCTATATCTCTACATTATCTGATGGCAGATGACGCTGAAACAATTATCAGTACATATACTATCCCCTAGGAGGCAAATGCCGTTACGGATCAAAATCGACGTCGCCTCTCCTGGTGTATCAAGTTTCCTGGAGTGTATTTTCAACTTTAAAGTCTGTGTAAGACACTCGAAATACGTGTTCTAAAAACTCAATGATCTACAAAAAAATTTTATTATGACTGGATATTTTCTTCGGAATGCCATTATTTTCGTTTTATGATCGGAGACTTAAAAACTGTACTCCTTGCATTCTTCATTCAGCTGGTATACTGATCTCTGGACGTCCAGAGTGAACGTGTGTATTATGAGCAGCAGCTGCCCGAACGATTATTTCGTTCGCTTCTCTCGTCGCAGACTTGTTCCTTGCACTTTGTGCTGCATTCTTGTGCCCTTAGTACAACATTTGTTGCACGTTCGCTGAGATTTCATTGTTGCTGTTCACCGTCATTCTGGATACGTTTGTGCATATAGCTCAGCTGCTCTCTTTCCTTTCTTTCTGCGTTCTCCTTAAAGAGATGGTTCAAATGGCTCTGAGCATTATGCGACCTAACTTCTGAGGTCATCAGTCGCCTATAACTTATAACTAATTAAACCTAACTAACCTGAGGACATCACACACATCCATGCCCGAGGCAGGATTCGAACCTGCGACCGTAGTGGTCGCTCGGTTCCAGACTGTAGCGCCTAGAACCGCACGGCCACTTCGGCCGGCCTTAAAGAGATGGCCTGTTTCGTTGCTCTTGGTTTACATTTATATTTTCAAGATAACCAGCTATACTGATACTGTGGCTGTTCCACTTATGTTTCCCCCTTATCCGACTTGACATATTTCCGTATTTGCGTCTTCTAGGGAAGACTCTCAGAATTCAACTGGGAGAAAACAGAATTTTTTTCATGGCCACTTGTTGACAAACTGTCGCGTTGTTTCACTGAAAAACTAGAGAGAAAACCCAACAGGCAGTCTGTCAGAATACGATAGCTTAAACAGTTCTGGAAATATTTGAGGTGAACAGGTTAACTGAAGGTGACAGAGAACCGTGCACTGAACAGCATTACATCGGTATTTACGTCATTTGAAGACTAATAATTATAGCTATTTCCAATCGTTTGATTGTAGGTTGGTTAGTACCTCCAAGTATGTGTGACGACAGCAAAACGTTAATGTCCATATTTTCCTGGACGGCAGGTGAGGTGTGGACATGTGGACGCAAAACGGTCAGATTATACTGACAGGCGTAGTCCTCTTAGTGGAGCAGTTACGACTGTGGAGAAACGATAAGATTATCAAGTTTGTGACCAGTTTGTGGGAAGAGATTATACTTAATACACGCGTTACACCTATATAAAAATGAGCCAAAGAAACTGGTACACCTGCTTAATATCGTGTTGGGCAACCGCGAGCACGCAGAAGTGCCGCAACACAACGTTGCATGGACTCAACTAATGTTGGAGTAGTGCTGTAGAGAACTCACACCACGAATCCTGCAGGGCTGCCCATAAATCTGTGAGACTACGAGTGGGTGGAGATCTCTTCTGAACAGCACTTGGCAAGACAACCCACATATGCTCAACAATATTCATGTCTGGTGAGTCTGGTGGCCAGCGTATGAACTCAAAGGAGTGTTCCCTGGAGCCACTCTGCAACAATTCTGGACGTGCGGGGGGCCACACTATCCTGCTCCAATTGTCCAAGTCCGTCGGAATGCTCAGTGGACATGCATAGATCTACATCTACATTTATACTCCGCAAGCCACCCAACGGTGTGTGGCGGAGGGCACTTTACGTGCCACTGTCATTACCTCCCTTCCCTGTTCCAGTCGCGTATGGTTCGCGGGAAGAACGACTGCCGGAAAGCCTCCGTGCGCGCTCGAATCTCTCTAATTTTAAATTCGTGATCTCCTCGGGAGGTATAAGTAGGGGGAAGCAATATACTCCATACCTCATTCAAAAATGCACCCTCTCGAAACCTGGCGAGCAAGCTACACCGCGATGCAGAGCTCCTCTCTTGCAGAGTCTGCCTCTTGAGTTTGTTAAACATCTCCGTAACGCTATCACGGTTACCAAATAACCCTGTGACGAAACGCGCCGCTCTTCTTTGGATCTTCTCTATCTCCTCCGTCAGACCGATCTGGTACGGATCCCACACTGATGAGCAATATTCAAGTATAGGTCGAACGAGTGTTTTGTAAGCCACCTCCTTTGTTGATGGACTACATTTTCTAAGGACTCTCCCAATGAATCTCAACCTGGTACCCGCCTTACCAACAATTAATTTTATATGATCATTCCACTTCAAATCGTTCCGCACGCATACTCCCAGATATTTTACAGAAGTAACTGCTACCAGTGTTTGTTCCGCTATCATATAATCATACAATAAAGGATCCTTCTTTCTATGTATTCGCAATACAATACATTTGTCTATGTTAAGGGTCGGTTGCCACTCCCTGCACCAAGTGCCTATCCGCTGCAGATCTTCCTGCATTTCGCTACAATTTTGTAATGCTGCAACTTCTCTGTATACTACAGCATCATCCGCGAAAAGCCGCATGGAACTTCCGACACTATCTGCTAGGTCATTTATATATATTGTGAAAAGCAATGGTCCCATAACACTCCCCTGTGGCACGCCAGATGTTACTTTAACGTCTGTAGACGTCTCTCTAGATGCAGGTGATCAGACAGGATACATACCTACGTGTCACCTGTCAGAGTCGTATCTACACGTATCAGGGGTGCCTCCATCAGCTTGAACAGTCCCGTGATGGCGTGCAGGGTACACGGATTCATGACGTTGCCTCCATACCCGTACACGTCCATCCAATCGATACAATTTAAAACGAGACTCGTTCGACCAGGCAACATGCTTCCAGTCACCAACAGTCCGATGTCACTGTTGACGGGCCAAGGCGAGGCGTAAAGCTTTGTGTCCTGCAGTTATCAAGGGAACATGAATGTGCCTTCTGCTCCGGAAGCCCATATCGATGACGTTTCGTTGAATGGTTCGCACGCTGACACTTGTTGATGGTTCAAATGGCTCTGAGCACTATGGGACTCAACTGCTGAGGTCATTAGTCCCCTAGAACTTAGAACTAGTTAAACCTAACTAACCTAAGGACATCACAAACATCCATGCCCGAGGCAGGATTCGAACCTGCGACCGTAGCGGTCTTGCGGTTCCAGACTGCAGCGCCTTGAACCACGCGGCCACTACAGCCGGTTACTTGTTGATGAACCAGCACTGAAATCTGTAACAATTTGCGGAAGGGCTGCACTTCTGTCACGTTGAACGATTCTCTTCAGTTATCGTTGGTCCCGTTCTTGCATGATCTTTTTCCGGCCGCAGCGATGTCGGAGATTTGATGTTTTGCCGGATTCCTGATATTCACGGTACACTCGTGAAATGGCCGTACGGGAAGATCCCGAATTCATCGGTACCTCGGAGATGCTGTGTCCCATGGTTCGTGCGCCTACTATAACACCACGTTCAGACTCACTTAAATCTTGACAACTTGCCACTGTAGCAGCAATAACCGATCTAACAACTGCGCCAGTCTTGTCGTCTTATATAGGCGTTGCCGACGGCAGCGACGTATTCTGCCTGTTTATATATCTCTGTATTTGAATACGCATGCCTGACCAGTTTCTTTGGCGCTTCAGTGTATATATGTTAGTCTCTCTCTCTCTCCCTCTCTCTCTCTCCCCCCTCCCTCTCTCTCTCTCTTCTGTGTGTGTGTGTGTGTGTGTGTGTGTGTGTGTGTGTGTGTGTGTGTGCGTGTGTGTGTGTATCTAGAAAGAGGGGTGGTGTATGCTGTGGAAGGACGTCGGGTCAGTTTACGATTCTGCCTCCGCTGTAACAACTGCTTTTTATGTTTTAAAATTGTCTCGGAAAAGCATCGAGACTATGTGTACCGCAGTGTGCTGTATTACACCTGGCGTGTTATCCACTTCCCTTCGACGCATGGCTTCTCGTCACCATCAGCACTGTGTAACTGGATGTTGCGCCTACGTGATGCTGATGTGATACTCCGGGTTCTGCCAGATGTGACACTGTGATCTCGGCTGCACACACATATACTGTAACAAGGATTAATCTGAGAAATATATTCCTAAAACTCCATTTTTTGGAAAAGCTGGAGCCCTGACTATCCTTTTTACAAGCTGCTGTCTCTAATCATAAGCCTAAACAAGTTGTCACAAGTTAATTCACTGGTGAAATAAAGAACAATCCTGATTCACCTTCAGTGTTTGTTACACCAATAATAAAATTTTCAATTTCTATATAGAAACTGTTTCAAATGTTTTATGTCCGTTATTTTGGTAGTTGCATTTCATCGCTATCAAAAGCGTTTACAGTCACTTCTGTTTCAGCATCAATTAGTGATTTGTTCACTATGATGTGTGTTCGTGAGCAACCCATAGAACCCTTTGCTGACGGTATTTCATGTGAGCAATACTGCAAAGTGTATTACGTGTTGACCACACAGGGCATCATTGTGTGAACTTATATCCTTGACAATACGCAAGTGTATCATGACAGTAAATTCAACAACAAATATTAATGTGATATGATGAAGTAAAAATATTTCTTTTTATGTAATTTGGACCTCAACACTACATACGTAACTCTCATCTCACTTCTTTTTAATAGTTTGCCTACTGGGGACTACCTTTTCTCTTTCCAGTAGTTTTCATTTTTTCCTTACGTTATCTTCTTTCTTCTGTCCTTGTTGCACCTGTCTTTTTATTTGTTTTTCCTGGAAACTGTTGAAACTTTTTAATTTTGCTACGAAATTGTCTTTCCGTAATTATTGCTGTATTATTTCAATTTCCTCTCAGGTTTACTTTCTTCTTTGATCTTCATCATTTCTTATTTTTAGTTCTCTATCAAACAACTTAAAATTTCTTTTTGTGATTCTCTTATCATGTAACCTTTTTAGGTGTCCATACAATACAACTCTTGTCTTCCTCATTGTGTCTAACATCCATTCTGTTTCTTCATACACATTTTATTGCTTTTTAAGGGGGAAGGTGGTGGGGGAAGCCAATGATAAGCGCACGATTATGTGGATACACTAAATGTGGAAATTACTGTGCAGGACTAAAGATGAAGTACCGTTAAGCAATACAGAAAAGAAGGTATAATAATTACTTGCCTTTTATGTTCGTCAGTAAAAATCAGTGCGAGGCACTTGCTGACGTCTGGGAGGCGCTGCATTTGTCATGATGGCAGGACCCCACATACTTACAGCAGGCAGGGCTGAATAAGATGGACACGACAGTCATCTACAGCAGTTTTCCTTTGGGCCGGAATTATTTTAGTAGTCATAAACATTTTTCACTTACAAGGGCTGTTGCAATTATGGAAAATGTGAGTCATCACAAACATATTTCATTTACAAGTGGCTCTTGCAATTATAGACAATGTGACTAACTTTGACAAACATTTCATAAAAAGAATGTTAGTAGTAAAAGACTATTGCTCTTGGGTCATGTACTTGGTGTGATCAAAAAATAATTGGAACATGTTATTTTCACGTTCTGCATTCGCTTCTTTTTTCGTCGTTTTGTTGCTAACTATGTCTTACAAGTATGGTTATCTGTTCCGTTATCAGTGGTCAAAGAACTTACATACTTTTTCGTATTATAGGCGATTATTTATTTCTATAAAAATGAGAGAATTTGTATTAAATTTTGCTATAATAACGGAATAAAGTGTAGCAAAAGTTTTATAAACGTTAAATATGGCTTTTGTTGTGTCTTCCATGAGTAAAGCAATGGCTTACGAGTGCTATAAGCCGTGGAGACTCATGGGTACCCCAAAACACCATCAATCAAGGAAATATTGAAAAAAATGTAAGAAATGGTTATGAACGATCGGCGAAACAGAGGAGTCTGTGATTATGTTGACAAATCGACTGGGTTATGCCATGAAAATTTTCCCAGCTTTGCGTATGAAATGTGTGACAGAAAATGTGTTCCAAATTTGTCGAATTTCGAAAAAAAAACCAGCGGAGAATGCAAGTTGTTCAGAGTCGCCAGATGAAGACGACAATGATGCAAAACTCCTCAAACCAGTCATAACAAGTGATGAAACTGAGCCTCAATCGTCCCAGTGAAAACATTCCGCGTCACCAAGACCAAAAAATGCTCGACAAGTTTGGTGAAATGTGAAGGTTGCCCTCACTTTTCTTTGGTTATAAGGGCGTAATGCAATATGAGCTGGCACTAGGTCGAACGATCAGTAAGAAGTACTATTTACAAGTTCAATGGCGTTCGCTTAAAGTAGTCCCATAGAACACCTTGGGCTTGTGGCGCAAAATTCACGGCTTTTGCACCACGATAATGCGCCTGCTCACACATCATCGCTTCATTGCTTGTTCGCAAAATTTTCGGCAGTATTGTAATGATACCCCAGCCACAGCAGTCACCAGACGTGTTCCGAAAAATAAAGAGAACCTTGAAGGGTCTTCATTTTTCAGTCACAGATGAGATTAAAAACATGTCGCTAACATACAGATCCAAAGAGGTGATATATGTGGTATAAAATATTGTAATTCAAGTCATGCGAAATGACGCTCATGCATGTGGCACTCGTGTTCCCACTGGAGCGATGCGGTAAGAAACAAGAGACAGCAGGCAGCTATCTTCGTTGCTGAGAAACCCGAATATATATAACCTTTATACTCCAGACTGGAAAAAGATATGGCTTTTCATCCAGCGTTAGAAACAATTTCGATACAGTAGTTTCATTTCATACGCAGCAACGTATGACCTAAAATACACCAAACGTAAAGTGGTCTTCAAAATATGTACAATGATTAGCTAGTTCGAAGTATCGTAATAACAGCATAAAGAAAACCAGTTTATTGACAAGGTGTGATGTCACACTACATGATGCAAAAAAATCAATTTTTTTACCGAATACCTTCATCACAATCGAGAAAGAAAGACTGCATAGTGGAGAACACATGTGAATCTAAACATCATGGCGTCTGATTTTTTAAGCAGAATTTTGAGAGTTTAGGAGGAACTAATTACAGAGATAGATGCAGCATTGCTCCATTCACAAAAAGAAGAAAAACCGTTTTTTTTAGGTACATCAAACGACTCGAAATTTGGCTCTCCGCTCCCCATGTATCATAATTATGACACAGTTGGGTGTAGCAGCCAACACTCTGTGTTGCGCGTGTCATAGAAAAGTGGTGTGTTTCGGTGTCGTATGACTGTCGTTCCGTCGCTTCAGTTATGTTTCTATGAGCTCCACCAATACAGGTTCCTGCTGCATCAAGTTGCGTATTGTATCACACGTTTTATCACCTCAGCAGGGACTGCGCCTAAGACAGCTAAATGTTAGAAAATCGAGTTCTGCAGCTGTTTCGGTGATTGAAAAAAACGTTGGCAAAATTGTATAGTGTCTAATGTGCACTATTTCAAAGGGGATAACATTTATGTAAACTAAAACTCAACTCCGCCAGAACAGGCCATGCAGGCCCAAAAGTACCGACCGGCCGCCGAGTCATCCTCAGCCCGAGGGCGTCACTGGATGCGGGTATGGAGGGGCATATGATCAGCACACCGCTTTCCCAGCCGTATGTCAATTTACGAGACCGGAGCCGGTACTTCTCAATCAAGTAGCTCCTCATATGAAACTTCCGGGCAGATTAAAACTGTGTGCCGGACCGAGACTCGAACTCGGGACCTTGGCCTTTCGCGGACAAGTGCTCTACGAGCTGAGCTACCCAAGCACGACTCACGCCCCGTCCTCACAGCCTTACTTCGTCCGGTACCTCATCTCCTGCCTCCAGAGTTCGAGTCTCGGTCCGGCAAACGTCTACATCTACATCTACATCCATACTCCGCAAGCCACCTGACGGTGTGTGACGGAGGGTACCTTGAGTACTTCTATCGGTTCTCCCTTCTAACCCAGTCTCCTATTGTTCGTGGAAAGTAAGATTGTCGGTATGCCTCTGTGTGGGCTCTAATCTCTCTGATTTTATCCTCATGGTCTCTTGGCGGGATATACGTAGGAGGGAGCAATATACGGCTTGACTCCTCGGTGAAGGTATGTTCTCGAAACTTCAACAAAAGCCCGTCCCGAGCTACTGAGCGTCTCTCCTGCAGAGTTTTCCACTGGAGTTTATCTATCATCTCCGTAACGCTTTCGCGATTACTAAATGATCCTGTAACGAAGCGCGCTGCTCTCCGTTGGATCTTCTCTATCTCTTCTATCAACCCTATCTGGTACGGATCCCACACTGATGAGCAGTATTCAAGCAGTGGGCGAACAAGCGTACTGTAACCTACTTCCTTTGTTTTCGGAATGCATTTCCTTAGGATTCTTCCAATCAATTTCAGTCTGGCATCTGCTTTACCGACGATCAACTTCATATGATCATTCCATTTTAAATCACTCCTAATGCGTACTCCCAGACAATTTATGGAATTAACTGCTTCCAGTTGCTGACCTGCTATTTTGTAGCTAAATGATAAGGGATCTATCTTTCTATGTATTCGCAGCACATTACACTTGTCTACATTGAGATTCAATTGCCATTCCCTGCACCATGCGTCAATTCGCTGCAGATCCTCCTGCATTTCAGTACAATTTTCCATTGTTACAACCTCTCGATATACCACAGCATCATCCGCAAAAAGCCTCAGTGAACTTCCGATGTCATCCACAAGGTCATTTATGTACACTCCTGGAAATGGAAAAAAGAACACATTGACACCGGTGTGTCAGACCCACCATACTTGCTCCGGACACTGCGAGAGGGCTGTACAAGCAATGATCACACGCACGGCACAGCGGACACACCAGGAACCGCGGTGTTGCCCGTCGAATGGCGCTAGCTGCGCAGCATTTGTGCACCGCCGCCGTCAGTGTCAGCCAGTTTGCCGTGGCATACGGAGCTCCATCGCAGTCTTTAACACTGGTAGCATGCCGCGACAGCGTGGACGTGAACCGTATGTGCAGTTGACGGACTTTGAGCGAGGGCGTATAGTGGGCATGCGGGAGGCCGGGTGGACGTACCGCCGAATTGCTCAACACGTGGGGCGTGAGGTCTCCACAGTACATCGATGTTGTCGCCAGTGGTCGGCGGAAGGTGCACGTGCCCGTCGACCTGGGACCGGACAGCAGCGACGCACGGATGCACGCCAAGACCGTAGGATCCTACGCAGTGCCGTAGGGGACCGCACCGCCACTTCCCAGCAAATTAGGGACACTGTTGCTCCTGGGGTATCGGCGAGGACCATTCGCAACCGTCTCCATGAAGCCGGGCTACGGTCCCGCACACCGTTAGGTCGTCTTCCGCTCACGCCCCAACATCGTGCAGCCCGCCTCCAGTGGTGTCGCGACAGGCGTGAATGGACGAATGGAGACGTGTCGTCTTCAGCGATGAGAGTCGCTTCTGCCTTGGTGCCAATGATGGTCGTATGCGTGTTTGGCACCGTGCAGGTGAGCGCCACAATCAGGACTGCATACGACCGAGGCACACAGGGCCAACACCCGGCATCATGGTGTGGGGAGCGATCTCCTACACTGGCCGTACACCACTGGTGATCGTCGAGGGGACACTGAATAGTGCACGGTACATCCAAACCGTCATCGAACCCATCGTTCTACCATTTCTAGACCGGCAAGGGAACTTGCTGTTCCAACAGGACAATGCACGTCCGCATGTATCCCGTGCCACCCAACGTGCTCTAGAAGGTGTAAGTCAACTACCCTGGCCAGCAAGATCTCCGGATCTGTCCCCCATTGAGCATGTTTGGGACTGGATGAAGCGTCGTCTCACGCGGTCTGCACGTCCAGCACGAACGCTGGTCCAACTGAGGCGCCAGGTGGAAATGGCATGGCAAGCCGTTCCACAGGACTACATCCAGCATCTCTACGATCGTCTCCATGGGAGAATAGCAGCCTGCATTGCTGCGAAAGGTGGATGTACACTGTACTAGTGCCGACATTGTGCATGCTCTGTTGCCTGTGTCTATGTGCCTGTGGTTCTGTGAGTGTGATCATGTGATGTATCTGACCCCAGGAATGTGTCAATAAAGTTTCCCCTTCCTGGGACAATGAATTCACGGTGTTCTTATTTCAATTTCCAGGAGGGTATATTGTGAATAGCAACGGTCCTACGACACTCCCCTGCGGCACACCTGAAATCACTCTTACTTCGGAAGACTTCTGTCCATTGAGAAGGACATGCTGCGTTCTGTTGTCTAGGAACTCTTCAATCCAATCACACAATTTGTCTGATAGTCCATACGCTCTTTGTTCATTAATCGACTGTGGGGAACTGTATCGAACGCCTTGCGGAAGTCAAGAAACATGGCATCTACCTGTGAACCTGTGTCTATGGCTCTCTGAGTCTCGCGGACGAATAGCGCGAGCTGGGTTTCACACGACCGTCTTTTTCGAAACCCATGCCGATTCCTACAGAGTAGATTTCTAGTCTCCAGAAAATAATACGTGTTCCAAAATTCTACAACTGATCGAATTTAGAGATATAGGTCTATAGTTCTGCACATCTGTTCGACTGCCCTTCTTGAAAACGGGGATGACCTGTGCCCTTTTCCAATCCTTTGGAACGCTACGCTCTTCTAGAGACCTACGGTACACCGCTGCAAGAAGGGGGGCAAGTTTTAATCTGCCAGGAAATTTCATATCAGCGCACACTCCGCTGCAAAGTGAAAATCTCTTTGAGGTAGCTCCTCAGTTTGCCTCTCAAGGGCTGAGTACACCCCATTTGCCAACAGCGCTCAGCAGACCGGATGGTCACACATCCGAGTGCTAGCCCAGCCCGACAGTGCTTAACTTCAGCGATCTGACGGGAGCCTGTGTTACCACTGCGGCAAGGACGTTGGCATTTATGTAGGTGACTGAGTAATATTCTTCCCGAAGGAAACAACATTCCGGTTATTTTTTGAGCACACCTCGAGGAAACGATGGAAACAGCGGGCAGAAGCAGGTGTGGGAGTTGGGCAGCGGCAGCACGGTCTCAGCAGCGGCGCGCTGTGTCGTGGCGGTTCGCAGACGAGTGGCCGGCAGCGGCGGCGGTGGAGGCGGTGCGGCGCTCGGGGCCCGGCCAGGAGGCGGAGCAGCAGCAGCAGCAGGGGGCGGCCGGCGGCCGTCCGCCCCCGCCGCTGCCCGTGCAGCTGTGGCCGGCGACTCACCCCGCGCAGCCGCCCGTCAGCCGGCTCGTCTCGTACAAGCGCTACCTGCCCTACCACCCGGTGGCGCGCTTCCGCGGGCTCGGCATCGAGGCGCGGCCCTTCCTCCAGATGCTCATACAGCCCGAGGACCGTGAGTACCATACCAGCCTTTTCCTCGTGTGTCATGTCTTCTGACTGGTCTGACGCGGCTCGCTACGACTACCACTCTTGTGCCAGAGTAGCACCTGCACGCAACGTGCTCAATTACTTGTTGAAAGGCTGCATCCACAGGGTGATTGTAATTAAAATTAAACTTCCAAAAGCCTGTAGAAATAACACCACTGGTCAGAATGACGTCAAATTGTAACGGAATATTATCGGAGAAGGGGGAAAACGTATGGCAGAAGAAAAAAAAATAGTGCGAAAATTGATCAATTGATGGCGCTGTATGTGTCGTACGTCAGGTACACGAAGAGGCAGGAGACTGGTGGGGCAGGAGATGAAGAGGGACGACAAGGCAGGAGGGGGTGTAGAGCCACTGAAATGGGGCACAAGAGAGGGTGGGAGTAGGAGGGGGAAGCCGCTCAGGAGAAGGGAGGGCCGGCCAGTGTCACCGTGCGGCTCTAGGCTCTTCAGTCTGGAACCACGTGGCCGCTACGGTCGCAGGTTCGAATCCTGCCTCGGGCATGGATGTGTGTGATGTCCTTAGGTTAGTTAGGTTTAAGTAGTTCTAAGTTCAAGGGACTGATGACCTCAGAAGTTAAGTCCCATACTGCTCAGAGCCATTTGAACCATTTGAGAAGGGAGGGGGAGGGAGCCCTGATGAGGAGGCAGGAAGATGAAGTACGTAAATGAAAGCACATGTCATACGTAAATGAAAGCACATGTCATACGCACGACCTATTGAAGTTGATATAAACACGTTGGAAACACACCTTTTCCTCCGCCTCCTTTCCCAACGTAACTTCCACCATCTACCCCTCCTGGATGATGAGCTTCGCCCTGACATCTACCCTTCCTACCAACTCTAACCCCCTCTTCCTGCCTCCTCCTCCTCAGGGCTCCCTCTCCTCCCCCTCCCCCTCCCCTCTCCTGAGCGGCATCCCCCTCCTACTCCACACCTCTCTTGTGCTCCCTTTCAGTGTCTCTGCACTCCCTCCTGCCTTGTCTTCCCTCTTCATCTCCTGCCCCACCAGTCTCCTGCCTCTTCGTGTACCTGCTGACGCCCCTACTCTCTTCATCCCACCGCCTCCCCTGCTGCCCCTTGCTTTCCCCTCCTTTTCCATCCTCTCCGACCTCTCCCTCGGCAGGTCCCACATGGCAGTTTTATACTTCACTGTGTGTGCTCCAAGTGGGTTTTAAGTATGTTATTCTGGAGTGTTTTTAATACTGTGGCCGACTTTTATCCTGTGCATGTGCATTCAGTGTCTTCTTTGTGTTTTAAGAATCGTGAACTGTGTTTTTTAACTTTATGGTGATTTTTTTTAACTGCCCCCCCCCCCCCATGAACATCTTCCTGTCAGTGTATTTTTACCTCCATTATCTCCCCGTGCTCTGTTTCATATTCCCCTTTTTTATCGCCTTATACATGTAGCATTTTGTTCTTGTTTTAGTTGTTGTGTCACTAAGCTGAAGAGCGGCGGATTGTGCCGCTGACAGCCCTCCCCTGCCCATATGGGGCAGAGGAATGAAATCACAGTGAAGAAAAAAAAAAAAAAAAAAAAAAAAAAAAAGAAAAACGCCTTTTCCTTCTTTCGCGTGTACGACGTTCGCCATGACTGTCTCAATGCAGGATCGCGCTCTGCTTGTAAAGCTGTATTACAAGAATGATGACTGTGCACACGTCGCTCTGTAGATGTTCTGGACACTGAAGGGTTTGGAAAAAGGCGTTGGTCCGATGACTGCAGTGGTTCTGGAGAAAATGATTCGGAAATTTGAAAAGACTTTTTTTTGTGTGCAACTTGGTAGAAGAAGGAAACGAACTGATTCGACGTCAGTGGAAGCAGTGGCCGCAGCAGTGCAGGAGGAGACGAGTGGTGGTGTGCAAACGTGTAGTCCCCAACATGGGAAATACCCGTTAGCACAGTGCGTAAAATCCAACGAAACATCCTTCTTTGCTATCCATTCAAAATTACCCATGTGCGCGACTTGCTTCCTGTTCACCTGCCGCCAAGAAAGACCTTTGCTGTAGTTCTCGCTTTCATGGAAGTGAACAATGATTGCCCATGGAAGATTTTGTGGACAGACAAAGCCCACTTCCATCTTACAGGATATGTCAATACACAGAATTGAAGAATATGGGCAACGGAAAATCCAAACGCAAATCAACCAGTACCGCTTCATCCTGAAAAGGTCACTGTTTGGTGCAGGTTTACGGCATCATTTACCGTAGGTCCACAGTTTTTTTTTTTTTTCGAAGAGACAGGTGCTTCCGGTCCTGTTACTTGGACCGTCACTGGTAAGCTCTATGAGTGTCTTTTGCGCAACCACGTCATTCTAACTCTACAACAGCGTGGATGTGCGTGTGGACGGGATCATTTTTATGCAAGATGGCGCACCTCAGCAAATTGAAAATCCAGTTGAGCAGCTGCTGAAGCGCCATTTCGGAAATGCTAGAATTATCAGCCGCCATTTCCCTATAGCCTGGTCGTCCAGATCACCTAATCTTAATCCGTGGACTTCTAGCTGTGGGGCTGTGTGAAAGATGTTGTGTTCAGTGTTTCGATTGCAAACTTAGCTGCACTGAAGGCACGAATTTCGCAAACACATTCTGGACGTGACCCCGGCAACACTTCGATCAGTTGTGGAACATGCTGTTTGTCGATTTCAACTTTTTGCAGAAAACGGTGAACTGCATATTAAACATGTTTTGCGCCAGTCACACTGAAATTAATAATCCGATTTGATTTTGATTGGTGCTTTTTATGCGGTTTTTGACCTCAGGACAATTAAAAACCGATTCCATCCGATGTGATATGACGATGCCGTGGTGGAAGGGCTTACGTAACTAACAGTATCACACATATACACCCATGCAACCTGAGTAGTACAGTTCGTTTAACGTCAAACGTACCCCTTAGACATTGTTGTGTGATTCATTTGTCATTTGTAGTCGACCTCGATTAAATTATGATGCTTACAGCGCCATCTATTGCTACATTTTGTAACTATTTATTTTTCTTCTGCCATATGTTTTCCCCCTTCGCCGATAATATTCCGTTGTAATTTGACGTCATTCTGACCAGTGGTGTTATTTCTACAGCGGTTTGAAAGTTTAATTGTAATCACCCTGTACATCTACACTCCAGAAGCCACCTTACAGTGTGTGGCTGAGGGTACTTCTGGTTGCACTAGCCCGTCCCCCGTTCCTGGTTCCACTCGTGGATGGGGCGTGCGAAGAACGATCGTCCGTAAACCTCTTCATTACCTCTAATTTCTCGAAGTTACTCGATGTGGTCATTGCGCGAGACGTATGTGGGAGGGAAGTAATACGGAATGCTTCTATTTCCAGACCGTATTCTCTCGCTCAGTGATGCATGATGTAAAATGCCTCTGTAGATTAAAACGTGTCCCCGACCGTGACACGGACTCGGGACATTTGCCTTTCCCGGGCAAGTGTTCTACCGAAGTGCTAGTCTTCCAAGGTTCACAAGGGAGCTCCTGTGAACTTTGGAAGATAGGAGACGAGGTACTGGCGGAAGCAAAGCTGTGAGGAGGGGTCGTGAGTCGTGGTTGGGTAGCTCAGATGGTAGATTAGTTTCCCTCGAAAGGTGAAGGTCCCGAGTGCGAGTCTCGGTCCGGCACACAGTTTTAATCTGCCAGGAAGTTTCATATCAGCGAACACTCCGCTGCAGAGTGAAAATCTCACTGTATAATGCCTCTCTTGTGGCGTGCGCTACTGGAGTTTGTTTACTTAATTATTGCAAAATTTTAGACCCGTTTCCCGATGCTTTAAAGCAGGTCGTACATCTTACAGTTTTCGTTTGTCGTTTTTTTTTTTGTAGTTCTTTCGTTTTCTTTTATCTACAATATTTTACAAAGAATAATACTTTTTTAAAGTAACAATAATTTAAGGTAGAAATATAAGGTTGTTACTTTTAAGAATAACATAAAAAGATGATAGAATGGAGGAGAGATTTGTTTGCGCCATCACCGATCTGACCTGTGGTGAAAATCTCGGAATGGTTCCTGCGAGCTATTGCCCGCAAGTCACAACAAAAAAATTGTTTAGTTAGTAGTAGAGAAATAGTATTCCTAATGCGATGCGTTAACATTAGGTGCTTATCCGTGTAGAACATTTGGTGCTTTCTTGGCTAGATCACCAGCACCTTACGCTTATTTACTGTTATACCTCGTCTCTCTCCTCCTGTTCCTCCTCAGTGTCACTGTTTTCGCTGTCACTGTGGGTATCGCTGTCCACCCTCCGGGGATTGTTGTTACGTTGCATATAAATATGTCTGCTATGTCGTGTCCACAGGTACTCTTCATGTCTTGTTTTTGAAATACTGTTTGTCAGTGCATTTTGTAGCCCTTGTTCTTCGTGTCTTACTCCATTTCTGTGTAGTCTAAGTGTAGTGTGTATCTATTGTTTGCGTATTGCCCACAGAAGACAGTGTGTTCTGGGGAACTTCCCCACATGTGCATGTAGGTGTCTGTCTCACACTCATGCAGTTTACGTACGTGCGATAAGATCCGTGTCCGGTTAGGAAACGAACGATACCGCTGCTGGTATTGATATACTTCATTCTTAACTGCTCCCTTACGTCAGCGAGGAAGTCGTGCAGTCTACATCCCTTGTCACTTAATCCCACTCACTTTGCCAGCGTTAAGGTGACGTGTCATCTGTATCGGTACGCCAGTTATTGTCTTTACCGTATCTAGTCTCCCCACCTTTAACCATTATCTTGCAGCTCTATATTTGACCGTGATATATATTTGTCATATTCTGAGCACCACACTATGTATCCACTGAGGTGGTCCCGAAGGCTCTTGAGTTTGTTCAGTATAGAAGAACTGAATTCCCAACTGCGAATGCGTTTAGACCTTACCCCCACAGTTTGTTACTGACGTACGAAAATGTATGCCAGACCGTAACTCTAACCCGGATTTTCCACTCTACGCCTTAACAACTTCGGCTATCCCTGCACGCCTCCTGGACTGACGCAAACGCCATACGTCAGCGTCTTTGTCTGTGTCCCATACTCGCACAGCTCCTGTGATTTCCGCACAGAGATAGACTTACTTATTACTGTCGCGGCCAGTCTAGGCGTATAAAAGGCAACTCACTGGCTGACTCATCATCGCCCAGGACAAACAACTAAGGACAGAAACTTCAAATTTGGAGAAAGTGTGGATCTCATACTCTAGGCGTGCTTTAAGAACGGATTTTTCGAAATTCCAACCCTAAAGGGGTGAAATAGGAGATGAAGGTCTTTTTTTTAAAAAAAAACGTCGCTATTAATGCAATTTTTAAGCTAGACCTACGAAGATTGGTACAGAAATATAGAAATACGTGTTTCAACATTTTTTGGGAATTTAACCCTATGGGGATGAAATAGCGCGTGATAGCTTTTTATGAAAATGGTTCATTATCAACGAACTACTATAGTATTTTTAAAGCTACATTTATGAATATTGGTACTTGACTTCTGGGACACATATAAAAAATACGTGTTTCATTGTTGTTAGAAATTGAACCCCTATGGGAGATGAAATAGGGGATGATATTATTTTTCACCTCCCATAGGTGATGATATTTTTTATTCCCCCCTTGTACCATGGATCCTGCCGTTGGTGGGGAGGCTTGCGTGCCTCAGCGATACAGATAGCCGTACCGTAAGTGCAACCACAATGGATGGGGTTCAGGGATTTCTGTTGAGAGCCCAGACAAACGTGTGGTTCCTGAAGAGGGACAGCAGCCTTTTCAGTAGCTGCAGGGGCAACAGTCTGGATGATTGACTGATCTGGCCTTGTAACATTAACCAAACCGGCCTTGCTGTGCTGGTACTGCGAACGGCTGAAAGCAAGGGGAAACTACAGCCGTAATTTTTCCCAAGGGCATGCAGCTTTATTGTGTGGTTAAATAATGATGGCATCCTACCTGCCATTAATCGGGTTATAAATACAAAATCAAATAAGGGTAATGCAGGAGTAGGTTTAATAATGAATAGGAAAATAGGAATGCGGGTAAGCTATTACAAACAGAATAGTGAACGCATTATTGTGATCAAAATAGATACGGAGCCCACGCCTACCACAGTAGTACAAGTTTATATGCCAACTAGCTCCGCAGATGACGAAGAGATTGATGAAATGTGTGACGAGATAAAAGAAATTATTCAGATAGTGAAGGGAGACGAAAATTTAATAGTCATGGGTGACTGGAACTCGATAGTAGGAAAAGGAAGAGAAGGAAACGTAGTAGGTGAATATGGAATGGCAGTAAGGAATGAGAGAGGAAGCCGCCTGGTAGAATTTTGCACAGAGCATAACATAATCATAGCTAACACTTGGTTCAAGAATCATGCAAGAAGGTTGTATACATGCAAGAAGCCTGGAGATACTGGAAGGTGTCAGACAGATTATATAATGGTTAGACAGAGATTCAGGGACCCGGTTTTAAATTGCAAGACATTTCCAGGGGCAGATGTGGGCTCTGACCACAATCTATTGGTTATGAACTGTAGTCTAAAACTGAAGAAACTGCAAAAAGGTGGGAACTTGAGGAGATGGGACCTGGATAAACTGGAAGCAACAGAGGTTGTAGAGAGCCTCAGGGAGAGCATTAGGGAACGATTGACAAGAATGGTGGAAAGAAATAAAGTATAAGAAGGATGGGTAGCTTTTAGAGATGAAATAGTGAAGATAGCAGAGGATCAAGTAGGTAAAAAGAAGAGGGCTAATAGGAATCCTTGGGTAACAGAAAAGATTTTGAATTTATTTGATGAAAGGAGAAAATACGAAAATGCAGTAAATGAAGCAGGCAAAAAGGAATACATAAGTCTCAAAAATGAGATCGACAGGAAGTGCAAAATGGCTGAGCAGGGATGTGTAGAGGACAAATGTAAGGATGTAGAGGCTTATCTCACTAGGGTTAAGATAGATACTGCCTACAGGAAAATTAAAGAGACCTTTGGAGAAAAGAGAACCACTTGCATGAATATCAAGAGCTCAGATGGAAACCCAGTTCTAAGCAAAGAAGGGAAACCAGAAAGGTGGAAGGAGGAAATAGAGGGTCGATACAGGAGCGAAGTTCTTGAGGACATTATTATAGAAATGGAAGAGAATGTAGATGAAGATGAAATAGGAGATACGATACTGCATGAAGAGTTTGACAGAGCATTGAAAGACCTAAGTCGAAACAAGGCTCGGGGAGTAGACAACATTCCATTAGAACTACTGACAGCCTTGGGAGAGCCAGGCCTAACAAAACTCTACCATCTAGTGTGCCAGATGTATCAGACAGGCGAAATACCCTCAGACTTCAAGAAGAATATAATAACTCCAACCCCAAAGAAAGCAGGTGTTGACAGATGTGAAAATTACCGAATTATCTGTTGAATAAGCCACGGCTGCAAAATACTAACACGAATTCTTTACAGACGAATGGAAAAACTGGTAGAAGCCGACCTCAGGGCAGATCAGTTTGGATTACGTGGAAATGTTGGAACACGTCAGGCAATACTGACTCTACGACTTATCTTAGAAAATAGATTAAGGAAAGCAAACCTACGTTTCTAGCATTTGTAGACTTAGAGAAAACTTTTGACAATGTTGACTGGAATACTCTCTTTCAAATTCTGAAAGTGGCAGGGAGCGAAAGGCTATTTACAATTTGTACAGAAACCAGATGGTAGTTATAAGAGTCGAGGGGTATGAAAGGGAAGCAGTGAGACAGGGTTGTAGCCTATCCCCGATGTTATTAAATCTGTATATTGAGCAAGCAGTAAAGGAAACAAAAGAAAAATTCGGAGTAGGTATTAAAATCCATGGAGAAGAAATAAAAACATTGAGGTTCGCCGATGACATTGTAATTCTGTCAGAGACAGCAAAGGAACTGGAAGAGCGGCTGACCGGGATGGACAGTGTCTTGAAAGGAAGATATAAAATGAACATCAACAAAAGCAAAACGAGGATAATGGAATGTAGTTGCATTAAATCGGCTGATGCTGCGGGTATTAGATTAGGAAATGAGACGCTTAAAGTAGTAAATGAGTTTTGCTATTTGGGGAGCAGAATAATTGATGATGGTCGAAGTAGAGAGGATATAAAATATAGATTGGCAACGGCAAGGAAAGCGTTTCTGAAGAAGAGAAATTTGTTAACATCGAGTATAGATTTAAGTGTCAGGAAGACGTTTCTGAAAGTATTTGTATGGAGTGCAGCTATGTATGGAAGTGAAAAGTGGACGATAAATAGTTTACACAAGAAGAGAATAAAAGCTCTCGAAATGTGGTGCTACAGAAGAATGCTGAAGATTAGATAGGTAGATCACATATTTAATGAGTAGATATTGAAGAGAATTGGAGAGAAGAGAAATTTGGGGCAGAGCTTGACTAGAAGAAGGGATCGGTTGGTAGAGCATATTCTGAGGCATCAAGGGATCACCAATTTAGTATTGGAGGGCAGCGTGGATGGTAAAAATCGTGGAGGGAGACCGAGAGATGAATAGACTTGACAGAATCAGGAGGATGTAGGTTGCAGAAAGTACTGGGAGATGAAGAAGGTTGCACAGGATACAGTATCATTGAGAGCTGCATCAAACCAGTCTCTGGACTGAAGACCACAACAACAACAACAAAAACAAGGTTGTCAACGGATGGGTGTCTCTTAAGGTATTGCTAAGCTCGACGTCGATCACGGATGGCAATGGCAATGTCCGTACTCCACCACGGGACTTGTAGACGGCGAAATGGTCCAAATGAAAGCGGGATAGCAAGGCTAGCAGCTCGAACAATCGCGTCAGACACGTCACGTAGGACGTCATCAATACAACTCGACAAAGAGGATGAAAAAACGACTTGTGCGTTATATCGGCGCGTTGGAAAGACCAACGAGGTGACCTGTCCATCGGGGAGCGGGAAGGGAGCCAGAGAATCAACGGGAAATGGTCGCTATCACGAAGGTCGTCGTGTGGCGACCAGCAAATGACGGGAGGAGGGAGGGAGAAGAAAGAGAAAGATCAATGGCAGAAAAGGTACCATTACCAGCACTGAAATGAGTAGGGGAGCCATCATTAACAAGGCACAAGTCGTGGTCTGTAAGAGACTGGTCTATGAGAAGACCCCGACTAGATGGAAATGCACTGCCCCACAAGGGATGATGAGCATTAAAATCCCCGAGAGGGAGGAAGGGAGGAGGAAGTTGCTGAAGAAGGGCAATGAAGGCAGCAGCTGTAAGAGTCCAGTCAGGAGGGAGATAAAGATTGCAAACCGTGACCTCAGAGTCCATGTGGACCCTAACAGCAGCCGCTTCCAATGGAGTTTGAAGAGGAATCCACGTGCTAGCAACGTCCGTACGGACGAACGTACAAACGCGACCGCAGGCCCGCCGGGGGCCAACCCGATTTCGACAGAAAACACGGAACCCACAGAGGGTCGGTGAGTGATCATCAGTGAAATGTGATTCCTGTAGAACCACACAAGCTGCAGAGTAAGACGAAATAAGGGATTTAAACTCCGGAAGATGACAGTAATATCCATTACAATTCCACTAGATAACCACAGAACGACGATTCAAATGGGAGGTGAACAGGCTAAAGCCAGCCATACTGCCCGTTCACCACCCGTCACCGACCAGGAGGGGGTGACATCCATGAACAATGGGTCAAAATCAGGTTACGAAGGTGGGGATAGGACCTCTGGCGACACCAGAGGCTCCTTGTCCCAGGACTTATGTTTCTTCTTTTCTGTTTGAGATTGAGGAGGGCTGTGTGGCAAAAAGGAGCCAGCTGCAGCAAATCTGGAACAGAAAGAGATCGGGCAACCTGGGGGCCCACAGACTGTGGTTCTCGTCGTCGTCGTGTGCTCGCAGACCTTTGGCCTGGAAGGTGCCAGGAAGGGGGATCCCGAGAGGGGCGCCCTTGACAGGCAGACGCTGAAAAAATGGGACACTTCTCGGGCTGGGGTGGGTGAGCGGCGCCTGGAGGAGAGGGTGTGGGAGCCACAGGGGGGAGGGGGAGGAGAGGGGTTCGGGACTGGGGAAGGAAGGGGAAGGAAGGGGTGAAGATGTAACTAAAGCATAGCTAGATGTCATGGACACAAGATGAAGACGTGCATACTTCTTACAGGGCTCAGTGTAGGTTAGACGATCAAGGAACTTATACTCCTGTATCTTCTTTTCCTTCTTATAAACTTGGCAATCCAGTGAACATGGAGAATGAGCGCCAAGACAATTAACACACACAGGAGGGGGAATGCAGTAACTCCCCTCGTGGAGTGAACGTCCACAGTCACCACAGAGAGGGGCCCGCAAATAGCAGGAAGACGTGTCCAAAACGCAAACACTTAAAATATCTCATAGGTAATGGAATGTACGGCTTTACATGACGTTGATAAACCATAATCTTGACCTTCTCAGGGAGGGCATACTCTTCAAAGGCCAGGATAAAGGCACCAGTATCAATGCGATAATCCTTCGGACCCTTCTGACCATGCCGAACAAAGTGAACTCCTGCTGTCCAAGATTGTCCCGAAGTTCCTCATCAGTTTGAAGGATGAGGTCCCTGTGAAAAATTACACCTTGAACCATTTTCAAAGACTGGTGGGGAGGTGGGGGTGGGGGGTGGGTACTGGACACAGGAATTGCGCCAAGATGGTTACAAGCCCGAAAGGCCGCAGACTGGGCAGCTGAACCAGTTTTGATCAACAACGAACCCGACCGCATCTTACTCAGAGAGTCCACTTCGCCAAACTTGTCTTCAATGTGTTCCACAAAAAATAGAGGTTTGGTATTGGTCAAAGTATCCCCATCAGACCTGGTGCAAACCAGATAGCGGGGGAAAGGTTTTTGCCTCTAGCCGATGAGCCTGACCCTCCTCCCAGGGAGTAGCCATGGAAGGGAAGGCCAAAGGGGCAGGAGAAGCAGCACTAAAAGAATCAAAAATGGTTGGTTCAAATGGCTCTGAGCACTATGGGACTTAACATCTATGGTCGTCAGTCCCCTAGAACTTAGAACTACTTAAACCTAACTAACCTAAGGACATCACACACATCCATGCCTGAGGCAGGATTCGAGCCTGCGACCGTAGCAGTCACGCGGCTCCGGACTGAGCGCCTAGAACCGCTAGACCACCGCGGCCGGCACTAAAAGAATCATTTCCATGCAAAGAGACGGCTGCAGAAGAACGGCCAGAGTTCTGGACCTGTATGCATTTCATTTACCTAGCGTGCGCCTTGATACCATTCACTCCAATCAGAGGCTCTCCCCATGGGTGCTACTCAGTCACAGCAAGGGCCGTCTGGCACGGCGGCCATTGCTGGGAGTTCCGTTGCTGCAGGACAACAAGTAACCACTCGTAAGCTTACATGAAGAGGTCACAGCTCAGGTATCAGAAATGTGATCCCTGTGTTGTCAGGGGGCTCAACCAAAGGGATACATAACGACCCCACCACACAGGCTGGCTACCGTGCTGGGTATGCACCCTAGCATCAGACAACGACATGAAGGAAAAGGTGGAAGGAACTGGAGGGCACATGTCTGCGACACTAGGTATGGTGCTCTTTCCCAAATGGCTCACATTATGGAACAGAAATTTAGTAATGGAGGTCAAACTCCATAGGGAACCATGGAATGCCAAAAGGATGAGGTAATTACGCAACAAAACCAAATTGCAAAGCCAACATAAACAGGAGGATAGCGGGGCCAACATAAACAAGGACACCAAGAAAGGGAGAGGAGAGGAAGAAAGGGAAGGAGCAAGGACAGGAAAGGAGGAGAAGGGCAAGGAAATGCAGCCACGCACGTACTCACGAAATGACCGGGAGCCCCTGGGGGCTGCTACTACGTAGCGACGATATTTTCTATTCTCGATTTCCATCGGGTTTTTTGTTGTTCTTTTAGTACAGCGGTTAGGCCCGAATACGAGAGCTCCTCGCTTTCGTGACTGCACATTGCTATAGGGGGTTTTGCAAGTTTATCTTTCATGCACTTTCCTTAAATACAGGTGTGTTCCTTTTCGCCCACAGTCGGAACGGATTTGTGCCCGTCTTGAAACGGTAGAATCTGCTTGTCTGTTTCCAAAACCAGGTGGTAGTTATGGCATCTTATACTTTGTTAGACACTTGAAAGTCGAATGCGAAACATAATAATATGATTCCATGATCTTTTCCACTGCAAACAGCAGCACGGATTTCTTGGCTTCTAAAATAACTATCAGTTCCACAGTCATGTTAGATGATTCTTCAGACAGTCCATTTTTTCGGATTCCGACCTATGTTCACACAACCAACACCGGTTGAGCTTTTTCACCAGGTATACAGGTATATTGTCTTCCCTGGTGCCAGTGAATTATTTACATAACACGGAATCCTCACAATGCCAATTACTGACAGAGTAGCTACTTACATAACAAATGATACTACGAGTTTATTATAACTGCTCACAATTTTATTTCTGTTACTAACTTGGTATTTTGCATGTGTGTGTGTGTGTGTGTGTGTGTGTGTGTGTGTGTGTGTGTGTATGTGTGCGAGCGCGCACACGTCTCTCTCTCTATCTATCTGTCTATCTATATCTGCCCTCCTCCTCTCCCTCTCATAAGCTCGTAGAGATAGACACACACAAACACCCCCCCCCCCCACACATATATATATATATATATATATATATATATATATATATATATATATATACTTACTCCTCACTCACGCATATGCATACAAATCACCAACACATAATATCAATCTACTACACTACTAATCATTATAAACGTATTAATCAAATTTGCTACTGTTGATACCATGTAATTTTATGTGTTGTTTGGACTTATTATCTTCCAAAATGTCACATTTGTTTAGTTCAGTGTATGTTGTGTAAACAAGACAGAATAGTAGCCTGTGACCACAGGAAATATTTAATGTTGTATTACTGTCTTTGGAATCAAGCAGCTTCGCAACACTTTGAAGAGTTTACTACATTCTAAGACAAAAAAGGCACACCACGAATGGGACAGAAATCGGCATGTGTGATGTACATGTACAGACAAAAAAGGATTACAATTTCAGAAAAAAACTGATAAATTTTTCGGGAGGATGAACTTCAAAAAAAATGGTTCAAATGGCTCTGAGCACTATGGGACCTAACTTCTGAGGTCATCAGTTCCCTAGAACTTAGAACTACTTAAACCTAACTAACCTAAGGACATCACACACATCCATGCCCGAGGCAGGATTTGAACCTGCGACCGTGGCAGTCGCGCGGTTCCAGACTGTAGCGCCTAGAACCGCTCGGCCACCCCGGCCGGCGATGAACTTCACAAGTTGAGCAACACTTTGGTCCACTTCTGGCACTTATGCAAGCTGTTATTCGGCTTAGCGTAGATGGCCAGAGATATTCAGTGTACTCCTGAGGGATATTGTGCCACATTCTGTCCAACAGGCGCATTAGGTCGTCAAAATTACGAGATGATTTAGAGGGCCCTGCCCCTAATGCTCCAAAATTTCTCAAATGGGGCCACTTTCTTGCCAACGTAGGTTTTGGCAAGCACGAAGTCAAATAGTAGAAACGCTTGCCGTGTGCGGGCGGGCTTCTCTTGCTGAAAAGTAAACGCAGGTTTGCTTGCCATGAACGCAATAAAACGGAATGTAGAATGTCGTCGACGCACCGCTGTTCTGTAAGGGTGCAGCTCATGACAGCTAAAGCAATCCCGCTGTGAGATGAAATAGCGCTTCCGACCATCTTCATATAGATAAGGCTTACTGGCCAATGATCTTCAGTGCGGATGCACTCACATTGCCCGGACTCTTACGGGAATCGGTAGATTGACTGCCGCGAGTAATGAGTATAGTGGGCAGGGGGCACTACAAATGTAGTGTGTGTAGAACGTAAGTTGGGAATGTGGGTCTCAGGGGGAGCATGCAAGGAATAAGTCCCTGCAGTCGCGTTATCCTTTGTGTCCTCGGTGGCTCAGAGGAATAAAGAGTCTGCCATGTAATCATGAGATCCCGCGTTCGAGTACCAGTCGGGGCACACATTTGCAACTTCCACGTTGATATTTATCAACGCCTGTCAGCAGCTAAAGGTCTAAATTTCATTGTAATTTCATCATTCCATGTTGTCGGACCGCATGGCTGGCGACAATCTGGTCTACCACCGCTGTCTACGGCGTCTCAGGATAAGTCTTCGGCCTGGAGTCTCGTTGACTGAATTAGCACTGTCATCAGTGATGAGTCCCGCTTCGAACTCAGCCACGATGACCAGAACAGACGTGTCTATCGTGGACAAACATTGTTCACTAACATTAATACCAGGAAGAACAGAAAAACAGGACACGTCAATGAGACAGGCAGTCGATAAACAATTAGGAGCAACTGTGCACCTTTTGGCCACTGGCAGGTCATTAGTGCGTTCCAGATTTTGTGTGTTCATGTCCACAGACACTATTAGAAAGAATTTTTTGGTATTGGTCCGAAAATACTATTGATGACTGATCACGCATGCGTAGTTTGTTCCCGTAAGGCTGAATGAATTACGCCATCTCCTCTCTCTTCAATTTAAAAAGTTTTAAAGTACAAATAGCTTAAATTTAGCATATATCGGCTTTATTACACCGAACCAGACTAGAGTAATGCAAAGAACGGAATGGTAATATATCCGAAAATGCGTCCAGCGTAGTACAGATCGAGCGCCTCATTCTATGTACCATTATTCTCTTCTGCGGTCCGTATTGAAACCACTCGCGGGCCAGTTGCCCACCCGTGTTTTACAATATGTGTGTATGTACTGTTTTTGCGAAAAATTAACTTACCGGTCTGAAAAATAGTAGAAAAACATTACATTATGCAGCAGATGAAATAGCGGAGGCAGCAGAGTACCAAACAAATAAAAAGACAAGTCCTAGAAGAAATCCTTGGATATCACAGAAGATATTGACTGTAACTGACCAAAGGAGAAAATATAAAAAAAATGCAGCAAATGAGGCAGGCAACGGGGAATATAGACGTCAACAATATGAGACCGACAGAAGATGCAAAATGGTTAACTAGACATCACTAAGGAGCAAATGTAAGGCTATAGAAGCTTATCTAGCTGTAGATGCCGCCAATATGAACATTACAGAGGCCTTGAAAGAAAAGAGAACCCCAGCTGTAAGAATATGAGAGCTCAGGTGGAAGACCAGTACTAAGGAAAGATGGGAAAACTCAGAGATGGATGGAGTATATGGAGGAGATGTACAAGGGAACGAAACTTAAAGAGAATACTGTGGAAGGAGGTGAGATAGGAGGTGCGATACAACGAGAAGAATTTGACACAGCACCGAAAGACTTAAGTCGAAAGAAGGCCCCTGGAGTAGACGATATTTCCTCAGAATTGCTGACGTCCTTGGGAGAGCCGACCATAACTGAACTATTCCACCTGGTGTGTGAGATAAATGAGACCCCCAGACATCAAGATAATAATTCCTATTCCAAGCAAAACAGCTGCTGACAGGTGTGAATATAACAAAAATGTCAGTTTAGTAAGTCCCGGCTGCAAAATATTAACACTAATTATTTGCAGAAAAAAGCTGATAGAATCCGATCACGGGAAAGATCTGTTTGAATTCTTGAGAAATGTAGGAACACGTGAGGCAATATTAAACCTACAACTTCTCTTAGAAGATAGGTTAAGGAAAGGTAAACCTTCCTTTATAACATCTGTAGACTTAGAGGCAGCTTTTGACGATCTTGACTGGAATACCCTCTTTGAAATTCTGACGGTAGAAGGGGCAAAACACATGGAGCGAAAGGTCACTTACAGCATGCACAGAAATCAGACGACAATTATAAGAATCGAGGGATATGAAAGGGAAGTAGTGGTTGAAAAGGGAGTGAGACAGGGTTGTAGCCTATCCCCGATCTTATTCGGTTCGCACATTGAGCAGACAGTAAAGGAAACCAATGAAAAAGCCGCTGTAGGATTAAAATTCAGGGAGAAGAAATAACAACTTTGAGGTTTGCGATGGCAATGTATTTCTGTCGGAGACAGCAAAGGACTTGGAAGACAGAACGGACACTGTCTTGCAAGAAGGGTATAAGGTGAACATCCAGAAAAGCAGAACAAAGGTAATGGAATGCAGTCGAAAAATCATGCGCTGCTGAGGGAATTACATAAGCAAATAAGACATTAAAAGCAGTAGATGAGTTTTCCTATTTGGGCTGTAAAATAACTGATGATGGCAATGGCAAGAAAATCGTTTCTAAAAAGAGATATTTGTTAACATCGAATATAGATTTCACTGTTAGGAAGTCTCTTCTGTAGGTAAATGTCTGGAGTGTAGCCTTGTATGGAAGTGAAATATGGACGATAAACAGTTCAGACAGGAAGGAATACAGGATTTTGACGTGTGGTATTACAGAAGACTGGGGGGGGGGGGGGGGAGGTAGGACGGGGGTGTAGATCATGTAACTAAAGAGGGAGTACCGAACATAACTGGGGCACAGCTTGACAAAAGGCAGAAACCGGTTGATAGGACACATTCTGAGGCATCGAAGGATCATCACCATAGTATTGGAGTCAACTGTGGCAATAAAAAGTGTAGAGGGAGGCCACGAGATGAACACAGTAAGCATGTCCAAATTAATGCAGTTTTCTTTAGTTATCAGGGGATGAAGAGGCTTCTACACGAGAGAGTTGCATGGAGAGCTGCATCCAGTCTAAGGACTGAAGACAACAACAACGGCAACAACTACATCTCTTGAGGAATGTAACGCCATTTCATAACCTCGGAGATACATCTGGATGTGAGTGTTCCCGCGCCCGGGTTCCCGGGTTCGATTCCCGGCGGGGTTAGGGATTTTCTCTGCCTCGTGATGACTGGGTTAGTTAGGTTTAAGTAGTTCTGAGTTCTAGGGGACTGATGACCATAGATTTTAAGTCCCATAGTGCTCAGAGCCATTTGAACCATTTTTTGATGTGAGTGTCTGAGGTAGCGCCACTGACAGCCCGTTGTTCGATCTCTAAATTACGTGTTCCTGTTGTTGTTGTTGTTCTGGTCTTCAGTCCAGAGACCTGTTTGTTGCAGCTTTCCATGCTACCCTATCCTGTGCAAGCTTCTTCATCTCGCAGTACCTACTGCAACCTACAACCTTCTGAATCTGCTTAGCGTATTCATCTCTTGGTCTCCCTCTACGAGTTTTACCATCCACGCCGCCCTCCAATACTAAATTGGTGATCCCTTGATGCCTCAGAACATGCCCTACCAACCGGTCCCTTCTTCTCGTCAAGTTGTGCCACAAATTTCTCTTCTCTCCAATTCTCTTCAATACCTCCGCATTAGTTATGTGATCTACCCATCTACTCTTCTGCATTCTTCTGTAGCACCACATTTCGAAAGCTTCTGTTCTCTTCTTGTCTAAACTATTTATCGTCCACGTTTCACTTCCATACATAGCTGCGCTCCATACAAATCGTCCATGTTTCACACCCATAGATGGCTACAGTCAATACAAATACTTTCAGAAACGACTTCCTGACGTTTAAATCTATACTCGATGTTAACAAATTTCTCCTCAAAGAAACGCTTTCCATGCCATTGCCAGTCTATATTTTATATCCTCTTATAATGGATTATACTGTAAATGATGAAAGTATGTGAATGCAGCTTGCCGCTAACTTGGTGTAATGTCTCTCACACATAAACCTGTACAGTAAAGTAAGGGCCTCCTGTTTTATCTTTAGGCTGATCCGTGATAAGACAGGCAAACAATTATAGTAATGGAGGATTCTGCGTATTTTCTGTAATTTCATTCGCTCTCTCTCTCTCTGTCCTTTACCTATATGCAGTTTTAAATATAATATTTCATTACGTGAACTCAGCCCAATAGAATCTCTGGTGGAGCCCTTCGTCTTAATATTCAGCGGCTGGCTTGCTGGAAAAGGTCTTTACATTTGTTATTATTGTTAAGCGCTGCATTCAGTTGGGAAAATCGATCGTTTGAACAATTCGTTCATTTTACGACAGATTTAGAATTTCAGATGTGTCCGAAGCCTTTTTGGACGATTTTATAAAATCTCGGTGATTGCAGGCTCTCTTCGTCACAACTGAAACTTCCCCACTAATTACAGGGCCAAGACAATCATCAATGATTCAGACAGAGAACTCATTCGTCATTCACTCTAGATTAAAAGGGTCACAAACCTTATTTCTGAGGAAAATTGTATATTCAATCCATCTCCATTACATGTTCCGTTTTCTGTTGATTCCAAGTCTTACTTAATTTGCGTTTACAGTTTTTCTCTCTCTTCAAATAACCCGCTAGTGGCACAAACGTTAATAGGTCGCTTTAGCGAGAAGAAGAGCAAATATGTCTCCTTTAGCAACCTGACAATCTTCCAACAGATACTTCCGAAGCTGTCCTTCTTACCCGTCTATAATAACCATGGAGAATACATATATGTATCTCTGTTCTTCCAAAGAATAAACGTACTAGAAAAATACCTTGGCGTCGACGAGCTGTCGGCGCATATATTACTAGAAAATCCGATCAGATACTTTCCAAAAGTGAATAAAATGTGGATGATTTGATTGATAATTATTAATTATTGCGTGGTAGAGGGTAATTTTCCGTGGGGAGATTACACTCTCTACTTCGACCATCATCAGTTATTTTGCTCCCCAAATAGCAAAACTCCTTTACTGCTTTAAGTGTCTCATTTCCTAACCTAATTCCGGCTGCATCACCCGATTTAATTCGACTACATTCTATTATCCTCGTTTTGCTTTTGTTGATGTTCATCTTATATCCTTCTTTCAAGACATTGTCCATTCCGTTCAACAGCTCTTCCAAATCCTTTGCTGTCTCTGACAGAATTACAATGTCATCGCCGAACCTTAAAGTTTTTATTTCTTCTCCATGGATTTTAATACCTACTCCGAACTTTTCTTTCGTTTACTTTACTGCTTGCTCAATATACAGATTGAGTAGCATCGGGGAGAGGCTACAACCCTGTCTCACTCCCTTCCCAACCACTGATTCCCTTTCATTTCCCTCGACTCTTATAACTGCCATCTGGTTTCTGTACAAACTGTAAATAGCCTTTCGCTCCCTGTATTTTACCCCTGCCACCTTCAGAATTTGAAAGAGTGTATTCCAGTTAACATTGTCAAAAGCTTTCTCTAAGTCTACAAATGCAAGAACGTAGGTTTGCCTTTTCTTAATCTTTCTTCTAAGATAAGTCGTAAGGTTAGTATTGCCTCACGTGTTCCAACATTTCTACGGAATCCAAACTGATCTTCCCCGAGGTCCGCTTCTACCAGTTTTTCCATTCGTCTGTAAAGAATTCGCCTTAGTATTTTGCAGGTGTGACTTATTAAACTGATAGTTCGGTAATTTTCACGTATGTCAACACCTGCTTTCTTTGGGATTGGAATTATTATATTCTTCTTGAAGTCTGAGGGTATTTCGCCTGTCTCATACATCTTGCTCACCAGATGGTAGAGTTTTGTCATGACTGGCTCTCCCAAGGCCATCAGTAGTTCTAATGGAATGTTGTCTACTCCCGGGGCCTTGTTTCGACTCAGGTCTTTCAGTGCTCTGTCAAACTCATCACGCAGTGTCACATCTCCCAATTCATCTTCATCTAAATTCTCTTCCATTTCTATAATATTGTCCTCAAGAACATCGCCCTTGTATAGACCCTCCTGTTGTTAATTTTGTGATATTCATCTTTACATGTTTCCCTTTATTGGAGGCATTTAATGGATGTGTATCTGTGTTGCTCGCAAAGCAAATGTTGCGGATAATGGTATCGAGTTCGACTTTTCAAGTTATTGTCTTTTTGAGAAAGGATGTCTGCATATGACGGATAATATGCCCTCTCCTTTTATGCTACTTTTTATGTTGTATTTTATCGTCTGATATAATCCACGATCATGCTCAGTGTTAATCTCTGCAAAATTTGTCTAGTATCCTTGTGCACATAATTAATTATGAAAGAATTACAGTACACGAGAACGAAGAAAACACTGGACTCGCATTCGGGAGGCCGACGGTTCAATCCCGCGTCCGGCCATCCTGATTTAGGTTTTCCGTGATTTCCCTAAATCGCTCCAGGCAAATGCCGGGATGGTTCCTTTGAAAGGGCACGGCCGACTTCCTTCCCCATCCTTCCCTAATCCGATGAGACCGATGACCTCGCTGTCTGGTCTCCTTCCCCGAACAACCCAACCCTCAACAAAGAAAATTTCATGTAGCTGCAGTTTGCTGATTCTTTTTTCTCTTATATCTTCCATTTCTTGGACACAAGAGCCCGTCAGGATGTTGTAGAACTTTGTTCTTTTCAGACGATGATGCCAGCAGGGCGGGAGTGGGATCGCCTTATAAGCAAGGGAACCTCTGAATGGCTTGGTCGGAACGAGATTCGAGTTATTTTAATTCATTTCAGGGATAATGTTTTCAATTGTCTCAGACGAAAAAGTAGGATTTTGTGTATTTTGTGCGTGTGTGTGTGTGTGTGTGTGTGTGTGTGTGTGTGTGTGTGTGTGTGTGTGTGTGTGTATGAGCTTCCGTCACTGTATTCGTGCGTGAATGTACCAGCTAGTCATTACAACATGACGGTTGATTATCGTAGGAGTGATATACGAGCTTGCATCAGAGAATCGACGTACAAGTTCTCTTGAAAATCCGATTATACATTTGCGTTTCTTCATTGAATGTACTGAATGTTTGTTCGACGATGCTGTAGATACGTGTGTTACCATATTTTGGCCATGTTCTCTGTCGTTAGTGATTAGACTCGCCTCTGCGCATATCTGCCTTTACTGTCCTCTAGAAGTTCTTGGCTTCGTGTAAGTACTCGAGTAAAGAACGTTACTTCACCAGTCTTAACACCTCTCCTACATGCTTTTATTTAATTAAAGGAAGGAGAAACAGTTTGCTGTGTCTACGGGCATAAAATTGCTATGGCGTCCTTCTATGAGGCACAGGAAGTCGCTGCTTGTCCCTCGAGTCTTCGAGTCTGCATAGGTACCAGTTTTTTATTATCTCTAAATGTATTTTGGTGACTGTCTTTTCAGCACTTCAGTTTCGACACCATCTAAAACAGCGATTTTTATCAACACCAGAGAGGAGATATTCTACTCTTGTGAAGTGACGATGTGTTGATTGATTATACGTTACAATTCGAAACCGCGTACCGGAACACGAGCCTTACATGGCCGCGTACGCCTTCCCTGGCAATACTCTGCCAATATTATTGCCCTCTGCGAGTACGCCCCTTTCATATACCCTATGCTTCAACTTATTACATGGCAGTATACACCCTTTGGCAAGCTGAAACGTGACCTGAACTCAAAATCAATATATGACTTTTCCAGACAGTGCCTTCCCAATACACTATCGAGCACCAATCACACTTCGCAACAGTCATATTGCAAGTATCCATTTTCAGCCGATGTAGTAATAGGATTCTCGTAAAAATCACAATCAAGTAAATTCACAGTCATTTTCTGTTACAAAATATTTATGGAATGGTGAATCTGATTCTGATATATATTTTTCTGAGATAATAATGAATCTTTTATCTTATAAAAACACTGCACAGTAGACTTCCCAGAACATCTTAATACAAGAAGCAATAAAACAATTCGATAATAAAGAATCAATTTAACAGCTGGTAAGAGCTGTCTAGAAAAATGAATATTGCAACAAAATCAAATGAAATGAGCGTATGGCATTGTTGGCCGGGAGGCCCCATTCGGGGGAGTTCGGCCGCCGTATTGCAAGTCCATTTTAGGTAATGATGATGATGAAGGACACACAACACCCAGTCCCCTGCCGGTAATCTAACCCGCGCCCCCTGCGTGGTAGGCGGTAACGCTACCGCTACGCTACGGAGGCGGTCATCGCAAAAAAAAAAAAAAAAAAAAAAAAGGTTAGCCACAAATGAAAATAAAAAATGATGTAATGAAGAATGTGAAAAAGCAGTAACAGTAAAATCAGAAAAATGGACAAAATGGAAAAGTTCTGAAAAGATCAGGGGATAATATGAAGAATAAAACCGTTATTGGGAAAATCACAATGGAAGAAAATCCAAAGAAATTTCATAAAAAATAACTGCTGAGGTTTATAACTAACCTTCAAGAATAAATTAATGAGCTGCAAAGCTCCAAATATTTGCTTCAACAGTGGAGGAAGTAGAATTTTTTCAAATGGTACCACAAATTTTTCAGATACTAGCGAAACCGCTTGATAACCTGTCAAATTTTCGAGAATCAAGTCACGAATAAGAATTGTCAGACTTTGTCACAATCAGGAAAATATACTATTAATCGTTCATGAAATCATAAAAACCCTTAATACTCTCAAAAATAAGTCAGTGGGCAACATTCTATAACATCTGAACTTCTGAAATGCTCACAAAGATTAGAATATGAAAAGATCAGGAAATAGTTTTTAAAGAGATATAAAAAAAATGCAGCGGAATGGTAAGTCGCCCTAATACATCCTCTTCAGTTAGAAAGGTGACGAAAAAGTCAGTAACTACAGAAGATATATTTCCTACCAGTTGCCTACAAATTACATTAAAAAATTCTGCTGAATAAAACCGAAAAACTTTCGACTTGTAATTAATAAATACCGGTGAATTTCGTTGTATATCACGAGAAGCATGCGAGCACCTGACACTTAATACGGCTGCACGTCCACAACAGCAGACGTGTATACGTTCAGCCGACAATCATCACGAGGCAACTGACAGCCACAGGCCACGAGAAAACCCTGCCGTTAAGCGTTGCTGACCTCTGTGTACATCTATATTCTTCATAACAAAAATGACAAGAAATAATGAAACGTGGATTGCTCTAATGTTTTGCAGGCATGTTTAGAAGGAGTCAGTTTTCTGTTGGTAAGTCGCTTACATCTTTTATGTCAGATCTACATCTGCATCTACATACAAACTCCGCAAGCCACCGCACGGTGCGTGGCGTAGGGCACTCTGTACCTCTACTAGTCATTTCCTTTCCTATTCCACTCGCAAACAGACCGAAGGAAAAACAACTATCAATGTACCTCCAAAATATAAGCCCTAATTTTTCGCGTCGTATCTTCGTGGTCGTTACGCGCAATGTTTGTTGGAGACCGCAAAATCCTTGTGCAGTCAGCCACAATTGCCGTTTCTCTAAATTTTCTCATTAGTGTTTCTTGAAAGGAATGTCGCCTTATTCCCATTTGAGTTCCCGAAGCATCTGTTGTTCGAATCTACCGGTAACAAATCTAGCAGCTCGCCAATGACTTGCTTTGGTGTCTTCGTTTGATGCGACCTGGTACGGATTTCAAACACTCGAGCAGTACTCAAGAATCGGTCACACTAGCATCCTATATGCGGTCTCTTTTACAGATGAACCACACTTTCCCAAAATTCTCCCAATAATCCGGAGTCGACCGTTCGCCTTCCCTACCAAAATCATCACAAGCAGCGTTATGCCGAGATATTTCAACGACGTGGTTTTGTCAAGCACGACGCTCGTGACGTTTTCCCTAATCATCCGTATAAACTTACATTTTTCTACATTTAGAGCTAGCTGCCATGCATCACACCAACTAGAAATTTTCTCTAACGCAAGTCACCTTGTATCCTCCTACAGTCACTCAACTTCGATACCTTCCCGTACACCACAGTATCATCAGTAAACTACTGCAGACTGCTGACCACCCTGTCCGCCAAATCATTTATGTATATAGAAAATAACAGCGGTGCTATCACACCCCTGACGATTCCCTTGATCTAATGAACACTCGACGTCGAAGCCAACATACTGGTTTCTATTACTTAGGACGTCTTCGACCCACTCACATACATGGGAACCTATTCTGTATGTTCGTTCCTTCTTTAACAATCTTCAATGGGGCACCAGCTCAATTGCTTTCTGGAAACCTAGAAATGTGGAATTGACCTGTTGCCCTTTATTCATAGTTCGCAGTATATCACGTGAGAACAGGGCAAGCTGAATTTCGCACAAGCGATGCTTTGTAAAACCATGCTGTATCATGGGCATAAGCTCCTCAGTCTCAAGAAAATGTATTATGTTAGAACTGACAATACGTTCAAGGTTTCTCAGGAAACCGATGTAGGAATATTGCTACGTAATTTTGCGGGTCCGTCCTTTTGCCCTTCTTATTAACAGGAGTCACCTGCCCTTTTTTCTAGTCCCTTGGGAGATGCGTAAGTGTGTTACTAAAGTTAATTTGAATCACGACTGTGAGCGTCTGGACAGAAAGCAGTCATTAATTATTCCCTTTTATTGTAGGAGTAGATTGTTTATGGTAATTTAAGTCAATTATAAATGTTAACAAAGAATTCTTAACTGTCTGAGGTTACTACAAGAAATAAATGGACTGACTAACACGAAAGCTCAAGTCGGCTGCAACTATCATACATTTTCCTCTTTATGGTTCCACTAAAAATGAAAAATACCTGAATTCCATTTATGTTTTCAGTTTATTAATAAAAACCATTTAAAAGATTCAAAACGGTTGTAAATAGTGTGCGTTTTGCGACCCGCTGTATTCGATAAAGTAAATCATTATTCCACACAAAGCGTACAAGAAACTGATGTCTTCGAACATAGATAATAAATAGTTACTGGTAATGACAACTCACGTAGCATTTTTGTACTTGAAACGTTGAAACATTCCGTGTGCTTGAAACCATTCATTAAGCGTTACTAATGAAGCTAACTAATAATTTTACCTCTTCTTTTGGCTAAATAAGGAACACTTGACACACTCAGTTGCGACTCACTTGTCCATTTACTTTCTTGCCCTGATATTTCATATTTCCATTATGTCTCTTTTTTTCTCTTTTCAGCCCATTTTACAGCTCTTCTCTTACTGATACTGCCTTGGACTGAACACTTTTCTTCTAAAATATGTCTCATTCTGCTATTTCTTCTCCTTGCACGTTGTTTATTTCTAAATATTTCGATACATCTCTATCCAGCTTTATATTCATTTTTTCCCCCAGAGGTGTTTGAAGATTAGTTTTCCCATCCTAACGTAATTCATTCTGTACAAAATGCAAAAAGGGCGTGTTATCGTTTCCTTATTGCTTCTGATATTTTTTACATATATTTTGACAAATTTCGCCGTTTCTTTTCAGATTCCTAGTTTCTGTACTTGTTATTGGAACTAAGATGTTCCTCATGATTCTTCTCTCTAATATTTCTAGTTCGTTGAATTTATAATTCGTTGTTTTGTAGAGGCATTCTGGTTTTAGTACGATCTAGCAGTGTCTAGTTGGGCTTTTGTTGATGTGTACTTTTTAATTGGAAATATTTTCTTGTTATTGCATATGTCTTGCCACTTCGAGTACTACCCTTTCATTTATGGCAGATTTTTCTAATTCTTTTCTTGAAATATCTTTCCTAAATACTTTAAATTTTTAACCTTTTTCATTTGAGCACTGTCTGTCTAAAAATGTTAGTACATTTTTATTTTAGTGAGAGGTTTTGTTTTCACAACAAAGATTGTTGAGCATTCTCTACTGGCTATCTGTTCCAGCAGACTTGACTCGTGTTCCTGCATCTCCTGGAGTGTCAAATAGTGCAGCAAAATCTCTCGCAAATACCACACAGTTTACTACAGTACACTGTTTCTTTCTTCCCTTTTTTATTGGTGGTGATTGATCTTCTTTTAATTTTTCATTCCCTATCCATACAGTTTTCCCAAATACTGTTGCAGATGACTGGAGATAAGCTATCATTTAGTCTTACATTCGTATTTATTTTAGAGGCTTTGAAAATTTCCCCCATGAACGTTACTTTAGAGACTGGTTCTATTAGCGTTTCATGGATTTCACTTGCCAGTTTATTTTTAGCACCACATTCTCATATTACTTTGTCTAGCGACTATCTATCATCACAATCAAATACTATCGTGAAATCCACAGATCTTACCACTATGTCCTTAGAGTTCAGTTGTCCTCTGTTGATTATAGATTTCAAACTCACAATTGGTTCTGAAGGGGGATTTATCTTTTTTGACGAATTCAAACCAAAATCTTAACTCATAGAAATCTCTTAATTATGTGGATAATGTAGCAGTTTCGTCTACATTATATTTTATTACGGCTTCCCACATGTGACTGCATGGGAGGAAAGGACCGCACACGGCAACATGAGCATCAGTTTCTTTCCTCTGGAACCAGCATCTTTGTAAATCGTTATAGTAGTCCAAACATGAAATTAACTATTATTATAATTTAGTAATAAATTTTTAAGGGTATGGTTGTTTCTTCATATCTGTAGACAATTTAACTTAAAACATAACCTGTTACTGCCTTTGAGACTGCTTTTAAAAGAAGTGCGCAGCAAAATCAATAAATTAAATCACAAATGCAGTGGCAACAGAGATAGACAATACATATTAGTATGATTTTTCCGAAGTGTTTGATTGCGTGGCTCACAAAATTCTACTTAGCAAACTAAATTGTTACCAGATTAATAGCACTCTCGGTGCATGGATGGAGTTTTACCTCCATAACGGAAAGCAAAGGGTCAAAACTACCAAGAACGGTACAAAAACTATAGTGTTTGCTGATCTCTCAAGCGTACTAATCAAGCGTCCCAACTCAACCATTGCAGACACAGCTCAGATGGTAGCTGAACAGGAATACTAGTGCTTAAAAGCTAAGAGTCTTAATCTCAAAACAATCTTAATTTCAAATAAGCAATAATGACATGTTAGCGCCAGCAGAACATATTAATCGTCAATCAATGAATGAGACACAGCCCGTAAAATTGGATAATAAGTTGAAGCGGTGTCGACATATAGATCAACTAATCGAGCAATTCGGTTTTACGTGTTTTGCCTTTAGAAACATCTGTCCTTGTGTTGACTCAAGGACAAGAGTGTTTGGCATGTGTTGCATACTTGCACTCCTTCTTGTTTCACAAAGTTACCTTCTGGGGTAATGCATCTAAAGTAAATACTGTTTATTCAGCAGAAGCGTCCAGTAAGAATATTGTATAAATCAGATGACTATATGTCTAGCGGATGCCTTTTTAAAGATGTTAGAGCTCTTACATTCACTTCTCAATACCTTTACTTCCTAATGGATTTGATTCAGACTCAAAATTCTGTTTCACCTGAACTGTGATTCACACAGTAACAGTACAAGACACAAAACAAATTTTTTATGACGAGTTTGGATCCTAACCTTGAGTTCAGAACAGAGTTACGTAGTCTAAAGCTAATTCTGTTGTGGATGGGCAAGAGAGCCAATCCACTATGAGAGGAAGCCGAAAGGCACGCGTTTTAGCTCACGCAGGCTGGCGTGAGGTCTGGAACAGGTCAAGGAAATGAGACTAACAAAAAACGTACGTAGCTGCTGGAATACTTAACTTTAATCCATAATTGGTGAACATCGCCCTTGACGGTACATGTTTTACAGCATCAATAGTAACTGGTAATGGCGCCTTGCTAGGTCGTAGCAAATGACGTAGATGAAGGCTAACTATTGTCTCGGCAAATGAGAGCGTATTTTGTCAGTGAACCATCGCTAGCAAAGTCGGCTGTACAACTGGGCGAGTGCTAGGAAGTCTCTCTAGACCTGCCGTGTGGTGGCGCTCGGTCTGCAATCACTGATAGTGGCGACATGCGGGTCCGACGTATACTACGGACCGCGGCCGATTTAAAGGCTACCACCTAGCAAGTGTGGTGTCTGGCGGTGACACCACAAATTCCCTCATGGATTTTATAATGTTTTAAAATAAGAAAATACGATGTTCACAAAGGAAAGGTCCATCACATTCATGGCAACAAGAGCACAAGGGAAACACATAGAAACGTAGCCTTAGGATTAATGAAATGGAACTATCGAAAATTCTTGTGCTGGGTGTATCACTTTAAATCCATTAATTATATGTTCTCTTTATAACGCTGAAGTATCAAGCTCAGAAGTTGTTGCTGGAAAGTGTGGAGCTAAGTGACACAAAACTGTGCTTTGTTTTAGGTTTCAATGCAAAATAGTGAGTTGTATCATAACAGTAATAATGTTCAGATTTCATTGAAAACTGGGATTGCAGGCTCGACTTATAATCTCGAAATTCGAAAATGATTGCACGCTTACAGCACGCAGCCGTTGCGTCACCATACCAACCACTTCCAACCAGGTCAACACGCTGGAAAATACACGAAAGAGATAATAGTTATAGGATCTCACGGTTAGATATGACTTACAAAAAGGAACATAATTAAGTCATGATCACTTATTACTGCAAAACAAAATGGTTCAAATGGCTCTGAGCACTATGGGACTTAACATCGGAGGTCATCAGTCCCCTAGAACTTAGAACTACTTAAACCTAACTAACCTAAGGACATCACACACATCCATGCCCAAGGCGGGGTACGAACCTACGACCGTAGCGGTCGCGCGGTTCCAGACTGAAGCGCCTTGAACCGCTCAGCCACAGCGGCCGGCACTGCAAAACAATATTAACAGCGTGCGAATTGCGTGACGAGATAGGCCAGTCGCTCCAGAAAGAAAGGTAAAGAAGAAGCGTATGTGCAATTCATATTTTTTAAAAGCAGTATACAGTCAAAAATTGGAAGAAGATATTAATTTGTTGCGTAGATACAAACTCTTGCTAAGCAGAAGAATTCTATCGTTAGCATAGCGAAATACAATGGTTTGTTTCAGTAGCGTGGTGGAAAGGTGTTCAACTGGCTTCTATTTTAACATAAAGTTAAAAACTGTGAATCCCTACCATTTCAAAAGAAAATTAAAAACATGCCTCATTACCACTCAGTCTATGGGTAATCTGAATATCTACATTCAGGGATTGAAAAATATCATAACGTGGATTGTACAAGGAATTTGCATATCCAGCAAAGTACTAAAACTAAAAATATTTCATTGTATTTGTAATATAATTAAGTATTTCATTGCAAACATATTTCTGTCTGTTAACAGACATCGGTAGTGCATAACGTCTGCCTTCGGGATACCTCATTTAACAGTCGGTATTTCGGGATACGAAGAATACTCAGAAAGCGAAATTCGTGGTTTGCAAACATTATTCTTCAGATGATATCTTAGACAGGTGTTTAAAGCGGTGGATTACCGCGGATTAACGAAGGGATTGCTCCTTTCTCAATCAAACAATCTAAATCTATTGGTGCAAAGCAAACAGCATCAAGTTCGGAGCTATAGACAGCGCGTCTTAGAAGATTAAGACAAAGGGACGACAAACAAGCTCTTCTGTGGAATGTTGGTAAGTGCATTTCTGATGGAGTTGACAGTTTGCTTTGGCGCAAGCATTGGCACACAGCGCAGTTGTTGCTCTAAGATCTACTACTTCACAATTCATAAGATTTATCAGATTTACTTTGTCAATGGAAACGGGTGCTACGCACTCGATGTCACATGTCGCCTCTATGAGGAGAAGCATAAGACTAAAACTGGGTCCGTACATGAATTCTTCATGCCAGATATCTAGTTTTGATTAGTTGTTGGGCCTTTTCCTTTGCTCACTATTAAAATTTCATCCACAGATGCACATGTAACTTCAGTTGTACTGCAGAGAATCTTTAGGATCCTTGCTGTCCATTGTTGTATTTTAGTGATCTTGAACCGATATTAACCCATTGAATTACAAATATTTTCCCCCACAGTCGGCCCTATATGTACTATTTTAATTTACAGAAATCGGTATATCTTGTCTTACACACTTGTCTTGAAATCATACATTTTTGATAGGAATTCTTTATAAATCTATCCGTTCTATTTAGTTAATACACAGTTATTTTGGGCGATGGTAAGAGATACCATGTAAAGACGAAATGATTATTATAGGATGAGAGCAGACGGAGTCCGACGTTAAAGCACTAGAGAGGTTGATAACCAACACACTAAGTGCGGTCACGTGGTGATAGTTCTTTCCTTTCAGTTACCTGGAAATAGCTTGTCAGAATTTTCGGAGTAAGTCCCTTTTGATGTTCGTAGGATGTCCCCGAGTATTTCTAAGACGTTACTCTTGTGTTTGTTAAATATTTTTTCAGTTTTCACCTTTTTTTGTTTGTTCCTAAAAACACATTTAATTATAATTCAGTCAGGACAAACTAACTCATGTTTTTAGAATCCAATAGCTCTCTGCGTTTAAAATGTCGCTTATTGGACAGTTCTGGCTAACCGCATGACTTATTACTGACAGTTCACACAGACCAGCTGCATCACAAATTCTAAATTTTACGTTTCGGTTTCATTTTGCAGTCTTTCGATCCCTTATATATCGTGATCACTGTGAAATTTCATCGCGACGTCTACAAAGATATCGTCACAGCACGAACTCACGACGGAAGATGTAGAAACGATGGTAAAACAATTTTGCTCTTCCGAGAAATGTTCTACATCTGTCTACTCCCAGGATTGAAACTGATGTTATACTGTATTATTTGATTGGTGGCAACAGATTACTATGTTGAAAGACCTGGGGATGTTTCCTACGTTTTCGGACTGTGTCATGATTTTTTACTTGCAGAACTTAGGGATTTTGCCTTCTTTTAAAAGACATGAGGATGCATGTTTTAAATGTAGCATAGTAATGCGTGACACAACGTAAGCATACTGGACAAAAGATTAGTACCACGGGGAGAAATACCATGCAACATCATCTCTAACCTCGATAATGAGCTGAAATCGGTGAGAGAGAGAGAGAGAGAGAGAGAGAGATACGAGGGCGGGAGATGGGGGGGGGGGGGGTTTCATAAGCTTCTTCAGCTATTCCATATCCTTCTGAAGCGGGTCATTGATGAGTAGATGACGTAGAACTAGCAAAATTGTGAAGATGTCGAAGTCCACGACATCTATTTCCCTCAGCTGTGATATTCTTAGGCCCTTCTATGGGGAATTTCTATCTCGAGTGGGCTTGTTTCTAATATTATGTGCTGGCGGATATCGTCATATGTTTTATCTAGTGACGTTTCCGGTGGATAAGGACGAAGATTTCCTGGAGAGGTGTTATTCGGTCTTCTAACCGTTGCTGTTTGTAGCCATATATTGTTATAGGTAGGACTTTCGTTTTATACAAGCTGGACTCAGAAGGTTGTGGAAATGTGGCGTCCAAAAATATCTGAAGTACTATAAGCTACAGTTTGGAAGCCTTCTGTATTCTTCTTCCATTCTCTTGGAGCATGGTAGTGTCTGAGGAAACAACGTTTCCTAATTACTGGAAGTACACGTCTACCTCATCTTCAATTGTTAGGTTCATTGCTGGAGGTTTCCCATTCAAGACCGAACCACCTATCTTGGTTCTTCTTACTTTATGACACAGTTTTCTGAATTCTTCATGCCAGATATCTAGTTTTGATTAGTTGTTGGGCCTTTTCCTTTGCTCACTATTAAAATTTCATCCACAGATGCACATGTAACTTCAGTTGTACGGCAGAGAATCTTTAGGATCCTTGCTGTCCATTGTTCTATTTTAATGATCTTGAACCAATATTAACCCATTGAATTACAAATATTTTCCCCCACAGTCGGCCCTATATGTACTATTTTAATTTACGGAAATCGGTATATCTTGTCTTACACACTTGTCTTAAAATCATACATTTTTGATAGGAATTCTTTATAAATCTATCCGTTCTATTTATTTATGTGATGACGAGTGAAGATAATGCTGTTTTAAAAGTTTTTGTTAGTATGGTATACCCGAAAAAATACAGGCATGTGCAACGTTGAAAGTTCTTTTGCTATCATAAACTTTAATTATTGGTAGCCTCGTGAAAGGCGTACAGAAATGTGTAAAGCTCTATGTCTGACAATGTTACCGTTACCTAAACTTTTTCTCTAAAAATTTCGCGACAGTCTAATGTAACTCTATTATCGTTACCAGAAAATCTGGTATGCAGCCGTACAGCTTGTATTACGAAACCCTTATTCCGACATGTCAGTATTCGAACATTTTCTAGAACCTTCTACTGTCGGACATGTCAGTATTCTGATGGAGAACAAAAACAGCAATTAATTACTCTTCCTATAAATCATGAAAAATCAATTCTCTCGTATCTGACTGTGATTTTAAAAATATTCTCTAATGTCTCCTAGCAATTATCCTGCAATGCTCCTGCTCGCAAGTGGCAACTTACCTCATCTTGTCGCTGCAACTGCATAAATACGTTGTATCGAGGAATGTGCTAAAAATTACTGAAAAGAAATATTGCGATCCATGCAGAGTGCAACGAATGGCCACAACTACTGATTCAACTATTCTTTTGTTTCATTTTTGTAGAAATTAAATGGTCTGGAAGGGTTAACTCAACAAGCCTTAAGCAGTGTAAAAAAAATGGAAGGAATCAATAAAAAATTTTATTTTCTATATTCTGAAAACTGACGATTCGTACAATGACAAACTTTACTCAGACCTTTCTTTTCCTTGAACAGTATCCTTAGCAAAAACTTTAATTATTCAACAATGTCTATAGTCTCTAATTACGTACCTGGTCACAACAAAGGTATAAATATTACTTTCAGTGTATGCATACACAAATCTGACAAAATCCCTCCAGCGCGCAAGCAAGCAATAACTACGCGCAGCAAAAAGGGAGCTGACCAAAAATCCTCATTTAATACCAACATCTGCTCTGGCGCTACTAGCACGGTCAGGGCAAACTCCTGATGTGCGGCTTCTCTCCACGCCGGGCTGTGTCCGATTACCAACAACAACTAATCGCTCGCTACCATTCTCGATAATAATATCTCAGACTCAGAGTTTGTGTACGCACACAGCTGCAATGAACGACCAACTTTCAATGCCACTATACATTTCTCACACTCGTACCGTGCATCGCTTATCTTCTTCTTTGTTTTGCGGACTACAGAATTTCTGGAGGGTGTTTTCTTCACGGGACTGGCGGGTGATAAATCTAAAAAAAGCCTGAAAACGATTGCTTATAACTCGCAAAATTACGAAACAAACCGAGTGTGTTATACGCCAATAAATAGATATACTTCTCAGCTTTCAAATTGTATATAACATGTCATGCCATCTGTTAACAAAAAAGAAGAAACACTAAAAAGTAGCCATAGCTACTAGGCCCGTCTCGCAGCCGACAATGTCGAGTCGGCTGTTCAAGACACTGGGTTAATTACAGCCCGAGGCATGCATGATATAAAGTTTTGCATCAATCCGGTTCCTAGAATCCCTGAAGGTAGACGTTGACTGTGGATATTCTCTCACAGAGACAGTCCCTTTGACTGTTCAGAGATGTTACTAAACCTGCCCATAGATATAAATAACCATGTATGAGCAGCGCCTATTACACGGAGAGGGTCCGACAGCTGATCATTTCCAGTCATTCCACCAGGAAGGAGGTACACGGCTCGTTTTGTCTGTAGTTCAACCATGCCTAGACGGTGAATCCCGCGGTTCGATCGCGTCAGCATTGTTACTTTCTTCCAGGAAGGGCTCTCAACAAGGGAAGTGTCCAGGCGTCTTGGAGTGAACCAAACCAATGTTGTTCGGACATGGAGGAGATACAGAGAGACAGGAACTGTCTATGACAAGCCTCCCTCAGGCCGCCCAAGGGCTACTACTGCAGCGGATGACCGCTACCTACGGATTATGGCTCGGAGGAAGACTGAGAGCAACGCCAACATCTTGAATAATGCTTTTCGCGCAGCCAAAGGACGTCGTGTTACGACTCAAACTGTGCGCAATAGGCTGCATGATGCGCAACTTCACTCCCGACGTCCATGGCGAGGGCCATCCTTGCAACCACGACACCATGCAGCGCGGTACAGATGAGCCCAACAACATGCCGAATGGACCGTTCAGGTTGGAATCAAGTTCTCTTCACCGATGAGTGTCTCATATGCCTTCAACCAGAGAATCGTCTGAGACATGTTTAGAGTAACTCAGTCAGGCTGAACACCTTAGACACACTGTCCAGCGAGTGCAGCAAGGAGGAGGTTCCCTGCTGTTTTGGGATAGCATTATGTGGGGCTGACGTACGCCGCTGGTGATCATGGAAGGCGCGGTAGCGGTGTACCATACGTGAATGCCATCCTCCTACCGATAGTACAACCATATCGGCAGCACATTGCCGAAGGATTCGCCTTCGTGGACGACAATTCGCGCCTCCGTCGTGCACATGTCCGAAAGAACAGATAACATCTTCATATATTCGACATTGTAGCCCTGAGAGATCCAGCAACTGTTTAATTAATTAAGCTAATTGTCATTTAATGTTCCGTCTCAGTTGCACAGTTTTTACTTAGTTTACGTGTTTCGATCACTCTGAGTCATCTTCAGGTATAAAACAAAGTAAAATGAAATACGTATCATCTAATACTTTACAGTAAGTAGAAAAGAGAAGAACTGTAGATAAACGTAGAATTTACCGTAATAGTTGCGCAAGCAACCCTTCTTGTTTGCTCAGAACCACATATCACAGTACTGTGTTTTGTAGCTGCAGTCAGTGTTTTAAATAGCTATATGCTGGACGGAGGTGGGAGGAGCGAAGGGGAAATGTAGTGAGGCTGATTGGGGGAGGTAGAAAGCAACAAGAGAGGTCATGCTGAAATTATAGCAAGTATAATATGTACAAATTCTCGTTGAAACACTAATAGGGTAGAACAAAGGGTATTTAATATGTAAATTGAAAAAAATAGTGAAATTATAAAATGGAGCCAAAGGGGACAGAGAGACGGCAAAGAAGGCAAGAGGCGGAGGGGTGGGGAGGGAGGGATAGTGGTAGGAATGCTATGGGTTTGGCAAGAGAAGGTCTTATATTAAATTGCAAAAAGTCAATATTGTAAAAACCTTCTAACGTTCTGTTCCTATGCCAGAAAGGATGCGTGAAACTGTAAAAGGGGATAAAATAATGAATTACAAAAGTGGAGATAATGTAGCGAAAACTGAATTAGTATCTGAATATATTTACATTGTGAACATTTGATAGTATAAGGTCGTAAGTTGTTACTCTGACAGCCTAAAAAGAAAATTATACACAAAATTTTTTCTTAAATTATTAGACGTACAGGGGTAGAATAATGGATGTATAAATAATGAGAGGCATAAACATCGTGCAATTAGGGAAGTGAGATTATGTTGGGGGCCTAGAACTGCATAGAGTGTCATTAAACATTATCAGTTTTAAGAAACATCGATAGTATAGAGTCGTAAAAAATAGGAAACAATAAATTATAGAAGTGAAAGTATGTGCACAGCTTGTGACAGTTGTGGTTAGCTGCACGTGGTTCTGCGTGGTGGCGTTGTACGGCGCGCAGCTTTGCTGTCCAGTCTGCACGTCGTCTTGCTGCTAGGACGACACATGGGACGATGCGCTGCCGCTGTGTCTTGTCGATGAATGGGGCTGTTGACCACACGTGGGCTGCAGCGGGGTGGACGATTGGAAGAGGCTTTCAAAGTTTCCAAAAAGCGCCCTGTTCATAAAATCCTCCTGATGATTTCATGTGCTGCAGGCTTTTGCAGACAGTGTGTAAAAATCTCAATTCCTTCCAACACTGTCAGGAGATGTGGCTTATGTTCCTTGTGCACCACTTCCAAATGTGTATCAATACGAGTTCCAACAGCATGATTCGACGTTATAAGATGCTCACCAAACGCTGTTTTATTACTATGAATTGAAGCGTGTCTTTGAAGTATATTTCAAACGTCCTGCCTGTCTGACCAACGTAAAATTTTGGGCAGTTTCCACACTTCAGTTTACGTGCACCTGCTGCCGTGAATTTTGAGGCTTTTCTGTTCACACGGTTCCTCAGTGTAAAGCGAATGATGCTTTAGTTTTTAACCCTACAAGCAAATTAGTATACAGAATTTGTCTAGCAATAACTTCTGAAACCCATCCTTTATAACTCATGGACATATACAAGACTTTCTTGTCTTTCTGTTCACCTGCTAGCGTGATGCCATTGATTTTACGCTGTTGTTGTGTTTTAGTTACTCCTGAGACGGGTTAACCGTTGCTCACTGCAACTTGCTGTATAATAGCAATTTTTTTATTCCTCTCAAGCTCGCCTAGTGGCACTTTTATTGATCCTTTCAGGGTGCCAAGACATAGTCAATAATGTCTGCACAGGTCGGTTTTCTGTACGCGCTAAAGCTATGTTTACCCGTCTTTCTTGTAACCGTAATGTGTAGATAATTAATGGCCCTTTTACTTTCGTGCTCAACTCTGAAGTTAATTTTTGGCTTAATAATACTCATTCTCTCCGCTATGTCGTTAATGCCGGTTAGGGAATTTCCCACGTCAAGCCCTTCACGTTGCTAGTATATCTTACAGTTAAAAGCGAAATAGTTATGAGTCAGCTCTAGAAACTCCATTAACTCAACTATTTCTCCTAAGGCCATTTCACTGTTTTTTATCAGTTTGTTCTTAATTATGTCTAACGTCTTGTGGACAGGCACGTTAATAAACAAATTCACTATAACTAGGGACGCGAAGATGGAATCAGGTATCAATGTATACTTAACTTTGTCCGCAAACTCGTACGTATGTTTTTAACTAACCTGCACGCGAAATGTGTGTAGCGTTTTCAACCTAGCTTTGCACTTATCAGGGCATCAGGACTCTGTCAAGTGTTGGATATAATCCTCATGTATTTGTCTATTTTATGAAGCTTAATCTGTGTACATGCGTCTAGTGTTTGTGCATTCATAACTATATACTGCTTTTTTTCTCAGTCATAAAACAGAAAATCTGAGTTTCCAAGTTTTCTCTTTAGTTGTGCATGGAACTTTTTGTAGGCCCTCCAGTCACTTCGTTAATCCCGATTTCAGAGAAAAAAATTTCAGTTTTGTTTACATAATTTCCTCACTTACGAGGAACACAGTAGTGTAGGGTAAAGAGGCGGTCACCATATTACACCATATTATGTTAGTGTGGGTTGCACACATTCAGGGGCAAACTTGATTTATTTATGCCCCCTCCTCTTCCCCTTAACCTATCGTTCTGCTAAGTACATTATGACACCTTGGGGGTTGATTTATGGGCCCATGGGAATAGTCTGTCATTCTGAGAAACCACCCACCCCTTACTCCTCCTCCCATCCACCCCTCTTGAAACCTCCAACCCTTGCCCCCCCCCCCCCCCCCCCCCACGCCGATACTAGTATACTTTCAAGCAAGAGTTGTACGAATAGCCCACCTCCAACTTTATCAAATTGATTGACTAATTAATTAAATTGATCAATTAATTAACCCTTCTCTTCCCACCCCCCCCACTCCACCTTCCCAAATAAACCCAGAAATTGGCAAAAAAAGACTTAGTTGATTGACTATTTGGCGAGAAATAGATTGCGGTGTATGGAATATTGTGTAAACAATTTCTGATAGATGTGGCAATGTATGGAATATTGTTTATTTAAACAATTTATTGGATGAAAAGCGTTGTATGATGTGTATTTTATTTATTTAAAGCATTTGTGGGGAATCGATTGCAATGTATTGCTTAAACAATTTCTGGTAGGCTAGGCAATGTGTGGAATACTGTTTATTTAAACAATTTATTGGATGCAAGGGCGTGTTTGGAGTATACTTTATTTATTTAAAGAATTTGTCAGGAAATTGACTGCAGTGTCATCATGCAGTGTATGGAATGCTATTTATGTAAACATTTTGAAGGTGACAAGATAGTATGAAATATTTTAACAACTGCAGCGCTTTTTTAGTCCAATTGCAAAAGGAATACCGTCAAAACATCTCACCACACGTGATTACACCCTTAAAAATCTTTCACACTGATCACAGGGCATTGCGCACCCACACACCAACCACTTCGCTTGGCTGACTGCTTCGTGTGCGGGCCACACTAAGCCATTTCGGACGAGCCACCTTGTCGGCAGCAACAAATGCCTGCTTCCTCGTGCGGCATGCATACCACAAGTAGCACTAATCCCCAAACAAAGTGTCAGGTGACAGCAACCATTTGATACAGGAGAAATTCCTGTCAAAACACATACTCTCTCTCTCTCTCTCTCTCTCTATCTAAGTGGCCACATCCTGTCACGTGACGTGCCACTGCCAGGCCTGCATTCGCCATCAGTTGTGGTCAGACTGACCTGCAAACAAAGCAGCATTTATCTGGTAAACTCCCACCTGTGGAGGTCTTGGAAATATTCCCTCACTCTATCGGATTGAGTGACTAATTAAAGGAATCGAATTCCTTTGTGTGGAATAGTTTTTCCTTCCTTCCTATTGGTGGATGCTAGGATTGGAATATTTGGCGGGATTCGATCCGACAACAACCTGGATTCCAAACCCTACTGGATTTTTTCCCTCGCCTCCTATTGGTGGATCGTGGCAAAGTTAAGTCATTTGGAAGAAAGTCCATTACGTTGGAGGTCGCTGGAAATTTAAAATTTCAGATCAGTTGTATGCTGTGTCCTTACACAACCTGCAGAGGCTTTGGATAGACGTGTGTGCTCATAATGCCACTATCAGAAACAATAAACTGATGGACCGCGAAACTGATGTCGTTATTGGGTTTTGAAAATATATATTTCTGAAGCACTATATAACCCTAATTGGTTCTCTATTTTACACCAGGACGAAGAAGGAGGAGGAGGACGAGGAGGAGGAGGAGTAGGAAGGGTGCACTGCATTAGAGAATAGAGACAACAGCAAATACCAGTCCACTACGATATATTGAGCAGCACTAAACACACCATACTTAAACCACGATCCAATCCGTAGAAGCAATAATTGTCATGGCTAGATTGCACATACCACATGATCATGTCCTGATGTCCACATGCAGTATGCCAATTCCCCCATACGCTGCCAGCGCCGACAGTCAGAGGTCGGAGAAAACTGCCACCACGACCCCACCAGCGGATGTGGATGTGCGTGTACGTCAGAATGCATCACCCCTGACAATGGAAGGCGTCCTGGGATAATGGGAGTGGCAGGAATTCAGATATTATGAATAAGTCCAGCTCCAACACTTGACAGTGACATATTGAATAACTTATTTTGCACGGAGAATGCACGCAACACATACAATCGTGGAGACAGCCAAATGCATCTGAGCATTAGTTCGTTATTCAGCTATCCAGAGGGCGCCACAGCCAGGACTAGCCTCTGCAGCTCTAGGTAAGAACCGACTAGCCGCCCGGTTGGAACTTTTCTTTGTACCCGCCGCTCGTGAGAGCCTTAAGCCAGAATCGCACATTCGTTCCAACCACAGGCTACCTCCGCCATGTGTCCCGCACGTCAAATGGTGTCGTCCTAGGAAACCAGCCACATATTTATCACTGTAACGATAACTAAATATTACTATTACAGCCACAACCTAATGACATTCGACAATGAGCTAAGTATTGGCTGTGGCTCAGGAAATATCAGTATCTGTATCTCTCTTATGACTGGACGTAATTTTCCACATAAAATCCTTCATCCCCTTATGGCTATCGGTGCACTGAAATTGCAATCTCTCACATCAAATTCATACCTCCCTTAGGACCGGATGTAGTCATTTTCTGTGCACAAAAGTGGCTCTGAACACTATGGGACTTAACATCTGAGGTCATCAGTCCCCTAGAACTTAGAACTACTTAAACTTAACTAACCTAAGGACAGCACAAACATCCATGCCCGAGGCAGGATTCGACCTGCGACCGTAGCGGCCTCGCGGTGCCAGACTGCAGCTCCTAGAACCGGCCGGCTTCTGTGCACATGTCGGAACAATGACCACAGTAACTTTGCACCCCAACAGAAACTTAATAAGACTGCTGATCACAGCAAATCTATCACAGATCCCCTGCTAAGTATAATACTTTGCCAATAATTGAATGCTGGTGGTAAAGTGCGTGTCATTTATGTTGGCGGCCGAGTTTAGGTTCGTTCTGCGCATCTGACGTCACAAAACACAGTCAACCAATGAACAGAGAACGACGTTGCCACATCTCGACTGCAGTGCAGAGCATGGACGAGTGTCTTCAGTTTTAGAAACGTTCAGTCATAAATAAAGTAATAGAACAATAGCAATGTCTTGATAGCAGACATTCTTTTATAGAAAGTTTGGAAAAAGCATTCTTTATACCAATTGCTTCATATTCTATTAACTAATTAAACCAAACAAGCAATAAGACTCCTAATTCAGGCGATAGCAAGGAAAGGTGTTTGAATCACTCTCACGAACTGCTTTTTCGCAATAAAGAACAGCGGTAATTGTTTATTTCCTATTGTACTTCGACGAAGCGTGAGTAATTCATAGTCATACCAACAGTGTTTGTCAGTATTTTGCGTGACGTCTTATACTCATCACGGCGTTCTTTAGTCAAACGAGGTGTTGGGCTGCTACGCGAAAGGTTATAAGTTCAAACCTTGAGAAGTGCTAAATATTTTCATTATTTAAAAACAATATCGAAGTCCCTTACTTCACGAATTGGTTATGAGTTCAAACCTTGAAAGGTGCTAAATATTTTCATTATTTAAAAACAATATCGAAGTCCCTTACTTCACGAATTATATTCGTTTGAAAGTAATTTTTTGAAATTTCTAGTGCTTTGTCTCTTCATTAACCCTTTCGCTGCTGCAGACACATGCTCCCCGCATTCCGCGCTGTGCGCGATTTTGTCATCACTGCACTGCTCGCCTGTGCAGACACATGGTGTTCCCACTGCTTTGACACACTTATCATTCGATTTCACAAAAACTATTTGGCCCAAAAATTTGATTTTTACACGTCTTCTTGACTGATACCTTCCCCCCATAAATGACTTAATTCTGTTTCGATGTTCAACGCAGTTATTATGCAGCATTAAATATAGTAAACCACTGCACGAAATTTTGAAGAGTTTGCTGAGGTAGAAGTCCATAGCGTATACTTTCCGTATGGTCGATTTTAGTTGCCACAATGGTGAGAATGAAATGTGGACAAGATACCTAAATTTCATATAAAATTTACTGTATAACAATATCTCATTTAATTTAAGTACGACATAGGTGTCGTATGTAATATTGAGAAATATTCCGTCTTTCGCGACTGTAATAAAAGTATTATTTACACCGGACGCGTTTGGCTTTATTTTAAAGCACTTCAATCAAGGAAAGGTATGGCACATACACAATGGTACTCATGTTCTCTTTCTTGTTTTTGTTCCACAGTCGCAGTTTTACCAGTGGTACTGAAATATATTCCTCTTCTGCAAGTGTAATAAGGGACTTCTTTAGACCAGACGCGTTTTTCTCTTTTGAAGCATCTTCAGTGGACAGTATTTTGTCTCCTCCATTGCCAAGTCACCTTTCGTAGTTTTGTGCTGCGGTAACACAATATTCAACGTTTGTGTTGGCAGATCAGTGTTTTAGCAAATAAATGATGTTTGTGTGTGTCACACACAAAAATTATATTTGACATAGCTCAGAGCACTTCATTGATAGACGGTATATTCAAGTCCTAATGTTTTTGTAAGTCCACAGTTTTGTTTATTGTATTTTGTCTACTTCCTTTAGATTGATTGAAGTGCTTTAAAATAAAGCCAAACGCGTCCGGTGTAAATAATACTTTTATTACAGTCGCAAAAGACGGAATATTTCTCAATATTACATACGACACCTATGTCGTACTTAAATTAAATGAGATATTGTTATACAGTAAATTTTATATGAAATTTAGGTATCTTGTCCACATTTCATTCTCAAAATTGAGGCAACTAAAATCGACCATACGGAAAGTATACTCTATGGACTTTTACCTCTGCAAACTCTTCAAAATTTCGTGCAATGGTTTACTATATTTAATGCTGCATAATAACTGCGTTGAACATAGAAACAAAATTAAGTCATTTATGGGGGGAAGGTATCAGTCAAGAAGATGTGTAAAAATCAAATTTTTGGGCCAAATAGTTTTTGTGGAATCGATTGATAAGAGTGTCAAAGCAGTCGGAACACGATGTGTCTGCACAGGCGAGCAGTGCAGCGACAAAATCGCGCACAGCGCGGAATGCAGGGAGCACGTCTTTGTAGCAGCGAAAGCGTTAATGCGGCCGTGGTGGCTTTACTTCATGAACTGCGCGCTCCCCCCTGCACGTAAGCTTGCGAACTATGCTATACTATGGCGCTGCTTCTATTGGCGCGTGCGTCGTGTCCAACTGGCAACGCAGCAATCTCCCGCGTCTGGGCGGGCATGCGCGAGCCGCCAAGATAAAAGAACTGAACTATAGCAAACAATAGCCAAGCGTGCAATGCAGCCAAGGCGCGCAATGCCCTGCTGTTGGTGCAAAAGTTTTTTGACGGTGTCATTACTTTTGGTGAGTCATGTTGCTGATATTCCTTGTGTGGTCAGAATAAAAAAGTGACGAATTTGTTTAAGCGTTCCATACTGCCTTGTCCCATCAAAACATTCACATTAATAGTATTCCATACACTGCAATACAAATCCTGACAAATTTTTTAAATAAATGAATGAACTATATTCCAAACACTGGCTTGTATTCAATAAATTATTTAAATACACAATATTCCACAATTACCTCGTCAACCAGAAATTGTTTCAGCAATATACCGTGTACTGCAATCGACTTCTGCCAAACAGTCAATGAACTGAATCTTTTTTCTGCCTATTTGCAGGTGGGGGAGGAGATGGGAGAGTGAGGATGGGAAAAAGAGGTTAATTAATTGCTCAGTTTAATTAATTAGCCAATCAGATTGAAAGAGTAGCAGGTAGGCTATTCGAACAACTCAAGCCTAAAAGTATACTTGTATCTGTAGGGTGGAAGGGAGAGGGTCAGAGGTTTTGAGAGGGGTGGGAAGAGGAGGAGGGGAAGGGTGGAGGGTTTCTCAGAAGGACAGATTATCTCCAGGGAGTCATAAATCAACACCCAGGAGGTTATAATCCACAGAACAGTCGGGTAAGGAGAGCGCAGGGGGTCATAAATCAGTCAAGTGTGCCTCTGAATGTATGCAACCTCCACTAACAGAATGTACTGATATCTGCTTTACCCTACCACTCACAGTGCTGCCTTTATCTGCCACTGTGATTAAAACTTTATGTCTCTAACTTATTTAAATTATCTATTATCCTACTTTATTTATTATGGCTTTTTTAACTTGTTGGTGACTTTGATGGCAGGGCCTTTCTGTTTCATTGGGAAGCTTTGCCACATTACTAGCGCATTTGACCTCTGCTATAATTCTCTTTGTCTTTCTGTCCTAATCCCTGACACTATCCTTCCCTCCCACATTCACTTGCCTTCTTTGCCTGCTCTCATTCCTCCTCCACTCCATTTTATAATTTTACTTTTTTATGCCATTTACATTTTACATACCCATTGTTCTACACATTCAGTGTTTCAATCAGAATTTTTACGTGTTTATAGATGCTATAATTTTAGCATGACCTCTCTTGTTAAATTCGTGACATCCTCACCACCCCCTCCCTGCTTCCTTTCCACTCCCCCATTCAGCTACACTCCATTTCTCTCCCAACTGCCACAAACATATACCTATTTAAAATGCTGACTATAGTTGCAAAATACAGTAGTGTGATATGTGGGTCTCAGTAGACAAGATAGGTTGCTGATGCAAATTCTGTGTTTATGTACAGTTCTTGTCTTTTTTACTTAGTACAAAATATTAAATGGCTCATGTTTAGTTTCACTTTGTTTTAAATCTGAAGATCATCCAGAGCGCTCGAAACATGTAGTCTAATTAAAAAATGTGCAACTGGGACAGAACAGGAAATGAGAATTGTCTTAACTGGAAGATATCTTCATTGTTGGGCTTCCCGATTGTTAAAAAAAATACCTTTATAACTGCCTTCTTTCTCTCCCAGTAGTTTTCACATACCATTGTTGTGGTGAATATCTAATCTTTGACGTCTAAAATCATGTTTTCATGCGCCAACTATAAATTCAATATTTATTTTTTTATTTCTCTTTTTTTCTGATGGGCAGTCTCAAAGATTTCTGGACCACGACGTAACACATTTACACCTCTATAATTGCTAAACTCAAGGCCATACTTAGGGTGCATGACGCCCCTATGCAGTAATTTATTTTGTATCCCCCCCCCTTCCTAAAACTCAGAACTGTTATTCGTTTATGGACTACTCAAAATAAAGCTTTGTAATCATTCACTTGAGTTTCAAACTTTATTGAAGTATGTAAATAAGACACGAAACACCTGTGCAAGATAAGTATTAAAAAATAATAAAATAATTATATTTTCTACTTTCTAAATCACTTATGGCAAACCTACGTCTCTAGCATTTGTAGACTTAGAGAATGCTTTTGACAATGTTGACTGGAATACTCTCTTTCAAATTCTAAAGGTAGCAGGGGTAAAATACAGGGAGCGAAAGGGTATTTACAATTTGTACAGAAACCAGATGGCAGTTATAAGAGTCGAGGGACAAGAAAGGGAAGCAGTGGTTGGCAAGGGAGTGAGGCAGGGTTGTAGCCTATCCCCGATGCTATTCAATCTGTATATTGAGCAAGCAATAAAGGAAACAACAGAAAAATTCGGAGCAGGTATTAAAATCCATGGAGAAGAAATAAAAACTTTAAGGTTCGCCGATGACATTGTAATTCTGTCAGAGACAGCAAAGGACTTGAAAGAGCAGTTGAACGGAATGGACAGTGTCTTGAAAGGAGGATATAAGATGAACATCAACAAAAGCAAAACGAGGATAATGGGATGTAGTCGAATTAAGTCGGGTGATGCTGAGGGAATTAGATTAGGAAATGAGACACTTAAAGTAGTAAAGGAGTTCTGCTATTTGGGGAGCAAAATAACCGATGATGGTGGAAGTAGAGAAGATATAAAATGTAGTCTGGCAATGGCAAGGAAAGCGTTTCTGAAGAAGAGAAATTTGTTAACATCGAGTATAGATTTAAGTGTAAGGAAGTCGTTTGTGAAAGTATTTGTATGGAGTGTAGCCATGTATGGAAGTGAAACATGGACGATAAATAGTTTGGACAAGAAGAGAATAGAAGCTTTCGAAATGTGATGCTGCAGAAGAATGCTGAAGATTAGATGGGTAGATCACATAACTAATGATGAAGAATTGAATAGAATTGGGGAGAAGAGGAGTATGTGGCACAACTTGACAAAAAGAAGGGACCGGTTAGTAGGACATGTTCTGAGGCATCAAGGGATCACAAATTTAGCATTGGAGGGCAGCGTGGAGGGTAAAAATCGTAGAGGGAGACCAAGGGATGAATACACTAAGTAGATTCAGAAGGATTTGGGTTGCAATAAGTACTGGGACATGAAGAAGCTTGCACAGGATAGGGTAGCATGGACAGCTGCATCAAACCAGTCTCAGGACTGAAGACCACAACAACAACAAATCACTTATCACTTCCAAAATCCAGACAGACTGTCATGCCTGATTCTATGGATAGTACTCCAACACTGACCAGTCGTTCTCTTCCGGAGCTGTACTGTTCTCTGTTACTGTTTTGAACAGCAGCTTTAACTAAATGTTCAGAGCCACAAAGATTACTTTTCCTTTTACTACTACAATGTGATGCCAGTCGCGGTATTTTCTGTGTAAGTCTATAATCCCTTCGGGTTTCTTTCTTCTGCTTTCTTTCGACGTGAAGCACCGCTTAACTATGATCGTTCATCCATGCAGTTGCTGTGAAATGAAAAAAAATCTGCGATGTAGAGTGTTGGAAACTGAACAATTTTAATTATATCAAATACAACTGAACCAACATCAATACGACTAGATGAAACTCGAATTACATATCTTACTTTTAAGTTGACAACCATGTGCAACGATGTTGTGTTGAGTATGACGCGAACATAACAGCGAATGGAACTGTACAAGACGCCACTGGCGAGATCCCGTAGGCTACGTGATTAAGTGGAGTGCGATGTCGTACCCTAGCCTACAAGATTAATGGCCTCATCCGCCGAAGACGTTATACAGGTGGACTAGTAGTAAAGTACGAATTTAATGACAGTCAGAAATATGTGTCAACACTTTGCTAGGAAACTGTTGAATGCCTGAACGCTGGTACAATGCACATTGAAATCAGACTTAAGAAAAAATTTATCCGCTGCAACAGTTAGCCTCCCCCAAAATTTTGCCACCCTGTGCAGACGCACATGCTGCACGCGCCTAAATATGGCCCTTTGTTTACTACACTACTGGCCATTAAAATTGCTACACCACGAAGATGACGTGCTACAGACGCGAAATTTAACCGACAAGAAGAAGATGCTGTGATATACAAATGATTAGCTTTACAGAGCATTCACACAAGTTTGGCGCCCGTGGCGACACCTACAACGTGCTGACATCAGGAAAGTTTCCAACCGATTTCTCATACACAAACAGCAGTTGACCGGCGTTGCCTGGTGAAATGTTGTTGTGATGCCTCGTATAAGGAGGAGAAATGCGTACCATTCCGTTTCCGACTTTGATAAAGGTCGGATTGTAGCCTTTCGCGAATGCGGTTTATCGTATCGCGACATTGCTGCTCGCCTTGGTCGAGATCCAATGACTGTTAGCAGAATATGGAATCGGTGGGTTCAGGAGGGTAATACGGAACGCCGTGCTGGATACCAGCGGCCTCGTATCACTAGCAGTCGAGATGACAGGCATCTTATCCGCATGGCTGTAACGGATCGTGCAGCCACGTCTCGATCCCTGAATCATCAGATGGGGACGTTTGCAAGACAACAACCATCTGCACGAACAGTTCGATGACGTTGGCAGCAGCATGGACTATCAGCTCGGAGACCATGGCTGCGGTTACCCTTGACGCTGCATCACAGAAAGGAGCGCCTGCGATGATGTACTCAACGACGAACCTGGGAGCACGAATGGCAAAACGTCATTTTTTCGGAAGAATGCAGGCTCTGTTTACAGCATCATGATGGTCGCATTTGTGTTTGGCGACATCGCGGTGAACGCACATTGGAAGCGTGTATTCGTCATCGCCATACTGACGTATCACCCGGCGTGATAGTATGGGGTGCCAGTGGTTACACGTCTCGGCCGTCTCTTGTTCGCATTGACGGCATTTTGAACAGTGTACGTTACATTTGAGATTGTTACAACCCGTGCCTCTACCCTTCATTCGATCCCTGCGAAATCCTACATTTCAGCAGGATAATGCACGACCGCATGTTGCAGGTCCTGTACGGGCCTTTCTGGATACAGAAAATGTTCGACTGCTGCCCTGGCCAGCACATTCTTCAGATCTCTTACTGATTGAAAACGTCTGGTCAATGGTGGCCGAGCAACTGGCTCGTCACAATACGCCTGTCACTACTCTTGATGAACTGTGGTATCGTGTTGAAGCTGCATGGGCAGCTGTACCTGTACACGCCATCCAAGCTCTGTTTGACTCAGTGCCCAGGCGTATCAAGGCCGTTATTATGGCCAGAGGTGGTTGTTCTGGGTACTGATTTCTCAGTATCTACGCACCCAAATTGCATGAAAATGTAATCACATGTCAGTTCTAGTATAATATTTTTCTCCAATGAATACCCGTTTATCATCTGCATTTCTTCTTGGTGTAGCAATTTTAGTGGCCAGTAGTGTACTTGTCTGTCTCTGACAGCTCGTGTACGCACAGGCTGAACTGTGTGTGCGAAGAGAGTGAGAATAAGACTAGAAACAGTGCAGCAGGTAACTATTTGTAATAAAAATAATGATTTTTTGACCTGTTTTCTTAAACACTGTATTATTTTTTGCCGGGTATTGATGTACAGCGGTGTTTCTTTCATCTGAATTGAGTGACTACACAAGCAGGAGAAAAGTGACGACGTCGTTATCCTGTTGCTGCTGTTCTCCAGGTCAGGCAAGAGTGATGAAAGTTTATCAGGTTGACAAGGCGGACACGGGATGCGAATCTGCCTTAAAGAAGTCGATCTCGTAACAACGGCGATCTGCATACAAAGTGGTGAACACCCCCGGGGAACGAGCAGAGGTTTTAACGAGATTCACCGACGTGTCAAGTTAAAGGTATCGGGAACCTAGATCGCTTCCGCTGTCATACTTGCTCTTTCAGTGTTAGCGACACGCTTCGGTGAAATCTGTAGCTCATTAGGACGCCCTCCCTGGCAGAAAATTCAGTTACGCGCTGTAAAGAAAGGGCACGTTGGGGGTTTCTAGCTGTGGCGGTAATGCGGGAAACGCTGCAAGGGGGAGAAAAGTTTCAGCATCTGAGAACGCCAAGTTCTGCCACTCGTCTTGGTGAGGAAGCAAAAGAGCATAATTCCAAAGTTAGTAGGCAGTAAATATTGAAATACATGGACGTACAAGCATATGACAAAAACGAAATGGAACTGTTCGTTTTGTTAAGGAATCAACAGCAGTGGCGAATTAATGTCGGCTTTTCTCAGCACTGGGCTGTACTCTTCGCTGCTTCCATTGCTTTCGAGTCGACTAATCTGATGAAAGTTGACACATCGTAAAGACAAAACAAACAGTGAAGAAACATTCTCTTGGCAATGTGCTGCTACAAATAGTCTGACGTTTCATCTGAGTGGCAATGCCAATGGAAAACTTCGATTTGCTTCTCGTTACAACTATAAATTTGTTTAAACTATCATACTGGTCTATGGTGATATGGAATTCAAGTATGTTGCCAGAAAAACAAGATGTGTAATCAGTATTTCCATCAATGGCTGAGAGAAGCCAGTGCCAATTCGTGATTTCTTCACAATCACTAAATACTGCTGCCTCACTTGGTTGATACAGTGATACTAATTTTAATTCCACGATTAATAAATAGCCGTGAACTGATCGTCTTCCCGAACAGTGAGGCCTCTGTAGTGACGACACACAAATTCACACAACTGTCATTTTGCGTGAAATGCGAGATAAATCGATATTATTCCACTGGGAGTCTCAGTGCCTTGCCGCGGTGGATACGCCGGTTCCCGTGAGATCACCGAAATTAAGCGCTGTCGGGCGTGTTCAGCACTTGGATGGGTGACCATCCAGGCCACCATGCTCTGTTGCCATTTTTCGGGGTGCGCTCAGCCTCGTGATGCCAATTGAGGACCTTCTCGTCCGAATAGTAGCGGCTTAGGCCAAGAATACCATCATAACGACTGGGAGAGCGGTGTGCTGACCCCACGCCCCTCCTAACCGCATCCTCCACTGAGGATGACACGGCGGTAGGATGGTCCCGGTAGGCCACTCGTGGCTTGAAGACGGAGTTTTGTTTTTCTGTGTATAAAAGCAGCTACATTCCATCCAACGAACTTGAGTACACGAACAGCGAAGTAATAGCTCAATACACACCAAATAACTGGTTTCCACAACACTACCACAACCCCAACAACTGCTGACATACGAAGTTCACCTTTTCGAATTTTGGTTACTAACTACCGCTCACATGGTTGCAGATTACATGATGTTCGCTAAGTAAAATAAAAGGCAACAGAAAAAAAGCGCACAGAAAATATGTCGCAAACAGAAACAATAATTGCTTAAAACATGCTGTAACATACAATAAATAAGGTATCCATAGAAAACTATATTTCAAAAAACGAATAGTAAGAATGTAATAATGTGCTACTGTGTTTGTATAACTATCCTATTTTTCTGCATGTTTTAGATTTTAAAAAACCACTGATGATGGTGATATTTGTCGCCGAAACTAGCTTGGGAGAATAAAGAAAATAAACGTATAACAAGGTATTTTGCATCAAGGCGGCCTCAATTTTTGATATTACTGTTTTTGTATGCAAACACGGACCAAATGGAAGAGTTCCAAAAAATTATTGTTAACTTCAGAAAAATTCGATGATGTGTCCAAAACCAGATCTTCACAAACAGAAAAGTCAATGACCCGCTGATCCTCTTCTTGCCCTTATACAATCAGTTATTCCACTTGGCATTGACTGACGGAGTTGTTGGATGTCCTACTGAGGGATATCGTACCAAATTCTGTCCAAGTGGCGCATTAGATCGCCGAAACCCCGAGTTGCCCGAGCGCTGTACGCATTATGCTCCAGACGTTCCTAATTGGGGAGAGATCCGGCGATCTTGCTAGCCGAGGTAGGGTTTGGCAAGCACGAAGACAAACAGTAGGAACTATCACTGTTGTGGGCGGACATTACCTTGCTGAAATGTAAGTCCAGGATGGCCTACCATGGACGGCAACAAAACGGGGAGTAGAATATCGTCGAGATACCGCTGTACTGTAAAGGTGCGGCGGATAACAATCAAAGGGGTTCTGCTGTGAGAAGGAATGTTACCCCAGATCATCACCCATGGTTGTCGGGCGATATGGCGGGCGAGATTCAGGTGATTATACCGCCGCTGTCCGGGGCGTCTCCAGACATGTCTTCGGCCTGGAAACTCATCGACTGGAGAAGAATTCTCTTCAGTGATGAGTCTTGTTTCGAAGTGAGTCCCGATTACCAGCGATGACGTATCTGGAGACACCACAGGCACTGGTGGGATGCCAACATGAGTGTCGGCCGCCATACAGCCCGACAGCCAAGAGTAATGGTTTGGGGTAACATTTGTTTTCATACCAGGACCGCCGGCCGGAGTGGCCGAGCGGTTCTAGGCGCTTCAGTTTGGAACCGCGCGACCGCTACAGTCGCAGGTTCGAATCCTGCCTCGGGCATGGATGTGTGTGATGTCCTTAGGTTAGTTAGGTTTAAGTAGTTCTAAGTTCTAGGGGACTGATGACGTCAGATGTTAAGTCCCATAGTGCTCAGAGCCATACCAGGACCCTCTTGGTTGTCATCCGTGGGACCCTTACCGCACAGCGATGCGTCGGCAATATTCTACGCCCCGTTTTGTTGTATTTCAGAAAGATAAAGACCACCTGTACAGGGCGAGAGTTTCTACTGTTTGCCTTCGTGCTTGCCAGACCCCACTTCGGGCTACATGTTCGCCGGATTTATTTATTTATTTATTTACACGTCAAGTTCCGTAGGACCAAATTGAGGAGAAAATCTCAAAGGTCATGGAACGTGTCGTTACATGAAATTACAACATAGAAGTGATAACAGATAAAAATAAAATGTTTATGAACCCAAAAAGGGTCACGCCATATGTTTAAGTAAAGGCAATCAGCAACAGAACATACGAAACAGCTTAATTTTTTAAGGAACTCCTCAACATAATAGAAGTAATGACCCATGAGGAAACTCTTCAGTTTTCATTTGAAAGCGCGTGGATTACTTCTAAGAGTTTTGAATTCTTGTGGTAGCTTATTGAAAATGGATGCAACAGTATACTGCACACCTTTCTGCACAAGAGTTAAGGAAGTCCGATCCAACTGCAGGTTGGATTTCTGCTGAGTAGTAATTGAGTGAAAGCTGTTTATTCTTGGGAATAAGCTGACATTGTTAACAAGAAACGACTGTAAAGAATACATATATTAAGAGCCAAAGTCAAAATATTCAGGCTAGTGAACAGGGGCTGACAAAAGGTTCGCGAACTTACACCACTTATTGCCCGAACCGCCCGTTTCTGAGCCAAAAATATCCTTTTAGAATGGGAATAGTTACTCCAAAATATAATACCATTCGACATTAACAAATGAAAATAAGCAAAGTAGACTAATTTTCGTGTCGAACGATCACTTACTTCAGACACCGTTCGAATAGTAAAATGCAGCATTAAGGCTTTGAACAAGATACTGATCTTGTGCTTTCCACGACAGTTTACCATCTACCCGAACACCTAGAAATTTGAACTGTTCAGTTTCAGTAATCATATACCCAACCGGTGAACTTCAAACGTTGGGTTTTGTTGAATTTAGAAACTGTAAAAACTGAGTCTTACTGTGATTTAGCGTTAGTTCATTTTCTACAAGCCATGTACTTATGTCATGAACTGCAGTAGTTGAAACCGAGCCAATGTTGCACACAACATCCTTTACTACCAAGCTAGTGTCATCAGCAAACAGATATATTTTAGAGTTACCCTTAATGCTAGAGAGCATATCATGTATATAAACAAGGAACAGGACTGGCCGCAACACTGATCCCAACGGCACCCCCCACTTGACTATACCCCACTCAGACCGCACATCATAGCCATTCTCAACACTGTGAAAAATGACATTTTGCTGCCTGTTGTTAAAGTAAGAGGTGAACCAGTTATGAGCTACTCCCCGTACTCCGTAACGGTCCAACTTCTGGAGCAATATTTTGTGATCAACACCATCAAACGCCTTAGTTAAATCGGAAAATATGCCTAGCGTTCGAAACCTTTTGTTTAACCCATCCAGTACCTCACAGAGAGAAGATAATATAGTATTTTCAGTTGTTTAACGACTTCTAAAGCCGAAATGTACATTTGATACCAAATTATGTGATATAAAATGATCAATTATCCTTACATACACAGCCTTTTCAATAACTTTGGCAAATACTGATGGCATAGAAATAGGTCTACAATTGTCTACATTGTCCCTTGCTCCCTTCTTATAAAGCACTTTACTACTAACTACTTTAATCGTTAAGGATCGTTTAACCAATATTGCCACAATGAATGTGCCCTTTATCTCGACGAAAGTGTGCCCTTTTTCCGCTGCTCTCTCTTCTGTATCGTACGTCCATCACTAGTCTTGCTGCTAGCTGGGAGAAAGCTTCCCCAGTAGTTGTCTCACTTTTTCTCAATTGTGCGATAACTTTGAGTTTATTTTAAGACCTAGGTTGGTTATGAACTCAATTAAGAGCAAACGATTGTGTAAAAAATTCTGATTCATATGCTTTACCACATTGTTCTTCACCATATATTTTCAGTGTTGATTGTCAAAGTGTTCTTTCATTGTTTGACTTATTTCTTTTTAGTGCCAAATATTTTGGTATATGTCGTCTCTTCAGCCACACGCTCCACTCCCGTCACTACATTGTAAGGTAACTAGCGACCAGCAGGTAGCGTTAAGTGTCTACAGCCAGACGACTGAACTGGCATAAGGTATTCTGTTTGCGGGCAACGAATAGAACGCAGGGAACAACGTTACGCAACTGAATATCATCATTTTCATACAACTTACGCGATGTAAGCAGCGCGAGGCAGGGAAGTTGTCTGAGGTATGAATGTTGTGTGTTCCGGTTTGAACTGCCGTTTGGAGTGAGATCTCGTGGCAATGATGAGAGTACATCTTGGTGAACACACAGAAGTTCCGAGTGTGGGGATCTTTACTTCCAATCACTGCGCATAAAGTTCCTCTGTATGGTGAACGTGTCAATGTATTGTGTGGCCTCACGACTACGTTCATCACTGGCCCATTATGTTTTGAACATGTTGGCGCTCAAGGATGTCCGGTGTAACTGGCTAGAGGTACTGCGATATGCTTCGCAGGCATGTCATACCCGCCCTGCAGGAGAGAGACCCATTGAACTCAACAGTTTTCATGAAAGATGGGTCCCGACCGCAGATCGCTCGTGAAGTTCACCTGCTTCTCCGAAGCACATTTGGAAACGATTGAATTATCAGCCGCCGCGCGGGATTAGCCGAGCGGTCTCAGGCGCTGCAGTCATGGACTGTGCGGCTGGTCCTGGCGGAGGTTCGAGTCCTCCCTCGGGCATGGGTGTGTGTGCGTTTGTCCTTAGGATAATTTAGGTTAAGTAGTGTGTAAGCTTAGGGACTGATGACCTTAAGTCCCATAAGATTTGACACACATCTGAACATCATCATCTAAATTATCGGTCGATCGTTTCCAAATGCTTGGCCGGCACGATCACCTGGCCCCACTCCCTGTTATTTCTGGTTGTGGGGCTACCTGAAGGAGAGGGTTTACCAGGGCAACATTCACACATGTGCTGATCTGAAACACAGCATATCAAGAGAGGTAGCCAGCATACCTACGGATATGCTTCGTTCTGCTGTGCAGAATGCAATTCTGCGTTTTCAGACTCCTCTGGACACTGATGATCGCCATGCCGAGCCCCTGTTGTAGCAGTAATGGTGCCGTTATTTAGTAGTATGATGTACCGTAGCAGCACATTAAAAGTCTATCAGTTGACCTTATTGTGCATTATTTCTCTTCCGCTTGTCCTAGAGATTAATGCTGCCAAGTTTGGTATTCGTGCGGTAATTAGTTGCCAAGTTATAACGTGTGAAACAGGAAAAATTTGATTATAACCACCCAGTGAAGAGGCTGGCTGAGGTGAACAAACAAAAGAAAAAATACGCATGGCGTACATATGTAGTTCGTGTTTACAGCTCTCGTCACACTGTGATGCCCTCTTGAGACTGATTGACGCCAAGAATCGTGTCCACGTCCAGGTTTGCTACAAGGAAAGCAAAAGGCTGCAAGCAGAGTCATCTGTTCCGCTGCTGAAAGAACGTAGTCGAAGGAAACTTGCTGAAGCAGTTTTTCTGAAAAAATTTTAGTTGAGGCATTAAAAAATAAAACAGTACATATTTTGGAATCGCATCTATTTCCGCTATGCAATTGTTCTGAAACAATTGCAGGGCAACTATTGGTTGAAACATTTTATTATTTCAAAGTGTAAGTCTCACATAATATGATGAGGTTGTTATCTCCTCGGTTTTGGTCGTATTTATTACAACGGTTCAAAGTGGAGTAATTCACTGCGTGTTGTTCGAACAATCTGCAGTGAATTAAGAGGAAATAATGCGGTTGCTAATGAGAGGGATGCAGAAATTTGTAGTCTGACATTATCATCATATTTCGAAATGCTTCCTTCAACCATCTGTAGAAGTATTTTGAAATCTTGTGTATTCATACGCAAGAAATTTCTGAATCGCAATGAAGAAGATCATTCACACACCTTATGATCTTTCGATGAGCCAAATCTCTTTCTAATTATTGGAGATCCATATATGACCCTTCTATACAATTTAAGTGTCCAAACAAGTATCTTTCGCCCCATCACGCAGAACTGTGTTCACATCTGTGTTTCACTCACGGAAATGAGACAACTGAAAGCTGAATCATATGCTGCGCTGCTTAAAACTTTATGGAAAAGCTGCATCCAATGCTGAGTTTTACTTAATGCGTAAAGAACTGAAAACTCCAGGTTCTGGGTTCACATTTTTTTGGTGATGAAGTTGTTCTGAAGCGATTGCGTTCAATTAGATGTCACTTAGACGACTTGCACGTACCTAACCAGTTACCCAACTGGGAAAAAGAGAGGCAGTGTAATGTGGAATCGAGCCACGTTTCGTTTCTGGCGAATCTCCACGTTATTCAGACGTGAATGTTGGGATACAAGGCAGAGTGGAAATAGTGACCTAGCCAGGATTCGATCCAATAACAAATCGCTTCCTATACAGACGCTTCACCGCAGTTCTACTTTTTACAATATTAAGATTTATTTACACGTTATAATATAGATACAGCTATTACGACATACAAATTTTACAGACATAAGAAAATCATTGTGCCACATGCGTCTCGTGTTAACAATAATACAAAAGATCTTCCACCACGTATTTGGTCAAACATGTGGGCCCCACACTACATATATTTTTTGTCAGTGACCTAGTAAATACGTTTCCAAAACAGTGATCTTGAAACTTTATATATTCATGCCATTACTTATAAGTGCTGAAAATTTCTTTATACAAAATTATTATTTTTACTGATAAGTTTCTATTTATTGATTTTTGCATTGGCAGTTCACTTACTTGGGAAGAGAAGTTTAAATCGCTGCGCCTATTGTAAACAACGAAGGAACGCATAATACAGGAAGCCAAATTCTACCTTTTTTGGCTTACCTCTGGCAATGATTACAGTGAAGCTCTGTAAACTGCTGCTGCTACTACTATTTAAGCTACTAGAAAGGCGCGTCTCATTTAATGAGTGGCAAACTAACTACAGATGAATTCCATGTACAATGAGTCCACGTAATGGTGTCTTCATTTCAAATTGCAGCTGCGAAACTTTATCCAGCGAATGAAAAAGTTTGGGAAATGGATTATGACGTTATAAATTTCGTTAATGCTGATTCCTTTGAAAGGAATATTGCCAAATTTAGAAAAGTAACTTTACAAAAGTGTTGTTCATTATAATCAAGAGTTGTAGAGAAATGATATTTCATAATATATCATCGTAGGTTACAAAAGATTGCACTATTTGAGTTAATCTTTTCTTAATTGTCGCTAATATTACCTGGTTAAGAAGAGGGGGAAGTTCTGTGTTGGATAACCAGTTGCTATAATGGTGTGCAGGCAGCAACTCGCGTGCAGTTAAAGGAAACAAAATTAATAATTAAAAAAAATCTTTCTCTCTCGCAGTAAAGATATCAAAACCACATTATAAAACATCTGATGACCCAACGCGGAATGAATGTCTCTACAATCAGGATCCGGCCTACGCAGAGATTTTACGAAAGACGAGCAGTGTCGCGGATGATATTGCGCGCTGTCTGAAAACCAAGAGAAGCGTGACTGCCGTTTCTGTGTCCAAGTTATAAGGACAGCTGACCATGAAGAAATATTAACGTCCCTTTCAGTATATGTAATAAAAATGTGGTATGCCTGCGTTTGTACACAACTACACTAAAAAGAAAAGAAAATCCGGACTTAGTAGTCAGAAACAACAGAATAAATTACACGTCCGCTCAATAACAAATGGACACCTCAGATGCAATGTGATATTCTTGAAACATTGCGTTAGCTAACAAGCACATCCGCTACTGAACCAGATGATATTGCGCGCTGTCTGAAAACCAAGAGAAGCGTGACTGCCGTCTCTGTGTCCAAGTTATAAGGAAAGCTGACCATGAAGAAATATTAACGTCCCTTTCAGTATATGTAATAAAAATGTGGTATGCCTGCGTTTGTCCACAACTACACTAAAAAGAAAAGAAAATCCGGACTTAGTAGTCAGAAACAACAGAATAAATTACACGTCCGCTCAATAACAAATGGACACCTCAGATGCAATGTGATATTCTTGAAACATTGCGTTAGCTAACAAGCACATCCGCTACTGAACCTGTCACGTTTAAAGGGGGTAGGTCGTCAAACGGGCCGACTTGGAGCAGGAGAGGCATCACAGGACATTTTAGTTTCCAGTGTCTATCCTTTCACAAATAAATTCATAAAACTTTGTCAGCATGACCAGGAAGGATTCACACTCATAGCAGTGGAAGTTCAAAAGCATGAAAAAGTATAATTTTTTAAATGTGAAATTTCGTGATTTTTTTCACTTACTGTTGGCTGCATTTGTTGCTATAGGTACACTTTTCTTCGTAAGTAAGAGAGACTCTTCGATGAATTTTGCACAGCTTACAAACCATACTTACAGGTGTGTGAAACTCTAGAATTTATTTAATGTATGGAAAAATGAATGGGCTGATACGTTTTAAACTTCGTGTTTAGAGAAAACTCGAATTTTATAGTTAATTATCTCAATTTTTTTCCACAGTTTTTAACAGATTTGGGAAATTATAGAGTTTCATACACCTGTAAGTATGGTTTGTATGCTGTGCAAAATTCATCGAAGAATCTCTCTTACTTATGAAGAAAAGTGTACCCACGGCAACAAATGCACCCAATACCAAGTGAAAAAATGATGAAATTTCACATGTAAAAAAAATTGTTTTGTTACGTTTTCGAACTTCCTCTGCTATGAGTGTGAATCCTGAATCCTTCCTGGTCATGCTAGCAAAGTTTTACGAATTTATTTGTAAAAATATAGACAGTGTAAATGAAAATGTCCTGTGGTGCCTCTCTTGCTCCAAATCGGCCCGTTTCACGTCCTACCCCCCTTAATAGAAATTCACTCACGTTCCCCTCCTCTCACTGCATAACACAAAGCCTCTGCAACACCACTCATAGAATTTTCTCTCTTTTCTTTCATTAAATGTTGAAACATTTTTTTACGTTTTATGGTAGACATAAAGATAAACATAAGAAATCCCTACAGCTACAGGTGAAGTGATCCCGATTAGGTCCCTTATGGAATCAGGAAAACAAAAATGTACCATAACCTCACCCAACATATCTCTTTGGCTGCTAAGCAAATAAATATTATTAAGAGAAGTCATTAGTGTCGTCGCTTAGTCTTTAAATGTTCGTGCCGTTATCGGTAAGGAGGTATAAAGAATGGGACATCCTTAGGTTGTACACTACTACAAACAAAATATGGACAGGAGAACACTTAATTCATTTTACCACTTCAGATACGAATTTTGTTACGTTTACTGTTACATGAAGACGTTGCTGCTCTATCGAGTTATGGTGGCTGTTCAGTATGTAGCAATGGTGTCCTTTCCACAATGTAATTTTAATTCATCATAAATCAGACAGTTTGTACGAAACATTTCTCAGTTATTTAAGAACACTTCCTCGTAAGGTCATCTATTGGTCAACGCTGGATCAAAATCCCTACAGCGATTCCTGAGATCTGACGTTAGACTGCACATACAGACGGAGGCAAAAAGGTGACCTCTGATTTATTTTTATAGAGAAGTTGATATTGTGGATTGTATTTTCCACTGCGCGGGCGAGACAATCGGAGAATTTTCTACTGTGTCATTTGAACTTTCACGTCGAATGGTTCCCAGCAGCTCCGTAATGTTTCCAGTTCAGCGTAAGGATTTTTTCTTTCTAGTAACGTTCAGGTACATATGCTACCTTCATATGCAGAAAGTTACGAAATCTAGACAGTATGCTACCTTCATATGCAGAAAGTTACGAAATCTAGACAGTATGTGGGGAACTAAAAGGTTAATTCAGTATGTATAAGGTGAGATGAAAATCAAATAATCTTGGGGCATTTGAATATTGTAATAGAGGATGCAGTATAACGCAGAGCTACTAGAGAACACGGGTTCTGCAATGGATATAAGAGAGGAGAAAAACTCTTCTAATAAGTTTTAATGAGTAATAACACATACACCGTTGGAAAATTACAAGATGAAGTGCTGTACTTGTCAAAGGCTAGAATACAGTGGCAGATAGCAGCTGATCAGATACTTGATTGTAGGACCTATAAAATAGCAGATATAGACTGATGGATGTCTGAGGTCGTCAACAAATCTTTACGCTGTAGAGAAAGGAGAGGAATATACAATATGCACAAAATGCAAGAAAGAGCAGTGAGAGTGGACGATCGAAAGTTAAGTTCTCTGTTTCAAAAGGCCACAAATCGGATTGCAGTCTCTCCCATGTGCTGTTAATCCTGTACCTCGAAGTAATAATGAAAGAAATAAGACTTTACGACGTGGCATCAAAATTCTGATCGGTCCTTTTGAATAGAATGAGGTATCTACCGACCATGGAACATTGAAAGAGAGAACACCGAAGTGAGACGAACGTAGTCTAGGGTAACAAAAATATGATTTCCAACAAACTTTACAACTTAACTGCAAACCACGTAGTAGACAAAGTGAAGAAATTGTGTTATCTTAGAACAAAAACAACGCAAAAAGCTTGAGCAAAATGAAGGTCCAAATCAGAGTAGTTCTGCCCTAGACAGTATGCCTCGCCACAAGATGACTTCTAGTACCAAGTATACCTGTTAATGTGAGAAAGGAATTTTCGATAATGTAGTCTTCATCACAGCGTTGTATGAAAGTGAATCATGCATTGAGGAAAAATAAGGAAAGGTAAGTCTGAAAATTAAGTGGACTGGTAACAACTGGGAAGGCTGGCCACAGAATTGATAAGAAAAGTACGAGGGGCATTCAGGAAGCAATGCAACACGTTATTGCTCGGCCAGATTTGGTTGAAAAGAAGTAGAATTTGTTGTGGGTAATCGTGGCATATTCCCGCTTCAGCTTCTATAGTTCCATTTAGTTCCGATATGTGGTGGCGCTATATGAAGCCTTCAAAATGGCGTTTGTAACGGAGGTGCATTCCAAGCAGAGAGCTGTCACTAGCTTTCTTTTGACGGAGCCGGCCTCAGTGGCCGAGCGGTTCTAGGCGCTTCAGTCCGGAAACGCGCTGCTGCTACGGTCGCGACTTCGAATCCTGCCTCGGACATGGCTGTGTGTGATGTCCTTAGGTTAGTTAGGTTTAAGTACACTACTGGCCATTAAAATTGCTACACCACGAAGATGACGTGCTACAGACGCGAAATTTAACCGACAGGAAGAAGATGCTGTGATATGCAAATGATTAGTTTTTCTTTCACTCGAGGTTGGCGCCGGTAGCGACACCTACAACGTGCTGACATCAGGAAAGTTTCCAACCGATTTCTCACACGCAAATAGCAGTTGACCGGCGTTGCCTGGTGTAACGTTGTTGTGATGCCTCGTGTAAGGAGGAGAAATGCGTACCATCACGTTTCCGACTTTGATAAAGGTCTGATTGTAGCCTTTCGCAAATGCGGTTCATCGTGTCGCGACATTGCTGCTCGCCTTGGTCGAGATCCAATGACTGTTAGCAGAATATGGAATCTGTGGGTTCAGTAGGGTAATACGGAACGCCGGGCTGGATCCCAACGCCTCGTATCACTAGCAGTCGAGATGACAGACATCTTATCCGCATGGCTGTAGCGGATCGTGCAGCCACGTCTCGATCCCTGAGTCAACAGATGGAGACGTTTCCATCTGCACGAACAGTTCGATGACGTTTGCAGCAGTATGGACTATCAGCTTGGAGACCATGGCTGCGGTTACCCTTGACGCTGCATCACAGACAGGAGCGCCTGCGATGATGTACTCAACGACGAACCTGGGAGCACGAATGGCAAAACGTCATTTTTTCGGACGAATCCAGGTTCTGCGTACAGCATCATGATGGTCGCATCCGTGTTTGGCGACATCACGGTGAACGCACATTGGAAGCGTGTATTCGTCAACGCCATACTGGCGTATCACCCGGCGTGACGGTATGGGGTGCCATTGGTTACACGTCTCGGTCACCTCTTGTTCGCACTGACGGCACTTTGAACAGTGGACGTTACATTTCAGATGTGTTACGACCCGTGGCTCTACCCTTCATTCGATCCCTCCTAAACCCTACATTTCAGCAGGATAATGCCCAACCGCATGTTGCAGGTTCTGTGCGGGCCTTTCTGGATACAGAAAATGTTCGACTGCTGCCCTGACCAGCACATTCTCCAGTTCTCTCACCAATTGAAAACGTCTGGTCAATGGTGACCGAGCAACTGGCTCATCACAATACGCCAGTCACTACTCTTGATGAACTGTGGTATCGTGTTGAAGCTGCATGGGCAGCTTCACCTGTACACGCCATCCAAACTGTGTTTGACTCAATGCCCAAGCGTATCAAGGCCGTTGTTACGGCCAGAGGTGGTTGTTTTGGGTACTGATTTCTCAGGATCTATGCACCCAAATTGCGTGAAAATGTAATCACATGTCAGTTCTATTATAATATATTTTTCCAATGAGTACCCGTTTATTATCTGCACTTCTTCTTGGTGTAGCAATTTTGATGGCCAGTAGTGTAGTTCTAAGTCTAGGGGTCTGATGACCCCAGATAGTAAGTCCCATAGTGCCTAGACGCATTAGAACCATCTTTTGACGGTAAACCAGAGGGTATCAGGCATTAATAGGCGCCTGCAAAATGTCTACAGTGACTTGGCAGTAAACAAAAGCACGATGAGCTGTTGTGCGAGGCGCCCGTCATAATCGCAACAAGGTCACTCAAGCCTGTCCGATCTCACGCGTGCCGGCCGGTCACACACAACTTTGACTCCTTCAACGTTGGAACGTGCGGACACTCTGATTCGAGGTGATCGACGTATCACAGTCAAACACCTCGGTGCACAACTGGACGTCTCTGTTGGCAGTGTTGACAGCTCACCGACCAGTTACGGTTCTCAAAGACGTGCCCATCGGGTTCCTCGCCGTCTAACATAAGACAACAAAGAGCAACGAAGGACGATCTGTGCCGAATTGTTTGCGCGTTACGAAGCTGATCGTGACAGTTATTTGTCGAGCATCACCACAGGCGACGAAACGTGGGTTCATCGCTCCGAACCGGACACAAAACGGCAATCCATGGAGAGGCGCCACACTACCTCCTCTCCCAAAGAAAACGTTGAAAGCCGCACCGTCAGCCGGCAAAGTCATGGCGATCGTCTTCTGGGACTCTGAATGAGCTGTTTGACGTCCTCCATCATGGTGCAACGATGAACTCTGAAAAGTATTGTGCTACCCTCAAGAAATTGAGAAAACGACTTCAGCGTGTTGGTTACCACAGAAATGCAAATGAACTTGTTCTTCTCCACGTAATAAAGGCAAGGCCTCCGGTCCAGATTGTACACCAGTCGGGTTCCTCTGAGTATGCTATAGTAATATAATAATGTCGTGTGACTAGGGCCTCCCGTCAGGTAGACCGTTCGCCGGGTGCAAGTCTTTCTATTTGACGCCACTTCGGCGACTTGCGAGTCGATGGGGGATGAAATGATTAGGACAAGACAACACCCAGTCCCTGAGAGGAGAAAATCTCCCACCCAGCCGGAATCGAACCCCGGCCCTTAGGATTGACATTCTGTCGCGATGGCCACTCAGCTACCGGGGGCGGACTCAGAGTATGCTGATAAAAAAGCTCCATATTTAGCAATTATTTACAACCACTCGCTCACAGAAAGGTTCGTACGTAAAGACTGGAAAATTGCTCAAGTCACACCAATATCCAATACCCAAATACCCAAATCCGCTGAATTACAGGCCTATATTACTAACGTCGATTTGCAGTAGGGTTTTGGAACATATAGTGTATTCGAACATTATGAAGTACCTCGAAGAAAACGTTTTATTGACACAGTCAGCACGGTTTCAGAAGATATCGTTCTTGTGAAACCCAAATAGCTGTTTTGACTTAGGAAGTAATAAGTGCTATCAGCAGGGGATGTCAAATTGATTCCATATGTTTATATTTCCAGAAGGCTTTCGACACCGTTCCTCACAAGCGTCTTCTAACCAAACTGCGTGCCTACGGATATCGCCTCAGTTGTGCGACTGGATTCGTGATTTCCTGTCAAAAAGGTCACAGTTCGTAGCAATAGACGGAAAGTCATCGAATAAAACAGAAGTAATATCCAGCGTTTTCCAAGGAAGTGTTATAGGCCCTCTAGTGTTTGTGATCTATATTAACGACATAGGAGACAATGTGAGTAGCCGTCTTAGATTGTTTGCAGATGATGCTGTCATTTACCGTCTTGTAAAGTCATCTCAAAACGACTTGTAAAATGATTTAGATAAGATATCTGTATGGTGCGAAAAGTGGCAATTGACCCTGAATAAATAAAAGTGTGAAGTTATTCACATGAGTACTAAAAGAAATCAGCCAAATTTCGATTACGTGATAAGTCACACAACTTTGAAGGCTGTAAATTCAACTAATACTTAGGGATTACAATTACAAATGACCTACATTGGAACGATCTCATAAATGATGTTGTCGGTAGAGCAAACCAATGACTGCGATTCATTGGCAGAACACTTAGAAGGTGCAACAGGTCTAGTAAAGGGACTGCTTACACCATGCTTGTCCGCCATATTCTTGTGTATTGCTGTGCGGTCTGGGATCCGCAACGGGTGGGACTGACGAATGACATCGAAAAAGTACAAAGAAGGGCAGCTCGTTTTCTATTATCGCGAAATAGGGGCGATAGTGTCACAGACATGATACGTTAATTGGAGCGGCAATCATTTAAAACAAAGGCGTTTTTCGTTGGGACGGGACCTTCTCATGAAATTTCAATCACCAGTTTTCTCTTCCGATTGCGAAAACGTTCTGTTGGCACCCACTTACATAGGGAGAAATGATCATCACGATAAAATAGGAGAAATCAGGGGTCGCACAGAAAAATTTAAGTGCTTGTTTTTCCCGCGTGCCGTTTGAGAGTGGAACGGTAGAGAGACAGCTTCAAGGTGGTTCATTGAACATTCTGCCAGGCACTTTTTTTGTGAAAAGCAGAGTAATAACGTAGGTGTAGACGTAGAAGTACGCACCCAGAAGGAGCTCACAAAACTTCGCTGGACTGTTCTTCGTCAGCCATCCTACAGCCCAGATCTCGCATTTTCCGACTTCCATCTGTTTGGCCCAATGAAGGATACACTCCTCGGGAAGCAGTACGTGCGTGTTTAGGAGGTTACTGATGCAGTGAGATATTGAATCCGACTTCGAGCAGTAGAGTGCTACCATGCGGGCACACTGGCTCTCACCATAAGGTGGCGTAAGGCCGTCGCATTGAACGGAGATTGTATTGAAAAACTGGGTTTTTTAACGAGAAGATTCGGGAGTAATGTGATGTATTGGAATATGTCGTGATCACTAACTACAGGAGGGGACAGAACGGGAGGAGATTTTTTAAGGCATCAGCAAGTAACGTGTTTATTAGGAATGGTGTAACGTATTACTATCTTTACGACGTTTCTCATCGAGCCATATACGTTATCTCGCATTTATAGCTGCTTCTCTCACACAAATAATGACAAAAATTCAGAAATTCAGGGTCGCCACCAGCCCAAGCCCTTCCTAACCATTTAGGAAAAAAACGGAGCTGAAAAATTATTAGTTTAATTACTTTAATAATTTAATTACAAGTATGCAATTTCTTCTTTAAGTAGCCAAGTAAATAGCACTCCATGTCGTGCATGAAGCAACTTGATTAATTCAGGATTGGAAAACGGAGTAAGTGGGTAAGGTCAACACCACAGAATTTATCTTTCACGTAGATTATTTATTGTACCTAAGTATTTGGTTGCACATTCTAACTGCACATAACTGGTGCCTGACTAGAAATATTTAAGTAAGAATTACGTGAGAATGCAACGGAGCACAATTTAACTACAGCAAGAAGAAACACAGAAAACGGGGGTGCACAGAAAACGGGGGTGGGAGACAATGATACTATCATCTCCTTTGCATTTCATACCACAAAATATCTCAGTGAGATTCGCATTACGATTCTACGCCTGCACTATTCTGGACAGAGGTTTAACCAATGAACGAGGTTGTGCGATAATTATTCAATATACTAACTGCGTCTGCTGCTTGCAAACGGCCTTACTAGAGCACGTGGTGCATTCCTAATCAAACTGTTGTGCTGCTTTGTAGAAAGCGCAGGAAAGAACAGATATTCTTGCAGGAATTATAGCTCATTAAACAAGCAAACTGTTAAAATAAAGTCCATTGCGGTGCCGTGGTGGACCAGAAGGGTCACTGATTACCAAACACGTGGCGCAAAATCGACACACAAAGACAAAAGCAACTTCCACAAAATATAAGATTAAAAATCATTTAAAATCATACTCGCTTCGACACAGTATTACACTCACGTACGGCTGAAGTGATCCTGACCAGCTTTTCCTAATCAGTTTTACCGTTTGAAATTCTACTTCATCGTTGTTCAAAATGCACAAAGTAACTTCCACATTTTTAACTCAACTTCCCAAAAATCGCCTATTTAAAGCAATATAATTATGGTACATTCGGAGAAATAACTCGCTTCACACGCTTCAGCTAATCTGAAGTTCTTAAGTACTTCAACAGTTAAACATAAGGAATTCCTAACTGAACCTGCTTCCTGTCACCTGAAACTCCCATTAAGAGTTACGATCCGTACTCACCAAACGTTCACCGAAGAGTGCCGCTTTCTCTTTCGAGATTACCTAGCTCCCCGTGCAGCGGAAGCTACCAGAGGGGTAGCTCTCCGTCACCAACCTCACACACGAAAACACCCTTCGACTAAGATGGGTAAACCTCTCTGTTCAGGTATTGGAAACCTAAGTTGGGGTCATCCTGTGCTTTCCTTCGAACGAGAAGGAACATCGTCTGCTTCAAGGCCACCCGCCTAGCGGGCAACCAAGAACGGCACGACCACCAAAACAAAAAGTGAATGTATTTTTTTAATATAAAAAGGGAGGGAGATAAGGAAAAGAGATAAGGAAAGGACAGAACAAACTTTATTGTCTATAATAAATCATACAATCACCGTTGATCTTTATTTTACAATTGCCATTGCCGACTTTGGCCCATATGAACAGGTACTCATCTGCATTTAATTTCTTCTTCCTTCTCGTGGTCAAAACAAAAGGCATGCCTGGAACAAGTGTTCCATATGGTTGTTTAGCCAAGAGTCATGTAGTCTCAGCTATACTCCATGTCTTACAAGCCAAAATATTAGCATCTGGAAATGTTTCAAGGCCACCATAATCTGCTTGATTGCCCCATACAACAGCAAGTGTCAGCCAGGTACTACCTCCAAACACTGCTTGTACATCACAGGTGAAGTTCAGATGGAGTCCACGAAAAACATTTGGACCTCCAATCAACTGCTGTTTATTAAACTGTCCAGCCAAGTCAATATCAATCGCCTTCAAACTGCAATACACAGGTACGCTCCCAGCGTTTCCCACAAAACAAAACCGAAACCCCACATTAAAACACATGTATAATATTCAATAGGCCTTATTTGAGTGCTCAGTCTTTCTGGAAAAGTTCATGAATTGAGCTAAAGTCAGGTAGTAAAGTGAATACGTTGTACCGAATTCGACAAGCGTCTTATGAAACGACTTCACAGAGACGTTTCCATGGGTTTAGTTGCTTAACAAGTACCAAACGATAAATGAGAAATACTAATATAGAAATGTAACGTAATGAGCTTCCAAGCACTACCAACTAGAGATATCGAAGCGAACCTGTGGGTAGCATATCTGAGAAGGGAGGTCTGAGCAGGGCAACAGAAAAATTAATTTCCAATATATGTGTATTGTGTATGTGGTCTGAGATGCTGTCTCATCTTGAAACAGTAGTCAGCAAGAAAGAGTGACTGGGAGTAACAGGTCGGTTGCGCTATTCAGTTTCATTGCCGGCACTTGGGTGATAAGTCATAGTGCCACGTCGCTGGTGATCGGAAGTTTGACACAAAGTGGGCCAAGGAGGATTCCATTTTCTCACTGTCTGTATACGTATCCGTTACCATGGATTTCATTTCTGTAAATGTGTAGTCATATGTGCCGTATTAATTCTGCTGAACAAGACAGCCAATATCAAAAACAGTCTAGCCGCGCGGGCTAGCTGCGTCTTATCACGGTCCTCGCGGCTCCCCCCGTCGGAGGTTCGAGTCCTCCCTCGGGCATGGGTGAGTGTGTTGTTCTTAGCGTAAGTTAGTTTAAGTTAGATTAAGTAGTGTGTAAGCTTAGGGACCGATGACCTAAGTAGTTTGATCCCATAAGATCTTACCACAAATTTCACGAAAACAGTCTTTGTTCAGAAGAGGGGAAAATAGTTCATAACTAGCAAATTTATCTGCAAATTTCCAAAAAAGTTATAATAAAATAATCAAAATATATGTACTTATATCAGCAAGACAAGACTCTTTAGTTCAAAAGTTTGATTGGCAGAGCAACCATACTTTTCTCTGACAAGAGGCACTTAAATTGACTGAGTAATAAGTATAACGATGCAATAAAACTTGTAAATTGTGTCCGTTTACTCCTGACCTAACTGAAAAATTCACGTCATCTGTACACAGTAAAAATCATTTCATGTTAACTTCCACTTATGACACATAGAAAATTTATTCCAATAATGACAGGCATAACTCCGACACCGATCAGCACCATCTGTAGTTGGAAACTGAAGCCATTTTGGGAAGAAACAAGGTCATATTTTTAAACTGTGTTTTTTTTTGCCCATTAAAACTGCATCGTGTTATTTCTAGTCGCTGCTTTTTCACGTTTTAGGCTACTTTTCTATACAGTTTAGTCATAGCCCACGAAACGGAGGTACAACAGCCATGATCTTTGTGAGACAAACACAGCGTTAGCAGTCGTCGTCCCTGCCTGGTGACGTCATCCGTGGACCACAGAGTCATTCGGCGAACCGCACTTACCCGCCGCGTTACATTTCCTGAATGCATTAGTCTGCAAACACGGAGGCAATCATATTAACAACAGGACGGTATTGGGGAAAAAAGCTTTCTTAATCATATTGCACAGGTACGTACTTGCTTTCTGCTCTAACATCCCTTCAGACTTTTATTGTAGGCCACCATACGTTGATAAAGCGTTTAACTTCGTACAGGTGACCCACAAAACACAATGCTCGCTGAACCACAGCTTCATCCGCTCAGAATGTACCCTCAAATTTTTTGACAGTTGAATAACAACCACATTGCTCAACAAATTGGAACTCTTGTCGGTATTTATTTTCTCAGTGGGTTTACTTAATTACGGGCTGTTAAAATTCAGAGGTGCACCAGATTTACTCTATAACTTTTAATTTCTGAGATACAAAATGTTTGTGCAATAGCATCGATTTTATTTCCAGTATGTGGTGAACAGCAATAAAACCAAAGTGTAATTTTATAACACGAAAATGATTCAAACACTTGCATAAAATATCAAAACAATCATATTACACCAGTAGTCAAAACATGAATTATAATTAGAAATGTTAGTGTATTGTAAAGTTGTACATTTTTATGCAGAAATGTGATGGGGAACCTTTTCTTTTGTAAGTGGTCTCGGCAGTCTCTAAACAAAAACAAAGGGCTCTATTGCTGTTGGCAGCTATGTTCCATGGTAGGAATGTTTTGATGTAAAATATCAGCTTGTTCATCGCAAACAGCACCCATGTACTGCGGGAAAAAATCAAAGCACCCTCCTGTGGATACAGGGGCCAGAACAGGCCCTAGGCATTCCTGCCTGCCGTAGGAAGCGACTAAAAGGAATCTCACACGTTTCGGTCTTTATGTGATGGTCCCGTATAGAGTTTGACCTCCATTCTTCCAAATTTTTACGAAGACCGAGCCAACCGGGGGAGGGCGCCTTACATGGTACATTGAGTCCATTGTGCACTGAGATCTTTAGCCCACTTTATCGTCGTGAATTTGCAGTTCCGCTCATTCTCCATCTGTTGGGTGAGGACACCTTCCCAGGTGCCTTTTCCTCCATCCACTGTGCTGTGTCTTTTTCTGCACCGATGATGTCCATGTACTTCTCTGCACCTCATATTCAGCATGGTAGCCAGTCCACTGTGCTGGGGCCGCCATGTACCCTATTGGTTGTAGCCCCCAGACTACACAGGGATTGGTCTGCTGATTCCTGTGCCGTTAATTCCCCACGTATGCCAAGGAATAGATGCCCATCTCCTTGGGGCATCGGGACTCCCAGCAATAGCCATCTTGGCAGGTGGCCCTTGCTGAGGCTGGGTGGCGACAGTGGGGAGGGCCCCTGGCCAGAGTGGGTGGCATCAGGGTGGATGACACGCCATGAAGCGTACTACATTATCTCTTGCTGGTGGTCCAACACCAGCAGTCTCTAAGCAGTCTAACTTTAACGTCAAGAATATGACCCCAAATCGTTCCCCTCCCTGGCCACACTATGGGAGGAATGCCAGGTTAAGGATGGCAGTGAACCTTAATCGCCCAAGTACCTTGTATGTACCAGAGCTGATGGGGAATCTTTCTTGTCAATGACGCCTCAGTTTTTTATGGAGCATTTAGAGGACAAATTTGGGGAGGTGGAGATATTGTCCAAAATGCGATCTGGGTCAGTCTTGATAAAAGCAGCATCCTCTGCCCAGTCACTGGCATTATTCGCCTGTGACAAGCTGGAGGATATTTCTGTTTCCATCATACCCCATAAGTGTTTAAATATGGTCCAGGGCATTATATTCCACAGGGACTTTCTTTTTCAGTCTGATGACGAGCTGCATACCAACTTAGAGCGACGAGGTGTTCATTTCGTCTGGCACATCCATAGGGGTCAGAGGGATAATCAGGTTGCCGCCGGTGCCTTCATATTGGCCTTCCAGGGTTACACATTACCCAAAATGGTCAAGGTGATGGCATATCATTGTGATGTGAAACTCTATAGGCCTCCCCTTATGCGATGCTTTAAGTGCTGAAAGTTCAGGCATATGTCTTTCTGCTCTTCTTCCAACGTATGTCGCGACTGTGGACGTCCATCACTCCTCGATACTTCATCTGACCCCCCTCCCATCTGTGTCAACTGAGGTGGGCAACATTGCTCACTGGACTGCAAGATTCTACAGAAAGAACGGAAAATTGTGGAATACAAGACCCTGGACCGACTGACCTACACTGAGGCTAAGAGGAAATTCTAATGGAAACATCCTGTGCATATGACATCCACTTGCGACGTTTCTAGCCCCTTCAGTTCCACCGTTTACAGTTGGCTCTCAGAGCCATCATACTCCACATGACTGCTTGATGGTGGGTGGGCACTCCTATCCCTGATGCTCCTGCACCACCTGCTTTGGGAGCAACTCCCCCTCAACCATCAGGGACATCAGTCCCCACTTCTCAGCTGGAGAAGTCTTCTTTAGCTCCTCTCGCTAGGAAGGAGTCCATTCGCTCACTTCCTTCCCAGGTTCCTACCAGCGGCAAAGCAGACACCCGCCAGTGGCTGAAGCACCCACAGGTAGCTGGTAGTAGGGATTCACAGTCCTCCTCAGTCCCTTAGACTGAAACAGTGAAGCCCTCCCAGCCAAAAAAACCCAAGGAGCAGTGAGAGGAACCTAAAAAGAAAAAGACCCCCGAGAACCAAGACATTATGGTGCAACCCAACCACCGCTTTCTACAAGCTCTTCGTCTGAGGATGAGGTGGAGATTCTGGCGTCCCCTGAGGACCTAGATCTCGCTGGGCCCTCAGACACAATGGATATTGATCGCACAGGTACTCAGTCGGTGACAGCAGGTGAACCTGAGGCATGAACTGCCTCCTTGAGCGTTTCATGCCTTCCCAGCCTCACGATCATTTCATCCTCCAGTGGAAATGCGGCGGTTTTATCGACCGCCTGGCTGAGCTACAGCAACTGCTGCTTTCTAAGTTGCCCCCCGAGGAAATCTGGTTCCTAGCAATGTGGACCCCTGCCCTCTGCAGCTATAGGGGATATTACAAGAACGCTAGCGACTGTAATAGAGTGTCAGGTGGAGTTTGTGTTTATGCCCTGTGCTCAGTATGTAGTGAACCTGACTGACTCCTCTTGAAGCTGTGGCTGTCAGGATAAGGACGACACGGGAAATAACTGTCTGCAACTAGTATCTTCCTCCAGATGGTGCAGTACTCCTGAATTATTGGCTGCACTGACTCAACAACTCCCCAAACCTTTTCCACTTTCTGGAGATTTTAACGCCCATAACCCCCCGTGGGTGGCAACATGCTTACTGGCCGAGACAGAGATGTCGAAAATTTGCTGTCTCGACCTCTTCCTCTTGAATACTAAGTGTGTCTGATGGTATTTTCTCGGCCACTGATTTATCCCTCTGCAGCCCAAGGCTACTCCCATCTGTGCACTGGAAAGCCCTCAATGACTTGCGTGGTAGTGACCACTTTCCCATCTTCCTGCCACTCCCTATGCCATTCCCCCTGACGTCTACACAGATGGGATTTAAACAAGGCAGACTGGGAAGCTTTCACCTCTGCTGTCACCGCTGAATCTCCCCCACGTGGTACCATCGATGAGTTGATTGAGTGGGTCACTGAAATGATCGTTTCTGCGGCGGGAAACGTGATCCCTTGTTCTTTAGGGTGCTCCCGGCGAAAGTCAGTACCTTGGTGGTCACCGGAAGTCGCTGAGGCAATTAAAGGGCGTCGGCGAGCTCTACAGCGACATAAGCGGCACCCTTCCCTGGAGCACCGAACAACTTTTAAACGACTCTGTGCTCACGTTCGCCAGGTGATAAAGAGACGTGAACGGGGTGTTGGGAGAAGTACGTCTCGACCATTGGGTGCCATACATCACCTTCCCAGCTCTGGATGAAGATCAGACGTGTTGTTGGGTACCAGACCACGACGGGTGTCCCTGGCATTACCGTGAATGGCGTGTTATCTACCGACGCAACCGCCATTGCCGAGCACTTTGCTGAGCACTAAGCTCGAGCCTCTGTGTCGAAGAATTACCCCACAGCCTTTCGCACCCTCAAATGGCGGATGGAAGGGAAAGTCCTCTCGTCCGCTGAACGTTACAGTGAACGCTATAACGCTCCATTCACAGAGTTGGAGCTCCTCACCAACCTTGCACATTGCTCCGGCACAGCTACTGGGCCAGATCTGCTCCACAGTCAGATGACTGAACATCTCTCGTCAGACTACAAGCGATATCTCCTCGTCATCTGCAACCAGCTGTGGTACGATGGCGTCTATCCATCGCAGTGGCGGGAGAGCACCATCATTACAGTGCTCAAACCCGGTAAAAACCCACTTGATGTGGGTAGCTATCGGTGCGTCTCACCAACATTCTTTGTAAGCTGTTAGAATGTATGGTAAGTCAGCAGTTGTACTGGCTCCTGGAGTCACGGGGCCTACTGGCTCAAAGCCAGGGCGGTTTCCGTCAGGGTCGCTCTACCACTGATAATCTTGTGTCCCTCGACTCTGCCATCCGAACAGCCTTTTCCAGGTGCCAGCACCTGGTTGGTTTTGTTTTACAGAACGCTTATGACACAACCTGACGACATTATATCCTTGGCACTTTATGTGATTGGGGTCTCTGCGGTCCGCTCCCGACTTTTTTCCGATACTTTCTGTCGCCCCGTACTTTCCATGCTCAACTTGGTGCCTCCCATAGTTTCCCCAGTATCCAGGAGAATGGAATCAGGCAGGGCTCCGTATTGAGTGTCTATTTTTAGTGTCCATTAACAGTCTAGCAGCAGCTGTAGAGCCTTCAGTCTCACCTTCTCTGTATGCAGACGACTTCTGCATTTTGTACTGCTCTTCCAGTACTGGTGTTGCCGAGCGGCGCCTACAGGGAGCCATCCACAAGGCGCAGTCATGGGCTCTAGCCCACAGCTTCTAGTTTTCAGCCACGAAGACGCGTGTCATGCACTTCTTTCGGCGTCGTACCGTTCATCCCCGAATCAGAACTTTTCCGTCCTGACGATCCACTCACTATAGCGGAGACATATAGATTCTTCGCACTGATTTTATACGCTCGATTGACTTGGCTTCCTCATCTTCGTCAGCTTAAGCGGAAGTTCTGGCAGCACCTCAATGCCCTCCACTGTCTGGGCAACACCAACTTGGGTGCAGATCACTCTACGCTGCTGCATCTCTACAGAGCACTTGTTCAATCCCACCTTGACTATGGGAGTCTGGTTTATGGTTCGGCGACGCCCTCAGCTTTGCGTTTACTCGACCCTGTGCACCACTGCGAAGTTCGACTAGCGACGGGAGCTTCTAGGACGAGTCCGGTAACCAGCTGACTGGTGAAGACTGGAGTACCCTCCATTGCAGATCAGATGTGCGCAACTGCTCGCCAGTTACGTTGCACAAATTCATAGCTCTCCTCAGCATCCAAATTACTGTCTCCTTTCCCCATTCACTGCGGTTCATCTCCTGCATCAGTGGCCCAGGTCAGCGCTTACGATTGCGGTTCGCGTCAGATTCCTTCTGTCAGAAATAAGTCCTTCCCTTTACCTATGCTCGATGTCCATGGCCGAAGCTTCGTCTGGACCTTTCGATTGGCCCTAAGGACTCAGTTAACCCCGCGGTTCTGCGCTGTCGCTTGCTCTCGATTCTTGACATGTCCCGGGGCTCTGAAGTGGTTTACACTGACAGCTCGATGGCTGGTGGTCACGCTGGCTTTGCCTATGTTCACGAGGGACATATTGAACAGCACTCCTTGCTGGATGTCTGCAGTGTTTTCACTGCCGAGTTTGAGGCCTTATCACGTGCTCTTGAGCACGTCCGCTCATGCCTTGGTGAGTCGTTTCTTCTCTGTACTGACTCCTTGAGTAGCTTACAAGCTATCGACGAGTGCTACCCTCGCCATCTTTTGGTAGCGGCCATCCAGGAGTCCATTTATGCCCTGGAACGGTACAGTCGTTCTTTTTGTCTGGACCCCAGGACACTTTGACATCCCAGGCAATGAACTTGATGACAGGCTGGCTAAACAGGCTACGCAGAAACCTTTTATGGAGATCGGCATCCCTGTAACTGACCTGCGTTCGTTATTACGCCGTAAAGGTTTTCGGCTTTGGGAGACGGAATGGCATAACCTCAGTACACGCAACAAACTGTTTTATAAAGGAGACTACGAATGTGTGGAAGTCTTCCATGCGGGCCTCTCTGTCGGCTCCGCGTCGGCCACGCTTGGGTCACCCACGGCTACCTCCCGCGACGTGAAGCGTCGCTGCGGCGCCCTTTTGACAGTGGCCCACATTCTGTTGCGCTGTCCTACTTTGGCTGCCCTGCGACGAAATCTTCGGTTACCGGTCTCGTTATCTCAGTTTTAGCTGACAATGCCTCATCCGCTGCTCTAGTTATACCTTTTATACGTGAGGGTGGGTTTTATTATTTTATCTAAGTTTCGTCACATGTCCTTTGTCCCTCTTTGTCCTCTACCCTAGTACTTTTAGGCTTGAGGTTTTAGTGTGTTGTAGAGAGGCTGGCTTATCCTTTTTATTCTCGTGATCAGCCAGCCATGGTCATCGGCTCTCTTAATTCCTTCTACCTGTTTCTTGCGCCTCTTTGTGGTTTTCCTGTCCTATGTTGTTCATTGTAGTGTTCGTTGCCCTTCTGTCGGTTTTGTGGTTTTTTCCTGTCTCCCAGTTTTGTGCTGTGAGTGTCACTTGTTTTATTCTTTATCTTGTGGTATTATTTTAATAGGAACAAGTGACAGATGACCTAGCAGTTTGGTCCCCTCCCCCCACTTTAAACCAACCAATCAAACCGCGAATGTAAAAAGCGTATTTTTAGTAATATTCTAGACCTTTCTTGTAGCTGACGAACAGTTCAGTCACTATTAGAACATAATTCTCTCCTCTACTGTTGACTGAAACGCCTTGACTCTGAAAGAAGTACAAGCACGTAAAAAGAAATTAGTGAGTTCGCCTTCAAAAATGCCATCAAACAAGCATTTTGAGATTTTTTGTCCACTATATACATCTGCACACAGCTTGGCCTCACTCTCCTTGGGAAAATTGCTTTCAGATGACTGAAAGCCTTTATTAATTATGAAATTATTCGGAAGATCTAACTAAATTTGCAGCAGAGGCAATATGGATGTACTTCGCACAACTAATGGTTTATACATTTGTCTCGCATGCCATTCCTTTACACTGTAGCGGTTCTTGGTGTCTCGGCTGTCACACTAACGGCCTTGCTGTTTCGGTGCTGCGAACGGCTGAAAGCAAGGGGAAACTACAGCCGTAATTTTTCCCGAGGGCTTGCAGCTTTACTGTATGATTAAATGATGATGGCGTCCTCTTGGGTAAAATATTCCGGAGGTAAAATAGACCCCCATTCGGATCTCCGGGCGGGGACTAGTCAAGAGGACGTCGTTATCAGGAGAAAGAAAACTGGCGTTATACCGATCGGAGCGTGGAATGTCAGATCCCTTAATCGGGCAGGTAGGTTAGAAAATTTAAAAAGGGAAATGGATAGGTTAAAGTTAGATATAGTGGGAATTAGTGAAGTTCGGTGGCAGGAGGAACAAGACTTTTGGTCAGGTGAATACAGGGTTATAAATACAAGATCAAATAGGGGTAAGGCAGGGGTAGGTTTAATAATCAATAAAAAAGTAGGAGTGCGGGTAAGCTACTACAAACAGCATAGTGAACGCATTATTGTGGCCAAGATAGACACGAAGCCCACGCCTACTACAGTAGTACGAGTTTATATGCCAACTATCTCTGCAGATGATGAAGAAGTTGATGAAATGTATGATGAGATAAAAGAAATTATTCACATATTGAAGGGAGAATAAGCCGCCTGGTAGAATTTTGCACAGAGCTTAACTTAATCATAGCTAACACTTGGTTCAAGAATCATGAAATAAGGTTGTATACATGGAAGAACCCTGCAGATACTAAAAGGTTTCAGATAGATTATATAATGGTAAGACAGAGATTTAGGAACCAGGTTTTAAATTGTAAGACATTTCCAGGGTGCAGATGTGGACTCTGACCACAATCTATTGGTTATGAACTGTAGATTAAAATTGAAGAAACTGCAAAAAGGTGGGAATTTAAGGAATTGGGAACTGGATAAGCTTAAAGAACCAGAGGTTGTACAGAGTTTCAGGGAGAGCACAAGGGAACAATTGACAGGAATGGGGGAAAGAAATACAATAGAAGACGAATGGGTAGCTTTGAGGAATTAAATAGTGATGGCAGCAGAGGATCAAGTAGGCAAAAAGACGAGGGCTAATAGAAGTCCTTGGGTAACAGAAGAAATACCGAATTTAATTGAGGAAAGGAGAAAATACAAAAATGCAGCAAGTGAAGCAGGCAAAAAGGAATACAAACGTCTCAAAAATGAGATGGACAGGAAGTGCAAAATGGTTAAGCAGGGATGGCTAGAGGACAAATGTAAGGATGTAGAGGCTTATCTCATGAGGGGTAAGATAGATACCGCCTAAGGAAAATTAAAGAGACCTTTGGAGAAAAGAGAACCACTTGCATGAAAATCAAGAGCTCAGATGGAAACCCAGTTCTAAGCAAAGAAGGGAAAGCAGAAAAGTGGAAGGAGTATATAGAGGGTCTATACAGGGGCTATGTTCTTGAGGACAATATTATGGAAATGGAAGAGGAGGTAGATGAAATGGGAGATATGATACTGCGTGCAGAGTTTGACAGAGCACTGAAAGACCTGAGTCGAAACAAGGCCCCGGAGTAGACAACGTTCCATTGGAACTACTGACGGCCTTAGGAGAGCCAGTCCTGATAAAACTCTACCGTCTGGTGAGCAAGATGTATGTGACAGGCGAAATACCCTCAGACTTCAAGAAGAATGTAATAATTCCAATCCCAAAGTCAGCAGGTGTTGCAGATGTGAAAATTACCGACTTATCAGTTTAATAAGTCACAGCTGCAAAATACTATCGCGAATTTTTACAGACGAATGGAAAAACTGGTAGAAGCGGACGTCGGGGAAGATCAATTTAGATTCCGTAGAAATGTTGGAACTCGTGAGGCAATACTGACTCTACGACTTATCTTAGAAGAAAGATTAAGGAAAGGCAAACCTACGTTTCTAGCATTTGTAGACAGAGAAAGCTTGTTGTTGGACTGTTGACTGGAATACTCTCTTTCAAATTCTGAAGGTGGCAGGGGTAAAATACAGGGAGCGAAAGGCTATTTACAGTTTGTACAGAAATCAGATGGCAGTTATAAGAGTCGAGGGAAATGAAAGGGAATCAGTGGTTGGGAAGGGAGTGAGACAGGGTTGTAGTCTCTCCCCGATGTTATTCAATCTGTATATTGAGCAAGCAGTAAAGTAAACGAAAGAAAAGTTCGGAGTAGGTATTAAAATCCATGGAGAAGAAATAAAAACTTTGAGGTTCGCCGATGACATTGTAATTCTGTCAGAGACAGCAAAGGACTTAGAAGAGCAGTTGAACGGAATGGACAGTGTCTTGAAAGGAGGGTATAAGATGAACATCAACAACAGCAAAACTAGGATAATGGCATGTAGTCGAATTAAGTCGGGCGATGCTGCGGGAATTAGATTAGGAAATGAGACACTTAAAGGAGTAAAGGAGTTTTGCTATTTGGGGAGCAAAATAACTGATGATGGTCGAAGTAGAGAGGATATAAAATGTAGACTAGCAATGGCAAGGAAACCGTTTCTGAAGAAGAGAAATTTGTTAACATCGAGTATAGATTTAAGTGTCAGGAAGTCGTTTCTGAAAGTATTTGTATGGAGTGTGAACATGGACGATAAATACTTTAGACAAGAAGAGAATAGAAGCTTTCGAAATGTGGTGCTACAGAAGAATGCTGAAGGTTAGATGGGTAGATCAAATAACTAATGAGGAGGTATTGAATAGAATTGGGGAGAAGAGGAGTTTGTGGCACAACTTGACTAGAAGAAGGGATCGGTTGGTAGGAAATGTGTTGAGGCATCAAGGGATCACCAATTTAATATTGGAGGGCAGGGTGGAGGGCAAAAATCGTAGAGGGAGACCAAGAGATGAATATACTAAGCAGATTCAGAAGGATGTAGGCTGCAGTAGGTACTGGGAGATGAAGAAGCTTGCACAGGATAGAGTGGCATGGAGAGCTGCATCAAACCAGTCTCAGGACTGAAGACCACAACAAGAACAACAACAACATTCATTTGTAAAAGGCTGTCACTTCCTTGACACAAGAAGATATAATTTTTCTCATACAGTTAATCAGTTATTTTAAAACGTTTCTATGTGTTTGCCTTCAGATTACAAGTAGTCTTTAAAAGAGATTCATTTGTGGGTTGTTTTCGGAAGGAGACCAGACAGCGAGGTCATCGGTCTCATCGGATTAGGGAAGGATGGGGAAGGAAGTCGGCCGTGCCCTTTCAAAGGAACCATCCCGGCATTTGCCTGGAGTGATGTAGGGAAATCACGGAAAACCTAAATCAGGATGGCCGGACGCGGGATTGAACCGTCGTCCTCCCGAATACGAGTCCAGTGTCTAACCACTGCGCCACCTCGCTCGGTTGCGTCAACTAGAGCTGAGCAGCCGGCCGCCATTCATTTGTGAATTATTGTGTTGGTTTCTGTCAGGTATGGATCCTGACCGAATTTCCGACATTAATGTAGGGTACTCTCATGTTTTCACATGATATGTACGCTGCTGTGTGATGTTCATTATATACATAACTGTTTGCCTCTTTAGGTTTTTGAAACCACAGTTTATGAGAACTCTCAACCAAGCCCAGTTGCCGCCTTTCCTGCTCCAAAACAGTGTTCTTGGTGTTTGTTGTTCTGTTAGGACAAGATTTCTTTTCTTTTTACCTCTGTACGATTTTAAAATCTTACGGGAGCCGGAAAGTAGTGTCGCTTATGGACAACTCGATGTTCCTTTGTCTTTTATCAGATTATTGTGTACTTCAAAGTCGTGCCAGAGGCAATTTAAGGTTACTGTGACTTGTTCATTCGTAAATAATTAAATCTTAATTTTTTTTGCAGTTTATGGTGACTTGGCAGCCAAATACCAAATGATGTACATATATGGCATGCGTCTTTATTTCGCAAGAGTTGTTACGCAACAGCTGCTACCAAAAACATTTTCGATATTTATCCAAGTGAATTAGAAGTTAGTAAATGCCAACGGTGGTTTTCTAAGTTCATATCCGATAATTTTGATCTTTCCGACTCGTACGGATCAGGAAGCCCAACAACATTAGACACTGACATGTTAGGGCCGAAAATGAAAGAAGATCCGTATCTTACAATTGAGGAACTGTCAGACACTTTCCGCCAACTTCATAACGAAGTGCTGAAATCTGGCCAAACTGTGAATGTAGACTTTTACTGTGAACAATTGAATCAAGTAAATCAATATGTAACTGAAAAGTGCCCAGCCATTGTCAAAAGAAAAAGCCGGTTTTCTGCAACATGATAATGCAAGATCGCACTGCACAAGACGAAACCTGGAAGAATTTAATGAACTGGTATTGTCTCACCTGCCGTACGCACCCTATACTGCGCTATCGGATTTCCACTTATTCCGATCGCTACAAAACTTTTTGTGTGGCAACAAATGTGAAAATGTGAATGATGTCCAGAATGTCACCTCCAGATATTTTACTCGAAAACCAACTGATTCTTATCGACCCAGCATTGGAAATTTGAACAACAGATGGAAAAGGGTTTTGGGTTACGAGGGTGATTACATCACTGATTAAAAATAAAAAACTTGTTAACAATTTATCCGTTTGAATTTAATGCAAAAATCGTTATTTTCCGGTCCCTCTCTTACCAGCAGGGGGAAATGACAGTTTTATAGTCATGCGTCTGAACGCCAGGATTTAAAAACACTACTTGTAGCAGTTAAATAATGTGCCGTAAGTCATATTAACTGATAACATCATTTTTGGTATTTTATACAGAGAAAAATAGTTCATTGGGCTGAAAAAAGGGATTAAATTTGAAACGGCTGTATACAGGATCAGTCTACTTTACCGAAATAGCAGTGAGAAGCTATTTGCCCACATCTAATCTTAGGCTTCTATTATACGTCAGTTTAGGTTTCTTGGTAATAATAAAATCATTCATGCCTTTGACCCGTGTATCTCATTTTTTGTTTCACCACGACGTTTATTTCTTCAACGATAGTGATTACCCTCACGTCGATACGTTACTCAATATAAGATAATGAGCCAAATACTAAGAATTATTAGAATATTGTAGATGAGACACGAAATGGGAAGAAGGAAATGCGAGAATCCAGATGATTAGGTAAGAACAAGAGAAGAAACACGAAAAACTTTCGAGAGGCAAACAGTGAAAAAGAAATGTTTAACGGCCAAGTATCTTTCAAGAAACTTTCCAGAAAGTATCACTAACGTGGGGTAATTTTAGTATCACTAAATTAGGATAATTAGCTATCATATTAAGAGAGTGACTGCCAAGATCTAAAATAATCACCAAAATTGTTGGAACGCTCTCGAGTTTGTTAAGGGATGATTACTTGCTCAAACTCCTATTTCGTTTTCTTTGGCGATATCTGCTTAGTTCGAGGTGACCACCATAGTATAGATGAGGCCGTTGGCATATGTTCCACGTCCTTTCAACGTTGTGGGAACCTCGCACACCAATAGGATGTAACTGAAGTAAAATACTTCTGCGATACGAACTTCTACGGAAAGCTCGTTTAAAGGATCAAGAAAGAGAGATTTTATCTGGATCGAGAGAGAAAAATTCAGCAAAGAAGTTTTTTTTTTTTTTTTTTTTTTTCAAACAGAGTGCCGTATAAGCTGAGACAAGGGCTGTCCCTTTGAGCTGTCCAGTCCACTACTGAAGACCGGAAATATCAGTTCGCTGACCGCCTCTGACAGTCACCCAGCCCCGCCAGAAATATCAACCTGGACGTAGCTGTCGTATAGCTGCCTTTCCTTTGCTGGTCGCTGTACGCAGCCGTGTGTTGCAGAACTTCAAAGGAGTCTCTCGCTGCAGGTGGCCGGGAATCTCAGGCAGTTGAGAGAATTTATTTCTCGACGTAGTAGTGTTTGAGTCTCAGTGACTCAAGATTTTTCGAGGAAGCCTGGTGGACGGGCAACGAATATATTTTATAATGATAGAAATCTTATTCTGATTTACATCCCGGAGATCTGGAATTAAAAGCAAGGATCACAATTAAATTGGAGTGTTGCCGTGATCCCTCCATGTTGAAATTGAGTTCAGTTGCCGCAGGGAAACACAGGAATCTGTGACATTCCGTCCGTGTGACCTGTCGCTAATTGTCTTTTTCGACCGACAGAAGTTTCACATAACCCAAGTTATAAAGTTGTCAGATACGTCTTAGCGAGGTTTCGGTATGACAAAATAGAGGTGATCTTAGAACTCAACTGCTTGTCACAAATCTGCAAAACCACGTAACTTGCTGCCAATGACTTTAGTACGTATTAAAAAAAGCTATATGTCCCCTATTACATAGTTATATCTGGTGTGGTCTGAAATGGATTCAGTATTGTGCGATATGCTTAAAAGTTAGTTTATAATAATAAATAGGTTATAGTAATTATAAATGTTGTGTCTAGGCGAAACGACTTTCGTCCGGCCACAACTGTGGTTCTTTGATCGCTCTGGAATCAGGCCATCAAACTAGAACACATGAAATATTCGTTCAAGTTATAAAATAAACTAATAAAACATTTAATTAACTTCGACACAGTTTTTTGCCACAGGTGTAATGGATAATTCAGAACTGGCATGGACTAGCAAAGCATCACTTGACGGACAGATTAACAAACTGTTCTCTTGCAGTACAAAATACAATATTTACGAAGTACATTTCATCAGGAATTATAGCTGCTCTTTGTTACTAGCCGATGATGTTGACCGCTGTGTTTCGGAACTCAAAATAGGGCGGACTCTTGCTACATCGACACTATATTGATCTCAGTGCGAGGGCGCTGCTATATTGAGAGGGAAGGCACGGAGCGTCTGCCATAGGTCTGAAGCGTCCCTTTGGTTGTTGCGGATGCGTCGCTAAGGTCTTTGGTAACGATACGCCTTTCCGACTTTGCTGTGGCACCGCGATCTCTGCGAAGTACCATAATAACAATAAAATAATATGTTATTACTTCACCCTTATATATGGTATGTAGACGTGTGAAGCAAGCAGGAAACAATGTCATGGAGACCCACTTGTGCTTCCTATGGCCAACTGAGCGAGTTTGAAAGGGGCAAGTTTGTGGGCTGCCGAGTGTCGGGATGATCATTTCAGGGAATTGCCACGCAAGTTGGATGCACTGCATCAGTTGTGCAAAGGTGCTGGTATCAGTGGTCACGTGAACATTCACCTATCCTTAGATGATGTTCTGGAAGCCCACGCAGCAAGGACGCTCACCATGATTGAGATATTGTAAGAGGAGCAGTAGCAGATCGTACGGCTACGGCAGCACAGATCAGAGGGCCTGTGAGCCCAAATGGGACTACGGGCACGCACACCTCTAGACTGCCTTCCCCTCACGCCACAGCATCGACGTGCACGGCTCGACTGGTGCTGTCAGAGGATCACATGGAAGATGGAATGTCGCACTGTGGTCTTCAGCGATTAAAGCAGATTCTGCCCTCATGCAATTGATGGTTATTTACGCATACGGCATAGGTCTGGTGAACTCTGTCTCATTAGTGCATTTGTCTAAGAACACTGTCCCCACCTAGGCATAATGGTCTGGGGTACAATAAGCTATAACTCTTGATCACCTTTAGTGTTTCTGGAGGGGACTCTAACTGGCGCTCGGTACGTGCAGAATTCTGTTAGACCCATTTGAAATCTGGTTTCGCAGGACAGAGCGGATCAGGTTATAGTTCTGGAAAGGGGCCAAAACCAGTTACTCTCAGTTGCACAAAATATACAAACTTTATTTTCCTAAATCACTTAATCACACATGCCCTTGAAAGCATTCAAAACAATACGGCTGAAGGCCCGTACACAAGTTATTAAAATTACCTTAAGGAATACACACGGCTGAAGGCCTCAGTTGCAAAATTTTACATAAAAACTCGGCTGAAGGCCACACACTGGAGATAGAAAAAATTGAGGGCTTAAGGCCTGGATAACAAGAATTTCAGATAGAGAAGAAAATTTTAAAAGGTTTTAAACAAGTGACTTTTCAAATTTTTATTTAAGACGGCTGTAGGCCTGATCATAAAAAACTTCATGTAAAGTTCGGCTGAAGGCCACACACTGAACATAGAACTACTCAAGGCTTAAGGCCTGGATAATAATAAGGAATTCGAATGGGCAAGATCCCCCTTTTTTAATTTAGTTCAAGCAAGAATCTTCAAACTTTTAATTTAAGACTGCTGAAGGCATTATCTTAACATTGAAAGAAACTTAATTAATAGACGGTGAAGGCCTCGGACAGTACTTGAGACTAAGAGAAAATAACAATTTAAAACAACAGATCAATGGTGCTCAGAAGTGCTCCGAGGTTCGGCCTGAGGAGGTAACTCTAACATACGTTTAGGTGAGACAGGCAGCCAAGTATAATACTAAATAATCGGATGGCAACCCGATACAGGGACGGCTGAAGGACCGACCAACAACCTAATCAATTCCCTTCCGCCCCGACCAACAGCACGACAACAGAAAAGTCAGCGAGGACGAAGATACGAGCAGTACTATGTCTTGAAAATTGTCGTCTAAACACAGTCAAGACACAAAAACCACTCAAAAATATGAACAACACCAAGGCTGTCGAACTACACGCAGTGCTGGACAGCATCAACACGGTGAGGAAAAACACACTGCCGGAAAACTATGCTAACAAGCAGGGCAAGTAACTGGAACGTAAATGGCCACAAGGCAGAAGACAACGCTGGTGCACTTCACTAATAAGTATCAACATATTCCATAGTTAAACACCAAACAGACAGCAGCAAAATTTCGCTGACTCCAGCACACCATACGTTGCTGCTTGCGGGAACGGCACAGAAAGCAACAAGCGGCAATGGAGGAAGAGGTGTCACGGCAGTTAACGTTTCATAACAGGTTAACTGATCACTCAACATCCGTGTACAGGTGGACGACGAACTTTGTAGCTCTAAGGACGTCACACACATCCATGACCGAGGCAGGATTCGAACCTTCAGCCTACGGCCCGTCAGCGTACGAGGTCGAGGTTGGTGCCGCAGGACCGGCCTGGTGACAGGCGGAGGCGGCTGCAACTGCAAAGCTCTGGAGTGTCGTTGGATGACGCTTCCAGACAGGGGCTACTTTCTCGATTTGTTCCTCAAAACACCCTCGACAACCCCTGATAGATTGTCGAAAATGTTTTGGGACGCCCTGTATATCATAAGTGGAAGGCAACGGGAAACCACCACTGGAATCACTTCCCTAGACGCTCATGCGGTGGACCTCTCTGACGAGACTTCCCCCATGACCAAACCTGCAGTAAGCCAGAACACGAAGTACGTATGTATATAAATGACGTAATGGATAATGTCCAAAACTCCATGAGGCTGTTTTCAGATGATGAGGTTATCAGTAAAAAGCTAGCAACATCAGGAGACGGTAGCGAACTGCAGAATGACCTGCAGGGAATTGTTGAACGGTGCAGAGACTGGCAGTTATAAACGTAATATATCGCTCATATGTGCGAGAAGAAATCTACTACTGCACTGTTACTCTGTTTGTGACGAACTGCTGGAAATCGTAATTGCTGCAAAATATCTAACCATCTGGAGCGACCCTAAACGGAATGACCACATAAAATAAATTATAGGCAAAGCGGTTGGTAGACCGAGTTTCATAGGAGGAATTTTAAGGAAAGTTGACTCATCTACGAAATAAGCGGCTTACAAAACTATTTTGCCGTGGCTGCGTTTACGGTGTAAAACCGAGATACTGCAAAATAGCACAGTACCAGCTTAAATCTCGCTGCTTCGCTCACATAGACTGTACGGCCTGCAGAGATTTTATTTGTTTTTATTTAATCGAATTTTTTATGTTGTTCACAAATTGCAACATCTTTTAAGCTTTTCACGCTAATTAAGGCCATATAAGCATGGTCTTTTCCGAATGAACTTGTGACCAAAAAGCGATTCTGGAAGCTGGAGTCCAAAGTTTTTGTTAATCATGCCTCTTGCTTTCTTGAGGAGATATTTCCACAGCAACTTTCATCCCCTAACAAATATATTTTTATATTCGACCGAGAAGTGAAATACCAATTTTCATAAATTTAGCTTCATATTTTTTTAAGGTACCGAAATATTTTCTGAAAAATTTTCACCTCTATTCCATTTCCTTAGAGGGTTGTATTTTCAGAAACACTGAAACACGTGTCTTTATTTCTAGGAGAGAAGTGAAGTCCCAATTGTCCTAGATGTAGCCTTAAAAAAGCCTTCAATAGTTCTTTGGTAATTATTTATTTTCACTGATTTTCTTCCTTAGTGTCTGAATTTTTCAAAAATAGTGGCACATGTATTTTTATTTTCTGACTGAGAAAGTAAAAACCAGTTTTTGTAGTTGTAGCTTCCAAAATCCTTTAACAGGGAAATAGACCGATGACCTCGCTGTCTGGTCTTCTTCCCAAAAACAACCCAACCCAGCTTCGAAGAAGCCTTTCATCCCCTATTCCATCCCATAGGAGTGGAATTTCGGACAATCTCTTCTTAAACGATGCCTAAAATATACGATCCACAGCCTCTAAAACTTCGAATTTCTATCCTTAACGGTTTGGGCTGGGTAGTGATGGGTCAGTGAATCAGTCCGACCCATGTCACCCCCTTAGTAGTTGAGTTTCCAAAAACAGTGAAACATGTGTTTTTCCATCTCTAGCCGAGAAGCCAATTACCAATTTTCAAAGATTTAGCCTTAAAAATGCTTACACAATAAAGTATTTCCATTAAAACTTTCATCCCCCGTTTCACCACAATAGGGGATGAATTTCCAAGAACAGCAAAACAGGTATTTTTTAAATTTCTGACTAAAACGGCAAATTAAAATTTCATAGATTTAGCTTTAAAAAAGCTTTCATAAGAAACATTTCCATTGAAAATATTATCCCTTATTTTACACTCTTAGGGTTTCAGTTCCCAAAAACACTGAAAGGCGTAGTTCTTTTATTTGTAACCGAGAAGTGAAATACCAGTGTTCATAGATGTAGCGTTAAAGTACTTTAGTAGGTCTTTAATAAAGTCACATTTTCAAAAACGTTTTCACTCACTATTTCACCCGCATAGGGTTAAATTTACAAAAATGCTGAAATATGTATTTCTTTATTTCTGATCTCGAAACCAAATACTAATTTTCGTAGGTCTAGCTTCAAAAATGCCTTAATAGCGACATTTGTCAGAAAGCCCTTCGTCTCCTATTTCACCCACTTATGCTTGGAATTTCGAAAAAAATCCCTTCTTAGGGGACACCTGCAGTATGAGATCCACACCTTCTCCAAATTTCAGGTTTCTATCCTTAGAGGATTGGGCTGGGCGATGATCAGTCAGGACATTGCCTTAGCTAAGAGAATTCCATCCACAATTGATTTAAAAACGTTTGTGTCAGCATACCATAGATAAGGGTGAAGTAATAACATATTATTTTATTGTTATTATGGTACTTCGCAGAGATCGCGGTGCCACAGCAAAGTCGGAAAGGCGTATCGTTACCACAGACCTTAGCGACGGCTCGCTGCAATCCGCAACAACCAATGGGACGCTTCAGACCTATGGCAGACGCTCCGTGCCTTCCCTCTCAACATAGCAGCGCCCTCACACTGGGTCTGTGAGCATTCCCTATGAGTGGGTAGACACAGATGGCGCTCTGGTAGCTACGCCACTACGCTATCTGTTGGCGAAGGACGTTGAAACCATTATCAGTGCATCTACTGTACTGTCCCCCAGGCGGCAATATGCCATCATCGGTCAAAATAGACGTCATCTTTGTAAGTGCACTAATTTTTATCCCTGTCATTGTATTTTAATATACAGAGGTCTGCTTGAGTCCAGTGGCGTGCAGTTCTTTCTTGACTTTTTCTGTCGTAATTTCGGCAGGTAGGTAAATAACAACTCTCGATGTTCGTTGATCCGACATTGTTTTAAAGTGATAGCTGATTGTCTTCCCCTTGTAAATTTCCTTTATTCGCCCGGTCACATGTTTGTTAAATCCAGCGTTTAAAGATAGATATTTGGCGAGTACTGAATGTTTATCGGTGGAACTGTCGCCGCTGGAAGCTTGGGCGCCTGCGCTATCGCATATGTTGTTGGTTGTTTTGTCTCTTCCGTTCGAAGTTGTGGTCTGATGTCCCTGTTATCACCCTCCGCTTGGGGCAAATGGTTGGAAACAGGTAACAGGATCTGCCGCTCTGTGCCGTCTGTGATGTCCTGCGAACTCTTTCCTCCTGACAAGACAGAAGCCTTCGTCAGTGCTTACTTTTGGGGTTGCTCTGAGTCAGACTCAGAGGCAGGTATTGGTTCAACGTCTGATGCCCAGGTGTCGCAGTATATTTTTTGAGGAGTAATTTCACCCTATCTGGCAGCTCTATCTCTCGCGAGTTGATCGTGTCTTCTTCTGTCTTCGTTAGATATCTTCTGGTCGTGGTCTTCCTCTCGAGGATGGACGGAGAGCGGTGTGTACGCCTCTAATTAACGAACCTACTCGTTGAACTACGCCTGGTTCCCGACCAGGATCTTGGCCTTGTTGGTCACGTGCTGACCACTCGAGGGGGGTTTTTGGGGGGGGGGGGGGGGCATGGCAACACGTCGTTCCATACTCTTGCTATGTTTACGTCAATCATGTCACTCTCTTGGGTCATCATCAAACGGCGATCGACCGACCCCTGGGGGGCGGAGGCAACTGTCTCAGCCGCGAACACACTGCGGTCCGCTCACTGTGCCATCGCACTCTCCGCTGTCACCACATCTCTTCTTTCATAAATAAATTGCAGTCGCCTTTTCATATCCATCTGTATGTGAAGGCTAATCTCGGGAACTGCTGTAGGGATTTTGATCCAGCTTTGACTAATAGAGGGACTGATCCACGAGGACAGTTGTTTGATTTATAAAAAATTTGGTCACATTGTCCTACGGATGATTAATTAAAGTTAAGCTGTGCTAACGACTCCGTTTCCACCTAGCGAACAAGGGTCGTAACTCGAGAAAGCAACAGTGTCTTGACAGAGCAGAAATCGTGACCAAATGCACTTACGGTGTGGTCCTGCAACGGTAAAGTGTCGGATACGAAAAGAAAGGTTGTAGGATCGAATCGTGGCTGCGTCACCTCTTTTTCTCGCTTTGCCATTTAACCTAGCAATCATCTCTCGATGATGTGGAGATTCGCCAGAAACAAAATATGGCTCGGATTACGTGTTACACTGCAGTTCCCGTTTTCCTTGTTGGGGACAAGCAAGTCGCGTGAGTGATATCGATTGACTGGAAGCGTTTCAGAACAATTGCATAAAGAACAAACACACGAGTCCAAAACCTGTTGTTTTCAATTCTTCATGCATAAAGTAAAACGCTGCACGGGGTGCACCTTTGTTTATGTAAATAAAAATTTACAGCAACAAGGCATATGGCTGAGCTTTCAACTTTTCTTGAGCCGCACATAGGTGCAAACACTATTATCTACGTGCTGGCCAAAAGATATTCGTTTGTACGCTTTTAAGTAATATAGAAGGGACTATACGAATCGGTCTATACGAATCTATACTGGTGAGAAAGATGTTTGGTCCGTCTAAAGCTCATAAAAAGGTGGGCACGATCATATTCATTGGGATTCAAAAATTTCTTGGTTACGAATACATAATATTTCTAAATACTTCGTTGTGGGACGCATTTCAAAATATGAGCCGCGCGCTCTTTGGCGTCTTGCCACGGTTCGCGCGGCTCTGCCCGTCGGAGGTTGAGTCCTCCCTCGGGCATCGGTGTGCGTGTTGTCCTGAGCATAAGTTAGATTAAGTCAGATTAAGTAGTGTGTAAGCCTAGGGACCAATGACCTCTGCAGTTTGGTCCCATCGGAACTTACCACAAATTTCCAAATTTTGTAAGTTAGATGACTGTTTCAGATTGTCAATATCTGCTTCCCTCACACTATCAATCGCAATACGCACTCTTAATTCATTGCAAATTCTTTGAACAACGGGCAGTGTCTTACTCAGTTTCGAATTACGCTAATGAATATGACCAATAACGAAAAGATAAGCACCTCATCATGTGACGTGAGACTTGGACTTATAATAATCAAATATCTTTAACAAATAGCTTCCCTGCTTGAGTCTGAGAACAACTGCATAGAAAAAAAACACGCGAATCCAAAATATGTGATTTTTTTAGGGTTCAAGTAAAATTTTTCAGTTAAACTACGTCAGTAACTTTGCAACGATTACGGGCAGTACGTTCTTTCGGCAGAGCAGCAGGTGACTCTTCTATTAGCTTCCTGCTTTCTTTAATAGAAACTAGATGCGGACACGATCCTTCGCGTGGTACAGCGAAAACGTCTGCCATAATGAGTCTACGACAAAGAACTGCGGCAATGAATCTGAACAATACATCACAGTGCGTGCTGAGCTTCACAAGAGATGTTCTATAATACGACCTAAACATATACATCATGCGTATTTTTTTTACTTATTTATTTTTTTGGGGGTGGGGGAGGGGGGGAATCACCTCAGCCAGCCTCCTATACATACTGAATCACTCATACTCACACAGGCACCAATGATTCACATACATTATTTACACTGGTTGTAAACATATTACTTACGTCATGACGTGCTCCCATCATTGCCATGAGATGCCTCTCCAAAGGCCAGTTCTATGAATAAAACGCCTCCACACAGCATTCCTGTCGTACGCTGCTTACGTCGCGTTAATTACACTAACGTGATAATACTCACTTACTTAACATTGTTCCCTAAATGTTAATAGTGGGCTGCAAACAAAAGACGATGCGCGAGACAAGTCGTCCGCTAGCCGAGGACGCTGCCCTATCCAGAGCCGTGTTACAGAGTACGTCCTCCCGCCACTGGCGCGAGAAGAAAGAGCTTCGCTGCCGTGTTGTTTGTTTCGCTGACTGCAGCTACTTGTTCCACAAGCCTAAATACTCCTCCTCCCTCATTGGGATGATACTGTGCCTCAACGGCGAGGTAGCGGCACGTATAGAGGCAGCACATTCGAGAAATGGGTGCCTTCAAACCACGGCGAAACCTGACTGGCTGCTTTCCACCCCACATCCGCCCTGGCGCCGGTTCTCATCATATCCACCGCACCTGACGTCAAACTGCCTCCTTATATATTTGCTGCGACCAATCACAGCGCTTCCAGTGCCGCTATCAGCTTGGCGCACCAAACGGCCGCTTGCGTCGCTTGGACCTTAAACTGGAAATGATGGTAGTGCGATAGTTACTCAAGGAGCTGTTCTGCTACAACTGCATCTATACTCACATAACCAAATCAGCTGCCGCTACTGTCAGATCTCTAGTTTGCTTTTCAAAGGGATTGTTATATGGGGTGTGACAATAAAGTAATGAGACTGTTTTTCTTTGCAAGCTGTGGCAATCCTGCAGGCTTGCGTAGGCACAATGTCTTTGACCTTGGTCTATAAGCTGCTTCTGGTCCAAGCAGCACATCGATGCAACTGCTCAGTCGTGAGTTGTGCTGTAATAAGTTAACATGTGTTTGTGTCTCTCGTCACAGAAATGGAACCGCATAATATTGCACAACAGCATGTCATTTCTTTTTGCGTTAAATTGGGTGAGAACGCGACGACAACTTACAGTCAGCTTCAGAAGGCTTTTGGAGACGAGTGATTGTCAAGAGCTCAAGTTTTTCATTGGCATAAAATGTTTAGTGAAGGGAGAAGGAATGTTGAAGTCAGAAGTGAAATGCATGCTTGTGTGCTTCTTTGATTCCAAGGGAATTGTTCATTAAGAGTGGGTGCCTCCTGGAAAAACAACCAATATTACAAAAAAAAATTTTAGAATGACTTCGTAAAAGAGTTCTTCGTGTCTGTCCCAACATTGCTGATAATTGGATTCTGCATCACGATAATGCGCCGTCCCATACTGCTCTGTCAGTACAGCAATTTTTAACCTCAAAACAAATTTCAGTACTACCGCAGCCACCTTATTCACCAGATATCACTCGGTGCGACTTTTTTCTATTTCCAAGAGTCAAAACGGCGGTCAAGGGACACCATTTTCAAACAACATAAGATGTCCAAAAATCTGTGACGAGGGTCTTGGAGGATATTACAGAAGATGAGTTACAGAAATGTTACCATCAATGGCAGAAGTGCTGGAAAAAGTGTGTGCAATCAGAACTGAATTACTTTGAAGGAGACAACACTAAACTTGACTGAAACGGTGAGCAAGATTTTTTTTCACGTCATTCTCATTACTTTATTGTGACACCTCGTAGGTCGATTACTTGTCACAACATACAGGGTGAGTAACAAAACGTGCACCGCAAATATTGCGGAAATGGGAAGTGCTATTGGCGGGCGGTTTTCACAGAATGGATTGGTAGTCAGGGGCTCGTATTGTTAGCCAGTAAAGAGATTGTAATAATACTTAGAAAACATTTTTTGTGCAAACATATACTTTTATAAATGGAACAATGCCTATTCACATCGACAAACTAAAAGTAGGGTAAATTAGAATGTCAGTGGTGTTTGTTGTAGGATTCTAGTGTGAGTCGTTTACGAGGCATCATATGTTGAAAAGTTTCCTCAATGACGTTGGTGTTATTCAACCTACGTACTTGCTGCAGGGGATAGGCGAAATACTGTGAACACCTGAACTTACTTGGGAATGGTTTATTAATAAGGGATTGGACCCCCATTTGCCCGTAATACAGCTACGATTGTTCTTGGAATACTGGCATATTATGATTGTATAGTCTCCAGTGGAATGTTATGGCACTCTTCGATCAGAACCTCTTCTAACTCCTGTGGTGGCGAGAGAGGCGGAAATCTGCTCCCGTGTCTGCGCTGCAATACCGCCCGAAGGGGTTCGATAATGTTCAATTCCGGGGACTGTGCTGTTCACTTGAATGCTCCTCATAACGCGATTGTACTGTCCTGGCTATATGAAGTGGTGCATTGTCGTCCTGAAATATGGCATCATTGTTGGGGAACAACATTTGAATTATGGGGTGCACATGATCACCTAAAATGTTCACATAATCGTTGGCTGTAACACGGCCTTTGAGAGAAATGATGCGGCCAGCAGAATACCATGGCTGCTCACACCATCAAACTTCCACCTCTATGCTTAACCGTTGGAATGAGGATTGTAGGCTTCTTTTGGTGTTCTCCAGATGTAAACCCGGCCCGATGTTGGAAATAACGAAAACATTGACTCGTCGGACCATGTGACGCGTTTCCACTGATCAGCCGTCCAGAATTTATGCTCCTGACGCCATGTTTTACGCTTCTTTGCGTTGGTTGTCGTCACTAAGCAGCACCTCGTCCATGAATATTCGCTTTATGGAGTTCTCGACGGACAGTGTCGATAGGTATGGGGTCTCGAAATGGCTATTGATCTCTGTAGTCACTTTAGCAGCCGTAGTTTTGTGTTGTTTTTAGACAATTCGTGTTAGCGTAAGACAATCTCTGTCATTTAGTTTTGATTTGCGCCCACGTTTACACGATGATGTCTTTCCATGTTTTCTGTAGGTTGCCATGACTGTTGAAACAATTGCTCTTGAAACAGCCAATGATGTGGCTGTCTTGGTTACTGATGCTCCAGCTAATCGGGCTCCCACAGTCTGCCCTCTTTAACTGCACGTCAACCTCGGTCTCTGAATGCAAATACGAAGTGTGCACTATTCGTAAACAACAACCTGCACTGATGCCTAGTCCGTAGTGAACACGCATAGTCCAGCGCGACACGTGTCTTACCCGTATTGTTGACCATCAAAGATAACCATCCCATTACTACCACTGTTCACATCTTTTGCCTATCCCCTGTAGGTACGCTGTGGCTATCTTTGCTTGCAGTGTGCTTCTGTGTCCTTTGAGTGCATTGCGTGCGACTTAGTAGTCAGTTAGTGTGCGACAGTGCAAGCAGTAGGTCGTCAGTGAACGATGGAATTCACCAATGCAGAAAAAACCGACATCATCGGGTATGGAGAGTGTAAGAAGAATGCAGTTCGTTCTTTGTACGACAAGATATCCCAATACACGTCAACCATCTCGGCAATTATCTACCAGCCTCTTCAACCAGTTACGTAAAATCTGTAGTGTAGCACAAGGACAATGCAACAGAGGGAAACAGGTGACGCCAGCAGAAGGGGAAATTAACGTTCTTGCTGCTGTTGCAGTTGATCCGCACGTTAACTCCATCGCATGAGGAAGTGGCATGAATCAGGGAAGTGTCTACGCATTCTCCTTCGGCATAGGTTCCATCCCTACCACAAATCTCTCCGTCAAAAGCTGCATGAAAACAATTTTGAAATCCTGCCTCGGGCATGGATGTGTGTGATGTCCTTAGGTTAGTTAGGTTTAATTAGTTGTAAGTTCTAGGCGACTGATGACCTCAGAAGTTGAGTCGCATAGTGCTCAGAGCCATTTGAACCATTTTTTGAACAATTTTAAAAGTCGCGTTGACTTCTGTACCTGGGCATGAGGACAGGATACTCCAGATGCATCATGCATCTTGTGTAGTGATGAAGCCACATTTTCTAATAATGGCCAGGTAAACCGCTGAAACTTGCACTATTGGTCTATTGACGCTCCCCGTGGCTTCGGCAGCTGGAACGTCAGCGTCCACATAGTGTAAACGTGTCATGTGGGATAGGGAACCATCAGCTCATAAGGACAGTGAACCCGCACAAGTATTGCATCCTCCTAACAGATCACGAATGCTCTAAGACGGTTCTCTGCAAACTATGAGTATGAGGAATCTGCGGTACCAACACGATGGCTGTTCATCCTATAGTAAGCAGAGTACTACAGTACGTCTTAACGAATTGTTCCCAAATCGTTGGATTGCAGAAAGAGGACCTGAATCTTGGGGGTACCTTTTCCCGGATATGACTCTTGTAGACATTTTTCTGTGAGGAAATCTGGAAGACGCTGTCTAAATAGACATATCTACTACACCTGGTGATATGCAAGGAAGTATTACTGCAGCCTGCTCGGACATCTCCGCTGAAACACTAGCACGTGTGCAGCTGGCTTTGGCGGCTGGTGTGGCCGAGCGGTTCTAGGCGCTACAGTCTGGAACCGTGCGACCGCTACGGTCGCAGGTTCGAATCCTGCCTCGCACATGGATGTGTGTGATGTCCTTAGGTTAGTTAGGTTTAAGTAGTTCTAAGTTCTAGGGGACTAATGACCTCAGATGTTAAGTCCCATAGTTCTCAGAGCCATTTGAACCACTTGCAGCTGTCTTTCCATACCAACTGGAAGCGTATTTTGCCGCTGCCGGTAGTTATTTTGATCATAACCTTTGTTAGTCAATAGTCTCGTTACTGATCAGAATCCACGTAAATACTGTATACATTTGTGTTGTTCTTTAGTGTATGCTACCACAGGTCGTGTACAAATTTCGGTGTGGAAACTTTTCAAACTACGATATCTCGTAAACGACTCACACTAGAATTCTGCAATAAACACCACTAACACTCTAATTTACATTAATTTTAGTTTGTTCAAGTTACAAAAGTGTATGTTAGCAAAAAAATACACTTGAAAAGTATATTACAATCCGTTTACTGGCTAACAGTACGTCCCCTGACTACCAATCCATTCTGCGAAAACTGCATATCAATAGTATTTTCAATTTCCGCAATATGTGCCGTGCGAGTTTTATGTGGTCCATCCAGTATATAAATGAAAAAGCAGACAACTTTGGAAACGCCATGAGACTTTTCGCGGATAATGTTGTATTATGAAGTTGCGACGCTGGAAAACTGTAACGAAATGCACGAAACCTAGTTTACTGCAGCGACTGCCAACTGATCCTCAGCATTAGCAAACGTAACGTTCTGCGAATACACAGGGCTCATTACTGTATGATTACATGATTGCAGAACAATCACCGGGAGCTGTTAGTTCCGAAAAATACCTAGAATCGCAGGAAAGGCAAATTTCAGACTGAGATTCACTAGAAGAATTCTCAGGAAACATAGTCCATCAACAAAGGAGGTAGCTTAACCGTAGAGTACTGAAGGGGTGAGAGAGGGGGGGATGTTAAATTGCTATTAAACCGTCGTAAATTTTACTACTCCAAATTTTGCTGTCAGGAAGTCGTAATTTATATGTTACGTATTAGTCAATTAGCCAATTATAATTATGTTACATACAAAGTAAGTACAATATGTCCTGTCTCATAACCTATAACGACAATTTTACTGCTCAAAATGTTATTGGAAAAGATGTCATAATGTATGTTACGTATGCATTAGTTACAAATTTTTATAATTCCAGACATCTCTCACACAAAACATGACTAAAAGGTTTTCTGCTTTAGATACTATTATTACAATCTAAGCAAGACCTAGCTCGATGTTCTACACAAATTGCTCTTGAGCAGTGGTTACAAAATGTAGTCGCCATTCTTAGTTTCCCCTACGGGCACATTGAGCATACTTGTCTCCCTTTATGTCACAGTAGTTTCTGCTGCTGCTCAGGTGAAGTTTTTCAAGCAAGCTACCCAGTACATTTGCGCCAGAATCAAATGCAGTATCATCCATGTTGCGATAATTTCAGCAGCAAAAGACCAGAGTGGCAGTGAAGTGGTTCAATATGATATAAGCTAACGCTTTTCGAACTGTAGCTGCTTTATATTTCGTCTAAGATGCCTTACTAAACAGTCGTAATATTTACGACAAGAGCACAAGAGTCAACAACAAAGGTACTAAAGAGAAAGTATATGTCATGTGTCGATATTGGCGGGAACTGCGAAGAGATACCAAGTGCAATCGTAAATTTTACGAGGTTTTAGTAATCTAAGGCAAAAAAACGCTCGTTCGACCAATACTTAAATATGGCTCGTCACTCTTGGATTCATACGAGGTAGGATTGATAGAGGAAATAGAGAAGATGCAAAGAGGAGCATTTCGTTAGAGGTTCATTTAATAAGCAGAAAGTGCTGTCATTTACTGTCATGTAAAGTCATTATATGATCAAAACGAACTGCAAAATGATTTAGACAAGATATCTGTATGGCGCAAAAAGTGGCAATTGACTCTAAATCATGAAAAGTGTAAAGTCATCCATATGAGCACTGAAAGGAATCCGCTAAACTTCAGTTACACGGTATGTCACACAAATCTAAAGGCTGTAAACCCAACTAAATGGTTATGGATTACAATTACGAATAACTCAAACCAGAACGAGTACATAGATAATGTGGGGAAAATGTGGTGTGCGTACTGTAAGACCTTCGGTACACACACCATCAGATTATTTGACTTGTCGCTTTAATGAAGTAGGCGAGTGTCAGCAGTATGTCTCGTGGTCTTATCGTGGCGTGTTTATCTTCTGCCGTTAGATCAGATGATAGAAATGCCACTTGCACACTTAGAGTTGCAGATTGATGGTGACCAACTTTAAACAGAACTTGATCAATTTTCACACACGTTTATTAAAATAATAACAAGCATACAAGTTACTTAACTTGGTTCTGGATGCTATTTACAATTGACAATCTGACCTTCCTTTGGTACGTTAATCTTATTCTCACATATATCTCGGATACTTGACAAAAGTGTCTATACAGTTATCTTCATGGCTATGTACAGAAATATGGTAATCTTATTAGGTGCTGACTGAAACTTGACTATAGACTGGTACAAACAAATGTAGAACACGTACAGACTGGTACAGACAAATGCAGACTGACTAATCGGAAGTCTGTACGCTCGTTATAATACCTCACGCGTTCATGTATCACTGCACGAGTGTGATCCGTGAGGAGAAAAGGTTCTACGTAAGCAGCAATCTCATTGGCTGCGTTACATATTAATACGTGGATCGGCGGAAGCAGAATTTGGTCCGTCTCTATGGCAGCGCCATCTCGTAGTGTGGAGACGGACGAGCGCTGTGCCTGCGCTGTTGTGCTTAGCGGGGCGCGCTCTAGTGGGAAAGTTGTGTATGCGCTGACTACACGTAACTATGTACACAACAGAAAATAATCCATAGACTGCGGCAGAACACTTACAAGGTGTAGCATGTCTACTAAACAGGCTGCTTACATTACACTTGTCTGCCATCTTCCGAAGTGCTGCCGCGCGGTGGGGGATCTGCATCGGATAGGATTGACTGAGGACATCGAAAAAGTCGAAAGAAGGGCAGTCTGCTTTGTATTATCGGGAAATAGGGGAGCGAGTGCCACGGATACGATACACACTTGGGATGGCAGTCATTAAGCGTTTTTCGCTGCGGCAGGACCTTCTCATGAGATTTCAATCACCAACTTTCTCCTCACTTTTCTTTGCGCCCATCTGCACAGTAAGAAATTATAATCATCATAAAATAAGAGAAATCAGAGCTTGCATGGAAATATTTAACTGTTTGTTTTTTCAGTGTGCTTTTCTAAAGTAGAAGCAGTAGGTGAAAAGTAGCTCGAAGGTGGTTCGATGAACCATCTGCCAGGCACTTAACTGTAAACTGCGGAGTAGTCATGTACGTGTACATGTAGATGTAGATGTCAGGGAGATGGTCAACCAACTCCAGCTGCAGATGCTGCAAGAGTCAACAAACATATAGCTTCCTCCGACGTATATGTCGTGAAAATACCATGAAAATAAAACTGGAGAGTTGAAATACACACGGAGGGGTACCGACAGTTGTTGTTTCCAGGAGGCACACGTGACTGGCCAGGAAATGGGGACAAGTGACAGTCGTACACAAACTACCCTTCGCCACACACCACAAGGTCGCCTGCGGAGTTTAGGTGAAGATATGCACTGAAGTGACAAAAACCATAGGATACCTCCTAATATCGTCTCGACTTCGTTTTGACTGGCGTAGTGCAGCAACTCGAAGAAGCCGGCCAGTATGGCCGAGAGGTTCCAGGCGCTTCAGTCTGGAACCGCGCGACCGCTACGGTCACAGGTTCTAATCCTGCCTCGGGCATGGATGTGTGTGATGTCCTTAGGTTAGTTAGGTTTAAGTAGTTCTAAGTTCTAGGGGACTGATGACGGTTGGTTGGTTGGTTGGTGAAGGAGACCAGACAGCGTGGTCATCGGTCTCATCGGATTAGGGAAGGATGGGGAAAGAAGTCGGCCGTGCCATTTCAGAGGAACCATCCCGGCATTTGCCTGGAGTGATTTAGGGAAATCATGGAAAACCTAAATCAGGATGGCCGGACGTGGGATTGAACCGTCGTCCTCCCGAAAGCGAGTCCAGTGTCTAACCACTGCGCCACCTCGCTCGGTGGGGACTGATGACCTCAGAAGTTAAGCGCCATAGTGCTCAGAGCTTTTTTTTTTTTTTAACTCGACAAAACATGGATTCAACAAGCCATTTGAAGTTCCCTACAGAAACATTGAGCCTTGGTGCCTCTACAGCCGTTCATAATTACGTAAGTGTTGCAGGTGTAGGATTTTGTGTACATACAGACCATTCGATTATGTCCAATAAATATTCAGTGGGATTCATGTCGTGCAATCTCGGTGGTCAAATCATTCGCTCGAATTGCCCAGAATGTTCTTCAAATCGTGAACAACTGTAGCCCAGTGAAAACGCTGTCTGGGGACATGAAGTCTGAATGCAAATAGCTGAACATAGCCATTTCCACTCAATAATCGGTTCAGCTGGACAAGGTAAATGAAATGATCGTATGGCATTGTTGGCCGGGAGGCCCCATTCGGGGGAGTGCGGCCGCTGTATTGCAAGTCCTTTTTAGTTGACGCCACTTCGGCGACTTGCGAGTCAATGATGATGAAAAAGATGGTGGACACACAACACCCAGTGCCCTGCCGGGAATCGAACCCGGCCCCCCTGTGTGGAAGGCAGCAACGCTACCGGTATGCTACGGAGGCAGACAACTGGATGAAGTGACTCAATCCATTCTATGTAAAAACAGCCCACACCTCTATGAAGCCACCACCAGTGCACAGTGCCTTCTTTACAACCTGGAACAATGGCTTCGTGGGATGTGCGCCACACTTGAACACTACCATCAGCTGTTACAGATATCTGACCAGGCCACTGTTTTCCTGTCGTCTGGGGTCCATCCGATGTGGTCACGATCCCAGGACAGGTACTGCTGTAGCAGAGGCACCTGCGTCTGCTTCCATAGCCCATTAATGCCAAATTTGGCCACACGGTCTTAACAGACACGATCGTCGTACGTCCCGCATTGATTTGTGCAGTCGTCATGTGACTAAGGCCTCCTGTCGGGTAGACCATTTGCCGGGGGCAAGTCTTTCTATTTGACGCCACCTTGGCGACTTGCGCGTCGATGGTGATGAAATGATGATTGGGACAACACAACACCCTGAGCGGAGAAAAACTCCGACCCAGCCGGGAATCGAACCTGGGCCCATATGATTGGCATTCTGTCGCACTGACCACTCAGCTACCGGGGGCGGACATTTGTGCAGTTATTCTCACACAGTGTTGCTTGTCTGTTAGCACTGACAACTCTAAACAAACGATTCTGCTCTCAGACGCCAAGTGCAGTCCGTCAGCCACTGTGTGGCAGGTGTAGCCTGAAATTTGGTAGTCTCGGCACACTCTTGACTCTGTGGATGTCAGAACATTGAATTGCCTAACAATTTCCTAAACAGAATATTCCATACTTCTAACTCCAACTGCACATTCTGCTTTGAGAGTCTTAATTCCCGTCGTGCAGTCATGATCACATCGGAAACCTTTTCACATGGATCAGCTTCGCCTATGCACTGCCCTCTTATACCTTGCGTACGCGATACTACCGCCATCTGTATATGTGCGTATCGCTATTCCATGCCTTTCGGCACCTCAGTGCAGATGTAGAGAAATGCGCTGCTTCCTGGACTCGGGTAGGCGCACTGGCCGCCTGATCGACTCCGTCCAGCGGATTACCGTCGTCGGTCGGTGTGCCGGCCAGCCCGGATGTGGTTTTTAGACGGTTTTCGACATCCCGCTAGTTGAATACCGGGCAGGTCCCCACGATCCGCCTCAGTTACACGACTCGCAAACATCTGAACACGCTCGCACTATTCCATTCATTAGACTCGACGCAGACAGCAGGGGTACACTAATTTCGTCCCGGGGGGTACGGGGTGGCGGCGGGAAGGGCATCCGGCCACCCCTTTCCACTAACCTTGCCAAATACGTTCCCAACAAACTTCCTGGAAGATTAAAACTGTGTGCCGGACCGAGACTCGAACTCGGGACCTTTGCCTGTAAAGTTTGGAAGGTAGCAGGCGAGGTACTGGCAGAAGTGAAGCTGTGAGGACGGGGCGTGAGTCGTGCCTGGGTAGCTCAGTTGGTAGAGCACTTGCCCACGAAAGGCAAAGGTCCCGAGTTCGAGTCTCGGTCTGGCACACAGTTTTAATCTGGCAGGAAGTTTCATATCAACGCACACTCCGCTGCAGAGTGAAAAATCTCGTTCTGGACGTTCCTAACAATACGGACCCTGCGTCAGCGCGGGACATGGCACCGGTGAAAGAAAGTGCAGATGTAGAGAGTAGCTAAACAGAAAACTTATGTCTGATAGATGCACTGTGCTTGACACCAGTGTGTTTGTTGGACAGTGGGGCGGCCCAAGAAGAAGCTGTCTGTGCCGCAGCTGCTGATGCTGCTCAACCAGCTGGCGAGTGAGGGCGCGCAGACTGCCGGGGCCCGGTCGCAGCGCGTGCGCTTCGGCTTCAGCCGGCGGCGGCGCGTCCAGCAGCAGTGAGCCGCCACCCGCAGCTGCCGCCTGGAGCCTCCGCCTGGGCCGTCTGCACCTGCCTGTCTGCTCGCTACGTGTCGCCACCTCACCTCGCCTCAACCTACCCCGCCACTACGAGCCGTCCGCGCTCTCTCGTCCGTCTTGCTTCGGCGTCTCGTATCTACAATGCAAGTGTCCCACTCTCTCGTCACGGAATGTATAAGCTGTGTTAACGACCATGTGCACTTAAATACAAGCCTGCGCCGTGAAGTGCATTAAAGTGTTGTTGGAAACTTTATTTCAAGGTTCCTTTCCTTCCACATCCTCAATGCCTTTTTTCCCTGCTGAAAGCTGTGGTTCTACTACACAGCCAAATTTTGGTACATCTACTCGTATATTACCAAACAGTTAAGGACACTAGGAACTTCTCAAGTATAGAAATATGGAATTTTTTGCAACATTATCAAATGGTACAGTTTTTTCTCATTACAATGGTATATACTTTATTGGGTTTAGAATGATAATTGACAGCAATACAATAAATTTTAGAGGCATGCTTACGCATGCTACCATGCACATTTTATTTCAATTATAGCAAACCATTGGTATTTGACAAAAAAAAAAGATTTGCTTCCAGCAAAACTGTTTGGAATACGAGGTATGTCCACAAAGAAAGTTACATTTGCTATTATAAAACAAACGTGTACAGATACGGAAAAAATATTTATTGCACAAAAATCTGCAATTGTTAAACTACTTTACTACGTAGCTTCCGAAATTTTTTAGGCACTTGTCATAGCTTGGCACAAGTTTCTGTATGCCTTCTTCATAGAATGTTGCCACCTGTGTAGTCAACCATGTTGTAACATGGTCTTTCAGCTCGTCATCATCGTTGAAGTGTTGACCATGAAGGACAGAATTTAGGTGTAAGAAGAGATGAAAGTCGCTAGGAGCGAGGTCCGGGCTGTATGGAAAATGGTTGAAATGGCTCTTAGTACTATGGGCCTTAACATCTGAGGTCATCAGTCCACTAAACTTACAACTACTTAAACCTAACTAGCCTAAAAACATCACACACATTCATACCCGAGGCAGGATTCGAACCTGCGACCGTAGTAGCAGCACGGTTCCAGACTGAAGCGTCTACAACCGCTCGGCCACAGCGGCCGGAGAGTGTATGGAGGATGATCAAACGCGTCCCAGTGAAATTCCCGTAAGAGTTGTTTGGCCACATTCGCCGTGTGAGGTATGCCATTATCGTGGAAAAAAACAGCACTTTTTGAAAGTAATCCTCGGCGCTTGTTCTGTATTGCGCGGCGCAATTTCTTAATGGTCTCGCAGTAGCTGTGTGCATTGATTGTTTGGCCTTGTGGTAAGAAATCAATTAGCAAAATGCCTTTTCTGTCCCAAAAAACGGTGCAAATGACTTGTCAAGGTGTCAAGATTTGCTTAGGCTTAACCTTCGTTGGGGATGAAGTGTGCCTCCATTCCATTGATTGCCGTTTTGTTTCAGGTGTGTCGTACGATACCCAAGTGTCATCCCCCGTGACTATCCGAGAAAGAAAACCATCTCCTTCTTCATTGCAGCGTGTCAAAAACTGAAGTGCACTGCCCATCCATTGTTTTTTATGTTGTTCAGTAGTATTTTGGTCACCCAATGTGAGCAAGACGTTCGAATTTTCAGTTTTTCATTAACAATTTCAGGAATTAGTGAGATTTTCGGAACTTCCATAGCAAGGAAACTAAGTGTAAACTTACGGTTGTGCTTAATCTTCTCTTCAATTGTGTGAACCAGTTCACAAACGGACGTCCACTTCGTTCTTCATCGTGCACTTGATCACGTCCTTCGTTGAACAGTCTCACCCAGCTTCTAACCATTGAATCGCTCATAGCATTTTCTCCGTAAACCTCGCAGATTTGCCGATGAATTCCCTTTGGTTTAACTTTCTTTGCAATTAGGAAACGACCACATATCTGATTTCACACGCGGCGGCACTTTCAATTATGGCTGACATTATATAGAAGCACTACAAAGCACACGTCGGCAGCAGCGATCTGAAAATGGCGTACATGTCTTCTCCTCGAGTCAGAGTAACTGCCGCGCATGCTCGGAACTGCGATCGTAGCGCTGCCGCGGATGGAAATAGAAACGGAACTTTCTTTGTGGACGACCCTCGTGTATTGTATATGTTGGTAACAATGGTGATTTCCAAAACCTGAAAAGATCATCTTTGCTCTTGTTTATGTTGGTTTTGGTCAAGTGTTTTGTTTACACCGTACTGAAAGTTTGTTGTTTAACAAGGGGAGGCCACGACATTGGGATTACGTATTTACTTCAGACTTTGTACACCTTTAGTAGGCCATTAAAACAACGTAATCTGCAAGCACTAAGGTGTATTATTCTGGTAATTCCGAGAAAATCGCAAGAAAAGTTTTACGCGTTTATTATGTGACTGATCTATGCGTGTGAAGGTGCCGGTTGCAAGAAGTCAGCTTGGTCAAGTGGTTAGCCGGCACGCTAGCTACGCGTGTTCGGTCACAGGGTTAGCGGGCCTCTGTAATAAAAAGCTGAGTGAATGGATCAACGAGGAACTAGAACAAGGTACAGGGGGCGTCCGCCCCGAACAAATACAACGACAAATAACTAACAAAACTGGAATAATTAAAAAAGTGGTCAGCGTCCTCGCTTTGCAAAAGGGTTGAAGACGACGCGACGGCTCGTATCGTCACGACATTCGTTAGCTGCAGTATTCGAAGAACAGGGAGTCACCTTCGTTTTTGTAGTATAAGTGTAAATTCTGTGCTATTAAAAAAATGCACTTAACACTATTCGTTCTTTAAAGGACTTTTCTGTACTTAACATTTCTCACAAATTACACACATCAAAAAAGTTTTGCATCATCCCGGTTCCCAGAACTCCTGAAGATAGACTTTGACTGCGGATATTGTGTCACAGACACAGTCCCTTTGATTGTGCAGCGATGTCACTAAACCCGCCCAAAGATGTAAACAAACATGCATGAGCAGCGCCTATTAGACAGAGTGGGTCCGACAGCCGATCAGTTCCGGTCATTCCACCAGGAAGGAGGTACACGGCTCGTGTTGTCTGTAGTTCAACCATGCCTAGACGGTCAATACTGCAGTTCCATCGCGGTCGAATTGTTACTTAGTGCCAGGAAGGACTCTCAACAAGGGAAGTGTCTAGGCGTCTTGGAGTGAACCAAAGCGGTGTTGTTCGGACATGGAGGAGATATAGAGTGACAGGAACTGTCGACGACATGCCTCGCCCAGGCCACCCAAGGGCTACAGCTACAGTCGATGACCGCTACCTATGTATTATGGCTCGGAGGAACCCTAACATGTTGAATAATGGCTTTCGTGTAGCCACAGGACGTCGTGTTACGACTCAAACTGTGCGCACTAGGCTGCATGATGCGGAACTTCACTCCCGACGCCCATGACGAGGTCTATCTTTGGAACCACGACTCCATGCAGCGCGGTACAGATGGGTCCAACAAACATGCCGAATGGACCGCTCAGGATTGCCATCACCATCTCATCACCGATGAACGTCGCATATGCCTTCAACCAGACAATCGCCGGACACATGTTTGGAGGCAACCGGACCAGGCTGAACGCCTTAGACACACTGTCCAGTGAGTGCAGCGATGTGGAGGTTCCTGATGTTTCGGGGTGGCATTATGTTGGGCCGACATACGCTGCTGGTGGTCATGGAAGGTGCCGCAACGGCTGTACGATACATAAATGCCATCCTCCGACCGATAGTGCAACCATATCGGCAGCGTATTGGCGAGGCATTCGTCTTCATGGACGACAATTCGCGGCCCCACCGTGCACATCTTGTAAATGACTTCCTCCAGGACCGGGCGGTATGGCCGAGCGGTTCTAGGCGCTTCAGTCTGGAACCGCGCGACCGCTACGGTCGCAAGTTCAAATCCTGCCTCGGGCATAGATGTGTGTGATGTCCTTAGGTTAGTTAGGTTTAAGTAGTTCTAAGTTCTAGGGGACTGATGAACTCAGATGTTAAGTTCCATAGCGCTCAGAGCCATTTGAACCATTTGAACTTCCTCCAGGATAACGACATCGCTCGACTAGAGTGGCCAGCATGTTCTCCAGACGTGAACCATATCGAACATGCCTGGTATAGATTGAAAAGGGCTGTTTATAGACGACGTAACCCACCAACCACTCTGAGAGATCTACGCCGAATGACAGTTGAGGACTGGGACCATCTGGACCAAGAATGCCTTGAACTTGTGGATAGTACGCCACGACGAATAAAGGGCATGCATCAATGCAAGAGGACGTGCTACTGGGTATTAGAGGTACCGGTGTGTACAGCAACCTGGACCACCACCTCTGAAGGTCTCGCTGTGTGGTGGTACAACATGCAATGTGTGGTTCTCATGAGCAAAAAAAGGGGGCAAATGATGTTTATGTTGATCTCTGTTCCAATTTTCTGTACAGGTTCCGGAACTCTCGGAACTGAGGTGATGCAAAACTTTATTTGATGTGTGTATTACAAGACTGAGTGAACAGATCGCTCATTTACAACATAGTGCTCCCCGTCTGGACACTATAACTCATAAATGACAGTTATTAAGTAAGAGGTTATGTAATAGAGCTTCTTTTGTTCTGGGCCTAGACCACTGTCGTCAGGGCCCTTCTCCTCTGGAGTCCAGAGCATCCACAAAGCGCGACTGTATAGCGTAAACGCCTTCTCCATCGCTAGCAGAGACACTCGCTCGTCCCCGCGTCTTGTTGATGCAAAGTACTCCCATTTAGACATTCACATCTGCGCATTAATCCAACAATCGCGCGCCCAGTGTTCCCTTATTCCTACATTACTAATTAAAACCATGTTTCCCCACCGACATCTTTTATCCTTTTAGTAGAAAGAAGTGAGGCAGTGTAAATAGCAACATTCACCACTACATGATGATGATAATGATGATGATGATGATGATGATGTTGATATTTGGTTTGTGGAGAGCTCAACTGCGCGGTCATCATCGCCCATACAAATCCCCAATCTGTACACAGTCCAATATAGCCACATTCACGAAATGGTAGTGGAATGATGAGGACAACACAAACACCCAGTCCTCGGGGAGAGGAAATCCGCAACCCGACCGGGAATCGAACCCAGGAACTCGTGTACCGCTGCAGATCCCTCCATCGAAGTGAAATATGTGTAAACTAACTTACGTAATGAAATATCGTATCTGATAGCTTTGACCATTTGATAAACTATTATCGTTTCTACATCAAGTTGCCTGGGGACCGAACCGTATTTTATTTCTCTCTATAGTGAAATGCATTCGTTCAGGTATCCTAAGTCAGTCATTTTTGTTAACAGCCAATAGTAAGTGTCAATATCTATATTTCCACTAAGGACAATAGTTATTTTATGATAAGCTTAACTGATTGAAAGATATGGTCACCTTTTCACGCCCCTGTTCTTTCTCAACAATCCACGTTTCACTTGTTAATGAATTTTCCTTAAAACAAACGACTGTCATAACTTAGTAAAAGAGTTTGACTTACTTGTACCAGTAATTTCTTTTGCTTATAAATGAATGCGTGCTCGTAAAAACCAATGTGAACCATTTGATATGTCTTCTCAAACTTTGACTTGTCTATATTAATGTTTATTATTAATAGTCTCGAGTGATTCGTTCGTAACAGTATACACGTAGTTTTCTCAAGCCCCTTAAGAAATAAAAATTTAAACCTTTATTTACTGTAAGGAGTTACATGCCGACATTCCAATCTATCTTCCTCTACGTCTTCAAATTTCAGATTTACGTTCATTCAACATGTCAGGAAAACGAAGGTTCAAAGAATCAGCAGTGGTCAAGTAAGTCCACATGCTTTAAACTATGCTTGTCTATACTAACTGCGCTTTCTACTAATCGTCTGCACAGATACTGCTGTTGTATTTCCGATTCAAGTGTTTCTTTTTTTTTTTTTCTTCCCTACCAAAAACGGTTTACGTCATTACTTCTCTAGATTGACCCGACCATAGACTAGAATTGAAACGTTCCCTTAGAATAATTATGAATGACTGTGCTTAAACTGACACACAATATTTTTAGCGCCACGCAATCTGACTTTCAAAAATCCCTACAACAGAATGGCCTGACTCACATTAACCTATACCTTTCACAAATCACTTACCTCACAAAAATCTTCGTTACTCGAACTACTGCAATACAGCGAGCGCCACTACTGCCAGCGAAATAAAAGATTCAAACTACTGAAGGCACTAACTACTGATAGGCATAGTTAGCAAATGAAAGATTTTGATAGAGAACAAACAATGTATTTACCTTAATAGTGTTCAAAAGTCATAATATATATAGCAGTTCATGACATCCATTCTTACAAATGTACTGTTTCTGATGGACACACGTCCAGATCATCCGCTCTCAAAAACCCGCCATCTCACTTCCCCACATCCACCACTGCTGGCGGCTCACCTCCAACTGCGCAACGCTACGCGCTGCTAACATCCAGCTGCCCAACACTACAATGGCAGACAACAATGCAAACCAGCCACAGACTGCACACAGCACAGTCAGTGATACTCATACAGAGCGCTACCTAAACAGCAATGCTCCCCACAAAAAATTTTACAAATTGTTTTGGACACTGGCCAATACATATTTGTTAAAATTTTTTCGCAATTACAATAACAAAGAAATCAAATGTACACACTTATTGATACAATGTTGGTCAAAAGCTAAAATTTTCTCACAATCCATAAAGACAGTCCTGATCGTTCATCACAGTAAAATTGCAGTGTTTTTCTCAAAGTCTAAGCAGTGAAAGAAAATGCACACGAATGTCGTGGATTTCCATGCAGTCTTGAAGAAGTAGTGTTGTCCTTCCAGCGGAAAGACAGTGCTGACTCTTGACATGCAGACAGGTAATGGGCCACAACAGAGCAAACCCACAGCAGAGTCAGTCGAAGGTTTGAAGAATATTGGTAGGTAGGTCATCAAAGAACAGACCCACTGTAGTCCTGGTAGAGATTACGGTATTGGTGGGTCGCCAGAGGTGCAGACCCACTGCAGTCCTTGTAGAAATAATGGTATTGGTGAGTCATCAAAGGTGTAGACCCACTGTAGTCTTTGTAGAGATGGCTAGCAGCCATCCGTTGCGACTGTGCAGGTGCACAATCACCATCGATGAGTCTTGCGGAGAATATAGAAAGTCCATAAACCACCACTTGTGCATGCACCAAGTTTTTGGAATTGTCCTTAGAAGTGTTGCAGACAATATAGCAAGTCCATAAACCACCACTTGAGCACTCACAAAAAATTATTTTTTTTGAAACGGCCTTAGAACCAGCAATGCTGTTAACCAGTCCCTTGCTGAATTATCAACACACGTGCAAACACTAACGGTCCCAACTTCTCACATATTGTGCATATACTATGACCAACAGAAACGTGTGCACTGAAATGAATGCTTACAAGTTACTTAATTTGACGAACTGGTGTCAATTACAATTTTATAACATGAGAATACAATAACAAAGGTACAAAATACATCATTATAGAACATAACAATACAGATAACATTTGTAGTAATATGGGCTTTACAAAAGAATAGAAATAAACATATACATCAGTGTTACAGGAATTATGACATAAGTAAATACATAAAAGATCAGAATAACTTTCAAAACAACTTCACACATGAGCATTGAAACAAAACATAATAAATAATGTCTAAACATCTTTACAAAGTAAATAACATATTATAAATGCAAATTATATTTGAGGATAACAGTATTCCTCATCATAGTGAATGTAGCTGAGTATTAGAAAAATTCTACAACAAAAATCTTATTAGCTAAACGCATAAAGACAGGAAAAACACAAATCAACAAGGGTACACAAACATATAGCGGAATAACATAAAAGGAAAGAACAGGGTTCGTTTTACTGCAGTATTTTGCAAACAAAACTTTCTTTACTTCTTGGAGATCTCCCTTCATTCATCATTATTCCGAAAAAGTCCTCTCTATACCTGCTTTCTGTATTCTATTCATATTTCTTTCAAAATAATTATTTCTCAGTGTACAATACTCACTTTGGCCCAGATCTTTTTCATATAACTTCTCAATGCATTCTTTCCCTATTTTCCATAGTTAGTTTCTTATATAGTCTACCCCCTCTTAAGCTAACTTAAATCTACTGAGCTCATATATATATACTAAGGGACGAGGCAATGCAGCAGTACAAAACAATTAACACAAACAGCAATGACAAAAAATGCAAATTGGCAAAGCAAGCAGCAATATACACAAATTAGCAAAGAAAATGCAACATTATCACTAATATGAGCCAATGTGCAGCAAAAAGAAAAATAAATCAGTAGTAAAACTGGCATAACAGAGTAATACAAAGCGAAGTTCAGTAGCACTATGCCTGGTAAACAGCAGCAGCAAATGCAACAACTTATATCTAAACATGACAAAGCTCAAGCAGAAAAAATAGTACACTAAAGACAACAATGCAGATAAGGTAAATGTCTAGTCACATCTTAATGTCTATGTTATTAAAGTGGTGCACCTCAAAAACTTATTCTACAAAAAATTACCAAGTACTTGAAAAGAAAATTATGTATTCAGTTACTGTTATTAGTCCCTTCTTATTGTTCTTTCCTTTCCAAGTGCTCCTTTTTCGAAGAATGTGGATCATAAAATTATTATTTAATAGATCTGTTGACAGAAAGTGTTCACATTAGCAAATGCATTTAAATTTATTTTATAAAACCAATGCTGCAACACAGCTGGAAATCAGATATCAAATGCAATAAGCAACTATGTACAAAGCATAAAAACATTATTCAATAGCCATGTGGCATTTCACAAGTCAGTAAAAAAATCTCTCAACTAGCAAGACAATAGATGTAAAATGTTTCTCATCATTTCCTTAGGCATTTTAGTAAATATCATTAATTAAGAGCTCCACAGTGTAATAATTTGTTTTCAAGTTTGGACGTGTCATATTTGGGATGCTTTCTACAAAGAAATGTCAATAGTGAGGGTCATGGCCTCTTTTTTTCTCCACCTGTGCCTCTGAAAGGCACACACTAATGGCTTTTTTCCAGGCGACTGTCACGCAGCTGGGTGCTTACAGTGACCTACCTTCCTTACCGAAATATTTACGACATCAGTTTCCGCTACAGTGACAGTTTGATACAAATAAAATTTCACAGGTCGAAATATTTGAGTTACAAATCTGTAGAAACAAAATGCTATAAATATAACAGTATCCAAAAAAATTTTCTCCCGCATTGTGATACATTCACGCATTTACACACATTTCATAACTCTTAAAGTACGATTCTTGGTTTCCAACATCATTTTCATAAATCAGTGTCCCTAACCCCTACTCCTTATTCCTTACCTTATTACACATATACATATTCATCAACACGTCTTCAATATTTCCTCATAATAAATACAGAGCATAATCAGATTCCTCATATAGCATCATCTGATTGATCATAAACATACCCCAACAGCATAATACACATCGTCATCGTAATAACAACATCATAACACCTCAGTGAAATCTCAAAATCGTCGTAGCTTCCTCCAATAATTTCAAAACCTAAAAAAATTCTCTGCTCATTTCAATAGTGTCATCTACCTCAAATGTACTTTAAAAATCATGATCCCATACCAAATACATCATTCAAAGCTCTCATAGTATCACAATGGTTCTGAAAAAATATGAACAGTTCACAAAGTACAGACGAAACACAATTTCATAAGTGTGAAGTTATCCAACTGTGTAATTGCGTAAATATCTGTCACTGACGTAGTAAAAAAATTGTTGTTTCTCTGTTAAATAATCAGATAGCTGTGTAATTCAGTGTTAGAAAAATATGGTACCGATGTGTAAAGTTGTATAAGCAAATACCATATTAGCTAGGGCTCCTTGTGCTTGCCAAACACATGGTACACAAAGTAAGCGTGTACCCCCCTAAGGATTAATGTAATTATACCCTCAGGTGTTACAGATTAGAGCAATGGAATGAAATGTATCACAGAAAACTTTTTTTGTAATTCAAAAATCTTTGAAAATAAATGTTTTAAGTACAAGATTAATCACTCAAATGCGTGTTCTATAGCGCTAAATTATGCATCGTGTTGTAACATAATCTCTGTCATTACTTAAGGGTAAAAAATGTGCCAAATGTCGTAATTATCGTCGTCCGTAAGCAAAGTTCTGTGGAAGTCAATGTACTTACCTCGTAACAAACAAAATGCGAAATGCTATGCGTATAGATATTGTAGTTATTATGTACAATACCGTGATCAAGAAAGTACTACACTGTAACATATTGTTGTGCTACAAAAAAGGTTGTCTCATTGTAGCTATATCACAAAAGTTACTACTAAAACATGTTTTACTTTCCAGAATAATACATAAAAACTGTGCAGATATAAAACAGATACACCGCAAAAGCAACAATGTAAATTGTGTCACACATTAGTAGCATCGTGATATAATCGTGTAGCTGTCAAAGAAACCAAATGCTAAGTCATCTTTAATCTCACAGAAAGTATTTCAAATAAAGAATGTCTTTTCAAGTAAACCAAAATGTTGCATTAAAATCTCATTAGCAGTATATGTTCTAAGTATGTAAGCCTTATAGTCGTTACGTAATCGTGCAATTAACAAGCAAGAATGTACACACATGATAACACTGTGTCCTCTGTTCACTATAACAATGCATTCGTAATTTCTGTCTAAATAACTTTCATAGGTTCTTGCCTGCATAGTTGACTTCAAAACATTGTTGTATGTTAACAGTTTCTAAGTGTGACAAACCGTACCAGAAACATGAAAAGTTTTATGGGAAAGACAAAATTATAAAGCAGATTATCTTTCAATAAACGGTTTTACATGTGAAATATGGTGTAACCCTTTACCTTTCTTAGTACAAAGAGTTTCAACTTCAACGCAATTATCATGTGGTATACATCGGTAAGGAATGCTAAAATTTTTCTCAAGGTTAGCTTCTATGTTATTTTTCTCTGAGCCAGCCAGCGCATGTGCCTGCCTGTGGTGCAAGTCATTGTCTGTCTCTTTGTTGGCGCGCGTCGTTATTAGGAGTAGGAGACATAACTTTTACAAATTCAGCATGTCGAGAGGGCCCTGCCCTGTTTGAATCCCGCCAGTTCTGATGCAATTCAGGTCTGTCGTTATGATTATATCGTCTGTCGTCATGTCGGTAGTTCCTGTAGTTTCTTTCTTGTCGGTTATGTGGTGGAGAATTTCTCCCTGAATCATAACTGTGCGCTGGACCGTTGCGTCTGAAGTTATTCTGTCTCCCTTGATAATAATAGTTCTGGTTGCCATATTGTCTGTTTCTATGATTGTCTCTGTCATATTCATTACTACAGAAATGTGATCTTTCTCTGTAACTATTACTCTGCCATTGGTTATCATATTGGTGGTGTCTGTTTTGGTCACGATTTACGTTGTAAGAATAACCTTGTCGTGTCCAGTTATTATTTCTTTCATCGCGGAATTGTGACGGATGTGACCTGCAATTGTTGTGCTCCTGTTTTCGCGTTCCGCGATTGTCAGTGTCGATTTCCAATTCTTGTAACAGTCCCTGAAAAGCTTCAATGTCCTCTTTGCAACGTCCTGCCAAAATAATATGTCGTAAATGTTCAGGTTATTTGATTAAGCAAATGCGGATGAGTTCTGAGGGGCTGTATGGGTTTGACAGGTACTGATTGTTGTGCAACATGTCTTCAAAATATTTCACAAGACTGAAAAATTCAGATTTTTCGCAATGTTTCATCATTATGATGCTATGTTTTTACTCAGTCTTGTGTAGCTTGAGACCAATACGCTGAGAGGAAGGCATGATAAAATTCTCCTTCACTCTGGCAATGATGAATGACCGATCGCATTCTTACAGCTGGTTAATTCTCTAAATAGCCACACATAAATTCTAATCTGTGCTCTAATGACCAGTTGGGAGGAAAACAATGATAGAATTGATGAAGCCACACTTGTGGATGAATGTCGTTGCCGGAATTTTTAAATGTTTTGAATTTACGTGTAGTAATGAACAGCTTATAGTCAAAATCATCATGTCGGCGAGTCGCATGTCGGTCATTGTTACTTCGTTTCGGCGGTTCCATCTCAAAATTCGGTGTACCTTGCCAATTTCTTTCATAATTTCCGAAGTACCCCGTGTTTTTATTTTGTGGCTGTTCCGTATTTCTATCCCCCTCTTCCCGTATTGGAGCGCGAGTGTCCTATGAAACACGTAATTCTTGTATTACCTGTGTCAGCTTCCCGGATTTATCTTTGGTGTTGCATATTAATTTGATTCTGATTTTGTTTGAATTTCCTAATTTGTTCGCACTCTTCTGTGTCATTAAAGACTACCTGTTTTGTGTCATTCAGATTATTATCTACCTTCGTAGATAAATTATTTAGCTCATCCGAAAGTTCAACTACTTTCTCTGATAATGAACTAATTTCCTCCAAGTGTCTTTTTGAACCAATTTTCAGAGTATCTACTGTGTCCTTTAAATTTTCCTGAGTTTTTGCAAGTTGCGTAACCAAATGGGTAGATGCAACTGAGTCAATTTTAGCTTGCAAGGTCTCATGATTTTCATGAACAATAGTTTGCAGTTCTTTTATGGCTGCATCGTGATTCTGTAATGCATTTTCATGCCGCAAAAAAATAGATGAAAATGCTAACAAATTTGTGTTTTTACATCATTACACACTTTTTGACATTTCGATTCAATGTTATGTAACTCAGTAGTTAAATCTTCACGTGTTTGTTCAAGTGTGGTGTCTAACTTCAGAAGATTTTGTTCCATTGTGTCTAACTTTTGAAGCTTTTGCTGTGTTTGTCTCTGATTTTGTTCCATTGTGTCTAACTTTTGAAGCTTTTGCTGTGTTTGTCTCTGATTTTGTTCCATTTGTTGCATTAATTGCAATAATAATGTATTAGTGTCTGGAATCTGTTTCTCTATGCTTTTTGGCAGTGCATTTTCACCGGCAACATTCACATTTTGACAAGCAGAAAATGTGTCTTGACTCAATTGAGAAAACGGTTAGGATCCAAAACTTGAGTCTACAGTATCTGCAATATTGTGTTCTGTCATTTCGGATTCCTGAGGCGAGCTGTTGCCGACCGATCGATCGATAATACTTCCCTGTTCACTACTTTTTTCACTGTCTACACCATTATTTGCCGCCCGCTCCATTTCCCTATGCACAATTACCAAATTACTACTTTGAATGTCTGTTAATTCATTACACAGTGGTGCTGATAAGCTATGCTTGTCGTCACTATTATTTCTCAGTTTACTTTGGTGCCTAGTATTACGTTTTTCACACGCCATTATTGTCACAATATTTCACACGATAACACAGAAAAGCACAATTTGAAGAGCAAAAATAAGAGAACACATTAACATAGCACTGAAAATAATATCTAGTTAATTGCAAGCACAGCTGCAAAATACTTGGTGCAAATCTACATGCATGCCACAACTGTTTTACTCTACAACAATGAAAGACTGCAACTACAAAGGAGATTCTCTCAACAATTATGTGCTAGCAATAAATAAAAGCTACGCTAATTACACAAACTACAAGAAAAAATCAGAAGATTCCAGTGAGGTATCCTGGCAGGGTCGCCACATGAAACGTTCCCTTAGAAAAATTGTACATGACTGTGCTTAAACTGACACACAATATTTTTAGCGCAACACAATCCGGCTTTCAAAAATCCCTACAAGAGAATGGCCCTGACTAACATTAACCTATACCTTTCACAAATCACTTACCTCACAAAAATCTTTGTTACTCGAACTACTGCAATATAGCGAGCGCCACTACTGCCAGCTAAATAAAAGATTCAAACTACTGAAGGCACTAACTACTGATAGGCATAGTTAGCAAATGAAAGATTTTGATAGAGAACAAACAATGTATTTACCTTAATAGTGTTCAAAAGTCATAATATATATAGCAGTTCATGACATCCATTCTTACAAATGTACTGTTTCTGATGGACACACGTCCAGATCATCCGCTCTCAAAAATCCGCCATCTCACTTCCACACATCCACCACTGCTGGCGGCTCACCTCCAACTGCGCAACGCCACACGCTGCTAACATCCAGGATGCCCAACACTACAATGGCAGACAACAATGCAAACCAGCCACAGACTGCACACAGCACAGCCAGTGATTCTCATACAGAGCGCTACGTGGCGTTACCAATAAGAAAACCTAAACAGCCTACTTACAGAATTTCCGCTATATGGGTTTGCCTATCCTTTCTCTCATAACTCTGTATCAAGCTGGACACACTCCATCTTAAAACTTACAGTTGTGTGCCCAACTTCTGACATTTTTCCTTTACAGCTACTAGAGGTGAGGTTTCCTCCTTGGTGTATTGACTACACTAGGCTATATAAAAAACACCAGTTTCCTGCCTCCTTCCTTTACATCACCTCCTTACACTTCCAAGTCATTACTGCTACATTTCGTACTGAGCGTTTCCTCTCATTTACCTGTCTTTATCAATTTTTCATCAACAACTTTTTTTGTTTCTAGGTTATAACATTTGGATACGTTTGTTTTTATCGATCTACACACGGTTACAGATCGTTTACTTCAACAAAAACAGGTCAAAAAGAAAAACAAAACCATGGTAGTGAGGTAATCAATTTGTTTCCTGTTTTGTCTCTTTACACCTACGCTCATCGTATATTTTACCAATTAACTTCTAATTTTCAGTTGAGCATAATGTTATACTTATTATTAATCGCTATTTCTTATCTTTCAATAGTTATAAAATATAAAACCTTTAGTTAATATCTCATTGATGCCCACCGTTTGCGCTGAAATATGTAATATATTCATCACTATTACGTTTTGATTATACATATGTCAATATTCGTTCGAGCACTAACGTGCTCCTGGAAGCTAGCGTGAATTTTTCTTCTTAAATTTCTCTCCTCATTCGTCTATTACTTCATTAACACTTTCTCGTATGGTATACGGCTACTGTCATCTGTCGTCGCAACGGCCAAGCCGTTTTAAGTTCTATGCATTTTGATCTCATGCATTTGTTTGTATGCCATTTTTTTCAGTGTTAGCATATACACATTTCCTTCACCCGCTGTCCAACTGACGTTACTAACATGTGCTTCTCTCCCCACCATAAACACTTATACCGTTTACTGTGAGTCAAAAAATAAAAAAAAAAATCATGTGTTCCGACGTCGAGTGTGTGGTACCACACATCTTACTCATAACCTCTTGGCTTTTTCTGTGAAATCAGGCTGTCTTTACCACTACGTGGACCGGATAAAGAAGGGTAAATATATGAAGAGGGAAGATAGAATTGGTACTAGTGTTGGAAAAGAAAGAAAGTCAGAAATAAGAAAAAGGCGCATCAACGTAGAAGAACGAAAGAAGATAGATCGTAAAGACAGATTCCTTTCCATCCCTTTCTCTGGATAACCCACCCTGATGAGTACTGCACCGTAGTGCCGGAGGACGAAATGCTTTAAGGCTCTCTGCAGAACAGACTCATCATGGCTTTACTCGTACAGGCCCCAAAAGCTGATCCCGACATACTTCTGTGGTTAGCCAATAGAGACATATTCACCACACATCATATGTGACTCAGTTGTAGTGATATTTCTAAACGGCAGTGTAAATCAGATAACATCAGACGGAAAATATGCGTGTATGTAAGTTCACAACATATTCCATATATGTCAGAAGTATTTCTGTACTTAATGCTCTGTTTCATCTAACCATCCTTATAAAATATATAATAAACCAAGCGTTACTTACATGAATGGAAATATGAAACATTTTCCGTACGATACATATAAAAGTCCATATCCCACACACATAAATGTCTATTTGTATTTATTTCAAGTGTAATTAAGTATTGCACTTTGACTTTTATTACAGAACTTTATCATTTAGGAAAGAATGAGGTGGTTAAACAACGTCTATGTCTATTCTGTATCTCCAAGAATATTAAAAGTATTTCTGCAGTTACTCATATTATCTTCTGTTAAAAAAATTAAACTTAAGATAGGGCAGTAAGAGATGCACGTAGTTGAAAGTCTATAAAATACTCGAGGATGAAGAAATCGTTCCATGGAAAACTAATTATGAGGTAATGGGGCAATTAACTCAGCACATTGTGGTCGTCACTCCTCTTAATCTGCAACAGGGGCAGTTTCTCCTGAGACTGTAAATTTCTTTACTGTACCAACGTTGTAGAGTCCTCTTTCTGGCTCCGTTTGGGGTCTGCCAAAGACACTGCTTTAGGATGTGGCATACTCAATATTTTTAAATATCAAGAATACTTTTAAGAAATTTTCTCGTCTCTTTCTTTACACTGCAACTTCGATGATAGTCTTTCACTAACGCTAATTCGTCTATATTAAACACAGGTGATCTTTCGTTGTACTTCTTCATTCTTAATTTCGTTTGTCTGTGCTGATGACAATCTACTATCTTATGTAATTCTATGATTCTGCCTTATTTCAAGGTGGGGGACTTAAATAGTTCTAATAACAGTTCATCAATACAGCTTTTATTCATAACTTCGATAGATGTTAATCCAGTAGATGTATGTGGTAGTTTGTTTAAGATCACTTGGAACTCAGGAATCATCTGAGACCAAGTTGTATATTTATCCACACAGTAAGTCCTTCACAACTGTATTGTCTCTTTCGTAACCCATCCACAAGGGTTCGATTTCGGATGGTATTTCGAAATAGACACGTGTTCAATATCTAGTGGGTTGTCTAAATATTTAGTCCTAGTCGAATGTCATTCAGTATATTTTTATAGCTAAATGTTAACTTTCTGTTAAATTTCTCCTGGAAATCCTCCCACGACTTAAATTCTTCAGAATGGGGGTTTTACCCATACTGCAGCGTTGGCTACTAAACAACGTAGTACAAAATCTATTTGATTGGAATTCACCCACTTCTTTGGTGGAAATCGACAGAATACCATTAAAAATACGTCGGATAAACCTCACGGTTTGGCTTAAATTTCGCAAAGTGGTTTGACCAATTCATTCCACTTCGGGGGACTGATGACCTTCGCTGTTTAGTCCCCCTTAAACATACCAACAACCACCACCACCACCACCATTCCACTTCCTTTTTGCAATTCCTCTGTTACCTCATTAGACAACTAGGTGTTAGATATAGCTATTTATACGTTACTGCTTGCTATGTTCTAATTCTTGCCATAATTTCTGAAATTCGTTATGGTGCTCGCCAGTATCATCCGCAGAATTACAGATACCACTGGTAGAGTCAACTTTTTCCTGTACCTTCTGTTCTACAAACTCCTGTAGATACTTCTCCAAATTACTCAAAGCGTTTGGATCACTAGTCATTTCAACAAGCTCTCTCTTTAATTCTAAAACTTCTTTCCAGATTTTCGTTTCTGAGGTTTGTGTTTGCGTTACAGAGGATACCTACTTTATGAAGTGATCAGTCACTCTGGTGTTGTTCACAATTACTTTTACCCTATTACAACTTGACTGTCGCCTTCTCGTGACGTTCTTGATGCAGTGGTGCTGCTGTGCAGTACCACTTATTGCACTGTGAAACTTCTTTTCCTGTTGCAGAGGTGTGGGGCGAGGGTTGTAGGAGAACTCGTATCTGTAATTGCAAGGTACGAAATTACGTAACTGTTCTTTAAGGAACTCTTCTGTATTTAACATTACAACATGGAGTCAACAGATCGTTCATTTGCAATATGCTCGTACCCACTCTGGACAACTGACGTTGTCGAGTTGGCACAGCAAAAGGAAACTTGCTATAAGAGTCTACCACAATCAACCAACGAATGTTCCAAAAAGGACCTGCAAGTTTATGTGTACACGTTGCCGTGATGATTGCGATTTAGGCCAGCAGAGAATTTTTGTGACGGGGCGGACTGATTTTCCGCACATGCGTGACACTGTGATATCATCTGTTCTGTTTGGGTGTCCATACACTTCCAAGTACAGTGTCGACGCGCTAACTGTTTCGTAGGAACAGTCCCCCAGAGTCCTTGGTGAAGTAACTCCAGCACTTCTTTTTGCAAAACTTTAGGGATCAACACACTACTGTCCACTGTCAGTCTGAACAACAATCACACCTTACTGTATGGCGAGGCTATGCAAAGTATCGGCGCACTACAGAACTCATTATATTATGCGATGAGCGAGACCAAGATGTGCGAATGTATTTTAGTAAAATGTTCAAATGTGAATCAGCTTCCGTGGGCTGTACAACTTTCCTACAGTTCAGAGGAAAGGAAAGAAGCAATTTAGGATCGTGAGCATCGATGTGACCACAAGATGCAATAGAGGCGTCAAAGTCTGTATCAGGGCGAATCAGAAGACGAGAAAGTGCATTACCATGTTGAGCTGTCGCAAGATACACAATCCCGTACTGGTATTGAGACAACAACAAAGCCCATCTTTACAATTTTTGGGCAGTTCGTACAGGAAACGGCTTCATCGGACGAAACAAGGACTGCGATGGCTTGTGATCCGTTACTAAGTTGGATTTTCTGCGACACAAATAATGGTGAAATTTAGTGACACCATACACAATAGCCAATGCGTCTTTCGCTGCTTGTGAATAGTTACACTGGATAAAACTTTTGATGCGAAAGTAATAGACCTGTCTTTATCACCATGCTGTGCGAAATCACTGCACCGATTCACTAAGGAGAAGCGTCAGCTTGCAACACAACTGGTTTGTCAGGATCAAAGAGAACCAAGCATTTATCACCTAGCACAGCATCTTTAAGTTTTTGAAAAGCTTCTTGGCATTCATCTGTCCAAACAAATGGGACGTTCTTGCAATCTATGCCATGCAATCGAGCTGCCATTTGTGCAGCATTCGATATGAACAAAATATAATGGTTCATTTTCTCTAAGACTGACTGCAAATCAGCGATATTACGAGGAACTGGCAGATCATGTATGGCTAACAAATGTGACTGAAGAGGATGTGCACCTTGACTGTTTATGACATGAGCAAGATACTGCAACTCAGGTTTGAAAAAAATCACACTTGTCCAATCTACACTTTAGTCCTGCATCAGATATCACACGAAACAAAGCATACAAATTTTTAATGTGTTCTTCAGGCGTACGACCTGCTACGACAATATCGTCCAAATTGTTTGAACAGTTTGGCACTTGAGCAGTCAGCTCTTCCAAATACCGTTGGAAAACGGCAGGTGCGGAAGCACTGCCAAAACGTAAACGCAAATATTTAAACAATCCCAAATGAGTGTTCACAATATACATGGTTTGAGATTCTCCATCTAGTGGTGTTTGAAGATATGCGTCACGCAAATCAATTTTTGAAAAGTAGCGACCAGCACCTAATCTGTCTCATGAGATCCTCTGTGCGTGGCAATGGATAAGTATCACAGTTTGTGGGTTGACTGTAGGCTTAAAGTCAACACAGATGCCATTGCGACCTGAAGGTTTGGGGAGCAAAACCAGTGGACTTGCCCATTGACTAGCTTGTATGGGCGCAATAGCTCCGCTGTCTTGCAATTCTTTAAGTTCAGCAGCCACATTGTCCCATTATGCAATGGGAACGGTTTTGGCGCAGCAAAATTTTGGCTGAGTATTGTCGTGCAAAGTAATATGTGCAATAAAATTGTTTGCCATGCCTAAACCTTCAGAAAAGAGTTCAGGGAATTCTTTCAGCAAGCTAGCTACACTGTCTCTGGCATTGAATGCAGGCACTGATAACACATTGTCCTGAATTTTAAAGCCAAACGAATCAAGGCCAAATATGTTCTCACTATCATGTGATTATAGCACAGTGAAAGTAACAGTTCGCGTATGCGAGCGATACATGGCAGGCAAAATAAAGAACAAGAAAATAAACAAGGAAAAAAAACAAGAATGTCTTGTCCATTATAAGCCGTCAGTTGCGTGTTAGTTTTAGACAGGCGTGGGGAGTCTCACAGTTCATATGTGTAACGATTCAGCAATGTAACAGAGTGTCCAACTAAAATTTCACACGTTTTCCATTAAGATGCAAATGAACAAAAAGTTTGTTGGAATGGCGTAGCACTGGAGATACTGTTTGCTTGCTAGTTTTGCTAATGCCTGCAGAAGGCCGTGAATACACTGCATTGTTTACATGGGCTTTGTGACTATATTATTGTCAGTGGGCAGAATTCTTACGTTTGTTCCATTGCAAACATACGGATTGTACGCGAATTTTCTTGCCACAAGCGTAACACAGCGCTTGTATGGACGGGCAATCTTGGGGTCTGTGCCGTGAATAGCACCGAGAGCACGACTTAATTCTATTCACTGACGTAGCCGCCTGTTCAGAGTCGTGATGACTGGGTGTTGTGTGATGTCCTTAGGTTAGTTAGGTTTAAGTAGTTCTAAGTTCTAGGGGACTGATGACCATAGATGTTAAGTCCCACAGTGCTCAGAGCCATTTGAACCATTTTTTGAACCTGTTTAGAGAACTGTTTACGTGGCTTGGCGAGCACGTGCTGTTGCTGCCTAGTGGGCAGGTCATGAGCAAGGGACGCATCAACCCGACAAATTGGTGGCTGGTCAAATTTATTGGCGCGACAGCATCTGAATCGTACTGATCCGGAATTTGCACTACGTGAAGAAATGATGGATCTGACTTTTCAAAATCTGTTCTCTAAGTTTGACATCAGTTACATTGTACACGATCACATCAAGCAACATAACATCTGAGTATAAAGCACCACAAGCACATCTGAATTTGCATTTCTTCGTCACACCCTCCAAATCTGTTAGCCACTCGCGATAAGTTTGTTCTGAGATTTTCTTGCAACAATAGCATTGGCACCTAGCTGCCACCACATTCACCGGTAGGTCATAGTAGTTAGTTAGACAACCTACAACCCGATTGTAGGAAAGCCCACTCAGAGTGGCGTTAGGGAATGATTTCTGAATGAGAGGAAAGACTACACTTCATACCGTTGATAAAAATTTCCCCAGTAGCTGATACTTTGTGAGCAATAATGTGGGCTTCATACTGTTGCAATCATGTGAGTCATTCCTGGTCTTTTTCGTTAAACTGGCGAAAAGGCGGTATGGCACTTGGGACTACAGTTTTTGCATGTTTCTCGGTTGGCCAGTAGCTGATGTACCATGTAGAAGGGTTGCAATCAGCTGCATCTGAAACAGAAACATCTATGTTAGCTGCGTTGCATCAATCGCTTGCAGCAGAGGCGCCTGAGGAGGGGGTGGGAGAGGTGGGTTGCTCATTTTGCAATAGGCAAACGCAATAAACCGACAATGCAAACAATAAAAATAAGCACACAAGCAAAGAAAATTTCTGCAACGCCCACCTTTAAACACTGATTAAAAAAGCACTATAAGATACACTGTTACAAGATGTAAACACACCCCTGCAAAGGAGAGACGAGATAGAATTAAGGCGCCAGAAAAACACAAAAGCCCACAACAAAACAAAACAGAGATAATCTGTGGCAGATGGTGGCTCCGGGTTCGAAGCATTAACAAGTTGTCGCTATGTTATTGCTCCTATATCGTTGGCACCATGTTATTTGTACATCTCGTCGCCATCTTGTTGTGTCTAGGAATCTTGTGCTCTCAGTTCGCTAGACAAACAATCAAACAACCCGTATTAATGAGTTTTATTACAAGAAGACAAGGACAAATACTTAACTTTGATCTGAGAATTCTTGTGGTCGCCCGCATCTCGTGGTCGTGCGGTAGCGTTCTCGCTTCCCACGCCCGGGTTCCCGGGTTCGATTCCCGGCGGGGTCAGGGATTTTCTCTGCCTCGTGATGGCTGGGTGTTGTGTGCTGTCCTTAGGTTAGTTAGGTTTAAGTAGTTCTAAGTTCTAGGGGACTGATGACCATAGATGTTAAGTCCCATAGTGCTCAGAGCCATTTGAACCATTTGAACCAATTCTTGTGGTCCTTTATACTTGGTCACCCTCGAGTGCAATTACACAAATGTGTCGCAAGCAAAGGGCGACATACAAAATAATTAGTCTTCTTCAGAATAGACAAACACAAGGACCACTTCTGGTCCTAGCGATCACTACTAACAAAAGCCTGTCAACTGAACTACTGTGACTGCTGATCTCTGTGCCAAATACATACTGCTGATGAAGATGTTATGATGCGTCAGCTCACAAAGTGGCTAACGTTAAAGCTGCTATCGAAGTGGACGCCACCAGTTGGGCGCGGCGCTTACGTCGACTTCACCTAGGAGCCACTACTGTCACGTTGTCCTCCTCAAGGTAGGTCAGTCAGCGTGCGATTGGCTGACCTCTTGTCACAGCCTTCTCTTCTCTGTCGTTCCCGACTGGTATGCCGTCGCTGACTTTACGCCGTAGCAGTAACAACACATCACTTTCTTGTTGCAAGAACGTCAAAAGAAGGGGTCTCAAATGGGCAAATGGCTCTGAGCACTATGCGACTTAACTTCTGAGGTCATCAGTCGCCTAGAACTTAGAACTACTTAAACCTAACTAACCTAAGGACATCACACACATCCATGCCCGAGGCAGGATTCGAACATTCGACCGTAGCGGTCGCTCGGCTCCAGATTGTAGCGCCTAGAACCGCACAGCCACTCCGGCTGGCAAAGAAGGGGTCTAACAAAATTCGGCACATACCGAGCTCTAGTCAGCGTCTCCTCCAGAAACAGCACCCCAGACCATAGTGCCTAGGTGGGGTCTGTATTCCCAGACTGTGCACTCTATGTCCATGTCGTATACGCTAACGACCATCGCTTGAGTGCAGGCAGAATTTGCTTTCATCGCTCAAGACTGTGGCACGCCATTCCATCTCCTAAGTAATCAGTCGAGCCGTACACTTCAGTGGTGTGGTGTAAGCGGTAGGGGAGCTAGATGTGTTCGTGCCTGTAGTCCCACTGCTAATAACCGATTCACAACAGTTCGTGTTGACACGTCTGGGCTCACAAGCCCCTCCTATCTGTGAGGTGGTAGTTGTACAGTACGCCACTGCTGTCCTTACGGGACGACGAACTGACGTGCGTGTGTGTAGAGTGGACATCCAGAACCTCGTCTTAAGCGTGAGACCGTTCACGTGTCCACTGATACCACAATCGTTGCACAGCAGACGCAGCAGTCTCAGAATGAGCCACTTTTTTTTTAGGCCATAATTTGATCCTTTTCAAACTCGCTCGTTTAGCTGTAGGATTCACGAGCTGTAGGAATCACGAGTGCGTTTCCGTGGCACCGTTGCCCGCTTGCGTCACATGTTTGCACCACATTCAGACCTTCACCTTTGGCTGTGAGCATTCCATATTAAAGGGTAGACACAGATTGCGCTCTGGTAGCTACGCCACTACGCTATCTGTTAGCGAACGTCCGGACGTCGTTGAAACCATTATCAGCACATCTACCATTTCCCATATGCCGTCATCGGACAAAAATCGACGTCGGCTTTCCTGGTGTACTAATTTTTTTCCCAGCAGCGTATGTTCATAGCGTGTGACTTGTCGAAAGCAGTGAATAACGCTTGTAACTTGCAGTTGTACGTATTCTGCTAACGTAAATACGAGTGGTATCTCTGAAAAAGAAAGAACTTCATAATTGCACTACATTAGTTCCTCGCTAACGGTTTATTACAGCCTCAAGCCAACAGATCTACAACCTAACTGCTGCTGTCTGCTCAGGAGACATCTTTAGAAGACTGCAGGTTGGTCAAATCATTAGGACGAAGTACTTCACTCAGGGCGGCAAAAGCAACTAGGCACTTCGTGTGTGGTGCATTCGCAGAACAAATGGGATCTTTAAGAAGTCACGTGTGGTAACACAGAGGAGATTGAGGGACAGTTATAGAATTCCTCCCTTAAATCACCGTACATCAACAGTATACGTTTTGCCACTTCCTATCTCCTATAAGATACTTTTATAATTGATAATCTGTTATGAAATTATATCACAAAAATCCCCTCCCCCTCTCACAATGTTACACATTATGTTAAACTGTAGACTGATATTGCTAGTGAGGTACAATTTGTTTTCAGCTATTATATATTCATTTATGTAAGTTGTTGTCATTGTACCAATAGCAATTTAATAAATATTTTGATGAAATATGTGGGCATAAATATAAATAATATACATTCACCAAAGAAGTAACAAGTGCGAAACATAATACCAAGAGGAAGCTTAAAGACGAAGAAATGCAGCAGGATGAAGACTACGCTTCAGGAATGTTCTGAGGCACAATTTAACAAAGCTCAAACATTAATTTGGATTTCCTGCAAATTGTCTTCTTCAGTATTTAGCTACGCATGCCTCCTTAAGTTTATGAAGCAGTGCAGTATTTTTTGCTATGTCCTTAAGTTATCTATACCTTACCCAGCAGACCTTAACGTTATTGCAGTTTCTACTAAATTATAGAGAAAAGATGTTTTAATTACGAAAAACATTCTACAAGCACAAATAAAAATATACTGAAGCGCAAAAGGAACTGGTAAAGGCATGCACATTCAAATACAGAGGTATGTAAACAGGCAAAATAGGGCGCTGCGGTCGGCAACGCCTATATGCGATAATATTTGTCTGACGCAGTTGTTAGATCGGTTATTGCTGCAATCGCAGGTTATCAAGATTTAAGCGAGTTTCAACGTGGCGTTATAGTCGCAAGCACGAGCGATGGGACACAGCATCTCCGAGGCGACCATTTCACGAGTGTACCGTCAATATCAGGAATCCGGGAAAACATCAAATCTCCGACATCGCTGCGGCCGGAAAAAGATCCTGCAAGTGGGGGACAAACGACGACTGAAGAGAATCGTTCAACTTGACGGAACTGCAAGTCTTCCGCAAATTGTTGCAGATTCCAGTGCTGGGCCATCAACAACTGGCAGCGTGCGAACCATTCAACGAAACATCAACGATATGGGCTTTCGGAGCCAAAGGCCCACCCGTGTACCCTTGATGACTGCACGACGCAAAGCTTTACGCCTGACCTGGACCCATCAACACAGACATTATACTGTTGATGACTGCAAACATGTTGCCTGGTCGGTCGAGTCTCGTTTCAAATTGTATGGATTGGATGGACGCGCACGGGTATGGAGACAATCTCATTAATCAATGGGCCCTGCGTGTCAGCAGGGGACTGTTCAAGTTGGTGTAGGCTCTGCAATGGTGCGAAGCGTGTGCAGCTGAGGTGATATGGGACCACTGATACGTCTAGATACGACTCTGGCAGGTGACACGTACGTAAGCATCCTGTCTGATGATCTGCATCCATTCATGTCTACTGTGCTTTCCGACGGACTTGGGCAATTCCAGTTGGACAATGCGACACCCCACATGTCCAGAATTGCCACAGAGTGGCTCCAGGAACACTATTCTGAGTTTCAACACTTCCGCTGGTCACCAAACACCCTCCAGGCACGAACATTATTGAGCTTATATGGGATGCCTTGCAACGTGGTGTTCAGAAAAGATCTACACCCCATCGTACTCTTACGGATTTATGGACATCCCTACAGGATTCATGGTGTCAATTCCTTCCATCGCTACTTCAGACATTGGTCAAGCCCATGAAACGTCGTGTTGCGCCAGTTCTGCGTACTCGCGGGGGACCCTACACGATATTAGGCAGTCTCTTTGACTCTTCAGCGTATATGATTTAATAATATTTTTTTCCTTTTCAATGTAAGGAATGAAACAGGTTTTATACCTTAACCATCATGTCATACATATCTGGTAATAATTTGATCTCTTTCACATGTGTGTTGTGGGACTAAGTAGTATCTCAAGAAGCATTTTAGAAAATACGAGTATTACGCATAAATTTCTTTATTATTTCGTTATAAACATCAGTACATTCTAAATTGTCGAGAATACTTACAAATCGTTTAGGACATATTCTACAGGAAATGCTTTAAATATAAAACTGTGCGACATATAGTTCCTCAAAGAAACAGGTGCTACCTAATGCCCTTCAAATAGTCGCCAGCTTCCACTTAGAGCTTGCCTATCCAGTGCCTTCCAGGGGCAATAGAAATTTAATTTCAGTATTTCGTAGAGTTACTGATCGAATTTAAAATGCAGTCAGAATCTGCTCATTAAAGGATATGATTTTGTATTAAAGGTTTTACGCAGTAGGTCAAGTGTTGAAGTTGGAAAACTCGTTGAGGTAAAACGTAAAATGCTGTAAAGAAAGAATACAGAAAGCGGGGAAGTTCATGTGACTGATAACTAACATAAGTAACAGGGATCATGAAGGAAGACAATGAGCCACAAAAACAAAATAGTCCCACACCACAGTCTGACATCACCAAGGAGTGGCTTGTGACAAGGCCGTAATGAAAGTAACTTCATATAGTCAGAAATATGAGTACTTAGCTACTCTTATTAAATAAGAGAGTGGCTGAACGCCTTTCACAACCTGCACAAGAATAAAGCAAGTTTTCGCCACCAGTTACACAACTCTCAGCTAGGCCCACGTGAGGCCCTCGGAACAATCTTCCCACGACGTCCAGCAAACAAGGCCTGCTCACACAGAGCATGCACCTGCTGTTTCCGGTAACGGAAGAGGACGTCAAATTCCCTGGTCAATCTCAACCGAAAAAACAAAAGTTGGCCTGCATTGAAAAAACTTCTTGCTTCAGATATATCAATAGTATATGAGTAAACGTGCCAGTTTCACTACTGTCAGTTTTCTCAAAGAAATTTGAATCAGTCATGATAGATGGAATAATGAGTTACATGAATGAATACAACCTTGTTACTGAAGCATGTTTTGGCTACCGAAGTGAGGCAGAAACGATACCCACCGTTACAGAATTCACAAAAGTGGCACTTGAGGTTCGTGACAAAGATGAGTCTGTTACAGGCATATTCTTAGACGTGGCTAAGGCTTTTGGCACACCTGATTAAAAAGTACTATTAAGCAAGCTAGAAGCACTAGCTGGAACAGGAAAACATAATACATAAGATAGAGATAATTTATCAGATCTCCCGGTGCTAAATTTTTATTGAAACAACAGTCAGCCAAGGAACTTGTAAATGTAAGTATGTCTCAGACAAGCGGTAATATCTAAGTACTGATTTTTTACCTCCATCAGACTGACTACTTTCGCAGACAACCGAAATGCGATTAGTAAAAAAATAAAATGGAATGGAGTGGATTCCATCTCGCGACTTCGTGGCTACATTGCGCGACGTTTACTACCAGGTCACGAGCAGTTACAGTGTTGCAGCCTCCCGAGTAAAGGACAACACTTCCTTCAGACACTTCCGCATTCTGAAGTGTGGCCAGATTGTGGATATCGCCGGACTGAGCGGAGACCGAATTTAGTGGCCACCTTAAATGAACGACTGGGACTTTTTTCTCGTTGTTTCAGAAACTTTCAACAGCGCAAATGCAGAAGCTCCTTTTTATCGCACTGAATTTAAATTTTTTGCCCGTAGTAGAACATACTTGATACAATAAAAGAATTTTTGCCATTGGGGAAGCTTATTATTAAGTACTCTTCGTAGTACATAATTACAGTATGTGAATGACGAGTATGAAGTTGGCAGGTACTCACTTTCAAAGAAATAAAAGGAAAGAACAGTTTACAAAACTACAATGAATGTGCGGATTGAAGATATGAACTATTGCTTTAATTCCTGAGGAGGAACGGCTACCACAGTCAGAACAATAATCCGTTTTTACGATTATTTTACAGTTTCTGACAAGTGTGATGGTAATATTACATTTATTATTCCGGCGTGCGAAGCACATATAATTTGTATATGTAACAACACAAAAATACATTCGTATATGGTGCTCAAATGAATAAAAAGTTCAGTTAAAATGCAGTCAATAAACATCTCAAATCTAATAAGATAAGTAAAGACGCGATTTATCTAGTGGTAATCTGCCAATGAACCCGTTTCAAATTTTTAATACCGATGAAGCACACGCAATTCTGTACAGAAAATAATTTTGTTAGCCACACGCTTGAAAATCCTCTGAAGTGATAAAAGTGATGGTATACCTACTAACATCGTGTCGGACCTACTTTTACCCGGCGTAGCGCAGCAACTCGACGTGACAAGTACCCAACAAGTCGCTGTAAGACACCTGCGGGATACTGAGGCATGCTGCCTCTAGAGTCGCCTCTAGTCTTCATCAATCAACGTCAGAGAAGTGTCGATCAGCTGGGACTTGCAAATCCGAAGGTGCAGTGGCATCTGGGATCCCAAGCGACACTATGGGCTCCAGAGGAGGAAAAGCATTCGCCTCAGGTGCCCCAACGTCGCCAATATTGGACGTCAACCTCAAGCAAGCTGAACGCGGCCAACAACTTTTCCGGCTGCTTGTGTAACATCTTGGGATCTCGTGCACAGTTGCTGCGAGGTGCTGTTGGTCCAGACTTCGTACTGATGGACGATAATGGTCAACCTCATAGAGCATGAGTGGTTTTTTTTCCGGAAGATATTGCCTAATGTATGGCGTGCCTGCTCGGTCTCCCAATTTGAATCCCCTAGAGCAGGGGCGGGCAGGAATTCTGCACGTGTGCGGTGCACATGCACGTGTGCAGTTAACAGGTGTTCTGAGTGCACACAGGGGCAAGCTGGCCACCCGCTTCTCTCCCCTCCCCACCATACCGTCTCTCCGCTTCTTCCTCTGTGATGCGTTTTGTTTCCTGGCCTGCTTTATTGAATGAAGGAATAAGGGTAGTAGGAGTGCTTGAAAGTAATCATCGTTTGAAAGAGTACCTATTACCTACGATACTTTTTATTTAATTATCACAGGTGGAGTTTACAATACGTTTAATGTCTGGAACAAAATTTCTACATACAGACAAACACAAACAGTTACGCAAATTTTCATTACTGATGTTTGCTCTTAACCGAGACTTATTAATTTTCATAAGAGAAAAAAATCTCTCACAAACGTATGTCGAGCCAAACATTGACAATATCTTCGCGGCTTCACGATGGAGACGAGGAAACTTGCTGTGGAAAGTCGTGATAAAAATCTATCACACGTCTTACCAAAAGGAACCTGTCTCTCAGACGAGAATTACGCTGTAGACCTATTAATTCCATTTGCAAACTGGGATGAATATCATCTACAGAAACAGCAGATTGTCTCGAGAACTGTTCAAAACCTTGGGATAAGTAAGATATATCCCCAAATCGCTTGAGAAATTCCTCTTTTATTGCACTAAGAACGGCAACATACTGAAATTTATTATAATGGCGTTCCATATCAAACTTCCGCTGACCAGCGAGAATACTGTCACATATTATACATTTCCGGTTTTCACGTTTTTGCACAGAGAAAAAAATGATTCTCCCATTCCTTTTTAAAAGATAGCAAATCTCCAATTCTCCGTTTCCTTGATTCACTCTCCATTTTCCGGTTACTGAAATTCACTACGTAGTGGTCGCTTCGCTTCAACGTCCGCAGCTTAGCCTGGTACTACACTGCGGCAACCTGCCGGCTGTCTCCACAGCCCCGGTCGACGCCTGCACGCGAGCAGCACACGTGCAGCGCTGTGTGCTCATTAGCCGCGGGCAACGTTTGCCCGCCCCTGTCCTAGAGCATGTCTGGGGTGCACTAGGGAGATGGGTACATCATGTCAGTATCCACCAATCACATTCAGAGACCTGTGAGCAGCTCTACATGAAAAATGGGCGTTACTGCCTCAACATGAGATTGATGACATCACTCGCAGCATGTCCCTTCGTTGTCAGGCCTGTATTGGTGCCAGAGGTGGTCACACCCTATACTGAGCGCATTAACCAGTTGTCATAACGGGTGAGTAAATCCGTAAACTCTGAAAAAACGAAAATTTTTGTCTATCGTTTTGCATGTTGCAGATGATTACGTTCTGTACTCTTTACTTTGTTTTTACTTTACTATCCGCTGTTTATACTGTCTTGTTGCAAAGTAAAGGCAACATTGCAAAATTTCCGTTTGTTCCTTTAATTTTGGACACATGTGTATGATCCTATGTTAAAAGCTTAACACAGTCAGACAAGTATTACTGTGTTAAGACTCCTGTAAACTGAGCTGCACTGTCCGCCATGTTTTAATTAAGTTTACCTAGCAGTCAATGAAAGCAGCCCTCTTCCCCATTCCTGAAAACTAGTACGGGCATCAGCTTGCCATACTGTAACAATATCACCGCCAATTTAACTTGCTTATTTTAATGTTATGCATCTGCATACAGTGGCATTTTCTGATCAGGAATGTATACTATAGTACTGCAAATAATGAAATATATGTGGTGTCACCGCCAGACACCACACTTGCTAGGTGGTAGCTTAAATCGGCCGCGGTCCATTTAGTACATGTCGGACCCGCGTGTCGCCACTGTGTGATCGCAGACCGAGCGCCACCACAAGGCAGGTCTCGAGATACGGACTAGCACTCGCCCCAGTTGTACGACGACTTTACTAGCGACTACACTGACGAAGCCTTTCTCTCATTTGCCGAGAGACAGTTAGAATAGCCTTCAGCTAAGTCCATGGCTACGACCTAGCAAGGCGCCATTAGCCTTACATAGTTTGATAGTTATCGTATGAAACGTCTCATCAAGAATGCTGTATTCAACAAGGATAGAATAAAAGTTAAGTATTCGTGGAGCTGCATACTTTTCTTGCTACCATTCACTACTTATCCTGTTCCAGAATTCACACCCGTCTGCGTTAGATAGCGTGCATTTAGGCCTCCTCTATCTACAAGGTGTTGGCACATTTACCAATCACATCAATATATGCACGAAATCGTTGGAATACAAATGAATAAATATTTTAAATATTATTCCTGACGTATGGTTGCATTCACGCTGTACCCACAACAATGTTAAAATTTTTGTTGGCAGAATGTTGGCTACGACCTGAAACCCTCCAGCTTTACCAAAAAAAAAGTTCCAATTGAAAAAGTTACTACGTATCCACTCTTTTGAAGCACAGTATCTGTACTGAACACAAGTTTTACTGCAAAGGTGGAAATACACAAACCAAACAAAATACTGTCATTAAAAATGGTTCTCTGTGTCACAATGTTATACAGATACTAGTTCTGTAAAACCACTAACTCTACGGGCTACCCGATCAACAGACGCAATGGACTCGCATCTTGAATGGCTAACTAACATAAATTACAGCAGAATATAAGGTAATGAACGAGTAACATAAACTAACAATCTTGAATGTATACATGAGACAGGCTTGAGGGCTTTTTGATACAGTAGGTTTGCTCATATCGGCAGCATGTGTTCCAGAGCTCCTAGTACTTGATTATGTTGTACCTACATAAAAGACAGAGCTATACATCTATGTTCTGATAGGTCTCTATAGCTTCTTCACTAAGTTGTAAAAACCTAACATGAACTTCTCAAAATGAATAGTATTAAAATGAGAGACGAAAGTTTTAATGAAAACTCCTTTCACTGCAACATAAAACAATACTAATTCCCCTTCTGTACGATAAAAATGCCGCATTTCTTAAAGTACCTACTTACGACTAAAAAATAAACACCACTTTCTCAAGTGCCTATATACAGGCAAAAACTAATACACAAGCACAGATTACCGCTGTAACTTGTTACTGCACTCACAGAAATTGGTACCGATTTCTTAATTCACTAAATTTAATATTGCGCAGAAGAAGCAGAGTAACAGCGTGGTGTCGTGGTTATGATTCTAATCTGTTGCATGGAAGTGCGTGAGTTCAAAACTCACCTGGCCTGTACAAAGTTTATTTCTATATTCGGTTCGAGTACATCCTAGAAGTATCCACAAATGTCAAGAATTATTGTACTGGAATGTTCTGTAGCTGTATTTATACTGTATGTGTTCAGGCCGGAGGCAGTTCGCTCCGCGCTCTTGTAAGTGCAAGTGCTGACTAAATCTTCGTTAAGTGAAGTTAGTGTTCGTTATTCAGCTAATTACACCTTCTTCTACGTGACATTGTTCTGGTGGAGGCGCTGGGTATTGAAACTTGTGATGGCTCACTTTGTCGACGACACAGTGGCTCCCGTCAGGCCGCGAAAGAGCCGCCGTTTACGTGGCGAGAAACGCGAGTTCGAGCCTTATTCAGCAGATCGCAGTCTATCGGAGACAGAAGAAGAAGAGGAGGACGTTACGATGACAGCAACTGTGTACCACCACATGAGACATCCTTCCGGGTTCTCTGTTGACGATGGCCAACATCCAAACAAGTGGCTGAAGGTATATGAGCGTATAGCCAAATTTAACAAAACGTATTTTTCTACTTGAAGGGCACTGCCAAGCAATGGTATGAGAAAAAAGAGGAGAAGTTCATAAGCTGGGAAGTATTCCAAGCGGAACTGCGCAAGTATTTCGGCGACACACAACGACAAAAGTGGAAGGCTGAAGATAAATTAAAGTGCGGGGCACAGCGTCCAGGAGAAACAACAGCATCCTACATTCAAGACACCTTCCTCTACGTGAAAATATTTGCAAACTACAAAGCAAGTTTTGAGCATAAATTCCTATAGCCGTGTAATTTTACATTTTTTTCAATTACATGAAAAGGGCGTTGTAAATATCTATATACACATTAATTACAGTTCCGCACACTTCATACACGCAATATCAAATATTTTGTAAGAAATATTGTAAAAAGTTGCTTGAATAGATTAACCAACAACAAGGTAAACACTGCCGAATCCTGAGAGTTGGGGAAAACATGTCCATAATATAGGATCTCTACACTGTGTATATACGAATGCCGGACATTTGCCACGCCGGACATTTGCCACGCCGGACATTTGTCACACTTGCCCCTTCGTCAGGTAGCTTGAGTAGCGATCCCTCAGGTAAGAGACTCCCTCCCTCGTACTTCTGTCCGCTTTCGAACCGCCGTCTCCACATCTTCTTCGACATTTAGGCGAAATACAGAGCTTCTTTTCCGAAATCGAAATAGTTATAACTTTTGGGAAACTAAAGCAATTCCGACGATTATGTCAGTATGTAATTAGCTCTGCCAAGTATAAATATAGATCCCTCTGTCTGTACGGTAGCTTCCTTTCACGCTTACTAATTGCGATAGAAACAGTCCATCGCCATGAGAGCAACAAGAAAGGAACGATGTAAAGAGAATTCGAATGTACGTTAATAATTTCTTTTTGATCACTTCATTTGTGCCTACTTTAATTACTACAACTCCATGCCCAAAAGACAGTAAGGAAAGAAGAAATGGGTATGTGAATGTTTGAAAAGAAGAACGGCATACTCCACATTAATTTACACTCTAAAATCCGATATCCCTTGCGGCGAAACATTAGTTAGTAAAGCGTAGCGGGACAATGTTCAACATACCTGAAAGTACGTTCATAAACAGGGATAAGAACATCTATGATTGACATGTCATCTAAAGTCGACGTACAATTTTTAAATGTTAGAAATAAGGCAATGAAGTAATACAGAATGCTGTGCTTGTAACGTACGTTGTTGTTCTACATTGTTTGGCTGTGGTATTTACAGGGTCACAGAGAAAGCATCCTAGGTTTTGGAGGGAAAAGCCGTAATTGTAATGATCTACACTACAACAGAAACAAGAAGCACAACTTAAGGGGCTCCGGAACGCCCTATACTTGCAATGTTAAAATAACGCTTATAAATTACATCTTTCCTCACTAAATATTTGAGGTAGGAAGTTGAACTTTTTAGAGATTATTTATTGGAATATGGGCTACAACTTAACACAGGGATTTTACAAAATTTTAGTTCAGTTATTAAAGATGATTTTTTTTTAATTGTAATGAAAATTCTCAACATTTTTTTGCAATTTTTATTTATATATTCAAAAATATACAGTTTTTTGGAAAAATCCTGTGTTAAATTATGCAGAAGGTACTGTGTAACATTTACTGAAAGTTTGAAACAAATATGTTTGGAAGATCCTTAGAAAACATGTAATTAGTATGAGAAAATAAAAGTTTTGGGAATCGAGCGACAAAGATTGGATTAACTTTTTAGTGCACTCCAGGTCCATAGGATGGATTATCTTCATCCTCTGCAAACTTCTCCTCCAGCTTCCTCTTGTTCCTCCTCCTGTTTACTCTTGCTTGTATTTCTAGACTCTTTACAGCCCTGTCTGCAGCCCGAAGGCGTTCCTTGTCTAAAGCAAGCATCGCTCGTTGTTGTGTTCGTAGATTTTGCTACCATTTTCTTCAGTTGCAGTTACTGCAACACTGTTCCAAAAGGTGGTCATGTATGAACACTTATAACATTTCAGTTGAATTTCACTAGCAAGTCCTACGTGCTTTATTATGGAGAGTTCCAGACCAACTTCACTACAATGAATACATCTTACACAGTTTGAAAAAATTCCTTTGAGAACCGACATATCAAATATTTCATTCACATCCGATTCGCCCATAAAACATTCATAGTTTTCACTCATTGAACCAAGCTTCTTCTGTGAAGTATTTTCTTTCCCACTTTGACTGCTATGGGCAGGTGTACTTGAGAGGTTAGGTTCACTCACTTGGTTATCGTCTTTATTGTTTACAGTAATAACACATACCTTTGGCTTTCCAACATTTCTCCTTTTCTTAAAAGCCTTCAGAGGATTTCTAATAACATTACTTTTGCTCATTATTATACTTCAACAAAACAGAGACTCAAGAAACAGAATTAATTACGAATATTTTCGAGATAACGACAGAGTAAATAAACATGAAACAATCGACAATCACGCCAGCGATATATATTGAACCATCACAGGTTAGCCACAACACATACTTCATCTCACATCACTAAAATGTACCTGATGAACACGGACGTTAATAATAACACCATTTGACAGCAGTTTAACAGCGCCACAGTGGGTCACGCCCATGTAGAACACATTTCAAAAAAAATTTAAAAATAGTTGTAGTCTTCGGAATTGAATAAATTATATATCTATTAAAAGGTAATAGTCTGCAGATTCAGAAAATGCAAAAAACTAAAAATTGAACTTTTCATGATTTTGAGCCTTTCCGGAGCCCCTTAAGGAAAAAGAATGTAATGTGTGTTCCAGCTCACAAGCAACATTGAAGCAAGTAGTTCCTGTGACTTAGTATGGACAGAGGTTATATTCGACAACCGGAATAAATTAATAAGTGGCTCCTTCTACCGCCCCCGGTCTCAGATGAAACAGTCTCATCGCAAATAGGTACCCTACTCATACAATTATAGTTGGCAGTGACTTCAATCTACCTTCCGTATGTTGACAAAATTACTTTTTCAGGCCCTATTGTGATAGAAAACAACTTATGTAATTGTTCTAAATGCTATTTTTAAAGTTATTTTGAACAATTTGTTGTAAATGGTTACGAAAACACGCTTGACCTCTTAGCCACAAATAATCCTGAACATCACGATGGAGACAAGGATTAGTGAACACACAGTCGTAGCGAGGCTCAATTCCGTAACAAACAAATTCACTAAAACTAAACGCGAAGTAAATCTATTTACAAAAGTAACTAAAAATTCGGTTGACGTCTTTCTAAGAGAGAGTCTCCAATCTTTCCAAACTATGTAAGTGAAGACCATATGTGGCTTAAGTTCAAAGAAATAGTATCAACAGCACTCGAGAGATTCATACCAAATAAATTAATAACAGACACGACTGATCCCCCATGGTACACAAAACACGACAGAAAGCTGCTGCAGGAGCAACGAAAAAGGCACGTATAATTTAGACGAATGCAAAATCTCCAAGGTTGGCGAAGTTTTACTGAGGCTCGAAATTTGGTGCGGATTTCAATGGGAGATGCATTTAATAGTTTCCACAACGAATGTCTAGAAATGTGGCGGAAAATCCATAGAGATTCTGGTCCTATGTTACGTAAACCAGCGGAAAGGCTCAGTAAGGACCTATACTGCGGGTCGGGCGACGGGTGAGGAGGAGGAGTAGGAGGAGGAGGGGGAGACAAGGGACCCAACCCTTCGCAGCAGGTAAAATCGTGGCAAATGTCCACCGCGGAAAATGTCCGCACACCGTATATACGGCAACAGGGAGCATAACTCACAGCTCGGAAATTACACACATTACTCCAAGGCGAAAAAAAGTCATAGGATAGCGATATGCACATATACATATGGTGGTAGTATCGCGTACACGAGGTATAAAGCGGCATTGCGTTGGTAGAGCTGTCATTTGTACTCTGGTGATTCATGTGAGAAGATTTCCGACGTGATTCTGGCCGCACGACTGGAATGAACAGACTTTGGACGCGGGATAGTAGTTGGAGCTACACGCATGGGGCATTCCATTTCGGAAATCGTCAGGGAATCAAGTATTCCGAAATCCACAGTGCCAGTAGAGTACCGAGAATACCAAATTTCAGGCATTACCTCTCACCACGGGCAACGCAGTGGTCGACGACTTTCACTTAACGACCGAGAGCAGCGGCGTTTGCGTAGAGTTGTCAGTGCTAACAGACAAGCAACACTGTGTGAAATATCCGCAGAAGTCAGTGTGAAATGTACGGCGAACGTATCCGTTAGGACAGATCGGCGAAATATGGCGTTAGTCGGCTGTGGAAGCAGACGACCGACGCGAATCCATTTGCTAACAGCACGGCATCGCCTGCAGCGCCTCTCCTGGGCTCATGATCATGTCGGTTGGATCCTCGACGACTGTAAGACCGTGGCCTGGTCAGAGTCGGGATTTCAGTTGGTAAAAGCTGATGGTAGGGTTCGAGGGTGGCGCATTCTCCACGAATCCATGGACCCAAGTTGTGAACAAGGCACTGCGTGAGCTGGTGGTGATTCCATAGTGGTGACGGCTCTGTTTACATGGAATGAACTGGGATCTCTGATCCAACTGAATCAGTCATTGACTGAAATGGTTATGTTCGGATACTCGAAGACCATTTTTAGCTGTCCATGACGTCGTATTCCCAAACACCTACGGAATTTTTATGGATGACAATGCATCATGTCAGAAAATTTTGGACAACTCGATCGAAGGATCTGCCCACCCACATCGCCCAATATCAATTCCATCGAACACTTGTGGGACAGTTCGTGCACACACTCGTGCACCGACAACACTTTCGCAATTATGGACAGCTGTAGAGCCAGCGTGGCTCAACAGTTTTGCATGGGATTTCCAACGACTTGTTGAGCCCATGTCACATGGAGTTTCTGTATTACACCGGGCAAAAGTAGGTCCGACACGATATTAGAAGGTATTGGGTAGGGTTGTTTGGGGGAAGAGACCAAACTGCGAGGTCATCGGTCTCATAGGGTTAGGGAAGGACGGGGAAGGAAGTCGGCCGTACCCTTTCAAAGGAACGATCCCGGCATTTGCCTGGAGCGATTTAGGGAAATCACGGAACACCTAAATCGGGATGGCCGGACGCGGGATTGAACCGTCGTCCTCCCGAATGCGAGTCCAGTGTTCTAACCACTACAAGGTATTCCACGACTTTTCCCGCCTCAGTGCATTCGTATATTCATCCCGTATTTCGGAATTGGGGCACTTAGCAGCATCCTACGGACTTTACATATAAACTTTTATGAAACTTTTTCTTGCTGACACTCCGCAGACAATGATGAAGGGGAAAACATTATTGCTTCCTTCACTTTCGCTGTTCACACAGTAAAACTTCAGCACCGGGCTTGAGGTTCAATTTTTTACTTATTTATTAGTTCGTAATACATATTGCACACGATGTTCACATGTACTCTCAATACCTGTCTGTAACAGTGTTGTCCATTGTCCAATACAAGAGTTTTAGTGCGTGTGTGTTGTGTGTGTGTGTGTGTGTGTGTATGTGTGTGTGGCTGATTCCATAATTTTCAAAGACTAGAGCCATTTTACGACTGCGAGGAAGATTAAGCCAGGTCCTTAACGCATGACTGTTTACTACATCTCAAAGACTGAGGTTTGGCTTGTAGCGGTTCAACCTAGTTTGTCTCAAAGAAATGACTCCAACTCCCACTCAAAACTTACACGTCAGAATTAACAAACTCATTGTGTCTGTGAAAATAAACGCTGTTGATGGATATTTCAAGATAGCGGGAGCAACATATATAACGCAGTTGGCGATTTTGTAATGGAGACCTGCTACACGGATTAAAGTTGAACAAATTGCAATTTAAACGTGACCTTCACACACAAAAGAACCTTGCAACGCAAGCGATATTATGGCGAGCTTTAATAACTAATACGTTTATCAAATACGTAAAAAGTATCTGTAGTTGTACTGTGAACTTAAACAGATCATCTAATAACGAATTGTTCAAAGAATATTTTTACAGTAGATGCTTTTGATACGTAAATGGTATTTCCTCTTAATGATTATCGAAAGCAGCATACCATTTACATAGATAATTCTTCTGCTCCTATACAGAATTCAATATTCTCTGTTAATGAATTCACGTAGTCTGTCACATTAAGCACTGAGAACAAAAATTCCGCTAAGATAATCCCATAATGTGTTACCACAAATCAAAATTTCACGTAAAATATAACTGCAAACCAACAATGAAAATTATGACTGTAGTAATACTACAGTTAATAACTTTTATAAACCTAATCACAGTAAACGCACTGCACATAGTTTGTTGGTACTGTACAAAAGATAAATTTTCCATGCACTGAAATGATAAATAACACAATTATACAAGCTAATGCCTTCTTGTTGGACACTGAGATATGCCTGCATATGGCTGTACTGATCACTTTTAGTTCTATGAAAAATTTCTGCAATTTCACTGATTAAATTCCGAATAACAGCTACTAAAACGTCTTTGTAGTACGAGGATCAACCGAAACAGGGCACCGACGCGGAAGACCTGGTCAGAGAACTTGGGCTACCTATCAAAGTTCAGCGGTGCGACATGGTCCAAACCTACGAGTCTGCGGAATTTCCTGTCTGCTGATAAAAGTAACCGAAGCATGGAATGTGGGAAAAGAAAGATGAGTTGCCGATTTCTTATTTAGAACGCACGAAAAAAAGAAAACCCGTCTCTCCTATTCATTCATGTCCAAAATAATTTCACATCTGTAATTGAAACAAATTTAAGACTTATACCATCATGTTCTAATAACCATTGACTTCTTTTGTTTTCATGGTTTCCTTTAACGTAACTGTTCAAAGATGTAACAGAAAATTACTGTTTTTGGTGGCATATGATATAATTACCATGTATCAAAAAATTATATTCTGTTATTGGTCAAGATTACCATCTCAGATCGCAAGTTATTGATCACCATTCACTGTAAAAGAAAAGTGAATTAGACTAAAAATTAACCAGATATCTCATCATTTTCGTCACTAGCAATTGGAACATGGTCGTTACTTTCAGAATCACGACTAATGATTCTAGCTCTGCTGCAGGTGTGGATGTTACAGAGACTATGAAAATTGCGAGAGTTGTTGGGGAAGGATTCTGTGATTCATTTGCTTCGTAGCGTACTCGGCAGTGGTACAGACAGTAGTTGGCAAAATTTCGCGGAAGCTCGACGTGAGTTAATAGTTTTTGTTGATCTAGTCTTTTTCATGGCCTAAAAATTTATACACGAGCTTAATATGAAACCTGTGTGAGTACAGAATATAGATGGAGAGTAAACCGAAGAAAGACGTAATGAGGAATAGCAGAAATGCTATTAATGACAAATTTAATATGAAATTAGGGACCGAGAATTAAATGAAGTTAAAGGTTTCTGCTACCTTGGAAGCAAAATAACACATGTCGAACGAAGCAAGGGGGACACAAAGCAGTTTAGCACACTCAGAGAGGGCATTCCTGGCCAAGAGAAGTCTGCTTGTACCATAAATCATATATTGGATATTTAGAACATTATCAGACCATACGGCCATTTTAAAAAAAAGTAAAAGGTGCGTCGCTGGTCGATTCTTACTGACCAGTATTGTTATTATTTCGTGTGCACAACATTTCAAAGGCTGTTGGAATGGTACGTAGAGGATTTGAACCAGAACCCAATTTTCCGGCGTTGACAGGGCACGAAAGACATGTTGTCGCACCGTATAGTTACATCCAGTTGTATTACTCCACGAATAAATATTTAATTCTATTTTATCTAGATTTAAGTAGTGTGTACGACATAGTGTTGTGACCTATGCTTGCTCAAAATCAGAGAAACTTAGAGCTACCACAAAAGTTTCGTCTGTAGCCTTATTGTCCCTGCTACAGGTGAAGAGGTTAGAAATGTGTTCGAATGAAGGCAGTATGGGACGGGTACTCAGTTCTATCCCCCTCGTTGTTTGACTTTTATACGAGTGATCTCCGATGTGTCCTGTCAGACAAATTAGCATGCTTCAATATGCCGTCGATCCGTTTGCTTGTGCTTCTGTGCTACCGACGACTTATTGGCGGCCATTAAAAACAACTTGAACGTAACAGTACACAACGCAGAAAAATGGCTACTGATGAACGGATTTGACATTACACCTCGTAAGCTGGCGACACGGAATCAAAACGACTGAAGCCGTAAAAATGAGTGCTAAATATCTAGGTCTGAGCGGCTGACAGCCACGCAGGGGATTCGGGTTCGGATCTGGGTGATCCCAGGGATTTTTAGTTGATGGTAGGACTGGAACAGGCTGCCCTCAGCCACATGATGACAAATGAGGAGCTACTTGCCCGAGTAGTAGCGGCGCCTGATCACTTAGACCGACAACGGCTGGGAGAACGGTGTGCTGACCCCACGCCCCTCTATACCACCTCTCTATGACGCATTGTCTAAGGATGGTACGGCGGTCGATCGGGTCACATCGACTCGTCAGTGGCCAGGACGGCGATACATATTGTAGCACCCCAAATAAGTAACCCCTAATGAAAGCCCTTTGGTAGTAAAAGAAATAGCAAAATTATTTATCCTGATATTGACGGGAGCTACTGACAACAAAATTAACTCTATTGAAAATTAGACTAACAGGAATACTATGTAACTAATAACGTTTATTATAAAGAAAGAACTAAATGAACGACTATCAGATGGTACGAAGCCTGAAACTAATATATTCTTTACGAAGGTTAAAGCCCAGACCATAAATAAATCAGAGATAACATTTACCCACGAAGAGAGTTGTAGCCGCATCGAGTTGTAAGTTCGCTGCGACGACAATGTAACACTGCAATGGACATGTTAATTCAGTCTCTCTTGTAGACATCGCAATATTAGTAAGCCTATTGAACGCTACTAATAGATTGTTTCAAACTGATCTGAAGTTTTAAAAGTTTTCCAGTATCGATTTGACGTACTGGTCAGAATTTCGAACTGAAGTAAAATAACATTTACGGTTTAGCCAGACAACGGAGCAGCTATTATATGTGAAAGAAAAGTAAATCGTGTGATATCTGATTAACGCTGGGACTTAGCCTTCGTGATTCGTGATTGTCACGAACATCAAAGGACACAGCAATATACCAACCGCCGACATAAACTCCATTATCAGCCTTGAGTAGGAAACAGCTACACGCGATCACGAAAAACTTACAGCTACGCCGTGTTGTCGGAAGCTGTAGTCAATGTCAGAATCGCTGAGGCAAATAGATTCAAGACCCTGAATGACAGATTGGTGTGTTTTCAGTGCAGGTTTAAATAATTACGAAGTTCAATAAACTCCAATATAACCTTCATGCTTCGTGTCGGCTACGTCATTTAATGGAGATTTACTGTGTAATTGTGATATTATTTCTTGAGAGAACACAGAAGTTAAAGGTGATTTAATGATTTTATTAACAGGAAACAGCAAGTTTACACTGAAATAAAACACTTTCTTTACGTTGTCAAAAGAGTATTTTATCTCTGGAACTACGTCGTATTAGTCGTTGGATCAACACCGTAGCGACGCCTTTACGACGCTATATTAATTAATAAATCAACATCCTCGCAAAACTATGATGTGGCGTCGGCTTGAGTGATGGACTTTATAATTCAATCTGCATTTGAACACTCATTCGCAAACCGGGCATAAGAACTACAGTTACCAAGTGCGCGTAAGCTTATCAGCCTGTCGCGAACACGCGAAGAATATTTGGTTAATTGTTTCAGATCAAGGGAGCTGTAGCGGTCTCAAGTGGTGCAGTCGCTGAGGGTTCGAAGTAAAGAAGACTGACAGACTTCGAAAACCAGTGCTTCAATTTTAAACAAGGACTGCTTACACATTCCGGCGTGCTGCTACATCGATACGCTGATATCAGTCTAAGGGAGATACTGTCTAAAACTAATCAGCTAAGCCGAGTGGTTCTAGCCGCTTCAGTCCGGAACCGCGCGGATGCTACGGTCGCAGGTTCGAATCCTGCCTCGCGCATGGCTGTGTGTGACGTCCTTAGGTTAGTTAGGTTTAAGTAGTTCTAAGTTCTAGGGGACTGATGACCTCCGATGTCAGGTCCCATAGTGCTCAGAGCCATGTGAACCATCAATCAACTAACCGAGGAGCTTGTTTTTAACAGTTACAGATCGGAGTCGTCGTGATAGACGGACACTGTTCCATATCAACCAGACTGGGACAACCATCACCATCGAGCCGACACAAATAAAACGCCACAATACAGACAAAATCCTTAGATGGTCCCACCATAAAGACCACATCAAAGTGGAAGCATTCTGAATACATTCGGTGCCACAACGCGAAACGTGTGGGGCATGGATTCTGTAATAGTTTTACAGAAATGCCACATGCTATTCCGATGTCATCCCGTTAAGCCTGCATGTTGTATGGCACAGTCTCCAGGAATCTGCCACAGACACCCGACAGATACCAATACAAAGAACTGCTATTCTGCACGGAAGGTCTTGGATGCACCCCAGCATTTGCACTGTTAGTTAGTCGAAGCACACTTGGTCATTGCATAGAAAATATCTCAACTGGAAATTTATTCTGCAACATCTGCACGCTTTGGGGATGAGCTTATAAATAAAAATTTTCGACCTTATAATTCGATGCGAACACTGGATTCAAAAATCGACATCACTACTTGTGGAGCCATTTTAAGCTCTCAGAAATTATCGGAACCTCATTCGTAGAAAGTGCCTGCTACCCTAGTCTGAGCAAGAGTATCAACATATCAGTCAGATAATCGACGTACATATTAATACGAATATGAGAACCGAGTAATCAGGAACAGTAATTTACAATGTGTTCTAGAATCTAGAACAACGGTCAAGTTCTGTGTGTGTCTGTATCAACGAATGGCTCCTTCGGCTTTGCCTATGCAGATATTAAAAATAAAGAGAATGTACTGTTTCACCCACCGAGAGAGGTTAAAAAAAAAAAAAAAGATGTTTCAAATGGCTCTGAGCACGATGGGACTTAACATCTGTGGTCATCAGTCCCCTAGAACTTAGAACTACTTAAACCTAACTAACCTAAGGACATCACACACATCCATGCCCGAGGCAGGATTCGAACCTGCGACCGTAGCGGTCACGCGGTTCCAGACTGAAGCGCCTAGAACCGCACGGCCACACCGGCCGGCCTGAGAGAGGCGTCAGGTTACACTGCTGAGCAGCTAGCCATTGTGCGACCAGCTCTCCATGATGAAAACACTGACATCAGTTGGTAATGACAATAGGAGTTGTTATGTACCATACCGAATGATGTGCGGATGCAGCAGGAGCCGGCCACAGATCAGGAACAGCTGAATGTGTTTTTCGCTTGGTCAGTCGTCTTCGGGCTGCGGGGTGTAGCCGTAGCGAGAATCTGGCGCAGCACATGGTATACCACAGGTGTCGTTTGGTTTCGCCCATGGGCTCTGTTGCCGAGCCACCTCCTAGTGTATCCGATACACTGGACCCATCCTCACAGCAGAACGAAGGGCGTGTGGTAAACGCATTCACATCACTCAAGACGGAGGCCTATATGGGAGAGTGAGCATCTGATCTCCCCTGTTCGCCCTATAGTTGGACAGGTGGCCATTCCTTCAGTAGGATCCGAGCTGGTTCAAGGAGCCAGGGTTTGCTAATTATCGGGAGCTACAATGATAGGCGCGTTACAATCCGCTTAGGGACATAGCGTTCATGGTCATAAGAAAAGCCAGTATGTCAGCTGGGGGGCCTCATCCGAGGTGTGTAGGAGACGTCGGCTAGGGCTATCGAGGGCGTAGAGTTCAATCGTCTGCTTGTTGTGGCTCACGTCGGCACCAATGACGCCTGTGGCTTGAGTTCTGAGGCCATCCTCAATTTATACAGGCGTCTAGTGGAGGTGGAGAAGGCTACTGCCCTCTCGCACAGGGTGCAAGTACAGCTTGCAATTTGCAGCATTGTCGTCACAGTTGATCGGGGCCCTTTGATTTGGAGGCGAATGGAGAGTCTCAGCCAAACGCTTTGTCGACTCTGTGACTGTCTAGGCTAGAGGTTTCTGGACTCGTGTTATCAGGTGGGGAACTGCAGTATTCCCCTTAATAAGACACTTCTCGGGCAGTAGAGTACTGGTGGAGTGGTGAAGTACACATTTCTTTCGTTGTTTTTTTTTTTTTGCCTTGACGGTAGTTTCAGGTATCTAATGAACACTCGCCAGACGACACGCAGATACCGAAAGTAGATCACGTTCAGAATAATGAAACTTCGACTGTTAAAATATTATCAGTAAATTGTCAAAGTATTGGTAATAAAGTTCCCGAATTTACTGGCCTCCAGGAAATTTCTCGCGCTAAAATGATTCTCGGGAGTGAGAGATAGCTGAAACTTGAAACAGAAAGCTCTGAAATATTTAGCTATTCATGGGACGTATATCGAAAAGAAAGATGCCATAAGGGTGTTCTTTGCAGTTGACAAACACGTTGCCTCAACTGAGGTCAAATTTAAGTGTTACCGTGAGTTGCCTGGACGCGTATAGCTCGTCTAGGCGAAATCAAGTTAAATTCTGTACGTTTGTACCAGCCACTCGATTCGCTATAACAGTTTTAGAGTCAGTCAAAGAATGTCTATGGTCAATGGCGTGGAAATACCCTGATCACGCAATGGTAGTTGGAGGCGGCTTTAACTTATCGAGTATAGACTGTGACGTCTGTGGATTCATTGCAGGGGTACGGACGAACAGGCTTGCGAAGTACTTTTGAACACATTTTCCAAAGACAGTACACAATGGTTCAAATGGCTCTGTGCACTATGGGTCTTAACTTCTGAGGTCATCAGTCGCCTAGAACTTAGAACTCATTAAACCTAACTAACCTAAGGACGTCACACACATCCATGCCCGAGGCAGCATTCGGACCTGCGACCGTAGCGGTCGCTCGGTTCCAGACTGTAGCGCCTAGAACCGCACCTCCACTCCGGCCGGCCAAAGACAGTATACCGAAATGGATTAGTGACCGTGATGTCATCATAGCAACTATTGTTATTAAAGTTAATAAATCAATCAATACGGCTTGGAGAGTTCTTCTGCTACAAACAGCAGATAAGAAGTTCTTACCACCTGCTTAGCCAGTGAACTGACATCATTTACTTCTAGTATGATAGACGTAGAGGAATTATGGGCCAAGTTTAAACGAATTTTAAATCGCGTTCTGCAGAAGCATCTGCCCAGTAAGTGGATTAAGGACGGAGAAGACTCACCGTGGCTTAACAACGACATCTGCATTTTTGGTTCAAATGAGAATGCGTAAATGACGACACGCAAAAAGTATTAGAATTCCGTGCGTCCGTAAAAAGATCGATGCACGAAGCAAACTACAACTACTACTGTCATATCTTAGCAAAAGATCTTGACGAGAACCCAAGAAATTTCTGGTGCTATGTAAAATCACTAAGCGGGTCTAAAGCCTGCATCCAATCACTCCTTGAAAATACTCGTGTAGCAGCAGAAGTTAGGAAAAGAAAAGTCACACTTTTAAATTTCGCATTTAAGAAATCGTACAGGCAGGAGAATCGTACAAACATACCGTCGTCCGGCCATCTCATAGGCTCTGGTGGTGGACATAGTAATAAGCATCCCTGGCGCAGAGAAATAGGTGAAAGACCTGAAAACAAATAAGTTTCCACGTCGTAGTGAAATCCCAATTCGGTTTCGCAAAGAGTAGTCTACGGCGCTGGCACCCTATTTGGCCTGCATTTATAGTGAATGTGTCGGCCAGCGCAAAGTCCCAAGCGACCGGAAAAAAGCGCAGGTGACTCTTGCACATAAGAAGGTTAAAAGAACGGACCAGCAAAATTACAGACCAATGTCCTTAACATTTATTTGCCGTAGAATTCCTGAATATACTCTCATTTCGAATATAATAAATTTCCTTGAGACGGAAAGGCTTCTGTCCACGTATCAGCACGGCCTGAGATAGCATCGCTCGTGTGAAATTCACCCCGTCCTTTTCTTGCGTGATATCCTGCAAATTGTGGATGAAGGGCGACAGGCGGTTTCTACATTCCTAGATTTTCGAAAAGTATTTGCCTGTAGGCTGCTAACGAAGGTACGATCATTCAGGATAGGTTCCCAGATATCTGACTGGCTCGCAGTAACAGAACCCACTACGATGTCCTTGACGGCGAGTATTTACCATAGACAAGAGTATCGTCTGGAGCTCCACCGGGTAGTGTGACAGAAATGCTGTTACCTTTCCTGTATACCTAAATGATCTGGCGGACAGGGTGGGCGGCAATCTGCGACTGTTGATGCTGTGATGCACGGGAATGTGCATCGTTAAGTCGATGTAGGAGAATACAAGATGACTTAAACAAAATTTCTAGTTGGTGTGATGAATGGCAGCTAGCTCTAAATGTAAAAAACAAGAAAACTAAGTTAACGCAGATAAGTATGAAAAGGAGACCCGCAATATTCGAATACAATATTAGTAGTGTGCTGCCTGATAGCCACACCGGCTAAATACCTAGGCGCAACGCTGCAAAGTTATATGAGATCGAACGAACACGTGAGGATTGTGGTAAGGAAGACGAATGGTCGACTTCAGTTTGTTAGGAGAGTCTTAGGAAAGTGTGATTGGTCTGCAAAGGAGACAGCTTGGATGCACCGCCATTTAAGATAGGGAAAGTTAGTTTTGTGCGTTATTCGGAGCACGACTTACATCCAGGTGCAGGCCAGACTGCAGTACGTTATGCATACGAGCAGTTGCGAAGGCAAATAGAGGCCACGGGGGCATAGACCAGCTGGAGAGTGCGCACACAGCAGTTTCCATGGCGCAAGTCACAGGCAGAAGAGGGCCACTGGCCAACCTAGGTGTTATGCATATGTGACGCGAAGCGGCAAGCTTGGCAAAACAGAGGCACACAGACGAGTATAAATACGAGGGCAGTTCAATAAGTAATGCAACACATTTTTTTTCTCGGCCAATTTTTGTTGAAAAAACCGGAAATTTCTTGTGCAATATTTTCAAACATTCCCGCTTCGTCTCGTATAGTTTCATTGACTTCCGACAGGTGGCAGCGCTGTACGGAGCTGTTAAAATGGCGTCTGTAACGGATGTGCGTTGCAAACAACGGGGAGTGATCGAGTTTCTTTTGGCGGAAAACCAGGGCATCTCAGATATTCATAGGCGCTTGCAGAATGTCTACGGTAATCTGGCAGTGGACAAAAGCACGGTGAGTCGTTGGGCAAAGCGTGTGTCATCATCGCCGCAAGGCCAAGCAAGACTGTCTGATCTCCCGCGTGCGGGCCGGCCGTGCACAGCTGTGACTCCTGCAATGGCGGAGCGTGCGAACACACTCATTCGAGATGATCGACGGATCACCATCAAACAACTCAGTGCTCAACTTGACATCTCTGTTGGTAGTGCTGTCACAAGTTCACCAGTTGGGATATTCAAAGGTTTGTTCCCGCTGGGTTCCTCGTTGTCTAACCGAACACCAGAAAGAGCAAAGGAGAACCATCTGTGCGGAATTGCTTTCTCATCATGTGGCTGAGGGTGACAATTTCTTGTCAAAGATTGTTACAGGCGATGAAACATGGGTTCATCACTTCGAACCTGAAACAAAACGGCAATCAATGGAGTGGCGCCACACCCACTCCCCTACCAAGAAAAAGTTTAAAGCCATACCCTCAGCCGGTAAAGTCATGGTTACAGTCTTCTGGGACGCTGAAGGGGTTATTCTGTTCGATGTCCTTCCCCATGGTCAAACGATCAACTCTGAAGTGTATTGTGCTACTCTTCAGAAATTGAAGAAACGACTTCAGCGTGTTCGTAGGCACAAAAATCTGAACGAATTTCTCCTTCTTCATGGCAACGCAAGACCTCACACAAGTCTTCGCACCCGAGAGGAGCTCACAAAACTTCAGTGGACTGTTCTTCCTCATGCACCCTACAGCCCCGATCTCGCACCATCGGATTTCCATATGTTTGGCCCAATGAAGGACGCAATCCGTGGGAGGCACTACGAGGATGATGAAGAAGTTATTGATGCAGTACGACGTTGGCTTCGACATCGACCAGTGGAATGGTACCGTGCAGGCATACAGGCCCTCATTTCAAGGTGGCGTAAGGCCGTAGCATTGAATGGAGATTACGTTGAAAAATAGTGTTGTGTAGCTAAAAGATTGGGGAATAACCTGGTGTATTTCAATGCTGAATAAAACAACCCCTGTTTCAGAAAAAAAAATGTGTTGCATTACTTATTGAACTGCCCTCGTAGGTGCCGTTTTCTAATGATATTCTTTCAAGTGTGGCAGCTCTCTGGGACGGAGGGGCGTATCACGCCACCAGGCTACAGACGGGGCACCAGCATCCCAGTCCACGGCGGGTCATTGGTAGGGGTAGCGTTAATGTTTCCATGGTTCAAATGGCTCTGAGCACTATGCGACTTAACATCTGAGGTCGTCAGTCCCCTAGACCTTAGAACTACTTAAACCTAACTAAGCTAAGGACATCACACACATCCATGCCCGAGGCAGGATTCGAACCCGCGACCGTAGCGGTCACGCAGATCCAGACTGAAGTGCCTAGAACCACTCGGCCACATTTGCCGGCAATGTTTTTATGTTCTCGTTAGTCTGTGGCGTATAAGTTTTGTGCACAAAGTATGTTTACTCAGACGCAGGCCACGGCTGTTATATTTCGATTCGGGACGAATCTTGTTGAAAGGAGGGAGGTTTGCTGCGCTAGTATTAGTCTTAGTCATAGCGATGGGGAATTTTGTTGAAAATTCAGCAAAGGCGTGGTTTGCCGATGAAGTCTGGGGCCGCTGGCAGTGTGTGGTAGTAGTCGGCAGCCAGTAGGCCAGGCAGGGTAGACATGGCACAGAGCTGCAGCGGCGTGTTGCACGTACGATTTGTTTGGAGTGGAGCAACAGCGAGGCAGGGAACTGCAGCACTGATTTAAGTTATTGCGATGTATGAGGTGAGGCAGTAGGCCAGAGCCGGGAGTGGTGATGTGTAATTGGCCAACACGGGGTCCGCAGCCAGCCAGTGGCGGGCCACTCTTTGGCTCGCCACCAAGGGCAGTCGTCTCAGCTCTCAACACACGCTGGAGACTTCCCGAGTCGAGGGCCACAGATTCAGACATCGGGCAGCGGGCGCTTGTTCGTCGCCGCAATCTCAGCCACGCCGGCGAGGAGAAGGACGCAGCTGGCCGCCTGCGGCTCACACCAAGCAGCGCAGAGTCGGCTGCTGGCACAGCCATCCTGACATCATCGGAGCTCAGCGGGCCGGCCAAGTCTGGCACGACACAGCGTTGCGTTGCACAGGCTGCTGGGGTGCTTCATCAGCACTGTGGGGCCCTGTGACACAGACCGAGGTGAGCGGATCACTGTAATGGAAGCAAATAAATCATTTGGAAAGTTGTCGCCGAGTTTTAATACGGCACCTCCTGGCACCCATCCACAACAAAATTTAGAAAATCGGCTTTTGAAGGTGACTGTAGAACGATTCTACTGCAGCTAACGAACATTTCACGTAAGGGCCACGAGAGTGACATGCCAGAAATTAGGTTTCGTATGGAGGCATACAGACAGTGTTTCTCCTTCCCCCTGTGTCAGAGTGGAACAGGAAAGGAAATGACTAGTAGTGGTATAGGGCATCCAGAATATGGTGCCTTATGGAGCGTCTACGTAGATGTAGATGCAGATGTAGATATACCAGAGCAGCACACTACCGGTATGGAGGCATCGTTTGAGTAACCAATGCTCAGGCTAGGATTGTGGGGAGTAATGAAGATGACCAATTGGCAAAGAATGCAGTAAAGAGTGGAATACAATAGCGATGGCTTCAAGCTGATGATGTAATGGCTGTAGCCAGGAACAAGGCTAGAAGAGAATATAAGAAGATGTGGATGGAGAAAATTTGTGCAAGGGTAGCCAGTACAGACAAAGTCGCCCACATTTACAGAAGGCCCAGGGTACAGTTGTAAGTGGGATACAAAATGCTGGCTGTCTGGAATAGCAACAGATAATGCTAACTCATTCCACTAACGTGCATGTTAGTGAACCACTAGCCCTTTCTAACAATCAGTGTTCTCAAGGATGTGGAAAAGATCAGGGGTGGAGAGATATGTTAGGATCGCTGGCCACAAACCCCTCACTAGTGACTATGTAAGGATCAATAAAAAAGTTTGAATAGTTTGTTTCATTAGCATTATCCTGCTGGAATACGCCATTTAGTAGTTTCCATATGAACCCATCTTCTCTCCTCCAACTGGGAATGAATAACAGTTACAAAAAAAAAAAAAAAAAAAAAAAAATACATGAACAAATGGCGAAGGGCGGACCCCAATCAGATAAATCCCCATGGACTGTGATCTGTGGATCGCTGCAATAAAACGCACACACGTCAGTACCCTAACTGTTCACCGAGTGTGTCAGCACGTCTAACAGGGAATTCCACTGGAGCAGAGAAGTGTTTAGTTATTATCTATCATTATCCTCGAATGAGAGTATTGACATGTTCCAACATTGCATGGGCAAGCCAGAGTGGCCAAGCGGTTCTAGGCGCTTCAGTCTGGAACCGCACACCCGCTACGGTCGTAGGTTCGAATCCTGCCTCGGGAATGGATGTGTGTGATGTCCTTAGGTTAGTTAGGTTTAAGTAGTTCTAAGTCCTAGGGGACTGATTACCTTAGATGTTAAGCCCCATAGTGCTCAGAGTCAGAGCCATTTGAACCATTTTTGAACACAGCATGGGGTCACAGCTGTGAGTGGCCGGCTGGCACGCTGGGGACCGGACAGGATTGCGCGACCTTGTTGCGATGATGACAGACGTCTCGCCCAATGATTCAGCGTGCTTTTGCACTGCCAGGTCTCTGTAGACATTCTGCGTACACCTATGCATATCGGCCACGCTCACGCTTTCCGCCAAAAGGGACTCATTGACAGCTGTCTGCTTGGAGAGCACCACCATTACAGACACCATTTTGAAGGCTACGTATAGCACTGCCACCTACCGAAGCTTCATGAAACTGTAGGGGCTAAAGCAGGAATATTCTACGACGTCGTCCGCCTGCTTAGCTGGATGGTAACATGCTCGCCTCCCATACAAGTGGGCCCGCTTTCGATTCCCTGCGGGGTTGGGGATTTTCTCCGCTCGTGGACTGGGTTTTGTGTCGTTCTTATCATCATTTCATCCTCATCACCGCCATGTGAGTCGTCCAATGTGGCGTCGAATGAAACAAGATTCGCACTTGGCTGAAAAAGCACTTCATTTACCTACCGAGGAAATGGCAGCAGAATGGGGATAACAAACTACGCACTGTAGTCGGCACTGGTTACTTTCCCCTGTAGAAACATTAAATGTAGCGACTGTTTCTAACTGATGTCCCCTGCGCCTGTGGGATGTCTGTGTCTTGGGCGACTCCAGAGAAGGCCAGTCACCATGTCTACGCCGCACATGTGTCCCTCTATCACTTGTATACAGAGAGAACATACACTAATCACTGAAGACAACATAGGCGCTCTCCAGTCGACTCTTTCACGACGATTGAGTAAGTTAGCATATTGAGGGATTTGGGAAATGATGGTGAGGCAAGGTATCAGGTTAACCAATTCTGGAACATTGACAAGGAGTTATCTGGGGGCAGTGGGGATGGATCATCGTTGGATGGAGGACTAAACTGAGTCAGCCAAGGTTCACCTTTGGTCTTTGGTTAATTCTGACTGGTGGGGTTGGTGGCAAAACAGCATTTGCACTGTAGGGGCCAGGAGAAGGCGAGAAGGTGTTTAACATGTCCTGCATAATTGAATTTGGGGGTAGGGCAAAAGGTTAGACCTTTGGAAAGAGCTGATACTTCAGTGGGGCTAAGGCATTTGGAGGAAAGGCTCATGACTGTGTTTTGGATCTGTTTAGGTTCTGGGTGCTGTGTGGTGGTGGGAGGGAGTCTTGGAGGGTGGGGTAAATTCAGGAGGTCTCCGAAACAGGGTTTGTCAGCTAAGAGCGGACATGGGGGAGGTTTGGAGATCGTTGTAGAGGTGATGGATACTGGTAATCCAAGGTAGGAGTAGGAAGTGAGCAGCTTGGGCAGTTTTTGAGGTGGTGTTGGGCATGTTACTCTAGTTCCTGGAGGGCAAGAGTTTCAGTTTCAGGAATTTGGGATTGCATGGCAGGAGAATTTTGGAGTTGGAGTAAATGTATTGCAAGGAGGTTTGTGCTTGACTGACATTCCTTGCACTGGGAAACTGCCAAAGCCTCTATGCTATCGAAGTCATTTACTACCCCTCTAATTGCCTCGAAATGTTCACTGTAAAACAACACAACTTCGACCCACATACCACTGGTTTGGGAGGTAAAGGCGCATTTGATAGTTTTACTTTGTAGGTCTTGATGTGAGCAGGAGACTTTAGAAACACTTTCTTTGCAGATAAAACCAGTTTATCTACATTCACAAACATAGATTGTACTTATTCAGCAAGGCAATGAACGCCATGAGCAAAGCATATCACATGAATCAAATTGGGATAAAATACTTGGAGGGCTTTTGCTTCTTTGATCATATAAGGAGCAGCATCTGAAATAAACACAAACACCCATTCTTCTACAGACAATTCTGGAAATATTTTTCTAATACCCTCATTCAAAAAACTACCGATCATAGAATGATTTACTTTTTCAAGTTCTTTGCAGGCCACTAAATAGGAAGAAGAAGACCGTTCTTTTAAAGCACCAACAATTAAATTTGCAATGAAATGACCACAAGTGTGTGTTGTTTCGTCAACTAAAAGCTAGATAATGCTGTCCTTGCGTTCATTGCGTATTTCTTCCAGAACATTTACATCAACTGTCGATATGTAATTTTTGCGCAATGTTGATTCATCTGGTATATTTTGATTTAAGCAACATTCGTGCAGGAAACCTTTGAGAACAAGGTTTGTAAGTTTGTGAAGAGGAATATTGCTTGCAATAAATGCTTCGCAAGATCCATGTTAAACTGACTTTTTTGGTTACCTTTGGACAAATCCCTGCTACTGCAACTTGCCTTTCTGTTTCTGTTCCTCTTCTGTAAATTATTCTGCTAGGCAATGGCCTCACGGTTAGCAACTGCATGCAGTTCTAGGTCGTAGTCAATCTTTCAGACATCAAAACTAGATCGAGCTAGAGACTGCCCCTCTAAATTTTTAAATACCAGGATTGTAAACACAGAGCGAAAATATGCATCATCACTACTTTTTAGTTAAAATATGCAATAATCAGTGAAGAGGAGCCAAATATGCAAATGCACATGCAACATGTAAAAGAATATAATCCGGTCTCTACTTATCAATATTGATGCTACTTTTTAGTTAAAATATGCAATAATCAGTGAAAAGGAGCCAAATATGCAAATGCACATGCAACATGTAAAAGAATATAATCCGGTCTCTACTTATCAATATTGATGCCCCCTCCCTTTATACTAACATCCCTAATACCCATGGCCTTACCATTATTGAATACTACCTTTAGTAATGCCTGACTGTTTCCAAACCAATCACCTCCTTCCTAGTCGCCATGATCAAAAATATCCTCACCCACAATTACTTGTCCTTTGAAGGCATTAGCTACAAACAAATCCGGGGAAGAGCTATTGGATGTGTGTGGCACCATCCTAGGCCAGCCCATTCATAGACCATCTAGAGGAATCCTTCCTTAACACCCAGAACCCCAAAAACCTCACCTGGTCCAGATTCATTGATGACATCTTTGTGAACTGGATCAAGGTGATGACACGCTATCTACATTCCAACAGAACCTCAACATCTTCTTCCCCATTCAGTTCAAATGGCCCTAGTCAAACCATCAAGTCAATTTCCAAATGCTGATCTCCATCTCAAAGATGGCTACATCAGTACTTTCGTCCATGTCAAACATACCAACCACCAGTTACTTAATACCTCCATTTCAAAAGCTGCCACTCACTTCATACCAAGAAATCCTTTCTATACAGCCTTCCCAACTGTGGGTGTCACATCTGTATTGATGAGCGACCATCTTGAAATATGCTGAGGGTCTCACTGAGGGCTTTATGGATCATAATTACCCTCTCAGCCTTGTACAGAAACTGATCTGACTTTCCAGTCACCTAACACCTCCCAAAGACCCAACGCCCAGCTACAGAGGAGCATTACCCTTGTGACTCAGTACAATCCAGGACTGGAGAAACTTAATTGCATTCTTTGCCAGGGTTTTGACTACCTCTTGTCATGCCCTGGAATGAGGAATGTCCTACCCACTACCCTTGCCACATGTCCCACAGTGGTATTCTGCCACCCAAGAAACCTACACAATATCCTTGTCCATTCCTAAACAATCCCTACTCCCAATTCCTTCCCTCATGGCTCATATCCCTGTAGTAGACCTAGATGCAAGACCTGTCCCATACATCCTCCCACCACCGTGTACTCCAGTCTGGCCACAGACACAATCTATCCTATAAAAGGCAGACCTGCCGGTGATATCAGTCATGTCTCCAAGCTAAGCTGCAACCCATGTGCTGCATTCTATGTGGGCATGACAACCAACAAGATGTCTGTCCGCATGAATGGCCACTTACAAACTGTGGCCAAGAAACAACTGGTCCACCCTGTTGCTGAGCATGCTGCTGAGCATGACATCCTTCATTTCAGTGACAGCTTCACAGCCTGTGCCATCTGGAGTCTTCCCACCTACAACAGCTTTTCTGAACTGAGCAGGTGGGCTTTCTCTCTGCAATATATACCATGTTCCCATAACCCTCCTTTCCTCAAACTTCATTAGTCATTTTTCTTATACATCTAGCCTCTTACCTGTTCCCATTCCAGCACTACACAGCCCTCATGCCACCAATGCACACAGTCTTTTCACTTCTCTCCTTTTCCACTACTGCACCCTTTGTCTCCTGCACTCTATCTAACTTCCCAACTGGACCTAGCTGCCCTACTCTGCACCTCATCCCTGCATGCACCCAGCAGTACCTTACTATCCCCCACCACTACTCTGCTACCCTTCCCCTCCCCGCCCCAACCTCCTCTTTAATCCCACCCACTTGTCTCTCCCATATGCGCTGCTGCTCGCAGTCTGACTCCAGCTACCAGAGACTGGTCATGTGTGCGTGGGTTTTGTTTGTATGAATGTGTGTATGTAGTCTATCTTTGACAAAGATCTTGTTGACCAAAAGCTGACTGTCTGACAGCCTTTTTGTTGTTCCTTTCCTACGTAGTGAGTTCAAATGGTTCACATGGCTCTGAGCACTATGCGACTTAATTTCTGAGGTCATCAGTCGCCTAGAACTTGGAACTAATTAAACCTAACTAACCTAAGGACATCACACACATCCATGCCCAAGACAGGATTCGAACCTGTGACCAGAGCGGTTGCTCAGTTCCAGATTGTAGTGCCTAGAACCGCACGGCCACTCCGGCCGGCTGTAGTGAGTTAAAACTATCCTTTCTGTTATATTGCTACATTCCAGCCTGAATTTTCTGTTGAACGTGTTATCATATAAACTGAGGATTAAGTTGTATATTCATGTCACATATGTAGTGCTTTTGGTGATGTCCTCCTTATATTTGATTTTCTAGGTTATATGTCCTTTTATACCTAATTTTCTACGTTCTATGTATTGTAATTTGTCAGCATCTCATTTTTGTGATCTTGTATTATAAAATAGTTTAGTAGTTATGTAATTCTCTCAATGTTGCTCTGTTCGTATTTAATTCTGTGGGCTATAGTGTCACCTCTCATGTAATTTTCTGTTATATACATTCTAATCTTTAGTTGTAAAAGTTGTCTATAAGTACAATGCAAAAATTTGACACTCACTACATCTGTGTGACATTATTACCGTCAGACCCATGGCGTAAGAAACAAATAAACAAACAAATTTCATTAACAGTCACTGTGTAAATTCTTGGACAACTTGACACCTTTTACAACTTGTGATTTGTTCTAACTCTTTTGTGTACACTGTGCAGTAATTTTGGGCCCAGATCTTGCTACTATAATAACCTTCTGCACACTGACTAAAATGGCTTCCTACAGACTCTCTTTTATAAGATTACAATAATTAAAACTAGTTTCATTGGTGCCTACTGTCTTTTTACAAGATATAATTAAAGATTTATATTTCTGAATAACTGAATAATGTAATAAGAGTTGTTTGACTGAGAACTTTTAGATAAAACGATAATTCATATTGGATTATACTGTCTAGTTTGACAAAATATTGGATCCTGCTTCAGAAACATTGTTTTAGATAAGAATGCAAATTACTCTGAAACTAAATGAGTACAGAAGATGCCAACATATTTTTCAGAATTCGGTTCCTAGATACCTCACTTATTTATATATATATGTTTTTGATCTACAACTCCTGAAAGTTAATAACTGGGTACATGTTTCCATACTAACAATGATAACAAAGTTTTATGTTGCTTGTATTTTGCAAATAGCTCAGTTTTTAGGTAATCCAATTACACCAACAGCTTCTAATCAACCAAATGAATATCATGGATAACCAAGTTAAGTTAGCCATGCCAAGTTGATATTTTTCGTATATTGCACTTTTTTTCATAAAAATGACACTATTGAAGATATTTTTGAAAAAGAAAGGGGCATGGGGGGGGGGGGGGGGGGGAGGAATAACTTAACAGCTGGAAAGGGATAAGGAAGGAAGATTGGGTTTTGTGTCCTGTCAACATTGAGATCATTAGACCCTTTCAAAGGAACCATCATGACATTTGCCTGGACCAATTTACTGAAATCACAGTGAAGCTAAATCTGGATGGTCAGATGCAGGTTTGAACTGTTATCCTTCCGAATGTGAGACCAGTGTGTTAACCACTGTGCCACCATGCTCGGTCAACAATTGGAATGAATCCAATTGCTTTGTGATATTGTCTCTTCTTCTAATCCAGTAACATTTCATTTTTGATCACATTATACATGCACTCTATACATTCTTGCCACTTAGGTTAGATTGCAAACTATTGTACTTATTACATGAAGCTAAATTTTTATGTCCACTTAAACAGAGCATTGTACTAACAAATGAAGTACAGGTTATGTTCATCAGAAGAATCATTCAAGACTGCCATTTTAAACTATGAAATAATCATTTAAATATTTTTTAAAGCAAAACAACATGTTTTGTTTTGCCTTCTGTGATCATTTGTAGATCAGTGAGCTGAAAAACATGAAACTCTTTCAAAGTGAACACCACAAATTTGGCAGCATGTCATTGTAACACCTCATGAAACAGTTGTTTTGTTAGAAGCCATGGAGGCAAATGCTTCACATATCCCTGCTGGCTTGTGAACAAAGCTGTACTCCTCTTAGCATCCAAGGATATCATTTGTATTTTCACGTTTCAACTTGGTGTCAGCAGAGTGACCAAACAGTCTTCCTCAATAACAGACCATGTAGCAACAGATATAAAAAGAAAGCAGTGCCAGCTACTTGTTCTAAATCTAGGCCATATCAGATGATGTCCATCAGATGTAGAAAAGTCTGCTAAATTGAATGCAAACTAGAGGGTCCTCTCAGAATCAAACTTATGTCAGTTTTCATCCAATTCACAACATGAAAGGTGGAAGGAAGTGTATGCAGAGACAAATGTAAACAAAATGTTTAATAAGTGCATGACAATATTTAAAGTAAAACTTCCCAAAATACTGCATTCCATCTCAGCTCTGAAAAAAATATATGAGTGACCAGATTTATCAAACAAGATCCTTTGAAACCCTAAGGCATGTAACAGCTATCAAAAATAGCCAGACTGGCCCAGAATTTTCAGAATTTTACAAAAATTACAGAAGAACTTGTAGAAATATATTTCCAGCTGCAACAAACTTACAAACAGTAAACAATTACTGAAGACAGATAAAAAAAAGCAAAGCGATCTGGAACATAATCAAACAGAAGACAGAAAATGTTGGACAAAAAATCTGGAAACACAGATTTGAAGCAAAGGTGTTCAAATCAGTAATCCAAAGGAACTAGCAAACTTCATGAATGAATACTTTAGCAACACTGCAAACAAACTGAAAGAGAAATTTCCAGACACATCTGTTCTACACTAACATAACCAGCCACCACACTCCATGGTGCTCTTTCCAACATGAGAGAAAGAAGTGGTACATGTAATAGACCAATTAAACAATAAAAAAACCACAGGGTTAGATGAAATCCCAGTCATTGTTCTTAAGAAATGTGTAAACAAAATAAAAACTGCATTAACATTAATAATTAATGGATCTTTCAAATCTGGCAGCTGTCCTGAATATCTGAAACAAGCAAAAGTAATATCAATACTAAAAAATGGTAATGTAGAACATGTAGAAAATAATACACTAATTTCTTTCTTACCTTGCATTTCCAGAACAGTACAAATCATAATGAAAAATAGACTAATGAAGTATTTAAATAAATACAACCTCCTCGTATGAACAATTTGGTTTAAGCCCCACAAGAGGTATACAGTCAACTATAGTGCAGTTTATTAAAGTTGTACTCGAAGCACTAGACAAAGGCGAGAATGCAATGGTCATTTTTTTAATTTATTAAAGACATTTAACACAGCTGACCACAAAATTATACTGCACAAATGAGTAATAAGGGATATGGCACAGAATTGGTGTAAGTCATACTTGGAAAACTGAGTGGAAACAGTTGAAATCTCGCGTATTTCTAAAAGACTAGTAGTAAAATGCTTAACATATCCAAAATATATTACATAGGTGTCCAACAGGGACATGTATTTGGCCCAGTTCTCTTCCTTATAAATGTTTTCCCACAGAGTGTCAGGTATGGAGAAAAAATACTATTGCTCATGACAGTATCATTGTGATAACAGGTAAAAATTCAACTCAGTTAACAGAAAAATCCAGTGAAGCTCTCAGAGACATCCACAACTAGTCATTAAAAAATATAGTAAATTCAAATGTGAAAAAGACAAACTATATAAACTTCCGACTAAATAAGAAACTCAATGATACTACATTGAAAGTGAATAATTATGTACTAGATTGTGAAACTGATAACAAATTCTTGGATATGAATGTAGACTGTGAATTGAAATGGACAGAACATGTTAGAATTTTGGCAAAGAGGTTATCCTCAGCAGGTTATGCCCTGCAAATCCTTGCACCAGTGTGCAAAATTTCATGCCTCAAGTACTGTACTTTGGATACGGGCACTAAATCCTCAGTTACAGGATTATGTTTAGGGGAATAAGTGTTGGGAACATACAGACTAATTACAAAACATAGACAACAGCTGCAAAAATAGAAACAATTAGTAGTAGCAGGACACACTTTTAAAAAAAGGATTATTCAAAAAGCTAGAGATTCTGACATTTCCATATGAATACACCTATCACAACATAATGTACACTAGAAAAAAAAAATTAAAACCTATACTCAACTAACAGCACAATACATGACCATGGAACCAACTCTACACAATGTTTACAGATAAACAGGGAAACAAGTCAAGAACTTAAAATAGTGTAGAATACTATGGAATAAAATTGTACAACAGATTGCCACATGAAATAAATCATGCAAATGATCCCCACATCTTTAGCCAAAGCCTAAAAAAATATTTACTAAGTAAAAGTTACTACACTCTAAACAAGTATTTAAAATAAACTATAGAAAGTAACTTAATGTTCATTAACTATTTATTATGTAGTAATTTAGGACTTGACTAGAAAAGCAGAACTACATGTAGGATGTATAAATACTGTAAAAGGAATATTTATTTTAATGAGAAATATTGTACAAATATTTGAAAACATCCAGACAATGTGTATAGTTCTACAGATGAAGAAGTCAATGAATCAGTCTATCAATCAGACACCACCAGTCTCACTTATATTCCTTGACACAAATTTTTTATATGTTTTAACTATATTTTTGCACTTAACCAATATATTTTTAAAAAGTGCACTTACCCTTCTTGGCCACTCAATACTTCAGACTCATTTCATCAATAAGGAGCAGCATTACCCTGTCATCTGCACTGAATTCTTAGACTTTACTGAAGAAATAACTGAGAAAATGTGTTGCATTCTGCTCTATTATGACATTTGTTCTGAAAAAATCACTGTACATGTGAAACTGTCACACGACTTTGCAATGTTAACTCAGCAGTACTCTGTAGAAATATGTATGAGTATGGTGAAATTGAGGAAGTAATGAACACAAGACTGTGTTTCACAAACATATATTGCTCTTGTTTTGATAGTGTTCAACAAGATGGCCATTCTGATAAAAATTTTACACTTGCTGATTTACCTGGCAGGTCCAGTGAAATGTTTTGCAGTAACATATGCACAAGACAAATATTTCTTTCCATATGACTACCATCTGTACAGGTAAACTTCTTAAACATTTCCTTGTGTATTGAACTCAAACTATTTAAACTGTTCATTCTTAACTGGAAGATATAAACATCCAAATTTCCTAGCCTCCAACTTATTGACTTTAGCACAAATAACCAGGTCATTTTCGATAAATACACAGGAAAGAAATTAGGACTATGTTACACCTTTCAAAAAGAAAGAGATGAATCGTATTCTTTTTACAATTATCAACAGCACAAAATATATTTCAAAAAATTCATAACACAAACCTGTTTTTTCATTCTTTTCTATTACTGATCTGTCAGTTTCAGTTACAACCCATCATTCAGTAGTCAACAGTTGTGGCACTGTTAGGTACGCCCATTCACCATGGCAAGGTCATACCACAATGGATGGGAAAAGTTCAGTTTTTAATTGTCCTGAGGCCAAAAACCACATTAAAAGCAAAATGTTATTGGCTTTGTGTGTCAATGCTAATTAACTCAAAAACGGCGCATTGTAGCAGATTTTTTGTTAACAATTGTCTCTCAGGATAACAAACCCTGCAACACCCTTATGATCTTTTCAGACTGTTTCTGACTACCTTGTATAACAGTAGACATGAACAGGCAACTGAAAATTCACAAATTTAAATTAAATGGATAATTTCATTATAAGCCGCAACTTTCATCCATCTGTTACAAATAGCCTATAATCCAGTATTATAAAGATAGTAATACATCCCCCCCCCCATGAACCATGGACCATGCCGTTGGTGGGGAGGCTTGCGTGCCTCAGCGATACAGATAGCCGTACCGTAGGTGCAACCACAACGGAGGGGTATCTGTTGAGAGGCCAGACAAACGTGCGGTTCCAGAATAGGGGCAGCAGCCTTTTCAGTAGTTGCAAGGGCAACAGTCTGGATGATTGAGTGATCTGGCCTTGTAACAATAACCAAAATGGCCTTGCTGTGCTGGTACTGCGAACGGCTGAAAGCAAGGGGAAACTACAGCTGTAATTTTTCCCGAGGGCATGCAGCTTTACTGTATGATTAAATGATGATGGCGTCCTCTTGGGTAACATATTCTGGAGGTAAAATAGTCCCCCATTCGGATCTCCGGGCGGGTACTACTCAAGAGGATGTCATTATCAGGAGAAAGAAAACTGGTGTTCTACGGATCGGAGCGTGGAATGTCAGATCCCTTAATCGGGCAGGTAGGTTAGAAAATTTAAAAAGGGAAATGGATAGGTTGAAGTTAGATATAGTGGGAATTAGTGAAGTTCGGTGGCAGGAGGAACAAGACTTTTGGTCAGGTGACTACAGGGTTATAAACACAAAATCAAATAGGGGTAATGCAGGAGTAGGTTTAATAATGAATAGGAAAATAGGAATGCGGGTAAGCTACTACAAACAGCATAGTGAACACATTATTGTGGCCAAGATAGATACGAAGCCCACACCTACTACACTAGTACAAGTTTATATGCCAACTAGCTCTGCAGATGACGAAGAAATTGAAGAAATGTATGATGAAATAAAAGAAATTATTAGGATTGTGAAGGGAGACGAAAATTTAATAGTCATGGGTGACTGGAATTCGAGTGTAGGAAAAGGGAGAGAAGGAAACATAGTAGGTGAATATGGATTGGGGCTAAGAAATGAAAGAGGAAGAATTTTGCACAGAGCACAACATAATCATAGCTAACACTTGGTTTAAGAATCATGAAAGAAGGCTGTATACATGGAAGAACCCTGGAGATACTAAAAGCTGTAGATTAAAACTGAAGAAACTGCAAAAAGGTGGGAATTTAAGGACTTGGGACCTGGATAAACTGAAAGAACCAGAGGTTGTACAGAATTTCAGGGAGAGCACAGGGGAACAATTGACAGGAATGGGGGAAAGAAATACAGTAGAAGAAGAATGGGTAGCTTTGAGGGATGAAGTAGCGAAGGCAGCAGAGGATCAAGTAGGTAAAAAGACGAGGGCTAGTAGAAATCTTTGGGTAACAGAAGAAATATTGAATTTAAATGATGAAAGGAGAAAATATAAAAATACAGTAAATGAAGCAGGCAAAAAGGAATACAAATGTCTCAAAAATGAGATCGACAGGAAGTGCAAAATTGCTAAGCAGGGATGGCTAGAGGACAAATGTAAGGATGTAGAGGCCTATCTCACTAGGGGTAAGATAGATACTGCCTACAGGAAAATTAAAGAGACCTTTGGAGATAAGAGAACGACTTGTATGAATATCAAGAGCTCAGATGGCAACCCAGTTCTAAGCAAAGAAGGGAAGGCAGAAAGGTGGAAGGAGTATATAGAGGGTCTATACAACGGCGATGTACTTGAGGACAATATTATGGAAATGGAAGAGGATGTAGATGAAGATGAAATGGGAGATATGATACTGTGTGAAGAGTTTGACAGAGCACTGAAAGACCTGAGTCAAAACAAGGCGCCCGGAGTAGACAACATTCCATTGGAACTACTGACGGCCTTGGGAGATCCATTCCTGACAAAACTCTACCATCTGGTGAGCAAGATGTATGAAACAGGCGAAATACCCTCAGACTTCAAGAAGAATATAATAATTCCAATCCCAAAGAATGCAGGTGTTGACAGATGTGAAAATTACCGAACTATCAGTTTAATAAGTCACAGCTGCAAAATACTAACACGAATTCTTTACAGACGAATGGAAAAACTAGTAGAAGCCAACCTCGGGGAAGATCAGTTTGGATTCCGTAGAAACACTGGAACACGTGAAGCAATACTGACCTTACGACTTATCTTAGAAGAAAGATTAAGAAAAGGCAAACCTACGTTTCTAGCATTTGTAGACTTGGAGAAAGCTTTTGACAATGTTGACTGGAAAACTCTCTTTCAAATTCTAAAGGTGGCAGGGGTAAAACACAGGGAGCGAAAGGCTATTTACAATTTGTACAGAAACCAGATGGCAGTTATAAGAGTCGAGGGGCATGAAAGGGAAGCAGTGGTTGGGAAAGGAGTGAGACAGGGTTGTAGCCTGTCCCCGATGTTATTCAATCTGTATATTGAGCAAGCAGTAAAGGAAACAAAAGAAAAATTTGGAGTAGGTATTAAAATTCATGGAGAAGAAATAAAAACTTTGAGGTTCGTTGCTGACATTGTAATTCTGTCAGAGACAGCAAAGGACTTAGAAGAGCAGTTGAATGGAATGGACAGTGTCTTGAAAGGAGGATATAAGATGAACATCAACAAAAGCAAAACGATGATAATGGAATGTAGTCTAATTAAGTCGGGTGATGCAGAGGGAATTAGATTAGGAAATGAGACACTTAAAGTGGTAAAGGAGTTTTGCTATTTGGGTAGCAAAATAACTGATGATGGTCAAAGTAGAGAGGATATAAAATGTAGACTGGCAATGGCAAGGAAAGCGTTTCTGAAGAAGAGAAATTTGTTAACATCGAGTATAGATTTAAGTGTCAGGAAGTCATTTCTGAAAGTATTTGTATGGAGTGTAGCCATGTATGGAAGTGAAACTTGGACGATAACTAGTTTGGACAAGAAGAGAGTAGAAGCTTTTGAAATGTGGTGCTACAGAAGAATGCTGAAGATTAGATGGGTAGATCACATAACTAATGGGGAGGTATTGAATAGGATTGGGGAGAGAAGGAGTTTGTGGCACAACTTGACCAGAAGAAGGGATCGGTTGGTAGGATATGTTCTGAGGCATCAAGGGATCACCAATTTAGTATTGGAGGGCAGTGTGAAGGGTAAAAATCATAGAGGGAGACCAAGAGATGAATACACTAAGCAGATTCAGAAGGATGTAGGTTGCAGTAGGTACTGGGAAATGAAAAAGCTTGCACAGGATAGTGTAGCATGGAGAGCTGCATCAAACCAGTCTCAGGACTGAAGACCACAACAACACAACTGTAATATATCATTGTATAACACTAATTAACAAGTAATGAGAATTCATTACTGAAGAATACAATAAGGAAACAGTACACATAGGTTGTGGTAACCATATACAGCCTGGAAAGTTACCCTGTCACCAAAATCCAGGCCAAACTAACATCTTAAAGAGGTCACACAAATATGCTGTTGCTAAAATGAAGCACAGGTGGAGATAAACAAAGGACAATCATACAAATCATAGAACAATATACATTCCCATTACACTTCTCATAAGGCGTATGGAACTATATGACTTAAATTAGTACAGTGTTAACAAGAAGTTACAGAAAGACATGATGGCCAGAATACACTTAATTGTAAGTCAGAGGATCCTACCAGAATTTCTGTTATATGAAATAAAGTACAAATACATGGTTTACACAACAATTAGTATACATATATAGGAATCTCTGGGAGCCATACCCAGGTGAGAAAATTATACTTACAATTAAAACAGTAAATTGACATGCCAGTGCATAAGTATTCTGTACAATGACAAATAAATGCAAAAAAATCTACACACACATACACACTCACTCACACACATACACACACACCCTAAAGTACAAAAGAAACTGGTATAGGTGTGCATATTCAAATACAGAGATATGTAAACACGCAGAATACGTCGCTTAAGTTGGCAATGGCTATATATGACAAGTGTCTGGCGCAGTTGTTAGATCAGTTGCTGCTGCTAAAGGTTTAGGTGAGTTTTAAGTGAGTTTGAACGTGGTGTTATAGTCGGTTCATGAGTGATGGGACACATCATCTCTGAGGTAACGATGAAGTGGGAATTTTCCCGTACAACCATTTCATGAGTGTACCGTGAATATCAGGAATCCGGTAAAATATCAGATCTCCTGCTGGAAAAAGATCCTGCATGAATTGGACCAACAGTGGCTGAAGAGCATTGTTCAACATGACAGATGTGCAACCCTCCCACAAATTGCTGCAGACTTCAATGCTGAGCCATCAACAACTGTCAGCATGCGAGGCATTCAGCGAAACATCATCAATATGGGCTTTGTGCAGCAACACTTCATAATATTTCTCATTTGAATTTCAGCCTCAGATATGTAAATTACATCTAATGTTTTTGATTTTATTATGGAAAGAATAGACTGCTACTCACCATCTGGTGAAAAAGTTGAGTTGCAGATAGGCACAATAAAAAGATTGCTAAGCAAGTAAGTTTTCAGCCAAAAAACCTTCTTCTGAATTAAACAACACACACACACACACACACACACACACACACACACACACACACACACACACACACAAATGCAACACACACACATGACATGATCACTGTCTCTGGCTGCAGGTGACCCTAGGGCATAATCCACCTCCTTTGTCCTTTATGGCAACACAGTACATTGACAACATAATTCTCCAGTGGAATTAAAGTACTATTTTCCACCATTTGTCTGAGCTATGACATCTCTTAAGCACTTCCCCTGAATTCCGTGTTGCCCTTCAGGAACTTGGTTTCCAGCAGTGCAGACCTTGGCCTTTTGTGGACATTGGGGTTTGATAAGAATTGGTATTCCAGGGTATGGAGCAGTGTTTGCAAATATGTTGTTGGACACTCTATAGCAAACTTATGCCTCTTAATAATCTTTGGAGTCTGCAGTTGTTTGGGTAAGAGCATTTCAGGATATTACCAAATACAATGTTTACCTCCCTCCAGATGATAAAGTGTCTCAGAATATGTTGTCTGCAATGATTACGGGGCTCACTTTTCCTAACACTGGGTTATTTAAATGACTGTAACCCTTTGTGGGATGGAACCATGATCACTGGTTGTAGTCAAGATCTCGAAAACTTACTGGTACAACTTGACCTTTGCCTCTTGAGTACTGGTGCCCCCATACACTGCAGTGTGGTGCATGGTACTTTCACGGCCACTGTCCTTCCATTTGCAGTCCTTGTCTTCTCCCATCCATCCACTGGAGATTCCACAATGACCTGTGTGGTAGTGATCACTTCCCAATCTTTCTGTCTCTACCTCAACATCACTCCTCTGGACACCTACCCAGATAGGCTCTCAACAGTACTGAGTGTGTGCTTTTGCCTCTGCTGTCACCCCTGGCTCCCCATTGTACAGAGATATAAATAAGGCAGTCCAGAATACAATTACACTCATTCTTTCAGCAGCTGCTGTAGCGATTCCCTGTTCCTTGGGCCTGCCTTGACAGAAGACAGTACCTAGGTGATCGTCAGAAATCGTAGAGGTCATTAGAGACTGTAGGCAAGCTCTACAATTCCGTCAGTGGCATTCCATCAATGGAGCACCTCATTGCCTTTAAACAATTCTGTGGCTGGGCCTGCCACCTAATAAAGGGAAACAAGAATGGTGGGCACGGTATATTTTAACCAACAGTCCATGTATCTCTCCTTTGAAGATCTGGACAATGATCAGACATCTCTGCAGATACCAAACACCTGCAGGTGTACCTTGTATTATCTTGAATGGTGCTGTCTACTCTGAGAGACCCTGTCACCAAACATTTTGCTCTACATTATGCTCAAGCATCTGATAAATATCAACCTGTCTTTCACATTCTAAAACAGTAGGGAGCAAAAGAAATTATCTTTTACTAGACACAACCTGGAACCATATAATGCTCCATTCAGTGCGTGTGATCAGGCGTCTACTGGTGGACTGTCAGCATCATATCCTTGGCATCTTTAACTGCATCTGGAGTGAGGGCGAGTTCCCATCACAATGGCAAGAAAGCATCATTGTCTAGGAACTGAAACTGGGTAAGCGCCCTTTAGAGGTGAATAGTTATAGCCCAGTTAATCTCATTAATGTTCTCCGTATATTTCTTGAACTTATGGTGAACCAGCAGCTGTGTTGGCTCCTTGAGTCTCGTGGTATTCTGGCTCCACCCCAGGGTGTTTTTTACCAAGCCATTCCACTACTGACAGTCTAGCTTACCTGGAGTCTTTCACCCGAACAGCTTGTGCCTGACATCAACACCTTACAGCTATCTTGTTCAATCTGCAAAAGGGTTGTGACACCACATTCTTCTACCTTGCACGAGAGAAGTCTCCAGGGTCCACTCCAGAGATTCTTCTCTCATCATATTTTCCAGGTTCAAGCTGGTGCCTCCCACATTACTCCCCATATCCAGGAAAATGGGGTCCTGCAGGGCTCTGTACTGAGTATCCCGCTCATTCTAGTAGCCATCAATGGTGTAGCAGTAGCTTTGAGGTCCTCAGTATCATTTTCCGTCTATGCTGATGACTTTTACCTCTACTATTGCTATTGTCTCCCCATGCTGATGACTTTTACCTCTACTATTGCTATTGTCCCCCCATGAACCATGGACCTTGCCGTTGGTGGGGAGGCTTGCGTGCCTCACCGATACAGATGGCCGTATCGTAGGTGCAACCACAACGGAGGGGTATCTGTTGAGAGGCCAGACAAACATGTGGTTCCTGAAGAGGGGCAGCAGCCTTTTCAGTAGTTGCAGGGGCAACAGTCTGGATGATTGACTGATCTGGCCTTGTAACATTAACCAAAACGGCCTTGCTGTGCTGGTACTGAGAACGGATGAAAGCAAGGGGAAACTACAGCTCTAATTTTTCCCGAGGGCATGCAACTTTACTGTATGATTAAATGATGATGGCGTCCTCTTGGGTAAAATATTCCGGAGGTAAAATAGTCTCCCATTCGGATTTCCGGGCGGGGACTACTCAAGGGGACGTCGTTATCAGGAGAAAGAAAACTGGCGTTCTACGGATTGGAGCGTGGAATGTCAGATCCCTTAATCGGGCAGGTAGGTCAGAAAATTTAAAAAGGGAAATGGATAAGTTAAAGTTAGATATAGTGGGAATTAGTGAAGTTCGGTGGCAGGAGGAACAAGACTTTTGGTCAGGTGATTACAGGGTTATAAATACAAAATCAAATAGGGGTAACGCAGGAGTAGGTTTAATAATGAATAAAAAATAGGAGTGCGGGTTAGCTACTACAAACAGCATAGTGAACGCATTATTGTGGCCAAGATAGACACAAAGCCCATGCCTACTACAGTAGTACAAGTTTATATGCCAACTAGCTCTGCAGATGATGAAGAAATTGAAGAAATGTATGACGAGATAAAAGAAATTATTCAGGTAGTGAAGGGAAACGAAAATTTAATAGTCATGGGTGACTGGAATTCGTCAGTAGGAAAAGGGAGAGAAGGAAACATAGTAGGTGAATATGGATTGGGTGGAAGAAATGAAAGAGGAAGCCGCCTTGTAGAATTTTGCACAGAGCATAACTTAATCACAGCTAACACTTGGTTCAAGAATCATAAAAGAAGGTTGTATACCTGGAGGAATCCTGGAGATACTAAAAGGTATCAGATAGATTATATAATGGTAAGACAGAGATTTAGGAATCAGGTTTTAAATTGTAAGACATTTCCAGGGGCAGATGTGGATTCTGACCACAATCTATTGGTTATGAACTGCAGATTGAAACTGAAGAAACTGCAAAAAGGTGGGAATCTAAGGACATGGGACCTGGATAAACTGAAAGAACCAGAGGTTGTACATAGTTTCTGGGAGAGCATAAGGGAACAATTGACAGGAATGGGGGAAAGAAATACAGTAGAAGAAGAATGGGTGTCTCTGAGGGATGAAGTAGCGAAGGCAGCAGAGGATCAAGTAGGTAAAAAGACGAGGGCTAATAGAAATCCTTGGGTAACAGAAGAAATATTGAATTTAATTGATGAAAGGAGAAAATATAAAAATGCAGTGAATGAAGCAGGCAAAAAGGAATCAAAACGTCTCAAAAATGAGATCGACAGGAAGTGCAAAATGGCTAAGCAGGGATGGCTAGAGGACAAATGTAAGGATGTAGAGGCTTGTCTCACTAGGGGTAAGATAGTTATTGCCCACAGGAAAATTAAAGAGACCTTTGGAGAGAAGAGAACCACTTGTATAAATATCAAGAGCTCAGATGGCAACCCAGTTCTAAGCAAAGAAGGGAAGGCAGAAAGGTGGAAGGAGTATATAAAGGGTTTATACAAGGGCGATGTACTTGAGGACAAGATTATGGAAATGGAAGAGGATGTAGACGAAGATGAAATGGGAGATAAGATACTGTGTGAAGAGTTTGACAGAGCATTCAAAGACTTGAGTCAAAACAAGGCCCCGGGAGTAGACAACATTCCATTAGAACTACTGATGGCCTTGGGAGAGCCAGTCATGACAAAACTCTACCATCTGGTGAGCAAGATGTATGTGACAGGCGAAATACCCCCAGACTTCAAGAAGAATATAATAATTCCAATCCCAAAGAAAGCAGGTTTTGACAGATGTGAAAATTACCGAACTATCAGTTTAATAAGTCACAGCTGCAAAATACTAACACGAATTCTTTACAGACAAATGGAAAAACTGGTAGAAGTGGACCTTGGGGAAGATCAGTTTGGATTCCGTAGAAATGTTGCAACACGTGAGGCAATACTAACCTTATGACTTATCTTAGAAGAAAGATTAAGAAAAGGCAAACCTACGTTTCTAGCATTTGTAGACTTGGAGAAAGCTTTTGACAATGTTAACTGGAATACTCTCTTTCAAATTCTGAAGGTGGCAGGGGTAAAATACAGGGAGCGAAAGGCTATTTACAATTTGTATAGAAACCAGATGGCAGTTATAAGAGTCGAGGGGCATGAAAGGGAAGCAGTGGTTAGGAAAGGAGTGAGACAGGGTTGTAGCCTGTCCCCGATGTTATTCAATCTGTATATTGAGCAAGCAGTAAAGGAAACAAAAGAAAAATTCGGAGTAGGTATTAAAATTCATGGAGAAGAAGTAAAAACTTTGAGGTTTGCCGATGACATTGTAATTCTGTCAGAGACAGCAAAGGACTTGGAAGAGCAGTTGAACGGAATGGACAGTGTCTTGAAAGGAGGATATAAGATGAACATCAACAAAAGCAAAACGATGATAATGGAATGTAGTCAAATGCTGAGGGAATTAGATTAGGAAATGAGACACTTAAAGTAGTAAAGGAGTTTTGCTATTTAGGGAGTAAAATAACTGATGATGGTCGAAGTAGAGAGGATATAAAATGTAGACTGGCAATGGCAAGGAAATCGTTTCTGAAGAAGAGAAATTTGTTAACATCGAGTACAGATTTAAGTGTCAGGAAGTCGTTTCTGAAAGTATTTGTATGGAGTGAAGCCATGTATGGAAGTGAAACATGGACAATAACTAGTTTGGGCAAGAAGAGAATAGAAGCTGTCAAAATATGGTGCTACAGGAGAATGCTGAATATAAGGTGGGTAGATCACGTAACTAATGAGGAGGTATTAAATAGGATTGGGGAGAAGAGAAGTTTGTGGCACAACTTGACTAGAAGAAGGGATCGATTGGTAGGACATGTTTTGAGGCATCAAGGGATCACAAATTTAGCATTGGAGGGCAGCATGGAGGGTAAAAATCGTAGAGGGAGACCAAGAGATGATTACACTAAGCAGATTCAGAAGGATGTAGGTTGCAGTAGGTACTGGGAGATGAAGAAGCTTGCACAGGATAGAGTAGCATGGAGAGCTGCATCAAACCAGTCTCAGGACTGAAGACCACAACAACAACAATTGCTATTGTGTGTATTACTGAGCATCAACTGCAGGGTGCCATATGAAAGGTGCAGTCATTAGCCATCACCCATGGCTCTTGGTTTTCAGCCACCGAGACTTACATGATGTACATCTGTCAACATTGTACCATTCATCCACAACCAGATCTTTACCTCAAGGAACAGCTACTTAATATGGTGGAGGCTTATGGCGTTTTAGGACTTGTCTTCAAAGCTCACTTGACACACATTCCCCATCTTCACCAACTTACGCGAAAATGATTGATGCACCTTCACACTCTTCATTACCTGAGTGAAAACAAGCTGCGGTGCAGATCACACAACCCTTCTGCAGTTTTACAAAGTACTGATACAGTCACATCTTGTTTGTGGCAATCAGAAAAATGGTTCAATATCACTCTCAGCATTGCAGATACTGCATCTGATACCCTACTACCAGGTTCAATTTGCAACAGCCTTTGGAACTAGCCCTGCGAACAGCTTGCTTGTGGAGGCTGATGTCCCTCCATTGTATATCAAGCTCCAACAACAGCTTGTCAGTTATGCTACACACTTTCGCTGCTCCACTAAGCATCTGAACTACTGACTCCTCTTTCAAAAAGCAGAAATCCATCTCCTGCAATGGCGACCCAGATCAGGGATTGCGATTGCAATCCTCATCCGGTTCCCCCTCTCTGAACTCCAGATGTTTCCTCTATCGTGTCTTCTTCAGGCCCACTCATTTATGCCTCCATGGTGCATCTCTTGTCTACAGTATTGTCTTGATTTATCACGTAGTTGTAGGACAGAACTGAACTGCATTCCTTGCTGGATGGCCGTAGTGTTTTCACTGTGGAATTGGTAGCCATCTCTCATGCTCTTAAGCATACCAATTTTTTCACTGATGTGTCCTTTCTCATATGCAGCGACTCCTTCAGCAGTTTGCAAGCTCTCAACTAATGTTAGCCTCACCATCCATTTGTCATGGCTGTCCAGGATTTCCTGTATGTCTCTGAACATTGTGGACACTCGGTGACCTTTGTCTGGACCCTGGATCCCGTTGGGATCCAAGGAAATGGCGTCACTGATACATTAGGCAAACTGGCTACCAGTAGGCCTACTCTTGTGACAGGTTTTCCAGAAACAGACCTTCGACCAATATTATACAATCAGGTTTTTGGGAATATGGAATACAGAATGGTTCACTCTGACTTCACCAAACAAATTACAGGTGATAAAGGACACTACAAACCTATGGAGGTCCTCCATGCAGGTCTCTCACAATGACTCTACCGTCCTTCACCAGTTCCACATTGGCCACACTTGGCTGACTCAAGGTCATCTCCCCTGTACTCAAGACCCACCCAACTGTTGCTGTGGCTCCTATTTGATGGTGGTCACATTTTGCTGGACTGCCTAACCTAGCCACCCTGTGGTGGACTCGTTAATCACCCTGACTCGCCCCTGGTAGGGGAGATGATGCCTCAGCAGCTGACTTGGTTTTATGTTTTACTACCTTAAAAGGGGCCATTTAAACTTATCAGCCCATTGATGGGTTGGCAGAATACTCTGTTGTTCCCACAGCCCAGACCAAGTTGCAGCTGTCTGGACTTGGTGGTCCAACCTGGCTCTCACCCTAACTGCCGTTTTACTTTTCCCCCACCCTCTCACTTGGTCTGTTTGGCTTGCCCACCTTATATCTGTCTGTGCTTCTCTTGTCCTATCTGTGATAGTCTTTCCTAGGCTGTTTATGAGTGGGGTATCTCTGGTGAGTGGTGGGAGTGGGGGATTTATTTCCCCTCAGTACGTTCTGGTTTCGGCGGCTTCTGGCTGCTCCATAGATAGGGCATCTCACCTGTCTTTCTGCCTATATCCCCCCCTATGTTGTTCTTTGTTCCTTGTCAAGTCTTCATTGACCTTTGGTAGACCTTGGGGTTTTCTTCCCTTGGGTTTTGTGCAGTAAGCCATCTCTGATACACATTCATGAAGCCCTCTGTGTTCGAGGAAAAATGGTCTGATGACCTAGTAGTTTGGTCCCTTTTATCATCCAACCAACTTATTTATTCATTCTCCTTTACCCACCTACCCCCTTCCCCATTCCAACTCCAGCACTACACAGCCTTCTACTTCGCAAGTGCACCCACAGTCTTTGCACTTCTCTCTTCCTCTGCCCCCCCCCCCCCCCCCCGCCCCCAATGTCTAGCCTCTCGACTGCACCTAGCTGCAACTACCCTCTCCCTACCTCATCCCTATATGCTTCCACAAGCAACTAATTACTGTCTGATACCCCTACCTTGTTATCCCTCCCCTACCCTGCCCCTGCCTCCTCCTTACTCCCATGACTCGTTACCTCCACCACCCAGACTGCTTCTCGCTGTCTGGCTTCGGCAGCCAGAGACAGTGGTCATGTCATGTGTGTGTGTTGCATTTGTGTGTGTGTGTGTGTGTGTGTGTGTGTGTGTGTGTGTGTGTGTGTGTGTGTGTGTGTGTGTTGTTTAATTCAGAAGAAGGTTTTTTGGCTGAAAGCTTACTTGCTTAGCAGTCTTTTTATTGTGCCTATCTGCAACTCAACTTTTTCACCAGATGGGAGTAACAGTCTATCCTTTCCATAATATAAACAAAAACATTAGATGTGAATTACATATCTGAGGCAGAAATTGACATGAGAAATAATGTGAAGTGTTGCTGCACAAAGCCCATATCGATGATGTTTCGCTGAATGCCTCACATGCTGACAGTTGTTGATGGCTCAGCATTGAAGTCTGCAGCAATTTGTGGAAGGGTTGCACATCTGCCATGTTGAACAATGCTCTTCAGCCACTGTTGGTCCCATTCTTGCAGGATCTTTTTCTGGCAGGAGATCTGATATTTTACCGGATTCCTGATATTCGCGGTTCACTCATGAAATGGTTGTACGAGAAAATTCCCACTTCATCGTTACCTCAGAGATGATGTGTCCCATCACTCATGCACTGACTATAACACCACGTACAAACTCACTTAAACCTTGATAACATACCATTTTAGCAGCAGTAACTGATCTAACAACCGCGCCAGACACTTGTCATATATAGCCACTGCCAACTTAAGTGATGTATTCTGCGTGTTTACATATCTCTGTTTTTGAATATGCACACCTATACCAGTTTATTTGGTACTTTAGGGTGTGTGTGTGTGTCTGTGCGTGTGTGTGTGTGTGTGTGTGTGTGTGTGTGTGTGTGTGTGTGGGTGGGTGGGTGGGTGGGTGTGTGAGTGAGTGAGTGAGTGAGTGAGTGTGTGTGTGTGTGTGTGTGTGTGTGTGTGTGTGTGTAGATTTTTTTGCATTTGTTTGTCATTGTACAGAATACTTATGCACTGGCATGTCAATTTACTGTTTTAATTGTAAGTATAATTTTCTCGCCTGGATATGGCTCCCAGTGGTTCTTATATACAAATACTAATTGTTGTATAAACCATGTATTTGTACTTTATTTCATATAACAGAAATTCTGGTAGGATCCTGTGACTTACAATTAAGTGTATTCAGGCCATCATGTCTTTCTGTAACTTCTTGTTAACACTGTACTAATTTAAGTCATATAGTTCCATACGCCTTATGAGAAGTGTAATGGGAATGTATATTTTAGTTTTTATGTCTGGCCTGTTGCTCTATGATTTGTATGATTGTCCTTTGTTTATCTCCACCTGTGCTTCATTTTAGCAACAGCATATTTGTGTGACCTCTTTAAGATGTTAGTTTGTCCTGGGTTTTGGTGACAGGGTACCTTTCCAGGCTGTATATGGCTACCACAGTTTGACAGAGCACTGAAAGACCTGAGTCAAAACAAGGCCCCGGGAGTAGACAACATTTCATTAGAACTACTGACAGTCTTGGGAGAGCCAATCCTGACAAAACTCTACCATCTGCTGAGCAAAATGTATGAGACAGGAGAAATACCCTCAGACTTCAAGAAAAATATAATAATTCCAATCCCAAAGAAAGCAGGCGTTGACAGATGTGAGAATTACCGAACTATCAGTTTAATAAGTCACGGCTACAAAATACTAACGCGAATTCTTTACAGACGAATGGAAAAACTGGTAGAAGCCGACCTCGGGGAAGATCAGTTTGGATTCCATAGAAATATTGGAACACATGAGGCAATACTGAGGCTATGACTTATCTTAGAAGCTAGATTAAGAAAAGACAAACGTACATTTCTAGCATTTGTAGACTTGGAGAAAGCTTTTGACAATGTTGACTGGAATACTCTGTTTCAAATTCTGAAGGTGGCAGGGCTAAAATACAGGGAGCAAAAGGCTACTTACAATTTGTACAGACACCAGATTGCAGTTATAAGAGTTGAGGGACATGAAAGGGAAGCAGTGGTTGGGAAGGGAGTGAGACAGGATTGTATCCTACCCTCAGTGTTATTCAATCTGTATACTGAGCAAGCGGTAAAGGAAACAAAAGAAAAATTTGGAGTAGGTATTAAAATCCATGGAGAAGAAATAAAAACTTTGAGGTTTGCCAATGACATTGTAATTCTGTCAGAGACAGCAAAGGACTTGGAAGAGCAGTTGAACGGAATGGACAGTGTCTTGAAGGAAGGATATAAGATGAACATGAACAAAAGCAAAACGAGGATAATGGAATGTAGTCGAATTAAGTCAGGTATTGCTGAGGGAATTAGATTAGGAAATGAGACACTTAAAGTGGTAAAGGAGTTTTGCTATTTGGGGAGAAAAATAACTGATGATTGTTGAAGTAGAGTGCATATAATATGTAGACTGGCAATGGCAAGGAAAGCATTTCAGAAGAAGAGAAATTTGTTAAAATCGAGTATAGATTTAAGTGTCAGGAAGTCATTTCTGAAAGTATTTGTATGGAGTATAGCCATGCATGGAAGTGAAACATGGACGATAACTAGTTTGGACAAGAAGAGAATAGAAGCTTTTGAAATGTGGTGCTACAGAAGAATGCTGAAGATTAGATGGGTAGATCACATAACTAATGGGGAGGTATTGAATAGGATTGGGGAGAGAAGGAGTTTGTGGCACAACTTGACTGGGAGAAGGGATCGGTTGGTAGGACATGTTCTGAGGCATCAAGGGATCACCAATTTAGTATTGGAGGGCAGCGTGGAGGGTAAAAATCATAGAGGGAGACCAAGAGATGAATACACTAAGCAGATTCAGATGGATGTAGGCTGCAGTACGTCAGTACGTACGGGGAGATGAAGAAGCTTGTACAGGATAGAGTAGCATGGAGAGCTGCATCAAACCAGTCTCAGGACTGAAGACCACAACTAACAAACAAAAAAATGGTTCAAATGGCTCTGAGCACTATGGGACTCAACTGCTGAGGTTATTAGTCCCCTAGAACTTAGAACTACTTAAACCTAACTAACCTAAGGACATCACAAACATCCATGCCCGAGGCAGGATTCGAACCTGCGACCGTAGTGGTCTTGCGGTTACAGACTGCAGACTTTAACCGCACGGCCACTTCGGCCAGCAACTAACAAACAACTCATACCGTAGATGATAGCGCATAAAACTGCTGTCTTTGACTCCAGTTTGATCCTTACTACCCATGTCCTATTTTTGTATTGCTCTCTTGTTCAATTTTAGGAAACCAAATGAGGAACATGTTCTTGACACTGTCACTGGTGGGCCCTTGAATTTGCATGTGCAATGCCATGAGTGGGTAACTTCAATGCTATTTAATTCAGAAACAGCACAACATATCTAATTTTCTTCTTAAAAATTATTTTCAGTATAACCCATCCTGCAGCACCCTTACAATTGTAATCAGAATGACACAGGCACTGCAACGTCACATATCTCTGCTGATACCGGGCAAATGACTTCTAAATACAATGTCTGACCTGCACAGGATTATACATAATGGCTGTGCAAGTACAGGTTGTAGACGCATGGTTGACATCATATAGAAGTCTGGGCATGAGTCATGCACAGATAGCCAAATGGTGAGATTACCACTGGCAATAAGCAGGAAATCCGGGTTCATGCCCTGGTCTGACACAGATTTTCATTGTCATCATTCCATTCTACAGCTGATGGTTGTCTTTATTTGCAGTTGTGAATAAATTTAAATTACTCTGTATAATGGCTGTGTTCTTGACAGGTACTGTCCTGCGTACATATATTTTTATTTTATCATTCATCATAAGAGTGACAGATGAGCTGCAGACAGATGCAACAGAAAGACCTACACATTTAGCTTTCAGTCGAAGCCTTCTCCAGAAAACTAAAAACACACACACATTCAAATAAGGAAGCACACCTCAGAAAACTAAAAACACACACACATTCAAATAAGGAAGCACACCTCATGCAAACCTCACCACGTTCTCTGGAATTTCGGATGAAATGCATTCCCTTCGAATCTGCCACAGACGGTGGTCATTATCGCATGAGGTGTCCTTGGTTTTACACACACACACACACACACACACACACACACACACACACACACACACACATTCCCTTCCAAGCTGCTTATATTTACACACACACACACACACACACAAACACACACACACACACACACACACACACACACATATATATATATATATATATATATATATATATATATATATATATAATGGAAGGAAACATTCCACGTGGGAAAAATTATATATAAAAACAAAGATGAGGTGACTTACCGAACAAAAGCGCTGGCAGGTCGATAGACACACAAACAAACACAAACACACACACAAAATTCAAGCTTTCGCAACAAACTGTTGCCTCATCAGGAAAGAGGGAAGGAGAGGGGAAGACGAAAGGAAGTGGGTTTTAAGGGAGAGGGTAAGGAGTCATTCCAATCCCGGGAGCGGAAAGACTTACCTTAGGGGGAAAAAAGGACAGGTATACACTCGCACACACGCACATATCCATCCACACATACAGACACAAGCAGACATATTTAAAGACCCGTTAAAACCTGTGGGAAGCGGCTAAAAATGATCGGTGATGTGGGAAAAACGGAAATGGAAATAAAGCGAAAGTTATTAGAACTGGCCGAAATGGTTGTTTAAAAGGTGAAAGGAGCTGTTTGTGAACTAGAAACGGTGGATATTATAGCGGCGGTAGTGCTGAAAGCGGCAAAAAAATTTTTTGGTTATGGTTTGGAAGTGGGTTACGTATTGTTGAGTATATATATAGGCGGGATAAAATAGTGCAGATTACGGTAAAAAGGAGAAGGTGAATACAAAGTGAAACTACTGGCAAAAACAGAAAGAGGAAAATAAGACGACAGAAAAGATTTCGAAATGGAACAGTGACAATAACAAACGTAATTGTTGGATTCAAATTAATGATATCAATATAATGGAAGGAAACATTCCACGTGGGAAAAATTATATATAAAAACAAAGATGAGGTGACTTACCGAACAAAAGCGCTGGCAGGTCGATAGACACACAAACAAACACAAACACACACACAAAATTCAAGCTTTCGCAACAAACTGTTGCCTCATCAGGAAAGAGGGAAGGAGAGGGGAAGACGAAAGGAAGTGGGTTTTAAGGGAGAGGGTAAGGAGTCATTCCAATCCCGGGAGCGGAAAGACTTACCTTAGGGGGAAAAAAGGACAGGTATACACTCGCACACACGCACATATCCATCCACACATACAGACACAAGCAGACATATTTAAATATGTCTGCTTGTGTCTGTATGTGTGGATGGATATGTGCGTGTGTGCGAGTGTATACCTGTCCTTTTTTCCCCCTAAGGTAAGTCTTTCCGCTCCCGGGATTGGAATGACTCCTTACCCTCTCCCTTAAAACCCACTTCCTTTCGTCTTCCCCTCTCCTTCCCTCTTTCCTGATGAGGCAACAGTTTGTTGCGAAAGCTTGAATTTTGTGTGTGTGTTTGTGTTTGTTTGTGTGTCTATCGACCTGCCAGCGCATATATATATATATATATATATATATATATATATATATATATATATATATATATATATAATGGAAGGAAACATTCCACGTGGGAAAAATTATATATAAAAACAAAGATGAGGTGACTTACCGAACAAAAGCGCTGGCAGGTCGATAGACACACAAAGAAACACAAACACACACACAAAATTCAAGCTTTCGCAACAAACTGTTGCCTCATCAGGAAAGAGGGAAGGAGAGGGGAAGACGAAAGGAAGTGGGTTTTAAGGGAGAGGGTAAGGAGTCATTCCAATCCCGGGAGCGGAAAGACTTACCTTAGGGGGAAAAAGGACAGGTATACACTCGCACACACGCACATATCCATCCACACATACAGACACAAGCAGACATATTTCTGCTTGTGTCTGTATGTGTGGATGGATATGTGCGTGTGTGCGAGTGTATACCTGTCCTTTTTTCCCCCTAAGGTAAGTCTTTCCGCTCCCGGGATTGGAATGACTCCTTACCCTCTCCCTTAAAACCCACTTCCTTTCGTCTTCCCCTCTCCTTCCCTCTTTCCTGATGAGGCAACAGTTTGTTGCGAAAGCTTGAATTTTGTGTTTGTGTTTGTGTTTCTTTGTGTGTCTATCGACCTGCCAGCGCTTTTGTTCGGTAAGTCACCTCATCTTTGTTTTTATATATATATATATATATATATATATATATATATATATATATATATTCCCTTGCCAGCTGCTTATATTCACACACACATATATATATATATATATATATATATATATATATATATATATATAATGTTTGTGTTTGTTTGCGTGTCTATCGACCTGCCAGCGCTTTCGTTTGGTAAGTCACATCATCTTTGTTTTTAGATATATTTTTCCCATGTGGAATGTTTCCCTCTATTTTATATATATATATATATATATATATCTGTGTGTGTGTGTGTGTGTGTGTGTGTGTGTGTGTGTGTGTGAATATATATATATATACACTCCTGGAAATTGAAATAAGAACACCGTGAATTCATTGTCCCAGGAAGGGGAAACTTTATTGACACATTCCTGGGGTCAGATACATCACATGATCACACTGACAGAACCACAGGCACATAGACACAGGCAACAGAGCATGCACAATGTCGGCACTAGTACAGTGTATATCCACCTTTCGCAGCAATGCAGGCTGCTATTCTCCCATGGAGACGATCGTAGAGATGCTGGATGTAGTCCTGTGGAACGGCTTGCCATGCCATTTCCACCTGGCGCCTCAGTTGGACCAGCGTTCGTGCTGGATGTGCAGACAGCGTGAGACGACGCTTCATCCAGTCCCAAACATGCTCAATGGGGGACAGATCCGGAGATCTTGCTGGCCAGGGTAGTTGACTTACACCTTCTAGAGCACGTTGGGTGGCACGGGATACATGCGGAATGCATTGTCCTGTTGGAACAGCAAGTTCCCTTGCCTGTCTAGGAATGGTAGAACGATGGGTTCGATGACGGTTTGGATGTACCGTGCACTATTCAGTGTCCCCTCGACGATCACCAGTGGTGTACGGCCAGTGTAGGAGATCGCTCCCCACACCATGATGCCGGGTGTTGGCCCTGTGTGCCTCGGTCGTATGCAGTCCTGATTGTGGCGCTCACCTGCACGGCGCCAAACACGCATACGACCATCATTGGCACCAAGGCAGAAGCGATTCTCATCGCTGAAGACGACACGTCTCCATTCGTCCCTCCATTCACGCCTGTCGCGACACCACTGGAGGCGGGCTGCACGATGTTGGGGCGTGAGCGGAAGACGGCCTAACGGTGTGCGGGACCGTAGCCCAGCTTCATGGAGACGGTTGCGAATGGTCCTCGCCGATACCCCAGGAGCAACAGTGTCCCTAATTTGCTGGGAAGTGGCAGTGCGGTCCCCTACGGCACTGCGTAGGATCCTACGGTCTTGGCGTCCATCCGTGCGTCGCTGCGGTCCGGTCCCAGGTCGACGGGCACGTGCACCTTCCGCCGACCACTGGTGACAACATCGATGCACTGTGGAGACCTCACGCCCCATGTGTTGAGCAATTCGGCGGTACGTCCAACCGGCCTCCCGCATGCCCACTATACGCCCTCGCTCAAAGTCCGTCAACTGCACATACGGTTCACGTCCACGCTGTCGCGGCATGCTACCAGTGTTAAAGACTGTGATGGAGCTCCGTATGCCACGGCAAACTGGCTGACACTGATGGCGGCGATGCACAAATGCTGCACAGCTAGCGCCATTCGACGTCCAACACCGCGGTTCCTGGTGTGTCCGCTGTGCCGTGCGTGTGATCATTGCTTGTACAGCCCTCTCGCAGTGTCCAGAGCAAGTATGGTGGGTCTGACACACCGGTGTCAATGTGATATATATATATATATATATATATATATATATATATATATATATATATATATATATATATATATATATATAGAGGGAAACATTCAACATGGGAAATATTTATCTAAAAACAAAGATGATGTGACTTACCAAACGAAAGCGCTGGCAGGTCGATAGACACGCAAACAAACACAAACATACACACAAAATTCAAGCTTTCGCAACCAATGGTTGCTTCATCAGGAAAGAGGGAAGGAGAGGGAAAGACGAAAGGATGTATGTTTTAAGGGAGAGGGTAAGGAGTCATTCCAATCCCGGGAGCGGAAAGACTTACCTTAGGGGAAAAAGAGGACAGATATACACTCGCACACACACCCATATCCAACCGTACATACCCAGACACAAGCAGACATTTGTAAAGGCAAAGAGTTTTGGCAGAGATGTCAGTCGAGGCAGAAGTGCAAAGGAAAAGATGTTGTTGAAAGACAGGTGAGGTATGAGCGGCGGCAACTTGAAATTAGCGGTGGTTGAGGCCTGGTGGATAATGAGAAGAGAGGATATACTGAAGGGCAAGTTCCCATCTCTGGAGTTCTGACAGGTTGGTGTTAGTGGGAAGTATCCAGATAACCCGGACGGTGTAACACTGCCAAGATGTGCTGGCCGTGCACCAAGGCATGTTTAGCCACAGGGTGATCCTCATTACCAACAAACACTGTCTGCCTGTGTCCATTCATGCGAATGGACAGTTTGTTGCTGGTCATTCCCACACAGAACACTTCACAGTATAGGCAGGTCAGTTGGTAAATCACGTGGGTGCTTTCACACGTGGCTCTGCCTTTGATGGTGTACACCTTCTGGGTTACAGGACTGGAGTAGGTGGTGGTGGGAGGGTGCATGGGACAGGTTCCACACCGAGGGCGGTTACAAGGGTAGGAGCCAAGGGGAGGGAAGATGGTTTGGGGGTTTCATAGGGATGAACTAAGAGGTTACGAAGGTTAGGTGGATGGCGGAAAGACACTCTTGGTGGAGTGGGGAGGATTTCATGAAGGATGGATCTCATTTCAGGGCAGGATTTGAGGAAGTCGTATCCCTGCTGGAGAGCCACATTCAGAGTCTGATCCAGTCCCAGAAAGCATCCTGTCACAAGTGGAGCACTTTTGTGATTCTTCTGTGGGAGGTTCTGGGCTTGAGGGGATGAGGAAGTGGCTCTGGTTATTGGCTTCTGTACCAGGTCGGGAGGGTAGTTGTGGGATGCGAAAGCTGTTTTCAGATTGTTGGTGTATTGGTTCAGGGATTCCGGACTGGAGCAGATTCGTTTGCCACGAAGACCTAGGCTGTAGGGAAGGGATCGTTTGATGTGGAAAGGGTGGCAGCTGTCACAAATGTCTGCTTGTGTCTGGGTATGTGCGGTTGGATATGGGTGTGTGTGCGAGTGTATGCCTGTCCTTTTCTCCCCATAAGGTAAGTCTTTCCGCTCCCAGCATTGGAATGACTCCTTACCCTCTCCCTTAAAACCTACATCCTTTCGTCTTTTCCTCTCCTTCCCTCTTTCCTGATGAAGCAACCATTGGTTGCAAAAGCTTGAATTTTGTGTGTATGTTTGTTTGTGTGTCTATCGACCTGCCAGCGCTTTCGTTTGGTATTTCACATCATCTTTGTTTTTTATATATATATATATAATGCAACCCAATCCGAAATGCCAGAGATGGTCATGTTTGCGTTAGGTGTGCTTCCTTATTTGAATGTGTGTGTGTTTTCTTTCCTGGAGAAGGCTTTGATTGAAAGCTAAATGCATAGGTCTTTCCGTTGCATCTGTCTGCTGCTCATGTGTCACCTGTGTGTGTATCTTCCTTTCTGAATAAGGATTTGGCGGAAAGCTAAATGCGTAACAGTCTTTTCAATGTGCCTGTCTGCAACACATGTCATCTTTGAAGTGTATAGCAATGTGTCCTATTCCTAAGATTGTTGATATTCTGTTGTCCTGTTTTATCACTGTATTAATCAATAATGAATTATTACCAATTTATAATTGTTAATTACTATTACATAGTGATGTATTTATCATTCTTATAGTATTTGACTGCAGGTTGCTTTTAACAGACTGATGTATGTTATAGATTATAATAATGTTTTCCATTTCAGTTCACTTTTTGGATTTCCTGTAGCCTCATTATGTCTAATCTAGTTTATTTTGCATTGAGCTAGTAGGACCACTATGATCTGTGTATTTTACCAACTTTATTTTTGTCCCACATCTCTTGCATTCATAACCACATTATCTCTGATGATGTACTAATGTAATTGAACAAGAGTAACCATTATTTTTATTCATGAATTAAACTGTACCACTTTTTCTAAGAGGACTTCCAGGCATTTCCATAATTGTGGTGGTACGCAATACTTACATGCTTCTTTTGAAGTGCAGTGGGGCAGAGGGAGGAAAATAGAAGATCTGATGTCATCGAAGATGTGGCCACAGCATTGCAGGAGGGGTTGTGCAGTGCAGTGCAGTGCAGTGCATGAAGATTTCCCTGGATGTAAGACATGCCTGTAAGTATGGTGCATGCACTCTGCATTGCTATCCATACAAAATCACCCATGTTCTCAAGTTACTTGATGCTGAGCTGCTCTGGAATTTCTTGATAGCACGGAAGTGGGCAATGAATGGCTATGGAACACTCAGTGGACAGTCAAAGTCCATTTCCATCTCCATGGACATGTGAGCATGCAGAACTTTGAGATATGTGCAACAGATAATCTGCAAGCAGATCAACTTGTACCACTTAATTGTGCAAAGGTGACTGTGTGTCGTGGATTGATGGCATCATTTATCATGATGATGTGGGTCCTGTTTCCTGTACCATCACTGGTAAATCCTATAAGAGTCTTTTGCACACAAGCATTATTCCAGCCTGTCAGCAGCATGGATGTATGGGTCAGATAATTTTTAGCATGATGGTGCTCCTCCATGCATTGCACAGCCAGTGAAGGAGTTGCTGCAGAGGCATTTTGGAAATGCTAGAGTTATCAGCCATCAGTTCCCTACAACCTGGCCATCAGATCACCTGATATGAGCCCATGTAACTTCTGACTGTTGGGTTATGTGAGGACTGTTTCAGTCCTCCAATTATGAACATAGCAGAAGTGAAGGCATACACTGTGCAACACATTCTGAATATGAACCCAGAGACACTCCGATGTGTTGTGGAAGGTGCTGTTTCATAGTTTCAACTTGTGGCAGAAAACAGCATGCAGTATATTGAACATGTCTTGCATCATTCTCACAATAATTCGAAGCCAATATCATTTTGCTTTTAATGTGGTTTTTGGCCTCAGGAAAATTAAAAACTGAACTTTTCCCATCCATTGTGGTACAACCTTGCCATGGTGAATGGGCGTACCTAACAGTGCCACAACTGTTGACTGCTGAATGATGGTTTGCAACTGAAACTGATAGCTCAGTAACAGAAAAGAATAAAAGAACAGCTTTGTATCAAGAATGTTTTGAAACATATTTTGTGCTGTTGATAACTGTAAAAAGAATACAATTCATCTCTTTCTTTTTGAAAGGTGTAACATAGTCCAAATTTCTTTCCTGTGTATTTTCCGAAAATGACCTGGTTATTTGTGCTAAAGTTGATAAGTTGGAGGTTAGGAAATTTGGATGTTTATATCTTCCAGTTAAGAATGAACAGTTTAAATAGTTTGAGTTCAATACACAAGGAAATGTTTAAGAAGTTTACCTGTACAGATGGTGGTCATATGGAAAGAAATATTTGTCTTGTGCATATGTTACTGCAAAACATTTCACTGGACCTGCCAGGTAAATCAGCAAGTGTAAAATTTTTGTCAGAATGGCCATCTTGTTGAACACTATCAAAACAAGAGCAATATATGTTTGTGAAACACAGTCTTGTGTTCATTACTTCCTCAATTTCACCATACTCATACATATTTCTACAGAGTACTGCTGAGTTAACACTGCAAAGTCCTGTGACAATTTCACATGTATAGTGATTTTTTTTCAGAACAAGTGTCATAATAGAGCAGAATGCAACACATTTTCTCAGTTATTTCTTCAGTAAAGTCTAAGAATTCAGTGCAGATGACAGGGTAATGCTGCTCCTTATTGATGAAATGAGTCTGAAGTATTGAGTGGCCAAGAAGGGTAAGTGCACTTTTTAAAAATATATTGGTTAAGTGCAAAAATATAGTTAAAGCATATGGAAAATTTGTGTCAAGGAATATAAGTGAGACGTGGTGTCTGATTGATAGACTGATTCATTGGCTTCTCAATCTGTAGAACTATACACACTGTATGGATGTTTTCAAATGTTTGTGCAATATTACTCATTAAAATAAACATTCCTTTTGCAGTATTTATAGATCCTATGTGTAGTTCTGCTTTTCTAGTCAAGTCACAAATTACTACATAGTACATAGTTAATGAACATTAAGTTACTTTCTATAGTTTATTTAAAATATTTGTTTAGAGTGTAGTAGATATTACTTAGTAAATTTTTTTTAGGCTTTGGATAAAGATGTGGGGATCATTTGCATGATTTATTTCATGTGGTAATCTGTTGTACAATTTTATTCCATGGTATACTACACTATTTTAAGTTTTTGACATGTTTCCCTGTTTAGCTGTAAACATTGTGTAGATTTGGTTCCATGGTCATGTACTGTGATGTTAGTTGAGTACAGGTTTCAAGATTTTTTTTCCTAATATACATCATGTTGTGATAGGCGTATTCATATGGAACTGCCAGAATCTCTAGCTTTTTGAATAATGCTTTTTTTAAAAGTGTGTCCTGCTACTACTAATTGTTTCTATTTGCGCAGCTGTTGTCTACGTTTTGAAAATAGTCTGTATGTTCCCAGCACTTATTCCCCTAAACATAATCCTGTAACTGAGGATTTAGTGCCCATATCCAAAGTACAGTACTTGAGGCATGAAATTTTGCACACTGGTGCAAGGATTTGCAGGGCATAACCTGCTGAGGATAACCTCTTTGCCAAAATTCTAACATGTTCTGTCCATTTCAATTCACAGTCTACATTCATATCCAAGAATTTGTTATCAGTTTCACAATCTAGTACATAATTATTCACTTTCAATGTAGTATCATTGAGTTTCTTATTTAGTCGGAAGTTTATATAGTTTGTCTTTTTCACATTTGAATTTACTATATTTTTTAATGACTAGTTGTGGATGTCTCTGAGAGCTTCACTGGATTTTTCTGTTAACTGAGTTGAATTTTTACCTGTTATCACAATGATACTGTCATGAGCAATAGTATTTTTTCTCCATACCTGACACTCTGTGGGAAAACATTTATAAGGAAGAGAACTGGGCCAAATACATGTCCCTGTTGGACACCTATGTAATATATTTTGGATATGTTAAGCATTTTACTACTAGTCTTTTAGAAATACGCGAGATTTCAACTGTTTCCACTCAGTTTTCCAAGTATGACTTACACCAATTCTGTGCCATATCCCTTATTACTCATTTGTGCAGTATAATTTTGTGGTCAGCTGTGTTAAATGTCTTTAATAAATTAAAAAAATGACCATTGCATTCTCGCCTTTGTCTAGTGCTTCGAGTACAACTTTAATAAACTGCACTATAGTTGACTGTATACCTCTTGTGGGGCTTAAACCAAATTGTTCATACGAGGAGGTTGTATTTATTTAAATACTTCATTAGTCTATTTTTCATTATGATTTGTACTGTTCTGGAAATGCAAGGTAAGAAAGAAATTAGTGTATTATTTTCTACATGTTCTACATTACCATTTTTTAGTATTGATATTACTTTTGCTTGTTTCAGATATTCAGGACAGCTGCCAGATTTGAAAGATCCATTAATTATTAATGTTAATGCAGTTTTTATTTTGTTTACACATTTCTTAAGAACAATGACTGGGATTTCATCTAACCCTGTGGTTTTTTTATTGTTTAATTGGTCTATTACATGTACCACTTCTTTCTCTGTTGTTGGAAACAGCACCATTGTAGTGCTTCCAGAATTTTACGAGGGTCTGGAGACACTTGTGTTCCAGCCGTTTCGAACACTCGTTATTTTAAAGCAGGGCATAAGGATGAGCATGGGATACTGCACCCATTTATTGTTTGTGCAGGCAAAACTGGAAGGGAGAATATTCGTCAGCACTGGCAAGTGTTCAGCGCGACCTACCAAGAATAAGTACATACGGCCCGTAAGCTCCGTGGCCGGCTGCAAGGAGTACTGTAGCTTTGTATTGTTGAAAAACAAATGGAGTGACTCAAGATAGTGACTGTTTAGTACACGTTGAACTGCTGTTGACAGTATGTGGACTGGAAGTGGATAGTCAGCCACGATAGAAGCTTGTGTATTAATCATGTTCAAAAATGTGTAATTAACTGATTCTCAGTGCCCGGTAATGTGTGGCTTACATCATAAAGTTTAGTTGTTTTTTTGTACAAAGTGGAAATAAATATGTTCTGGCGCATTGAATGATATTCCAAGAGAAGTGTATTTTTAAATAAGAAGAGAGAGAGAGTGAGAGAGTGAAAATTTCCCCTTCCTAGCAGTGAAATCTTCGGAGAAGCGTCCGGAGCTAGCAGAAGACATAGGCGCTGCAAGAAAGCAGAACCAGCATTCTTCAACAAGTAAGTCCATGAAAACACTTAAGCTGTGTATAGAGGGAACTTAATATTACACTGGGCCACCGCAAGAACGTGGCGACCGTAAAGAAAGGACCGGAGAAAGAAGGGGACATGTCAAAGAAGTTATAAGAAAAAGAAAAAAAAAACAGTTGGCAGTTGCCATAGCAACCGACAACAGCGAGGCTGAAGATCGATTCCATGATACTTATCCAGAAATAGCGTGCTGATAAATGGTGAAATGATAAATGGAATAAAAAAAATCGCACAACTGTGCAGTTAGTCTCAAATCGCCGACGCCGCTGTCTACAAATGCTGATGCCACAGCACACCGATGCCGATGCCACCGTACACCAATGCCTATGCCGCCGTCCACCAACGCCGACGCCGCCGTCCACAAACGCCGACGCCACCGTCCACCAGTGTTGATGCAGCTGTCCACCAGTGCCGCCGCTGGATGGGCTACTACTGACCTTTGATTGTTTGTGAAGTGTGGTGGGTTGTGGAAATAAGTGAGTGTACTTTTAATGGTAACTAGATTAAAGGCAAAACAAAACACAATGAAAAAAGAACATCAATCCATAGAGTCTGTTGTGGCTATGGGAATTGAAAAGCAGGGGCCAGATTTTGGCAAATTAATGAGGTTTATCAAAGCGCAGTTTGAATCACAGAACACAAAACAGGACAAACTGAAGGCAGAATTAAACTCTAAGTTAGATTTGCAAAACACAAAACTAGAGGCTCAAGTTAATATCCTAAGTAATCAGATGCAAAAATGGAAAAAAGAACTGAAAAAAGAGTTGTCCGATTCCCTGAGTGAACAGGCAAATATTTTATTTAAGGATTTAGAACAAACAAATGAAGTTAAACTAAAAGGGTTGTTTCAAAAATTAGAATATGATGTAGACTGTAAATGTAGTAATTTGGAAACACAATTTAACGAAAAATATGACTCTTTTAAAAATGGATGTAATGTTACATTTGATGTGGCCAAATGAGGATTAACTGCACTAAAAACCAATGTCCAGAAACAAGATAATTTGCTCCCCCTAGTACAGGCGCAAATTTCAGGGGTCAAATCATGGGTGGAAACTGTAGAACAGAACTTCAAAGAAAAGTTAAGGACTGCAGAGCTTATAAATTTGAATGGTTTAGAAGAACAAGTAGAAGAATTAATAGGATGAAAGGTTGAAGAGAAACTAAGTGTTGATATCTCTTCACCTATAGTAACTTCCGATTTAGATAATACCAAGAAAGACTTGGAAACTTTGAGGAAATAATTGAAGCTTATACAGGAGAAACTAAAAAAAGGCACAGTTTCCCAAAATATTATATTAAATAAAGACGTGTTAACTGATTTGCAATGGGGATCAAATTCAGGCTTGTCGAGACAATTTCCTAAATTCAAACCAGATGGGGAGGTACACCCCACCCATTTCTTAAAACGGTTTAACCAAGCCATACCTTATCATATTCAATCAATAGTACACCAGAAAACCCTATATTTAGTAGATCCTGTGACGGGAGAGGAAAAGGGAATGTATAATGTTATGGATTAAAACGATATGTACAAAACCCCCAGGGACGTTGACGTTCTGTGTCAACGGGCAGAGTGACGTCTGCTGGTTCCCGAGTTGGCTTTGGTGTTGCTTCCACATTAGTTTTCCTACACCAAACTCCCTTCAAATCTTTGACTATCCTGTAATCTGTTTATAGTCCTAAAGCTATCCTATCATATTAGTATTAAAAGAGACCAATTATGACTACACGATTATGACTAATTTAAGGAGTCACAATAAACAGTAACCTCTAAGCATGAGATAAAACTAACAGGGTAACCTTCTAACAGTAGATATAATATGATGGTACTGTTTAGGAAGAATGATACCTAGATGACATAAACTGAACATGTGTATGAAATATAAAGTGAAGTGACTAACTGAATAACTATTTGATTATAGTGTGTATAATTTCTATTTTTATAGAATGTTTTATATTTTTTGTAAACTGTGATGTGGTTGGGGAGGATTTATATCTAATTTTGAAAGGGGTGGGTAGCATAGGCACAGACAAGACCTAAACACTCGCCCTTCATACAACCCTCGCAAACAAGTGTGACTGGTTCTTCATCATTTGCCATTCCATAGGAGTTGCTAAGATCTTTTCTTTGGGGACTTCAAAGGTGACAGTGAGAATGTCCATTCTGCAGGAGACCCCAAACATCATACCTCCTCTGGCTTCTCACTTAAGTACCGGTGAAGTGTGGATCCTGGGGAAGGGGGGTGGGGAGGGTTTCCTGTCTTTGGAGCTGTCTTCTTTCTTTCTTCGATCTCAGCAACCAATTCTTTTATTTCCTTTCTTACTTCTCTTAAGAGTACCAATCTATCTTTCCCTCTGTCCACATTCATATACTTCTATCACTGAAGTCCTTCTCTTTTCCGTGATTTCTAAAAATCTTCAACTAAGAACCTTAGTGGACCGAAGAATCAGGACACACGATCACACTTCCACACTCAAACAATTAAATACAAAGATGCAGACAAGTAATATACAGGGAGATGCAACAACCGTGACAGATAAAGGGGGAGGTAGTGCTCAGGAAGGGCTCCAGCACATGTGCTAAGTAATGACGGTTGCACATCTCAAGTGAAATGGTATAGTAAGCTTAAGCTAAAGGAACAAGGGGGGACGAAGTGTATATCCAGCTGTGTTCATAGCTATAGTAGTACAGATATTAAGCCGGAGGTATTGAGTCAAATAAGTTCCTGATGAATAATAGGATTGTGCAGACCGAATAGCCTGATGGAAAGAAATAAAGTTACAACCATGGACAAAACATATTAAGTTATTAAGGCTATATAAGTGAGCTGTAAACAATGAAAAAGTGAAGACTTTAAGCAGGTAGACTGAAGGACTCAGAAGGAGGAAAGGAGAGGTAGATAGAAATTTTACCAGGAAATTTTAAATAAAATGGTGTGCAGAGGAGTATGAAAGAGGCAAGACTAGGAATCATTGTTAGAGAACATAGGGAGTGCACAACCGATTTAGATGAAATAAGAGAAAGAGAGGCAGGTAGGCAGACCCAGAGGAGGCTGACCTATACTGTGCGGGCAGGGGCACCAAAACGGGGATTGACCTGTACCATAATTTGGTATAAATGGAAGGGGCATACCTACCCAAGGACAAGGAAGAAGATGTTTCAATAGGCTCAACCCTTACGTAGATTGGAACCCAAAGGGAAAGAGTGGTATAGTGACCTGAGATTGTAGTGGAAAGTTTCTCCTGGTAAATTTTTTAAATAGAAAAGACAAGTCCTGTGCGAGGAGATAGAAAAAAGAGAAAACCCCCCAGTACAACAAATTTTTTTAGACCCGGAAAACCAGTGGTTATCATTGCAACAGCTTTAAAAAAAAAAAAAAAAAAAAAAAAAAATTGAAACTGGCTAAGGGGAGGGATTTATTTTGGCTCAATCCTGCAATCCTGGAAGCAAGAGTAGATAAATCTATTGGAAATAGCTAATACTTGTTGTACTATTAGTTTATCATACTACTATGTCTATGAAACATATTACCAACAGCTTAATGAAATACCAGAGATGGAAGAGAGTTTTTGTACCTAATGTTTTTATGTAGTACAAAGTAACAAGATAAGTGTTAAGAAAAAAAAATATTAAAATATATGTTGTGTGCAAAATAACGAGTGTTCGAGCTAAGGGGAGGGATATGTAGTGCCCCCAGAATTTTACGAAAGTCTGGAGACACTTGTGTTCCATCAGTTTTGAACATGCGTTATTTAAAGCAGGGCATAAGGATGAGGATGGGATACTGCACCCATTTATTGTTTGTGCAGGCGAAACTGGAAGGGAGATAATTTGGGGGCGCTGGCAAGTGTTCAGGGCGACCTGCCAAGAATAATCAAATACGGCCCAGAAGCTCAATGGCCAGCTGCAAAGAGTAATGTAGCTTTGTATTGTTGAAAAAACAAATGGAGAGACTCAAAATAGTGACTGTTTAGTACACATTGAACTGCTGTTGACACTACGTGGACTGGACATGGATAGTCAGCCACAATAAAAGCTTATGTATTAATCGTGTTCAAAAATGTGTAACTATCTGACTCTTGGTGCCCGGTAATGTGTGGGCTTATGTCATAAAGTTTAGTTGTTTTTTTGTACAAAGTGGAAATAAATATGTTCTGATGAATTGAATGATATTCCAAGAGATGTGCATTTTTTAAATAAGAAGAGAGAGAGAGAGAGTGAGAGAGTGAAATTTTCCCCTTCCTAGCAGTGAAATCTTCGGAGAAGCGGCCGGTGCTAGCAGAAGACATAGGCGCTGCAAGAAAGCAGAACAAGCATTCTTCAACAAGTAAGTCCATGAAAACACTTAAGCTGTATACGAGGTGTGGCTAGAAAAAAACTGGACCAGTACTGGTGAAACAATAAAACGAATGCAATAAGGCTGAAAGTCACGTGGCCTGTCACGTGACTCTCGCTCTGCCTACTGCTCGAGTTTCATCTGCCTCCTGCACTCAGTCTGCCCGTGGTGTCTGTTTTAAGTAGTTGACGTTTTGTCTGTGCGTCGGAAAATGTTGAGTGTACAGAAAGAACAGCGTGTTAACATCAAATTTTCTTTCAAACTAGGAAAATCTGCAAGTGAAACGTTTGTAATGTTACAACAAGTGTACGGCAATGATTGTTTATCGCGAACACAAGTGTTTGAGTGGTTTAAACGATTTAAAGATAGCCGCGAAGACACCAGTGATAACACTCGCACTGGCAGACCATTGTCAGCAAAAACTGATGCAAACATTGAAAAAATCGGTAAACTTGTTCGACAAGATCGCTGTTTAACAATCAGAGCAGCGTCTGAGTTAACAGGAGTTGACAAGGAAAGTGTTAGGCAGATTCTTCATGAAAGTTTCAACACGAACAAAGTGTGTTCAAAAATGGTTCCAAAGTGTCTCACAATTGAACAGAAGGAACGCCGAAGAATGATTTGTTCTGACATCCTGGAAAACATTGAAAGTGATCCCACCTTCTTACAAAATCGATGCATTGGAAAACTCCTGGTTCTCCATGACAAAAAAAAGCACGAATGTCAAAATCGAAATTCAAGGCAATGATGATTGTCTTTTTTTGACATCAAAGGGATTATGCACTTTGATTGGGTACCAGAGGGACAAACAGTGAATCAGCATTACTACATTAGCATCCTGGCTACCCTACGTGAGTGAGTACAGAGAAAACGGAACGATTTGTGGAGAAAAAAGTCATGGATCCTTCACCAAGACAATGCCCCAGCTCACAGTGCGTTGTCAGTGAAGACGTTTTTGGCAAAACACAACATTCCCATCTTAGATCATCCACCCTACTCACCTGATTTGGCCCCCTGTGACTTTTTTCTTTTCCCTAAAGTCAAGTCAGCTTTGTAAGAAACTAGATTTGAGACTGTTGAAGCAGTAAAAGAAAAAGCGACGGAAGTAATGTATGGACTTACCGAAAATGATCTGCAGCATTGCTATGAACAGTGGAAAATTCGTATGGAGTGGTGTAGAGACCGAGGAGGAGAGTACATTGAAGGAGATAACATGAAATTGTAAATAATTGTAAATAAATGTTTTTTCCAGCATCAGTCCGTTTTTTTTCTAGCCGCACCTCGTAGAGGGAGCTTAACACTACACCAGGCCACCACACCATGGAGTGTGGAGGCTGGCTATGTTGGTGTGGAACAGATGTGTCTGGAAATTTCTCTTTCAGTTTGTTTGCAGTGTTGCTGAAGTATTCATTCATGAAGTTTGCTAGTTCCTTTGGGTTACTGATTTGAACACCTTTGCATCAAATCTGTGTTTCCAGATTTTTTGTCCAACATTTTCTGTCTTCTGTTTGATTATGTTCCAGATCGCTTTGCTTTTTTTTTATCTGCCTTCAGTAATTGTTTACTGTTTGTAAGTTTGTTGCAGCTGGAAATATCTTTCTACAAGTTCTTCTGTAATTTTTATAAAATTCTGAAAATTCTGGGCCAGTCTGGCTATTTTTGATAGCTGTTACATACCTTAGGGTTTCGAAGGATCTTGTTTGATAAATCTGGTCACTCATATATTTTTTTCAGAGCTGAGATGGAATGCAGTATTTTGGGGAGTTTTACTTTAAATATTGTCATGCACTTATTAAACATTTTGTTTACATTTGTCTCTGCATACACTTCCTTCCACCTTTCATGTTGTAAATTGGATGAAAACTAACATAAGTTTGATTCTGAGAGGATCCTCTAGTTTGCATTCAATTTAGCAGACTTTTCTACATCTGATGGACATCATCTGATATGGCCTAGATTTAGAACAAGTAGCTGGCACTGCTTTCTTTTTATATCTGTTGCTACATGGTCTGTTATTGAGGAAGACTGTTTGGTCACTCTGCTGACACCAAGTTGAAACGTGAAAATACAAATGATATCCTTGGATGCTAAGAGGAGTACAGCTTTGTTCACAAGCCAACAGGGATATGTGAAGCATTTGCCTCCATGGCTTCTAACAAAACAACTGTTTCATGAGGTGTTACAATGACATGCTGCCAAGTTTGTGGTGTTCACTTTGAAAGAGTTTCATGTTTTTCAGCTCACTGATCTACAAATGATCACAGAAGGCAAACATGTTTTGTTGCTTACTTTAAAAAATATTTAAATGATTATTTCATAGTTTAAAATGGCACTCTTGAATGATTCTTCTGGTGAACATAACCTGTACTTCATTTGTTAGTACAATGCTCTGTTTAAGTGGACATAAAAATTTAGCTTCATGTAATAAATACAATAGTTTGCAATCTAACCTAAGTGGCAAGAATGTGTAGAGTGCATGTATAATGTGATCAAAAATGAAATGTTACTGAATTAGAAGAAGAGACAATATCACAAAGCAATTGGATTCATTCCAATTGTTGACCGAGCATGGTGGCACAGTGGTTAACACACTGGACTCACATTCGGAAGGATAACAGTTCAAACCTGCATCTGACCATCCAGATTTAGCTTCACTGTGATTTCAGTAAATCGGTACAGGCAAATGTCATGATGGTTCCTTTGAAAGGGTCTAATGATCTCAATGTCAACAGGACACAAAACCCAATCTTCCTTCCTTATTCCTTTCCAGCTGTTAAGTTATTCCTCCCCCCCACACCCCTTTATTTTTTAAAAATATCTTCAATAGTGTCATTTTTATGAAAAAAGTGCACTATACCAAAAATATTAACTCGGCATGGCTAATTTAACTTGGTTATCCATGATGTTCATTTGGTTGATTAGAAGCTGTTGGTGTAATTGGATTACCTAAAAATTGAGCTATTTGGAAAATACAAGCAACATAAAACTTTGTTATCATTGTTAGTATGGAAACATGTACCCAGTTACTAACTTCCAGGAGTTGTAGATTAAAAAAAAACAAATATATATATATATATATATATATATATATATATATATATATATATATATATATACCTAAAAACAAAGATGATGTGACTTACCAAATGAAAGCGCTGGCACGTCAATAGACACACAAACACAAACATACACACAAAATTCAAGCTTTCGCAACAAACTGTTGCCTCATCAGGAAAGAGGGAAGGAGAGGGAAAGACGAAAGGATGTGGGTTTTAAGGGAGAGGGTAAGGAGTCATTCCAATCCCGGGAGCGGAAAGACTTACCTTAGGGGGAAAAAAGGACAGGTATACACTCGCACACACACTCATATCCATCCGCACATACACATACACATATGTGCGGATGGATATGTGCGTGTGTGCGAGTGTATACCTGTCCTTTTTTCCCCCTAAGGTAAGTCTTTCCGCTCCCGGGATTGGAATGACTCCTTACCCTCTCCCTTAAAACCCACATCCTTTCGTCTTTCCCTCTCCTTCCCTCTTTCCTGATGAGGCAACAGTTTGTTGCGAAAGCTTGAATTTTGTGTGTATGTTTGTGTCTCTGTCGACCTGCCAGCACTTTCATTTGGTAAGTCACATCATCTTTGTTTTTTTTAATATATATATATATATATATATATATATATATATATATATATATATATATATATATATATATATATATATAATGGAAGGAAACATTCCACGTGGGAAAAATTATATATAAAAAAACAAAGATGAGGTGACTTACCGAACAAAAGCGCTGGCAGGTCGATAGACACACAAACAAACACAAACACACACACAAAATTCAAGCTTTCGCAACAAACTGTTGCCTCATCAGGAAAGAGGGAAGGAGAGGGGAAGACGAAAGGAAGTGGGTTTTAAGGGAGAGGGTAAGGAGTCATTCCAATCCCGGGAGCGGAAAGACTTACCTTAGGGGGAAAAAAAGGACAGGTATACACTCGCACACACGCACATATCCATCCACACATACAGACACAAGCAGACATATTTAAAGACAAAGAGTTTGGGCAGAGATGTCAGTGATGTCAGTCGAGGCAGAAGTGTAGAGGCATATAACCTAGAAAATCAAAAATAAGGAGGACATCACCAAAAGCACTACATATGTGACATGAATATACAACTTAATCCTCAGTTTATATGATAACACGTTCAACAGAAAATTCAGGCTGGAATTTAACAGTATAAAGGATAGTTGTAACTCACCACATACGAAAGGCACAACAAAAAGGCTGTCAGAAAGTCAGCTTTTGGGCAACGAGTTCTTTGTCAAAGATAGACTACATACACACACTCATGCAAACAAAACCCACACACACATGACCACAGTCTCTGGTAGCTGGAGTCAGACTGTGAGCAGCAGTGCATCATGGGAAAGACAAGTGGGTGGGATTAAAGAGGAGGTTGGGGCGGGGAGGGGAAGGGTAGCGGAGTAGTGGTGGGGGATAGTAAGGTACTGCTGGGTGCGTGCAGGGATGAGGTGGAGAGTAGGGCAGCTAGGTCAAGTTAGGATGTTAGATAGAGGGCAGGAGACAGAGGGTGCAGTAGTGGAAAAGAAGAGAAGTGAAAAGACTGTGTGAATTGGTAGAAGGATGTATGCCCACGTAGAATGCAACACATTGGTTGCAGCTTAAGTTGTGAGACATGACTGGTATCACAGGCAGGCCTGCCTTTTATAGGATGGATTATGTTTGTGACCAGACTGGAGTACACGGTGGTGGGAGGATGTATGGGACAGGTCTTGCGTCTAGGTCTACTACGAGGATATGAGCAATGAGGCAAGGAATTGGGAGCAGGGGTTGTTTAGGGATGGACGAGGATATTGTGTAGGTTTGGTGGGTGGCAGAATACCACTGTGGGACACGTGGCAAGGGTAGTGGGTAGGACATTCCTCATTCCAGGGCACGACAAGAGGTGGTCAAAATCCTGGCAAAGAATGTAATTCAGTTTCTCCAGTCCTGGATTGTACTGAGTCACAAGGGTAGTGCTCCTCTGTAGTTGGACATTGGGTCTTTGGGAGGTGTTAGGTGACTGGAAAGTCAGATCAGTTTCTGTACAAGGCTGAGAGGGTAATTATGATCCATAAAGTCCTCAGTGAGACCGTCAGCATATTTCAAGACGGTCGCTCATCAATACAGATGTGACACCCACAGGTGGAAAGGCTGTATAGAAGGTATTTCCTGGTATGAAGTGAGTGGCAGCTTTCGAAGTGGAGGTATTAAATAACTGGTGGTTGTAGGTTTTATATGGACAGAAGTACTGATATAGCCATCTTTGAGATGGAGATCAACATTTTGGAAATTGGCTTGATGAGTTGAGTAGGGCCAGGTGAACTGAATGAGGAAGAAGGTGTTGAGGTTCTGGAGGAATGTGGATAGGGTGTCTTCACCTTGACCCAGTTCACAAAGATGTCATCAATGAAACTGGACCAGGTGAGGGGTTTGGGGTTCTGGGTGTTAAGGAAGGATTCCGCTAGATGGTGCATGGAGAGGTTGGCCTAGGATTGTGCCATGCATGTCACATAGCTGTACCCTGGATTTGTTTGAACACAATGCGTTCAAAGGACAAGTAATTGTGGGTGAGGATATAGTTGATCATGGCAACTAGGAAGGAGGTGATTGGTTTGGAATCAGTCAGGCACTGCTAAAGGTAGTGTTCAATAGTGGTAAGGCCATGGGCATTAGGGATATTAGTATAAAGGGAGGTGGTATCAATATTGATAAGCAGAGACCGGATTATATTCTTTTGCATGTTGCATGTGCATTTGCATATTTGGCTCCTTTTCAGTGGTTATTGCATATTTTAACTAAAAACTAGTGATAATGCATATTTTCACTCTATGTTTACAATATTTAAAAATTTAGACAGGAGGTCTCTAGCTCAATCTAGTTTTGATGTTTGAAAGATTGACCGTGACCTAGAACTGCATGCAGTTGCTAACTGTGAGGCCACTGCCTAGCGAAATAATTACGGAAGAGGAACAGAAACAGGAACAGGCAGGCAGAGTCAATGCTCTGCACCCATACTCCTGGTTAATCTCCTTTGCTGTGTTACCATACACCTCGGCAACAAATAAATGAAACTAAACAAACTTTTAGTCTCATGTCCATTGTTTCAGTTTAGGTTTCTATTTACTTGTAAACTGTTGAACATATTTACAATTTGTAGTGTGTAACATGTTGTGCACCTTGTCACCCAAAAAAAAAAAAAAAATGTTGTTTCATGGATAGCTGGCCATCCTGAGATATTTACATAAGACAGAATTATTTGCTATTGTCGAGTTTGTGAGAAAAATATTTCATGCAAAAAACAGTTTCAAATAGATCAGCATGCAAAGACAAATCTTCATATTGTAGGAATGCAGAAGAAAGGACCACGACAATAACTTCTGACAACAGCAAGTTGCAGTAGCAGGGATCTGTCCAAAGGTAACCAAAGAGTCAGTTTAACACAGATCTTGTGAAGCATTCATTGCAAGCAATATTCCTCTTCACAAACTTACAAACCTTATTCTCAAAGGTTTCCTGCATGGATGTTGCTTAAATTAAAATATACCAGATGAATCAGTATTGCATAAAAATTACATATCGACAATTTACGTAAATGTTCTGGAAGAAATAGGCAATGCAAGGACAGCATTATCTAGATTTTAGCTGATGAAACTACAGACACTTGTGGCAATTTCATTGCAAATATAATTGTTGGTGCTTTAAAAGAATGGCCTTCTTCTCCCTATTTAGTGGCCTGCAAAGAACTTGAAAAAGTAAATCATTCTATGATTGGTAGATTTGTGAATGAGAGTATTAGAAAAATATTTCCAGAATCATCTGCAGAACAAAGGGTGTTTGTGTTTATTTCAGATGCTGCTCCTTATATGATCAAAGCAGGAAAACCCTCCAAGTATTTTATCCCAATTTCATTCATGTGATGTGCTTTGCTCATGGAGTATATTGCCTTGCTGAAAAAGTACATTCCATGTTTGTGAATGTAGATAAACTGATTTCATCCACAAAGAAAGTGTTTCTAAAGGCTCCTGCTCAATCAAGACCCACAAAGAAAAATTGTCAAATGTGCTTTTACCTCCCAAACCAGTGGTACGTGGGCCAAAGTTGTGTTGTTTTACAGTGAACATTTCGAGGCAATTAGAGGGGTAGTAAATGACTTCGATAGCCTAGAGGCTTTGGCAGTTTCCCAGTGCAAGGAATTTTTTAATGATTCCAGTATTAAAAAAGATATTGGTATGATTAGCACTCATTTTTCCCATATACCTGCAAGTATTAAAAAGCTTGAAACTCAAGGTCTGGCATTGAATAAATCTATTCAGTTAATGGCTAAAGTTATTCTAGTAAACTCCTCATTGCCATAATTATTCCCAAGAAAACTTAAAGAAAAGTTTGAAAACTTTTTAAACAATAACCCAGGTTTTGAACCCTTGTGCCAGGTTGATATTTTTATTAATGGGATGGGTGAACTTTTACCAGAAACAATAACTGCCAACATGTTGTAAGGTAACAGGGGATAATATGGAACTCTTTCAAGTAATTTAAAATTTAAAGCACAGCAGCAGAGATAATATGCTGGGCAAAATAGACCGGAAAATACTTGTTTTGTGTTTTGATGGATGTTGTAGTTCCGTTGGATAGTGTTTTGGCTTTCTTTTAATTGCAACGAATTATATAAGTGTGGTGATAATTTGTAAAATTATATAATGTATTTAGATTTAAGTATTATAAAATATTGTAAACAAATTGTGGCCATGTTTAGCGATTATTTTGACTACAGTGGTGTCATGTGGCCCGACTCAGGACTGTGGATATGAGCGGGAAAATCGGGGTCTTTTGGTTGTTGGCCATTGTGGTGGCGAGTTGGGAGCGGCAAAGTGCCGTGAGTGCAAGCATGGACGCCAGGGTATGCGAAGGAACAAAGTAAAAGTGGGTGGGTGTGAGACAAACAGTATACGAATTGCACCGATTATTATTTTTGAACTTGAAAATGCATGGCCACAACGTTAAAGTGTTTCTTTTGAATAAATAAGTTTCAATCTGAACGTGTATGGTTCAATTCACTGCTCTTCAAAAGCCAGCCAATATCAGACTCAATAATAGGGGCGCAAATGCAACCGTTTACTACCAACCCCCTTTACAGATGAGCCACGTGAAAAATAGGTAGTAAACGAGCCCGAGATCAGTTGCAATGTCACCCAAATTCAAACACTTCCCAGATACCTCATTTGATATAGAATGGTCCTTTTCTACTTATAAAAATGTTTTGAATGTTCGAAGACACAATCTTGCTACCAAACATTTGGAACAGTACTTGGTCATTTATGTTTGCAATGTTTACAACAGTAGAAAAATGTAAAATAAATTGTAAATGGTGCTTTGCTCCAATAGCATTAATTAAAAGTTAATGCTGTTAAAAAAATCATGATTTTATGTTGTTTTTTAAATAAAATATGGAGTTTTTAAGTGTGCCCCTCTGCATTCGATATATCTCAAAGCTAGTCCTGTACATATTGATTGTTTCACTGTGACGCACTTGAACCTAATGCTCTTGTTACTGACAACAATAGTAAAGAAGGAACAGTTCTTGAAACATGGTATGCCTCCTAAACTCTACCAGAACGTATTCAGAAAATATCAGCATCCTAAATGTACCGATTTTTCACATGGCCAGCGCTCTTCCTCATAACTGATATGCACAGGTTTGACCTTGAGATATGATGCATGCAGTAACTACCATGTTGTTTTATTATTAGATCTTGCATATTTTGACACTTTTATGCTTTTTTTAGAATTTTTCATACATATTTGCGTGCATATTTTAAGGTTTTTTATGATGCATATTATCTCGTTTCTAGTGATGAGCAAGGCACCTTGTAGTTATGGAACAGGAATTGTGGAGAGTCATTGGATGGAATGATTGGTATCTTTTATATAGAATGGTAGGTTGTGGGTGACTGGATGAAGGTGTTGATCTATGAGAGCATAGATTCTGTCAGCGGGGGCAGAGTAACTAGCCATAAAGGGGCATCCTGGGTAGTTGGGTTTATGGATTTTAGGAAGCATGTAGAAGGTAGAAGTGTGAGGAGTGGTAGGGGTGATGAGAGAGATGGACTCCCAGGAGAGTTTCTGGAATGGGCCTAAGGACTTGAGGAGAGACTGAAGATCCTGATGGATTTCTGGAATGGGGTCACTGTAGGTGGATGAGTCTGACAGCTGGTGGAGTCCTTCTGGCAGGTAATCCCTACAGTTCAAAAGTCAGTGAAGCCTTTGTCAACAGGTAGGATTATAAGGTAAGAACCAGTTTTTAGGTGGTGCATTGTGGATCATTCTGCTGATGTAAGGTTGTTTGCATGTTGAGGGATTTGGAGAATGATGGCAAGGCAAGATTCAAGGTTAAGAAATTCTAGAGAGTTAACAATGTGGTGATTTGGGAGCAGTGGGGGTGGATCACGGTTGGATGGAGGAGTGAACTGAGTTTGGCAGAGCTCAACATTGGTCTTTGTTTGAGTCTGATTGTAGGCTTGGTGGTGAAACAGTGTTTCCACTGTAGGGACCAGGAGAAAGAGAGGAGGTCTTTAACAAGTCCTGTGTTGAATTTGTGGGTCGGGCAAAACGAGAGGCCTTTGGAAAGGACTGATATTTCAGCAGGGCTAAGGCTTTTGGAGGAATAGACCTGTAATAGACCTAAATGCAAGATCTGTCCCATACATCCTCCCACTGCCATCTACTCCAATCCAGTCACAAACAGCACCTGTGAAACCAGTTGTGTGATCTACAAGATAAGTTGCAACAACTTTGCCACATTCTATGTGGGCATGATGACCCACAAGATGTCTGCCCGCATGAATGGCCACCAACAAACTGTAGCCAAGAAAAAACTGGACTACCCTGTTGCTGAGCATGTTGCCCAACATGACATCCTTCATTTCACTGACTGCTCCACAGTCTGTGCCATCTGGATCCTTCCCTTCAACACCAGCTTTACTGAGCTGCACAGGTGGTAACTCTCTCTGTAATATACTCCACATTAGTCATTGTCCTTACACATCTAGCCCCTTCACTGTTCCCATTCCAGCACTACATACCCCTCATTCCATCAATGCACCCAGTCTTTTTACTTCTCTCCTTTACCGCTTACCCCCCCCCCCCCTTTTCCCTCTCTCCTGTTCTCCATCTAACCTCCTAACTGCACCTAGTTACACTACTGTCACCTCGTCCCTGCATGCTCCCAGCAGCACTTTACTGTCCCCCACCCCTACTCTGCTATCCAGCCACCTAACCGCCCCAGCCTCCTACTTACCCCCACCTGGTTGCCTCTCCCATAACGCACTGCTGCTCACAACTGGGCTCCAGCTATCAGAGACTGTGGTCATGTGCGTGTGAGTTTTTGTTTGCTTTTCTCTGACGGCTCTTCCTCTGTCTTGCTGTTTTCCTTTACTACTATTTTTAATGCATTACTTTACTCAGTGTCCATCCTTCTTTCTCCTCTTTCCTATATTTCTCTTGTCACCTTACAAACCACACTACATGATCTACTTATGAGCCACACTATATCGACCATCTCGGCAGCACACAACAGATGGCTACAAGCCCACGCTGATTGTTGGTGCAGCAGTCTCATGTCCCACATTACTCCCACCGATATCATTAATCCTATACCTTCATATTGATCACTCTCCCTGCATCACCCTCGCATATTTTTGTGTGTTATTTCCCACACCTTTTGTGTGCCATATGAACTTGTATCTAATCCTACCAACCCCTCCCCACCCCCTACTCCTTTCCCTCTCTATTCCAGTTCACACCTACTAATTTCACTTAATCCAGTCATATCTGCCGTTCCCCTTCTTCACACCTATCCACCCACATACCTGCAAACCATTTTTTCTTTGATCTCATTGTGACTTCACACCAACTTTAGTTGGTTTTCACCTTTTACTATCAGCCTTCTTGCTCAGATTTCATCTTGTTTGCCATTATTTCATCTGTTTCATCCATTTTGTGATTTTTCCTACGTGTTTGTGTGTATTTTTGCAAACTTTTAAGGATATAATTCTTGTTTATTTATGTATTTTTTCGCGTTTTTCCAACCACCATGGATCCTTGCTCCTTCCATCTACGTCAATACAGAAAGGTCTCCTTATCCCTAGCCAGAACCCAGTCCCACATACTGTACCAGTGTTGCTGCTTAGCTCATGGAATCCCCCCAAATGGCCTTATAATCAAATTACCCTTCTCTGGCTGCCACACTTCCTTCCACAGTGACATCCATTTGTTCAGATTCCACCAATCCATAGACCTCACCAACATAGTCTTGCAAAACCATGTCAGTCAGGCACAAACATCCTTGCAATACCTTTACTCCAACTGTAAAATTCTCTTGCCATGCAATCCCAAATTCCTGGAACTGAAACTCTTGCTCTCCAGGAACTAGAGCAACATGCCAAACACCACCTCAAAAACTGTCCAACCTGCTCACTTCCTACTCCTGCCTTGGATTACCACTATCCATCACCTCTACAACAATCTCCAAACCTCCTCCATGTCTGCTCTTAGCTGACAAACCCTGTTTCGCAGACCTCCTACATTTGCCTCGCTCTCCAAGACTCCCTCGCACCACCACTCATAACCCAGAACCTAAGCAGATCCAAAACACAGTCATGAGCCTTTCCCCCAAAAGCCTTAGCCCCACTGAAGTATCAGCTCTTTCCAAAGGCCTAAACCTTTGCCCTACCCGCAAATTCAATCATGCAGGACATATTAAACACCTTCTCTCCTTCTCCTACCCCCTACAGTGCAATGGTGAACCCTGGCTGACTCAGTTTCGTCCTCCATCCAACTGTGATCCATCCCCACTGCCCCCAAAAAACTCCTTGTTAATGTTCCAGAATTGAGTAACCTGATACCTTGCCTCACCATCATTTCCCAAATCCCTCAATATGTGAACTAACCTTACATCTGCAGAAAGATCCGCAATCCATCACTTAACACTGATCCTGATCTTATAATCCTACCTGCTGACCCCATTCCAGAAATCCAGCAGGATCCCCAGTCTCTTCTCAAATCCTTAGGCCTATCCCAGAACCTCTCCCGGTAGTGCATATCTCTCCTCATCCCTATCACTCCCCACACTCCTACCTTCTAAATGCTTTTTAAAGTCTATAAACCCAACCACCTGGAATGCCCCATTGTGACCAGTTACTGTGTCCCCACTGAGAGAATCTCTGCTCTAATGGACTAACACCTTCAACCTACTACCCGCAACCTGCCCTCCTATATGAAAGATACCAGCTGTTTCCTTCACAGACTCCCACAGTTCCTGTTCCTTTGCCACACAGCACAGCACCTTGCTTATCGCTATTGATGCCCTTTATACTAACATCCCTAATGCTCTTGGCCTTACCGCTATTGAACACTACCTTTCCCAATACCTGACAGATTCCAAACCAATCACCTCCTTCCTAGTCACCATAATAAACTATATCCTCACCCACAATTACTTGTCCTTTGAAGGCATTACCTACAAACAAATCCAGTGTACAGTGTGGGATGCACATGAAAAGTCCCAATGTTCAGCTACAGGGGAGAATTCTCCTTGTGACTCAGTACAGTCTTCACCAGCATTTTGACTACCTCTCATCATGCCGTCGAATGAGGAATGTCCTATGCACTATCTTTTCCATGTGTCCCACAGTGGTATTCTGCCACCCACCAAACCTATGCAGTATCCTTGTCCGTCCCTACACAACCCCTGCTCCAAATTCCTTGTCTCATGGCTCACACCCCTGTAATAGACCGAGATGCAAGACCTGTTCCATACATCTCCCACCACCACGTACTAAAGTCTGGTCACAAACATAACCTAGCCTATCAAATTCAGTGCTACCTCTGAACAATCTGCAACCACTGTATTGCATTTTACAAGGGCATGACAACCAACGAGCTGTCTGTCCACGTGAATGGCCAGTGACAAATTGTGGCCAAGACACATCTGGACCACTCTGTTGCTGAGCATGCTGCCCAACATGACATCCTTCACTTCAATGACTGCTTCACAGCCTGTGCCACCTGGATCCTTCCCACCAACAACAGCTTTTCTGTACTGCGCAGGTGGGAACTCTTCCTGCAATATATCTTACTTTCCCATAAGCCCTCCCCCCCCCCCCCCCACCCCCTGGCCTTAGCCTTCATTAGTCAACACCTGTCTAGCCCCTCCCTGTTCTCATTCCAGTACGACACAGCCCTCTGTCCCACCAATACACCCAGTCTTTTTACTTCTCTCTCTTTCCTATCCCCCCACCCCTTTTCCTCACCCTCCATCTATCCTTCCGACTGCACCTAGCCGTCCTACTCTCCACCTCATCCCTGCACGCTCTGAGCAGCTCTTTAGCGTCCCCCACCCATACCCTGGTAACCTACCCCTCCCCACCTCAGCCTCCTTGTTACCCCCACTCAGTTGCCTCTCCCATAATGTGATAGAATGTGATAGTGCTCACAATCTAGCTTCAGTTACCAGAGACTGTGGTCATGTGTGTGTGAGTTTTGTTTGCGTGAGTATGTGTATATTGTCTATTCTTGGCAAAGACATTGTTGGCTGAAAGCTAACTTTCCAACAGTCTTTTTGTTGTGCCTTTCTGTGACTCAGCATGTCCACTATATGGTGTACAGCAACTACCCCTTTCATTATATCGATAATACATACAGGTTTTTTTTTTAGGTTTTAAGGCAGTTTTTCACTGTGTTTCACAAACTCTTCCAAGCTGCAAAATGACATGGGCAAAAGAAATTGGCTCAGAAGATCTTTAAATGCATTTTGTTGCCTGTTTCCCATTAAATTTGTGGAGGAAGACCATTAAATATCTTTATACCAGAGTACTGTACAATGTTCTGCACTACTTTCAAATTTTTACATTCACTGTTGAAATCATTCTTCCTGCTTGTGTTGTCCTGGTAGTTTTCACAGTTACATTTGTATAAATCAGTATTTTTACTGATGAAACATGTAGGTGAATATATGTATTGAGAAGTAATTGTAAGAACTTCCAGTTTCCAGATTAGGTTTCTGCAACTGCTCCTAAGGTCTACACCACACTTCGTTCTTACAACATGCTTCTGAGAAATGAATATTTTCTTAGCTAGAGGCTGATTTCCTCAAAATATAATTCAATATAACGTCAGAGAATGGAAGTAACCTTAGTATTTTGATTTTTTAGTGCTTAAGTTTCCACTGCCAAAGATAATTCACAGTGAAAAAACTGCTAAGCTGAATCTGTTGCTACAGTCAATCTTAACACCAAGAAACTTTGTTACTTCAATTCTTTCTCTGTTAACTTCACCTCTTTCAATTACCTGTGTGGCATATTTAACAGTTATTCCTTCCTCATTGTGGTAGTTATGGTGAACTGAATGTAGCTTACTTGAACCAAGATCCATACCCGAAGATATTCAAGATACAACAAGAAGAACTGAGCACTGGAAACCAGAAGCAGTACCCACAGGAGACCCACTAACGACATCAGCAGATCCATTCTCAAAAGTATCACCAAGGACATCTAATTTTACATGTATCAGTGAACACCAACAATCAACTACTACCACCCCAGCAACAGGAGGAAGTTCAGCAATACCAGTGAGAAGAAATGTAAGGCAACCATGTCATCTACAAGATTTTTTATTCGCAAAAAACCTCAAGACCAAATTAGGATAACTAGTGCACCTATCAACACCACCTCCAGTAGCAGTCCTTGCAGAAAAACAGAAACCACCTCAGCCTTGATCACACAAGTAAAATTACCAAAGAGATGGAGAACTGCCCCTTTTCACTTTCAGGACATTTTCTTATGACCAATAGAAAAACCCAACTCTTGCTTCAAGATGAGAATGAAGATTTCCCACATAATTTAAATTCAGGAATAAAGGTAAGTGGTCAACCAAGTACAATCATAACAAACCTAAAATCTCACCAGGTCATTCTTCTTCATCAGAATATACAGTCACTTAGGAATAAAGTAAGAGCTGGAAATCTTGCTATCAAGTGAACTCGGATGTGTTAATATACTTCGCTTAACTGAACACTGTCTGAAAGAAAATGAGCTAAAGACAATGAAAATAATGGGTTATGTGTTAGCAGCACAAACTTATAGAAATCAGTTAACACACAGTGGAAACTGCATATACATAAAGAAAGATATCAAATTCAATAACTTAGACAGTGTTAAATCTTTAAACACTGAGAAAGATTTTGAAATATCAGGCATAGAAATTCCAGCATTGAAGTTAATTGTAATATGTTTATATAGATCTCCAGACACCCACCTAAAAATTTCAACACTCAGCTTGATACATTTCTAAATAAAGTAGTAACAAATCAAAAAACAGTTCTTATATGTGGAGCCCTAAATGTAGACTATAATAAGTGAAGCAATTCAAAATCTGAGCTGATGAACATATTAACAGCCAATAATTTGCAGATTACAATCCACTCCCCTATACATGATACGAATCATTCTAGTACTACTATAGACCAAAAAATAATTAGCTCTAATCCATCCAATAATTATATGAGGAAGACTACACACATGGGCAGAACTTTCAGTAATACTGCAGTGAAAACATTCCAGAATTATCTCCAACAAGACTCATTGGAGCTAGTGTATAGTACAGAAAACATTTCTGATAAGTTTCAAACATTCATGAATATTTTTAAATATCATTTTGATCTTGCTTTTCCATTGAAAGCCAAAACAAGTCAAACCACTGAAAGCAACAAGTGGATTACTAGTGGTATAAGGATATCTTGTGCTAGAAAACAGTACCTTCACAATATTGCAAGAAGCTACAACACAACTCAGAAGTTCAATAGTTACTTTAAAAAATATAAATCTATCTTCAATAAAATAATAAAGGAAGCAAAGAAATGAGACAATGACAAATACATAGAAGATACTTCAAACAGGACCAAAGCAATCCGGCAAGTTGCAAAGAAAGAAACCAAATATTACAAAAATAGAGTTAATAATATAGCTTGGAAAACATTAATAACCCACAGGAAGTAGCTAATACATTTAATAACTATTTTATAAATGTAACAGAGAAACTACTACAACAGACCTCTAATAGAAAACAACATCCAGAAACAGGGAAAAAAGTCTCAAGCAAATCAATGTTTCTGTACCCAACAAATGTAGAAGAAGTACAGGTTACAATAAAAAGTCTCAAAATGAAACACACTGCAGGTGTAGATGGCATAGGCCCTACGTGATTTCATTATAAAGAAATGTTGGGACTTAATCACTGAGACCTTAACTCACCTATGTAACCTATCTTTTGCTACAGAAACTTTTCCTTCATGTTTGAAAATAGCAAAAGTAAAGCCATTATACAGGAAAGGAAACAAAGATGATATTTCCAACTACAGACCATTGGCACTTCTGTCTGTTTTCTCAAAAATGTTAGAAAGGCTCTTCAATAAGAGACTAACAGACTTCTTAGAGGATAATGGCATTCTGTCAGAATCTCAACACGGATTTAGAGCAAACTGTTCAACGGAATTAGCAGATCACTCCTTCCTATTAGATGCACTGATAGCATTAGACAACAAAAAACTTACCATGGGCATATTTTTAGATTTGTCAAAGTCATTTGACACCATAAATCAGGAGAAATTGCTACCCAAGCTAGAAAATCTTGGCATTAGGGGAACAGATAACAACTGGCTCAGCTCTTATCTTAAGTACAGGGAACAATATGTGGAAATAGATCAGGAAAGGGATAATGTCATTAGGAAATATAATTCCAAGCTACTGACTATTAAATATGGTGTGCCACAAGTATCAGTAATGACCTAAACATAATGACAGCAGTAAAATATCTCAATTTGGTGATGATACAAATGTTCTAATGGCAGAAAACTCAGAAGAAACTCTTGTAAAAATGTAAGAGAAGCCACTGACAGGCTAACATGTTGTTTTGATGACAATGACTCAATGATAAACACTGGAAAAACGGTAGCTATGGATATACATACAGCACAAACAAAAGAACAAGTAGTCAACACTCAGGTGGACGTTCCGTTACTTTATAGTCAAATTAGTTTTAAAGACCCTCTACCTAATAATATATGCAGTAGTAATTTCGTTATGCACTTGAACATAAGAGGTCTGTCTGAAGGAATGATCAGGAAGCTTTATGATGTAGAAATTTTGCTAGAAAGTGTGAAACAATCTGTGAAAGTAATATGCCTTAATGAACATTGGCTAAAATCTGAAAATATCAGTCTCCTAAATAAACTTACAGGTTATAAACTGGCTACCAGCTTTTGTAGGACCAATGGGTATGGAGGCTCTTGCATATTAGTTCATTCCACGGTAGACTATGATATCAGACAGAATTTTAGCCATCTGAATGAAGAAGGCACATTTGAAAGTTGTTGTATAGAACTTAAAGAGTATAACACACTAATTATCAGCATATATCGCACCCCTGGGTACCATATAAGCTCTGTATTCTTAGATAAGTTTGATACATTGCTACATAAATTAAAATGTGAGAAACTGTACAAGAAAGTGGTTATATGTGCTGACTTCAACATAGATGTAAGGACTGATGACAAATTTTCTTCACACTTAAAGAACCTGGTAGCCACAAATGGGCTAAATCTCAATTTCGATCAGTATACAAGAATTACAGCAAGCTCTGCAACATGTATTGACAATATTGTAAGTAGTTATAATTATTATGTAAAAGAAAAATTTCTTCTAGATTTAGGAGTATCAGACCATAAAGCACTATTTGTATCACTACCGAAGCAAAATTCAGTCTGCACAACAAAAAGATGTAGGAATTTCAGTCAAGAAAATGTGGAAGTATTTTGCAAAAAACTAAGCCAAACCAAGTGGACAGTCAGCAAACACACTTCCACAAGTGACAATTACAATAACTTTTTAACTGAATTCTTGGGTGTATTCAATGAATGCTTCCCTTTTGTAACAGTGAGGACCAGGTCCCAAAAAAGTAGATCCTGGGTAACAAAAGGAATTAGAGTGTCTAGTGCTACTAAGAGGAAACTGCATATGGAGGCAAAAGTAAATCGAAGCCCTCAATTTCTTAAGTATGTAAACACATACAAAAAAACATTTGACAAAATAGTTAAACTAGCAAAACGTACTGCAAATAACGACTTCATTTCAAATGCAAAAAACAAATCAAAAGCTGTTTGGTCTGTTATAAGAAGTGAAGTTGGCAGTGAGGCAGAGAGAAAATGCCCTTCTAAAATAGTGATTAATGGTAGAGCTGTTACAGAACCCAGTGCCATTTGTGAATCATTCAATGACTTTTTCATAAATTGTAACAAATTTGGTGACTGTTCACCACCAAATACAAAGCCCAATATGACAGATAGCAATTGCACATGTTTTAAGTTTTCTCATGTTTCCATCTCAGATGTCATCAAAATCATAATGTCCCTAAAAAAAATCTGCGGGGTGGGATGAGGTCCCCACTGAAATAATAAAAATAGTCCGTCACAGTATTGCATATCCACTCTCTTTCATAATCAACCAATCATTTGATGAGGGATGTTTCCCAGATCGATTAAAATATGCAGAAGTTCGGCCCATACACAAAAAAGGCAAACAAGATGAATTGGGCAACTATAGGCCAATCTCACTGTTACCAATTTTCTCAAAAATATTTGAAAGAGCTGCATGTGATCAGATTGAAAATCACAATTCATCTAACAGCATTATCTTAGGCAATCAATATGGTTTCAGAAAAGGCCGCAGCACAATCCATGCAATAAATGAATTAGTCACAAAAGTCAGCAGATGTCTTGATGATAGAATATGTGTGTCAGGCATCTTTTGTGACCTGTCCAAAGCCTTCGACACAGTAAATCATGACCTGCTTCTCCAAAAATTGGCACGCTATGGTTTTCAAGGCAAATCTCTTAGCTGGATGTCATCATACTTGGCAAACAGAAAACAAAGAGTACTTATTAACATCAACGGCAAGAAATTTCTCTCTGGCTGGAAAAACACTCAATTAGGTGTTCCACAAGGCTCAATATTAGGGCCACTGCTTTTTCTATATTATATTAATGATATGCCATGTCAGGTCCAGTCGGATACTATCCTCTATGCAGATGACTCAACAGCTGTAGTCTGTTGTAAAAATGAGGTAGACCTAATTCGTCATATTGAACAAACACTTGGGGAAGTGGAGGCATGGGTCAAAAACAATAACTTGACATTAAATTTTACGAAAACAGAAATTGTTCATTTTACCACAAAACAATCTGCACAGTCTATAAGTGAAATAAGGTATATGGACAAAAAATTAGAGACTGCAGACTGTGTCAAATTCCTTGGCGTGTTAGTCAATAAAAACCTGTTATGGAGTCGCCATGTGGATAACATACTGGGTCGACTGAATAGCCTTGTATATATTATGAATATCTTGTATAGTATTACTGATTTAGCTGTAAGAAAAACTGTATATAATGCATATTTTGTTTCAGTCATTAGGTATAGTATAATTTTCTGGGGGTCTGAAAAAACAAATTTACTTAGAGCTTTTAGACTACAAAAAAGAATCATCCGAGCAATGGTGGGAGCAAAACCAAAGCAACACTGCAAACCTTTATTTGTAAAACTGGATCTAATGAGCATTCCAAGCATATACATCTATGAAACTCTCACTTTCACGAAAAGAAACCCACAACTTTTTGAGGGCAACTTCTTCTTGCATCAATATGATACAAGACATAAAATGAGCTACATGTTACCTACCCACCGTTTAAAATCATATGAAAAAACCCCATACTATATGGGCATGAAATTTGTAAATAAAATATGGAAGGATATGGATGACCCAAATATAAAAGGCACCAAAAGAGACCTGGAAAAATATCTGAAAGATAAATGTTACTATAGTGTAGAAGATTTCATGAATGGTAACAATGCATTATAATTGTAATTAAAATACCTCTTTGAAGATGTTACACCATGTATATTATTAGTTTATTGTCTATTTTTAGTATTGTTATATATAGTGTAAAAACTGACAAGTCACCTATGTCACAATCTTTGATTGTATAAGGCATGTTATGTGATAATAAAAATTGAATTGAATTGAATTGAATTGAAAATCTCATATCACCCAATCTAAGAGCTATATGGACAGACAATTGCCAAAACAGCCTGTACCAAATTTATTGGACTTCATCTAAAAGACAACTTGAAATGGAAAGAATATAATGAGCAAATGAACAAAAAATTAAGTACTTCTTGTTTTATGTTACATACATTACAAAATTGTACCAGCTACAACACTCTTCAGTGAGTATATTATGCACTTGTACACTCTCACCTCCAGTGCGGGATTATGTTCTGGGGAAATTCTGGAGATGCCATCAAAACATCCAAAATTAAAAAAAAGAAAAGAAAAGAAAATTAAAATAAAAAAATTAAAAAAATTTATAAGAATAATGGAAGGGGTAGATAATCACAAATCATGTAGACCATTGTTTCAAAAAAGGATGATCCTGGCACTTCCTTGCATACATATGCTTGATAATATAACGTATTTAAAGCAAAACTTACATACAAAAAGACCACTCATCACTCAAAATCACACAATACGCAGCTATGATACAAGGCAAAAATTGGATGTACATGTTCAAAATGCCAACACAAAGTTATTTCAAAACGGTCTTATCCATCCTAGTATCAAACTATACACTGCCTTACCAGATACCATTAAACACATACAAAACATTGGTCACTTCAAATCTAAATTGAAGTTGTACTTGGTTGATCACTGCTTTTACACAGTAAATGAATACCTACAAAATAAATTGTTCTGTGTTAACCCAATGTAGTCTCATTCAGAAGAACATTTCTATTTTATCTCTCTACATATAGTGTAACAACATTTATTTAAGTATTCATCATTTATTAATATATTAATGCATGTTATTATGTACAAAAGTATATTATATGTAAAACTGTTAATATTAACATAAAAATCCAAATATCTCTTGCACATTGTGCAGCAGTAGATGAAAATGGATCAATAAATCAAAGTTAGTTACTACTGGCAGTAAACCATTTAATTAAATCTATAAAAGTATTATTAACAGACTCCTCAACATTTTCACATTTATGACCATTAACCATTATGTTCATGTCATATGCAAAGATATTAAAATTACAGTGTTTCATTGTATAATGAGGTAAGTGATTTATAAAAATCAGGAGCAGTAAAGGACCAGGAATAGATTCCCTGTAGCATTCCACAATTAATGCCTCTCCATTCTGATGAAGCCACACCACCACACAAATTGTCTGATCTATCTAAGACTTACCTCTGTTTCCTATTGTCCTGGTATACCTGTAGCCAGTTATTTACTACATTACTTATTCCTTAATGGTCTGCCTTCAGTATGATGTCAAAGACTTCAGATAAATCACAAAATAAGCCCATTGTCACCATTTTCTCATTTAGAGATTCTAAAACCTTATCTAGAAAAGCATAGGTCACTTGCTCAGTTGATAGACCTTTTTGGAAATCAAGCTGATTTTTCTGAGTATTGAATTATGTAGATGTTCTAAAATTCTAGAATACCTAAGCTTTTCAAGTATCTTTGGAAAAAACAGTCAGGAGAGATACCGGCCTAAAATTTGTAACATCAATTTTCCCACCTTTCTGTAAGAGACATTTCACCAGAGCATACTTGAGTGTTTTGGGTATGATTCCCTGTTGCAAAGAGGCACTGAAGATGGGACACAGTATACCACTTACAGAAGCACAACACTGCTTTAACAATTTGCTAGACATATTGTCTACTCCACAGGAATTTTTTATTTTTCATGGAGGTAACTGTTCTTTCAATTTCAGGTACTGTAACAGGTCTATTATGTATCTAACTATTTTTTTAGGTACTATATTTTGCATAAAAGTCAAGGCATCTTTCACAGAACTCTTGCAGCCTATTTGTTCAGACACTGACAAGAAGTATTTATTGAAGATATTCACTATGGTTTCAGGATTTTGTACAAGATTCCCTTCATGTTTGATTTTGAAGTTGTCTACAGGTCTCTTTTTTTATTCCTCTCAGTATCCCTGCTAACTATATGCCAAATAGCCTTCATTTCATTATTAGAGTTGTCAATTTCTTGTTCCTAATAAAGTGCTCTTGATATCTGAATCACTTTCTTTAGTATCATATAATCAACTTGTCATAAATGTATCTAAAACAGAATATCTGAAAGTGGGAGAAAAAACTGTTAACGACTTACAGCTCCATTCTAATACTGTTAAAGGGTGTCATAATTTTAAGTACTTGGGAGTGACACTGTCGTCCAATGGTAGAAGTATGGATGACGTAAACAATAAAATAGGCCAGGGAAAACGAGCCATAAAACAACTAAATGGTATTCTCTGAAACAAAAACATAACACGCAGAACAAAACATACCATCTACCACACAATTATTGAAAGTATCACAACATATGGTGCAGAGTTGTGGGAACTAACTCAGAGGCAGAAAGATCACCTGCTGGCTGTCGAGATGGATTTCTGGAGAAGGAGTTGTGGATACTCCAGACTTGACCATATTAGAAAAGATAGGATTAGAGAGGTTATGAATGTCAAAAGCACAATCCTGTACTACATAGAAAGGAAGTGCCTACTCTGGTATGGTCACTTACAGTGTATGCCAGAAACAAGGTGGCCAAAATGGGTATGGCAATGGACTCCACATCAAAGAAGAAAGCATGGTAGACCAGCGAGATGCTGGAAAGACAATGTCAACAAAGCAATGGCAGTGAGAGGTCTTAATGAAGGAGACTGGAATGACCGTGAACGATGGAGAGTGGGATGCGAGAGGCGGCGGCAGCCGTAGAATCCTCGCTCATATATATGTATATGAGGAAAACATTCCATGTGAGAAAAATATATCTAAAAACAAAGATGCTTTAACTTACCAAACGAAAGTGTTGGTATGTTGATAGAGACAATAAAAAACACACAAACACACACACAAATTTCAAGCTTTCGCAACTCAAGGTTGCTTCATCAGGAAAGAGGGAAGGAGGGGGAAAGACAAAAGGATGTGGGTTTTAAGGGAGAGGGTAAGGAATCATTCCAATCCCTGGATCATAAAGACTTACCTTAGGGGGAATAAAGAACAGGTATACACTCACACATAGGGATACATGTGTGTGTGCGAGTGTATACCTGTCCTTTATTCCCCCTAAGGTAAGTCTTTCTGATCCAGGGATTGGAATGACTCCTTACCCTCTCCCTTAAAACCCACATCCTTTTGTCTTTCCCTCTCTTCCCTCTTTCCTGATGAAGCAACCTTGGGTTGTGAAAGCTTGAAATTTGTGTGTGTGTTTTTGTGTTTTTTATTGTCTCTATCAACATACCAACGCTTTCGTTTGGTAAGTTACAGCATCAAAATCAACTTTATAGTGGCTATTTACTTCAGTGTCCTTGAACACTCTAGATGCAATATAAAGTTCTCTCTTTGATTTACATGCCTGTCTAATCCCCTTTGTGATCCACGGCTTCTTTAAGGATGAGGAAATACTGTTCCTAAGAAACGTTTCAGGAAAAACTTCTTCAAAGAGTGATAAGAATTCATTTCTGAATATGTTAAACATGGTATCAGCGTTGTCTACCCTGTGTAAATTAATTGCCCATTCACAGTCAATCATTAACAAATAGTGTTAATCTTCAAACTGCGACAGTAGTATTCAACTGTAAACTGTGCTAGTTGCAAATTATACTTCTTGTGGGCATCATTTTCAGGTTGGTTTGACTGATAGATTTCAAGGACAGTGACTTCAGAATATTAATCACTGACTGTGTAAATTAAATGTCTGCCACACATAAACTTCAGTGTTAGGTCACTGCACTCAGTCATATTATAGGACATCAACTGAATGTGGTATGTGGCAGTGTGTTTTTCAAGAGGGGAGGATGTCACAGTGTAGTGGTTCCCAATCTTTCTGAGACCATTATCCCTGAGTGTAATAAGATATTAGTTAGTACCCTCTCTCCTCATTATCACCAACATTAGCACCTAACTGACCTTCAGAATGAAAAAGAATTTTCATTCAACACTTTCACTTTTAAAATGATGAAAGAATGATTTAGAATTTTTGTAGGTGTGTTATTAAACCACAAACTAAAGAATCTATTAGACATTTGATACTGTTCTTTTCTAACATTTTTTATGCAATGATGACATAGTTCTCAGTGCATTGTATGTCCTATCTTGAACTCTTTCTCAGGGAAGGAAGATAACTATCCACATTGAGGGTAGAAACATTACAAAACATGCAGCCTCTGCACCCCTCCTTACCCAAGTGACACTTGTTTTACCCACACCATCCACCCCCATTTAAAGTCAAACAATTTAATATGTGTGTACAGTTTGTAAATCAATTGATTGCTGGAATACTTCAGGCTGCCAATGCTTTGTGTCTGGCCACAGCCAGTGATAGTAATAGTAGTAGTAGTAGTAGTAGTAGTAGTAGTAATGCACTGTAGGCTCTACAGCAATGTAGTAGCCATTACTGCTGCATTATGCTATCAGTTAGCTTGTTTTTTATTGTTGTGAAGTGAATAATGAAGCAATTTCTATTCTATTTGGGGAACTGCTCATAGAAGGCATTTTTGTGAGATATTTAGCCATATGTGATGTAAATGCGTCAGCTGTACTGTAACAGATGCACAGTACGCAGTACAAAGTATGTATGTCTTGGGCTGACTCTGTAAGGAACATGATGTTCATATATTCATTTTAAAATCTGTATCCTTTACCACATTGTGTCATATATTAATGTTAGTATTTGAAAAAATGTAATTATTGGTAAATTTTGTAGTCAGTATTACAGTCTTATGAAACAGTGTTCCTTTACTGCTTGCTCAATGTAAAGGAAACCAAAGAAGAATTTAGAGAAGGACTTAAAGCTCAGGGAGAAGAAATAAAAACTTTGAGGTTTGTAGATGACACAGTAATTCTGTGAGAGACAACAAAGAATTTGGAAGAGCAGTTGAATGAAATGGACAGTGTCTTAAAAGGAGGATATAAAATGAACACTAAAGGAAGCAAAATGAGTGTAATGTAGTTGAATTAAATTGGGCAGTACTTGGGGACTCTGATTAGGAAAAGAGACATGAAATGTTGTAGATGAATTTTGCCATTTGAGCAGAAAAGTAACCGATAATGCCTGAAGTAGGCACAATACAAACTATAGACACAAAATGGCAAAATAAGTGTTAATGAAGAAGAGAAATTTGTTAACATCAAATATAGATTTAAATGTTAGAAAGTCTTTTCTAAAGGTATTTTTCTGAAGTGTAGCCTTGCGTGAATTTGAAACATGGGTGACAAACAGTTCAGACAAGAATAGATTAGAAGCTTTTGAAATGTGGTCCTGCAGAAGAATGCTGAAGATTGAAGGGAAGATCACATAACTAATGTAGAGGTGCTGAATAAAATTGGAGAGAAAATAAATTTGTGGCATAACTTGACTGAAAGAAGGGATCAGTTGATAGGACACATTTTGAGACATCACAGTATCTCTAATTTAGTGCTAGAAGAAAATGGAGGGGAGGGATTAAAAATTCAAGAAATGAATATGGTAAGTAAGTCCAATAGGGTATTGGTTTCAGTTCTTATTCAGAGATGAAGAGGCTTGCCCAAGATAGAGTCACATGAAGGAAAGAATCAAACTAGTTTTCAAATGGAAGACAGCAGAAACAACAACAACATAAAATAGTGATAATATTTTACAAAAAAAATTTTTGTTTTGTGACCAAAACACAACTGAACCCTTCATTTTTACCCCTGAGAAAACTGTGTTTTACTCGACAGGGTAACTACCCCTAGGTTGAGAACCATTGTCTCAGTAAATTAGTATAGTTAATTAATAGCTTCACCCCACAGTGTTACCCATGATTGAACAGTTATTTATGAATAAATGTTAATGCTGAAACTCAATATATGTGCATATATGCCATTTGAAAGGTTCTCTTTTGAAACTCTGTATTATATACCTTTAAAAAATGTATAGTCTATGCCTTTGTCCATAGCAAAACTCCTCCCCCTCTCTCTGTAATATCCTCTTCACATTTATTACATGAATATATATCGTGTGTCCATCTTAATGTTCATTACAGCATCATGTAAAATTTGAAGTAAATCGATCAATAACTTTTTGAGATATATGATATGAACATTTCCACTTTAAATATTATATGTACATTGATCAGGGAACATAATGACCACCTACCTAATAACCAGTATGTCCAAGTTTGGCATGAATAACAGTGGCAATGCGTTGTGGCATGGAAGCATTGAGGTTTTGGTAGGTTGCTGGAGGCGCGCCCACACACACACACACCCACCCACCCACCCACCCACACACACACACACACACACACACACACACACACACACACACACACACACACACACATGCGCGCGCGCGCGTGCGCGCGTCGCCTATTACATTGTGGGTAGATGGGGAATAAGCTCTCCCAGATGTGTTTGATCTTCGATTGGTTTCAGATCGTCTTGTGTCTTGTGTCTTGGGGAGGTGGGGGTCAGCACATGAATAGAACCTTGCCACTGTGTCCCTCTAACCACTCCAGTCACACTCCTGGCCTTGTGACATGGTTCACTATCTTGTTGAAAAATGCCACTGTCTTCGGGAACCATGATCGTCATGAAGAGGTATACATAGTCTGCAACCAGTGTAAGATACTCCTTGGTCATCATGGACCCTTGCACGAGCTCCATTAGACCCATGGATGTCCACTTGAATGTTCCCCAGAGCATAATGGAACCACCAATAGCTTGTCTCTTTTCCCTGGAAGATGATGGATTCACACCCTCTCATCAGGATGATTCATCAGACCATGCTACACTCTCCCACTACACCAACATCAAGTGCCAATGGTCATGCACCAATTTCAGTTGTAGTTGCCGATGTTGTGATGTTAATGTTGGGACATGCCAGGGTCTTTAGGAGTTTCCGGTGCACTGTATGCTCGGACACACTTGTACTCTGCCAAGCATTAAAGTCTGACATTAGTTCTGCCACAGTTTGCTGCCTGTCTTTTTTTAAAGTTGCCCAGTATACATCATCTGATATCTGCAAAGAAGGGTGGCTGCCCAGCAGCAGGATGTCTGGACGTAGTTTCACCCTGGTTTTGCCGCTTGTTGAAGACACTCACCACTGCACTCCTCGAACACCCAACAAGTCTTACAGCTACTGAAATGCTCATGCCCGAGCATCTGGGCCATCACAATCTGCCCTCAGTCAAACTCAGGCAGATTGCGCACCTTCCCCATTCTACACATGGACAACATGCTCACTGATACTACCTGCACCACACATGTATCCGACTGGCAGTCATTTCTCACTAGCTCACGCTGCTGATGGCTGCATGGGTTTATAGCGATAGCAGTTTGGTGGTAATAATGTTCAGGCATATCAGTGTATATGTACCAGTATATACTATATAGGCCTACATTTAAAATGTGTAGCTTATGTGCTCTATTCCAATTTCATCCAAATCCATTCAGCTGTTTCAGCAAGGAGGAGAAAGGTATGTCCAGACAATGCCTCTTCTCTCATGAGCAATTGCATATGCAAGGGAACAAAGACAAAAAAAACAAAAATTTAGTGGAAAGAGCACACATACGGATTCACACTCTCATATCCACATGTTGCCTCATTGGCAGTGTGGCCTCAGTTGCCCGAAACTGCAGTCATGTGTGTGTGAATTGCATTTGCATGAATATGTGTGTGTGTGCATTTGTTGTCTAATTTTGACAAAGGCCTTACTGGCCAAAACCTATCATTTGTGACAGTCTTTTTGTTGTGTCTATCTGTGACTCAGCATCTCTACTATATGGTGAGTAGCAGCTTTCCTTTTCACAATATTGTTATAGTCTCTTTCTTTCTTTTTTTTTTTTTTTTTTTTTTTTTTTTTTTTTTTTTGGCCTTTGAGTGTGTACTCAAATTTAGCTATTGGCAACACATAGTGACAATGTACACATAACTGAATAAACAAATACAGAAATGCATATTTACAAGAATAAAAGGCTTAACTGTTACAGTTTTGTACATAATGTTTTAAAAATTGAATTGAATTCAACTGGAAAATAATTAAAAGTGTCTTGGCTTACAATTCACACCAATTCTGAAATATCTTCATCAGCAAGACATATTTATAATTTAGGTACACCATTAAAACCTACAGATTGTAACCAGTACTCTTGATGAAGTTAACTATCACTTTATATAGACGAACGTCTTTATTACACAAAAGAGAAGAAGCTGATTGAGGAAGATGGTAGCCCATACTCAGCAATGTCTTCAGAAAGACCAACCATTCACGGTCAAATCTGGGGCACATAAATAAGATGTGGTTGACATCAGCTTCCAACTCAGGATCACACTCACATGCTGGTGAACTGTAAACGTTGATCCAATGTAGATGTTGTGGGAAAGAGGCATGATTGAAGCGGAGTCTTATGATGGTAGAAATCGTGGATTGGTCCAGATGTGTCCTCATGAACCACGGCTGTGAAGGAATCTGAGGTTGTAGCACTGCATAATAACCGCCTTTTGTCTGTTGAGAAACGTTCCACATTTCCTGCCATTGTTGTCTTTTGTGATCCTTGACTTCATGTAAGTAGTCTGTATAAGGAAGGTGCAGATCCAGGATGGTGCCTAAGGTTGCCGCTTGTTTGGCTAATGCATCAACTTCATCATTATAGAGGATACCAGAGTGGGAAGGTAGCCACAACAAATGGATCGTCCGGCCCATGCCGTGTGCTGCGAATATATTCAGATATCACATCCAAGATATAACTGTTGGTTGTTTTGTTCCATCGACTGTACTGAATGTTTTTAAGAATGCTTTGCAAGTCAGATACTATCAATATCTTGGGGAAGAAAGTGCTAGAGACAAACTTAAGTGGTTCCAAAACTGCCATTGTCTCCGCCATAAAAATAGAAGTGCTCGTAGGCAGTTTGAAGGTTTTGTGGATCTGGATCTGAGGGCAGAAAAAAGCGCATCCTGTACACTCTTCTTGTGGAATTTTGGAGCCATCAGTATATACACAGAGAAAACCCGGCCATTGTGCTTGAACAAGACAATTGAAGCCAACGTTGACATTAGTACTGTCCAGCCAGGTCGTACTTAAATAATGGACTGGGATCTGGGAGCAGAGCGTTTAAAGATCGTATTCAAAAACAGGTAGATGTGCTGAATGCTGTATAGAAATCCCATCCTGGATTTTCCATTGTTTGATTGTTGCCTCATTGCTCATTGTGAACATGAGTTCTGGGCAAATACATGTTTCCATAACATCGAGCGCAAAAAAAGTAAAAAACCATCTTTGTGTGTTGGGTGATAGCTATGAATGTGGAATTTTTGCACTGTTGACAGAAAAATGTAATTTAAAGGTATCAGGCTTTGTCAAACCAGGAGTGCTGTTTCGTGAAATAGCAGAACAAACAAATTCTGCTCAGATATCCAACTTGAATAAAGATGATTTTGTTGTAATTTTAGGTGGCTCAAATGATGTTTATTGGAATCAGATGCACAGGTTAATTAAAGAACTAAAGAACTGTGTAAACAAATTAATACACACCACTATTTGCATTGTAAACGTACCACCTCATTATGACTTGCCTACCTGGTCGTGTGTAAGCTGTGAAATTTGTGCTGATTACAAACAAATCTCTGAAATATATTCTGACTTTCAGAATGTGGAAGTTATTGACATACATAGCTTAGGTTGAAGGTTTTTCACAGCTTGTGGACTCCATTTAAATAATTTAGGAAAAGAAATTTTAGCAGAAAAACTATTTACCAGTACCTGTGTCATGAGGACGCATACACCAAGCTTGAAAATCGCCAGAAAAACATGAATTACAGATTGGTTTAAGCCAAAAACTACAATCTTGTTAGGAGAAGCAGATCACTCTCACCGACTTGAAGACAAATTTTGAACTGATGCAGCAGAAGAAACCATCCCACCAACAACAGCCAGCTCAGCAACAGAAACCAATCCACCACCAACAGCCAGTATGACAGCAACAACCACTGAACTCCCAATAGAAAAATCAAACAACCATTGTACTTGAAGGATTTTTTAGTGCCAGTGAGCCTAAGGCAAATACACATGTAAGAAACGTTTTTATTCATGACTGTACTGGTTTCCAAACATTTCCAACAAAAACTGTAAATAAGGAAAAAGAGAATAGCAAGTGTAAAAATCCTATAAAGAAAGCTATTCTTGAAACCTTAGGCAAAAACAGCACTTTTTTAATGCACTTGAACATAAATGGCATGGTTACAACCCATCAAAATGAAAGAATGAATAAAATTGATGAACTACACATTTTACTCTCAAAATGTAAACATATTAAAATTGTTTGTTTAAACAAGCATTGGCTTACAAAAGATAGTATCATAATTTTAAATAAGTTAAAAAAATTTCAATGTTACCTCAAGTTATTGTCGAACAAATAGTTCTCATGGGGGCTCATGCATACTTGTAAATAACTCTGTAGAGTATAAAGAAAAAGACGATTTCAATTTTCTAAATGAAGGAGTATTTGAAAACTGCTCAATTGAATTAGAAACACAAAATATTATTATTTTGTTCTATATATAGAATCCCAGGTGCGGAGATAATAAACTATTTTTACCAAAATTAAAAAATCTTTTACAGGAAGTCATCAATGAGGAAAAGAAAAAGGTATTAATAGCAGCTGATTTCAATATAAATTTATTTAATCCAACAAATGAATCAATAAAGTTTACGGACTTAATCCAAAAATTTGGTTTCAAGGTAAATTTCATGGAAATCACAAGATAAAACGAAAATTCAGCAGCTGTATTGATAACATTTTAACAAATTATAAATTTGATGATGCAAAGAAGTTACGTGTGGACTAACGACTCTCAGACCACTCTGCTCTGTTCATTGAAATAGCAAATGCAAATGAACCAAGCACTAAACATACTTATAGGAAAAGACATTTTACTGCTGAAAATTTAAAACAGTTCTGCTCTCAATTAGAAGAGGTGGAGTGGCAAGTTGAAGATAATCCTCCAATATCTGTACAATTTAACAGGTTTCTAGAAAGTTTCTTACGTGTATTTAATGCAATATTTCCACTTAGAGTATTCCACACAAAGGTGTCAAATAAGCTAAATTGGGTCACTGCTGGAATAAAAATATCCAGTTGGAAGAAAAGATAACTCTGATTTCATAAATTATGTCAAACACTATGAAGACTTATTTAAAAGGGTAGTGTAAACTGCAAAAGAAATGGTACATAATAAATACATCTTGGCTCATGAAAACAAATCAAAGGCAGTCTGGTCTGTTATAAAATCAGAACTGGGGATGAGAACTAGCAGCAAAGTTATCTCCAAAAATGAAGGTGGGACATAAAACTAATAAAATCCTGCTCTGATTCCAGAATCTTTTAACAATTTTTTTTATAAATGAATCAAAATCAGTTGCAGGTGTAGATGGTTATACTGAAATAGTACAATTAGGTCAGAAGGCAGAAGAATACTTTAACAAATTTAAAAAAAATTCAGCCAAAGATGTAGAGAACACTATATTACAGCTCTAAAACAAAAATTCTGCAGCATAGAATGGCATACCTACTAAAGTAGTTAAATCAGCTGCCAGGATAATAGCTCACTCCTTTGCTCAATAATCAATAAGTCACTCGAAGATGGCCACTTTCCAGATGCCCTGAAGCATGCAGAGGTAAAACCTTTGTTCAAAAAGGCTCAAGAGAAGATATGAGGAACTACTGCCCAATATCTATTCTCCAAATTTCCTCAAAAATATTTGAAAAAGTGGTAGTAATGCAAATCAAAAAATTTATAGAAAAATCAAACATACTGTCAGATAATCAATACGGCTTTCAGAAAGGCAAAAACACAATAGATGCCATAAATGAGTTTGTGAAAGAAATTTGTTTTGCTTAGACAAGTCTAGCAAAGTTGCAGGACCTCACAAAAGCATTTGATTGTGTAAACCATCAATTACTCCTGTATAAAATGGAAAAGTACAGAATTGGAGGTCGTGTTTTAGAGTGGTTCAGGTCATACCTCACAAAGAGAAAACAAAGAGCAGTTATATCATCAAGCAAGGAAAATTTCTTCTCTGAATGGATGATTATTTCACAAGGTGTCCCACAAGACTCAATTGTTGGTTCAATTTTATTCTTACTTTGCATAAATGACTTGCCACTAAACAGAAATTCACACTCAGTTTTATTCACTGATGATACGTCTGCCCTCACAGAAAGCAATCACTCAGAACAAATTCCCTTAACTGTCACAAATCTACTAGCCAGTTAAGAAAACTGGTTCCAAATAAATTGGCTAAAACTGAATGCTGGAAAACACATTTACTACAGTTTAAAACTAAAAGCTCTAAGATAAATGAAAGTCATATTACCTGCAGAAACCAGTAACTGAAAGAATCACATTGTGTTAAATTTTTAGGAATACATTTGGACCAAAATTTATCCTGGTCTTCACATATAGAATACTTAGCAAATACGTTAAACAGCCTGACCTTTGCTATGAAGGTTTTGTCATATTCAACTATCATGGAGATAAGAAAAGTAGTTTATCACAGCTATTTTGAAGCTGTTATAAGGTATGGCATTATCTTTTGGGGTAATACAAGCGAAATCATTAGAATATTAAAATTACAAAAATCAATTGTTAGAAATATGTGTAACGCAAGACCAAAAGAATCTTGTCACCCACTGTTAAGAAAGCTAAAAATATTAAGTGCCCTCCGTTTGTATATCTATGAACTGATTATTTTTGTATACAGTAACGCTACGTTATTCACAGACAACAATTTTAAGCATCAATACAGCACTAGCAATAAGACAAACTTCATGCTTCCTACTCACAGTTTAAAGTTATATTCACAAACCCCAGAATATATGGGCATGAAACTCTACAACATTCTGAAAAATAAACATATAAACAGCATGGAGCTAGGGCAACTGAAACCAAAGCTGAATAAGTTATTAGTGGAGAATTGTTATTACTCCGTAGAAGAATTCTTGAATAATGATGTGGAAGTCTCAGCAAGGAAATATCACCTGTAAATTAAGCTTAGCAGCTTTGTGCCAAATAAATGATTGTAAAAGTATGTTCACTACGTAAATGCTGTTGATATATATTACTTTGTAATACATGTAAACTGGAGTGTTGATATATTGTTTTTCTAATACTGTATATACAAATTGTAATTGTAATGTAAATGTAATGTTGACGAGTTCCCAGTACATCAGATCTATGATTTGACTTTGTATGTTATGCGATAATAAAAATTCTGATTCTGATTCTGTGATTCTGCCCTGACTTTTATCTACTACTGTTTAGTGAAGGTAACTTAATTACACAGGATAGGACAACATTGTCTGTTTCTGGGTAAAAATCAACCTCTGTGTAGAGTGTCAGAGCAAATCAAAATTGGGGAAAAAAAAAATGGAATAAAGCATGTTCCCAAATGTGGGGGGGAATACAAACTCATAACTCATGAAAAGCTCAAAAAACAGTACTCATTCAAAGCCTGCTTGCTCTCTTATCCTAGTATCTACATAGCTTTGACAAGAATAATACTAAAGTTCGGTTAGTTGAAGCACTTCCCTTTTCTGATGAGTCCAAACTGATTATCTCATAAGTACTCAAAAGTATTTATGTAATTGCTCAGGGTCCCAAGTTTTATGATAGGTCACTCACAAGGCAAAAGGTCAGGTCATATTTACCTGTTAATGTTTGTTCTCTCATGTATTCATAGATACACTAAGATTCCATGGAGCTGGATCCCCTTTTCTTTTCACATTCAAAAATCTGAAATGGCTAAAATTCTCCTTTGCATTTAACTCAGTGTTTCATCTGCCGGAGCATCACAACTTGTGGGTCCAGTTTCTGACAGAACATTTACCCATAGAGAGCTCAGACTAATACTACAGTGTCTCTTAATTGATAATCCTGACAACTACTACTTACATACATACATGTATTTGGCAAGTATACAAATGGTTAACATAACATTGTGCACAGCATATTATTCTTTCTCCAAATAAGTAAACAGAAAGATTACACCAATGTAATGACATATGACATAAATATAATATTCATAAAAGTTAGATAACAGTCCTGTCTGAGCTGCCAGTGTGGCTTTTTTTTCTTTTTTTTTTTTTCTTTTTTTTTTCTTTTTTTTTTTTTTTAAAAAAAAAAAGGGTTGGAGTAAAGCTGGAATCCTAGATTGCATTTTACCTCATCATACCAATTTTATTCTGAGGTGAAAAAGAGCCAAAAAACGTATAGTGGAAGCAAAAATGATCAAGTTTAGTCTTCAGTTAAAACAGGATTTAAAAAGCTCCCATCTGAATCTGTGCTTTGTTAAATTTTAAATTTCCTGTTGTGATGAAACAAGGTGCAGAGATCATTGTAGGAGAGTGATAAGTTAGGTGATGGCCGACCATGTTAAAATGCAGGACAAGGGGATAATGAGTGCAGCAAGAATAATCATTTGTATAACAAATGATTTAGATTGCAGGTTTTAAGGCAAAGAACGTTAATACACATATGGTAATGTACTGATTATGTGTAATTGTTGCATCACCAAACTTTCGCTTCCCATCAGGATTAAGCTACTGAAACATAAAACAAACATGTACAAGTAATAAATGATAGTTAAGGTATATATCCCCCCCAAGAACCATGGACCTTGCCGTTGGTGGGGAGGCTTGCGTGGCTCAGCGATACAGATAGCCGTACCGTAGGTGCAGCCACAACGGAGGGGTATCTGTTGAGAGGCCAGACAAACATGTGGTTCCTGAAGAGGGGCAGCAGCCTTTTCAGTAGTTGCAGGGGTAACAGTCTGGATGATTGACTGATCTGACCTTGTAACACTAACCAAAACAGCCTTGCTGTTCTGGTACTGCGAACGGCTGAAAGCAAGGGGAAACTCCAGCCGTAATTTTTCCCGAGGGCATGCAGCTTTACTGTATGATTAAATGATGATGGCGTCCTCTTGGATAAAATATTCCAGAGGTAAAATAGTCCCCCATTCGGATCTCCGGGCGGGGACTACTCAAGAGGATGTCATTATCAGGAGAAAGAAAACTGGCATTCTACGGATTGGAGCGTGGTATGTCAGATCCCTTAATCGGGCAGGTAGGTTAGAAAATTTAACAAGGGAAATGGATAGGTTAAAGTTAGATATAGTGGGAATTAGTGAAGTTCGGTGGCAGCAGGAATAAGACTTCTGATCAGGTGAATACAGGGTTATAAATACAAAATCAAATAGGGGTAATGCAGGAGTCGGTTTAATAATGAATAAAAAATTACAAACAGCATAGTAAATGCATTATTGTGGCCAAGGTAGACACGAAGCCCACGCCTACCACAGTAGTACAAGTTTATATGCCAACTAGCTCTGCAGATGACAAAGAAATTGAAGAAATGTATGATGAAATAAAAGAAATTATTCAGATAGTGAAGGGAGACGAAAATTTAATAGTCATGAGTGACTGGAAGTCAGTAGTAGGAAAAGGGAGAGAAGGAAACATAGTAGGTGGGGCTAAGAAATGAAAGAGGAAGCCGCCTGGTAGAATTTTGCACAGAGCACAACTTAATCATAGCTAACACTTGGTTCAAGAATCATAAAAGAAGGTTGTATACATGGAAGAAGCCTTGAGATGCTGACAGGTTTCAGACTGATTACATAATGGTAAGACAGAGATTTAGGAACAAGGTTTTAAATTGTAAGACATTTACAGGGGCAGATGTGGACTCTGATCACAATCTGTTGGTTATGAACTGTAGATTAAAACTGAAGAAACTGCAAAAAGGTGGGAATTTAAGGAGATGGGACCTGGATAAACTGAAAGAACCAGAGGTTGTACAGAGTTTCAGGGAGAGCATAAGGAAACAATTGACAAGAATGGGGGAAAGAAATACAATAGAAGAAGAATGGATAGCTTTGAGAGATGAAGTAGTGAAGCCAGCAAAGGACCTAGTAGGTAAAAAGATGAGGGCTAGTAGAAATCCTCAGGTAACAGAAGAAATACTGAATTTAATTGATGAAAGGAGAAAATATAAAAATGCAGTAAATGAAGCAGGCAAAAAGGAATACAAACGTCTCAAAAACGAGATCGACAGGAAGTGCAAAATGGCTAAGCAGGGATGGCTAGAGGACAAATGTAAGGATGTAGAGGGTTATCTCACTAGGGGTAAGATAGATACTGCCTACAGGAAAATTAAAGAGACCTTTGGAGAAAAGAGAACCACATGTATGAACATCAAGAGCTCGGATGGAAACCCAGTTCTAAACAAAGAAGGGAAAGCAGAAAGGTGGAGGGAGTATATAGAGGGCTTATACAAGGGCGATGTACTTAAGGACAATATTATGGGAATGGATGAGGATGTAGATGAAGATGAAAGCAGGTGCCGACAGATGTGAAAATTACAAAACAATCAGTTTAATAAGTCACGGATGCAAAATACTAACGCGTATTCTCTACAGACGAATGGAAAAACTGGTAGAAGCTGACCTCGGGGAAGATCAGTTTGGATTCCTTAGAAATATTGCTACACGTGAGGCAATACTGACCCTACGACTTATCTTAGAAGAAAGATTAAGGAAAGGCAAACCTACATTTCTAGCATTTGTAGACTTAGAGAAAGCTTTTGACAATGTTGACTGGAATACTCTCTTTCAAATTCTGAAGGTGGCAGGGGTAAAATACAGGGAGTGAAAGACTATTTACAATTTGTACAGAAATCAGATTGCAGTTATAAGAGTCGGGGGACATGAAAGGGAAGCAGTGGTTGGGAAGGGAGTGAGACAGGGTTGTAGCCTGTCCCTGATGTTATTCAATCTGTATATTGAGCAAGCAGTGAAGGAAACAAAAGAAAAATTTGGAGTAGGTATTAAAATCCATGGAGAAGAAATAATAACTTTGAGGTTCACCGATGACATTGTAATTCTGTCGGAGACAGTAAAGGACTTGGAAGGGCAATTGTATGGAATGGACAGTGTCATGAAAGGAGGGTATAAGATGAACATCAACAAAAGCAAAACGAAGATAATGGAATGTAGTCGAATTAAGTCGGGTGATGCTGAGGGAATTAGATTAGGAAATGAGACACTTAAAGTGGTAAAGGAGTTTTGCTACTTAGGGAGAAAAATAACTGATGATGGTTGAAGTAGAGTGGATATAAAATGTAGACTGGCAATGGCAAGGAAAGCATTTCTGAAGAAGAGAAATTTGTTAACATTGAGTATAGATTTAAGTGTCAGGAAGTCATTTCAGAAAGTATTCATATGGAGTGTAGTCATGTATGGAAGTGAAACATGGACGATAAATAGTTTGGACAAGAAGAGAATAGAAGCTTTTGAAATGTGGTGTTACAGAAGAATGCTGAAGATTATATGGGTAGATCATATAACTAATGAGGAGGTATTGAATAGGATTGGGGAGAAGAGAAGTTTGTGGCAGAACTTAACTAGAAGAAGGGATCGGTTGGTAGGACATGTTCTGAGGCATCAAGGGATCACCAATTTAGCATTGGAGGGCAGCGTAGAGGGTAAAAATCGTAGAGGGAGACCAAGAGATGAATACACTAAACAGATTCAGAAGGATGTAGGTTGCAGTAGGTACTGGGAGATGAAGAAGCTTGCACAGGATAGAGTAGCATGGAGAGCTGCATCAAACCAGTCTCAGGACTGAAGACCACAACAACAACAACAAGGTATATATTCAATAAAATTCTAAGTCATTTTAACTAATAGTAATCTTATTATTCACAGTTATCCTGAAGCCATAAAAATGGCATTTTCGCATTCATCAAGACAGAAGAAAGAAAGAAGGAAAATTAGCAAGAAGGCCTCTAAAGGAACTTACTTTGTTTTGTACAAAAGGACAACTTAATCATTACATTGACTCTAACACACTGAGTTCAAGGATAAACATATTTCTCAGTATACTACTTAAATAAATGACCAAATATAATTTGTTACAGCAAACATATTTCCATAGGTAGTTTGTTCCATATGTTGTTGATCTTGGTTCTTAGCACGCAAAATTAACCCTCTGAATAGACACGGGTCTGAGATACTGCCATAGTTGACGTTAACAATGCTGACTGTGCCACATGGTGTCTGAAGGAGGGGAGAAGCCGAGTAATCCTCAGTCCGGTCCCAAATGGCAGCTGGTCAACAGCTCATTGTTGGTGCATTCATTGTTTTCCAGTAAATAGATTTTTTGTTACGTGTTGTCAGTCTGTGAGACCGTGTTCTGAAAATGTGCATTCTCTTCTCAGTCTGACAAACCAGGTGTTCCTAAAAGTGTCAAGTTTTTGCTGGACTCTCCAACCGTTTGTTCCCAAATGTGTCACTTATTTGCCAGTCTATTTGACTGGTGTTCCCCTCTTCCAAGAGTTTTATTTTCTTTGTCAGAACATTTCATCAATTTGACTGGAAGTTTTGCTTCTGCACTAGGGTTAATGTTTTTGTATTCATAGTGGGACAAAAAAATTGTAACTACTCCCATTTCAAGTTTTTATTTTAATTATTCTGTTATTCACACACATAATCCAATTTACTATGCAAACATGTTACAGTAATAGAAATATCTCCATTAAAATTCATTAAAAATGTTATTCCTGATTTACAATGTAAGATCTGAAATACATTTCAAATTGGTCAGAAAAATTGTAGCCCTCCCACTCTCTCAAGATTACTTTGAAGAATCCGACTTGGAAGTGCATTCAGATGAGTCATACATTCCGAATGAGGACCTTACTATCCTAGATCCTCACAATGAAACAGATTATGACAATGACTCTCCCAATGATGATGATCATGGTTATGAAACTATTCAAGAAATATTGGAAGTAGAAAATACCCCATTCCACGAAGAAATCGGAGAGCGATGACACCCTGACACAAGTTTTAGAGGAAGCAGTCTTATCACTCCACAGCTACCTACTGATGTTTATAGCTCATCTATGCATTCAGACTATGACAATCAAGATGAGTGTTGTCTTCCAGTTTCTACGGAAGAAACAAATGTTCCACATGGTCATCAGTTCCTGTACGTTCTAGGATGCGAACAGCAGCATTCAACACTATAAAAGTATAGCTATCCAAGACACAAGATCCTGCCCTCACTGTGGGAAAAAACCCAATGCCAGGAGAAGTTTGGTGCCTTTTCTTTGCTGATGACATGATTGAGACAATCGTAAATCATACCAATAAAAAGCTGGCGAAAATGTATTCCGTTACTGAACTTGAGGAAAGTACAGCATACAAAGACACTAATGTGTGTTGAGTAAATACTGTGATTGGACTCACAGTTCTTTGCAGCATATTCAGATCTGCAAGAGAGCCTATGATCTCACTGTTTTCCACTTCGGTCTTGCAGAGACCAATTTTTCAATCAATTATAACAGAAAAGTGATTCGGAATATTGCTTAGAGTATTTCAACTCAATGAATCGGGCATGAGGAAACAGAGGGAGAAAAATGATCCAGCTGCTGCTATTACAGACACATTTAACAAATTTATTTGGAATTGTCAGTAAATTTATAGATCTGGAGCGCATTTGACAGTTGATGAAACTTTGGTGCCTTTCAGAGGGCGGGCTAAAGTCTGTATGAATATGCTCAAAAAAACTGCAAAATATGGCATCAAAGTCATGGGACTGGCAGATGCACATAATGCATATAGTTACAACACCTACATTTACTCCGGCAAAGGATGTGGTGGTGCCACACTTTCTGCAGCAGAAAAAAAATTTGCATTCCCACTCAATCTGTAACCCATCTACCTAAAGGGCTGTACAGCACAGACAGAAATATAAGTTGTGACAACTGGTTTTGTTCTTTAAAACTTGCTCAGAAGCTACTAGCTCATAATTTGACATTAATTGGGACAGTAAAGAGGAACAAACCCCAGATATCAGCCGAATTTCAAGCAACAAGCGCTCATGAAATTAGATTAGCCTTTATGGCTTTACCCTGCTTTCCTTACTTTCCTTAAAAAATTGACACACCAGATATGAAGTGCAGTGTTTATTCTGGTAATCATAACACAATAAAGTGGCTGTTGGCAATTTTTTATCACATGGGCTAGATCAAATGCAAGTATTCTTTGTGGACTTTTTGAAGAAACAAAAACTATATCACGTTTTGATTTCCTGAAAAAGAGTTTCTCTATATTTGGTCCACGATTTCATAAAATCCTGACTAACAACCTCCAACCTGCTTCAAGAGCTACGAAATATTATTTCATCTGTAGAGGAAGAGGCAGCAAAAGAAAAACAAATTGTTAGGTGACACAATATTTTTTTAGTTCGAGTTGATGACACTTCACGCCCAACAAACAAGTTTGGAAAAAGAAAAACTTGTCAATTTTGTCCATATGTGCCATGAAAAATCAAAAAATCAACTTTAAATTTTGTCGTTGCATTACTTGTATGTATTCAGTTTCTTTACATGTAATTGTCATAATGTAAAAACAAAAAATTTCTAAATGAGAAAATGTAAACAACCAAATACTCCAGAATGAAGTTCTTTCTGGTAATAATTTTGTATTTGTTGGTAATATAGCAAAGGTTATGGTTTAAAAACTTAGTTTATGTTTATTTATACCTTAAAGACAGATAAAAACGATAATGAACAGCAAAAAAGTCAAACAGGGGGGATGCAAGCGACAAACCAGTTTCAATGGACATAGGTTGTCATAGATATTCAGAGATGAAGAAGTTGGAACAGAATAAACTAATGTGGAGAGCTTCATCTAGCCAGCCTTCAGACTGAAGACCACAACATCATCTGTAGGTTTATGAATATTAATACCACAGCATATATCTTTCCAACCACAAGGTTAAGGTAATATTCCAGGATTAACCCTAATATTGATACTAAACAGGTTTTAACTTTCAGTAGATAGAAAGCTGTTAGTGACGTGGTACCTTTGACTGAGTGACAGTGCACTGATTTTTTTGCACAGTCATTTTTTATAAGTATTAAATGTAATGATTAAAACTTTGTTTTTTATACATACATTATTGTCTTGTTGAGCTGAGTTACTGAAAATTTATTTGTCTAACTTGTACAGGGTGACACAGAAAAACAGGAATATTTCCACAATCCAATAAAACCAGAAGTGATGAAAGAAAGAAATTGCATAGTAATTGAAACCTTACTTTTCCATTTATGAAACGTTGATGGCATTCATCATTTTTTTTAAATTATGTCCTTTAGATGGCATCCTCATGAAATCTGCTGTTGAAATTCCTCATTGACCACTGCAGCATCTCAGCTGGAATACTGTGAAATGCATCCTGAATTATCTATTTTAACTCATCCAGGGTTCTTGGTCAAGTTGTGTAGACTTTGCTCTTGAGGTAGCCCCACAAGAACAAATCACAAACAGATAAATCTGGTGATCTATGGGGCCAAGGAACGATACCGAATCGTGAGATCACACAATTACCAAACAATTCTCGCACATATGCCACTGAATGCCATGCAGAGTGTGATGTCACTCCATCCTGTTGAAACCAGGCTTCTGGAACGTTTGGAAAGTTGGTCAATGCAGCTGTGACAAAACTTCATAACATCTCCATGTAACAATCATCCATGTAACAATCAACATTGACAGTTATTGTGTTTCACTGTTCACTGGCAAAAAAATACAGTCCAGTCATCCCATGAGATGAAACACCACACCATATTGTGACTTTACTAGCATGTAAAGGGTGCTCATGAACATCATTAGGATTTGTATCATTGTTTTTACAAAACATTCTTATGGCTAACGCATGCTGTTGTCTGTTCCACTGATCTATGATTACTGAAATGGCGGACTGTTTACTCGCTGTCATGAACCCACAGTGTTGCCACCTGTCCATGGCTGCCACTACTCATTTCAAACATTCCCATTATTTTGTGTCACCCTGTATTTGTCAATATATATCATTTACATTTCATGTTGCGTATGCATATCTCCAGATCTAAATTTAAGCTGCCATTGTCTTTCATTTGTCTTGTCACTTGATAAACATACTGTGAAATTATTATTAAAAATTCTTATAATTATGCAGGGCATACTCATCCAACTGATTTTTATCTGCTGCTGCTACAAGCACTATGTTCCTTCATGTCCACTGCAACTTGGTTTTTACACCAAGAATGACCAATACAAACATTATGTTTCAGAACCTTTATGCTATATCATGTCATAATTATTATGTTACTTTGACAAAACTCAAAAATACTGACATGACGTACATCTTACTTAAGCAATTACATGCTTCTTGCACAACATCTCATAAGTTACTGCTGTCCCATGCCAACATACCTGCCCCTTTATATATAAATCTGAACAATCCTCGGTATTGTTATAAAGGTTTTTTTTAATAAAATTACAATTAAAACTGTTGTCTTAAAATTAATGACATGTTTCAACAGTTCCACTGGCTCTTACAGAGCAAATACATCCGTCGATTTTCAAGCATTTATCATTTTGGGAGTGTACAAATACTCAAATACGAAATATTAACAATATTTTTACTACTTTTATAAAATGCAAAAGATACATGGTTTGGAAAATGTCCCTACCAATGTATATGTTCCCAAGTCTCCCATTGAATGTGGTAAAATAGGTCTTTTATTCATTATTGACAAAACACCTAAAAAACTGCCTATGTTTACACGCCACTTATAATATTTTTGCTAATTACATTTTAATTTTCTAATCAATTTTGATTCTCTCAGTTGGATTTTCATTTAAATACCACAGACTTTAATTTAGATACTGTTTTAACATCTCAGTTTTAAAGAAATGAGTTTGACCAATGTACTCTATCATTTGTTCCAGATTTCACCTAATTACGTTAATCCTAAATATTCCTACCAATTACAAGACTTATATACTTCAATACAATTATAATTAAGTAAATAGTTTCATTGTAACAATTTTATAAGTATAGGTTTACCTATACCACTACCTTATGTTTACATCAGTGATTCCTGTTTGTTTGAAATTGGCTCAATAAATACGTGTTTTAAATGGGTTTCAATGGACTGTTATGTCTCAATATACACAATGTATTTTCCTGCACAACTCTAGTGTTGTGGTTTTACTTTTATTAGTTAGTCCAGATTCAGTTTTGTATGTTAACAAATGAACATGGTGTGTTTGAGTTGCCATAGGAAAATTACTTCTGGGGTGCAGTGCAGCTGTTGTGATAGGTGGCTGCATTGGGGGGGGGGGGATGTCAGAGTCAGGAATGTTTGTGATAGTGAGACCCTTCCATGGTACTACAGAGTATGTGCGTGAGACAGGTAAATAGCAGAACAGGAGGGAAGGATTAAGTAGAGCTTGACAATGCTAGGAAAGAATTGGAAAGGTCAAAGTGTGAGAAGGGTAATGGGAATTGGAGAACTGGTAGCAGGGAACTGGGGCCACAGGAGGAGAACAGTCTGACAGCTTTGTCAAAATGGCTCTGAGCACTATGGCACTTAACATCTGAGGTCATCAGTTCCCTAGAACTTAGAACTACTTAAACCTAACTACCCTAAGGACATCACACACATCCATGCCCGAGGCAGGATTCGAACCTGTGACCGTAGCGGTTGCACGGTTCCAGGCTGTAGTGCCTATAACAGCTCAGCCACCCTGGCTGGCTAGCTTTGTCACTGGCACAGAAAATAGGTTTTTCCTGCTACCTCAGTTACATGAAAGTCTCCACTAGATGTAGGCCTAGACAAGGCACAGCAGGCTGAAAACAGAAAACTTCAGGCTTCAGAAAAAATGGGAAAGCCCTGATGTTTGGTAGTAGTTCTGGAGGTAGTGTAGGCCATTTGTTAAAGGAAGAACTAGGAAACAAGTATGAACTCACAAATTTTTTCAAGAAAATTCAAAGTCTTAAGCCAGTTGTTGAAGTTACATATTCTTTGTGCAGAGATTGTGGAAAAGAGGATTGTGTCATAGTAGTGGGTGGAGCAGGTAACAGTATTGACAGGGAGCTTGGCAACAGTATTGAGAGTGACCTGATAAAGATAGATTTGGCAAAAAGCTGTACAAATCTTGAGTTTGTTCATGTTCTTTTTTTTATAATCAGCTCTGTGGATAAAGTCAACATGGGTTTAAATCAACTGCTTCTGTCAGGTGCTTGGCCAAGCCTTGGTTTGGTTTCTATTGGTGTGTTTCACAGATGGGATTTCACAAGGCATGACATATATCTCAGTGGGATTAGTAGCAGTATATTTGAGAGGAGCACTGACGCTCAGACATATCCTTGTTGTAGTCACTGGTGCGAGGGTGTTCTCTCTCCAATCACCTACCCCCCACCCTCCCCCTGCCCCCCTACAAGGCCCGAAATAAAGAGTATCCTCCTCACCTACCCCACAGTGGTAATCTGCCACCCACTGAAACCACACAATATCCTCATCCATCACTACTTCATCTACTCCATCCCTGCTCCATACTGTTGTGTCATTGCTCTTGCCTAGATGAAAGATCTGTTGCATACTTCCTCCCACCACAACCACAACCACCACCAGCACCACTACCACCACCAACAACAATACCTACTCCTGTCTTGTCACAGACATCTGTTATACCACAGCACCAGGGCTACCTGTGAAAGCAGTCATGTGATCTACAAATTAACCTACAATTACTGTGCTGCTTTCTATGTGGGCATGACAACTACAACAAGCTCCCTGTCCACATGAATGGCCACCATCAAACAGAGGGCAGGGGATAGCTGGACCACCCAGTTGCTGAACATGCTGTCCAACAGTATGTGATGCACTTTAATGACTGCTTCACAGCATGCACCATCTGGATTCTTCCTAGCAACACCAACTGTTCTGTAGTCCACAGATGGGAGCTCTCTGTACAACATATCCTTTGGTCATCAACCACCCTGGCCTCAACCTTTGCTAGTCTCTGTCATTCACTTTCTTATCACCCCCCCCCCCCCCCCGATTCCACTCCAGCACCACATAGCCTTCTATCCCACCAATGTACCCAATAGTCCATTCCAATTCTCTCTCCCCTCCCCTCCCCCTCTCAGTAGACCCCACTCACACTGCACCTAGCCTGCCCCAACATGTCCCTGGCTACTCTCACAGCCAGCACACCTTCCCCCACCCTCACTCTGCTGTCGCTCCCCCTCCCTGCCCTTACCTCCTCCTTACCCCCACCACCCACCCCACTGTCACTCCCCCTCCCCTCCTTGATCTTCTCCTTATCCCCACCACCCACCCCAGCAGGTTGATGCTCATGTCAGATGCAGTCGGACCCCAGCACCTGGAGACAGTGGCTGTGTGTGTGTGGGCGGGGGGGGGGGGGGGGGGGGGGGGAGGGGTTAGTATGTGGGTGAAGAAGGTCTTTGTCCGAAAGTTTAATCATTTTAACATGCTTTTGCATTGTGCTTGTCTGTAGCCCAACAGCTCCCCTATGTGGTGAGTAGTATTCTTCCGTTTAGGCTGTCATTAAGACTAAGAGAAGACTACTTGGGATCACCAGACACAGACATTAACAGCGTTATATTACATTACTATGTGTTCTGTAAAATTCTAATTAAAGCCATGAGAGCATCAAAATGTATGTACTTTCATAAAGTAATCTTAGCTAACAACAAAATGAATACTACTTGGAAGATAGTAAGAAATTAGACAGGAAAAAAATACAAAAATGAGTTTTTATGGCCTATAGCTCCTACGAAAAGCAGTCCAAAACAAGTTTTACAAAATTTGACTTCATCCATCATATCCAAAAGAAGTTATCGGTGTTACTGACTCTCTTAAAAATAAATGTTCAAATGGATATGACAAAATCAGTATTAAATAATGAAATGTTGTTGAGCTTAACAGAGTAATTTATAGAATTACTTGTGTAACAAATCTTATTGCAGTGTTACTTTCCCAGTGAGACTTAAACATGCTGTTGTCAAGCCACTTCATAAAAAGGTGAGGCTAAATGAGTGAAGAATTTCCAGCCCTTCTCATTACTGCCAGTATTTTCAAAAATTCACAAAGATAATGTACAGTAGACTTTATACACTTTATTATGTGAAAACATGTTAAGTAGCAAACAGTTTGGATTTCAAAGTGTGCTGTCAACTGAACAGGCTATATCTACCTTGTCAGACGATATACTAGAATCAATAAAACAGAAATTACTACTATTGGGAATATTTTGTGACTGGCTATGCTTCTGATTGCGTGAACCATGACAGTCTAATGAAAAAAGTTAAAATGTTGTTGTATAGTAGCCATGGAGGTTCATGATTTTTACCATACCCGAATGATAGAAAGCAATGTGTATCAGCTCCATGTCAAACACACAATGGTAGGCACTCATAACTTGAAGCAAACAGACCAATCACTAATTTTGATTCTGGATCCTCAGCTGCTTCTGTTAGACATAAATACTCCACTTGTAATTTCAGAAGACACAAATTTTGTACTCTTTGTAATTGATACAAGTATAGAAATAAGATATAGTATCAGTCCTGTTACTAAAAAGGCAGCCAATGAAAAATTCACAACTTCAACAGATGGGGCAAACAGATTATCATTGAATTAATGAAGTACTGGAGTGCCTTTGTTTGGCTATGTTAGCAAAATGCATAGTCACTGTACTATTACCAGTGATCAGAGCTTTAAAAAATGTAATCTATTCTGTGTATTTTGGGAAATTCAAGTCACAGGGATAATGTTTTGAGAGTACTTAAGAGCAAACCTAATATAAGGATTATATCCATTATTAATTCAGCAACATGCTGCAGGGACCTCTTCAAAAAACTTGATATTTTGAGGACTGCTTAAAAAATACATAAATTCATTAATTTCCTTTGTTCTACAGATTTATTTTTGCAAAAAAACACTGGTAGTGGAAAGATCGATTTTAATGTTAATAGTTTATGAAAATCACATCAGATGTATTGTTACATATTTATTGTGATGTCATATGGTATGTAATGTTAAAGACCAACCCTAAAACATTGATTATAAACATCGTGCTGGTTATCTGGTGAAGTATGGCGACACGGGATGCTACAGCTGAGGTGGTTTTCATTAATCATTTACATGAGTGTCAGCTGTGGTGCTCAACATGATCAAGATTATTTACTGAATATAGCACTACAACCATGACCTACCAAACTACATACATTAAATACTACATAGATAATGTAATGGAGTTTAATAGCAAATTTAAAACCTTTCTATAGGGCAATTCGTTCTACTCTGTCAAAGCATATCTTCACAGAAACACTCAAATTTAATGTTTTACATTAATATCTACTTATAATTAGCACTGTAAAACAGTACTGTAATGTTACTTCCCATTTTTTAACATCAGTTAAATTAAATGTACATCTCTGAGTTCTTTCCGCATCCCAGAGACCACTCTCCATGGAGTACAACTAATATTATACAAACGGGTCTTTTGTAAATTTAGTTAAACATGGAGTGTGAACTAGTAGAGAGAATTAGCAGCTAAACAGGGTATTTTGTAAGCAGTTGGTGTGCTCCTAATACATTACTCTATAAATAAGACAAATAATTATCTCTGTGAGTAGCTTATTGCTGTAACGTCAAGTTGAACACATATATTTCAAAAACAACACAACACATGTAAGTCACAGAGCAAGTAGACAAAGTAAGACATGTGTACACGATAACATTCAAATCAACACTGAGTCTAAGTCTAGCAGCCGCTGGCTGGCTGGCCGCTCAGGTGGCGCGGCCACTGCATGGCTGGCAGACAGCGCCGCAGGTAGAGGACACGCGTAACTGCGCGGCGGCACTATGAAAGATCGGTGAGTCACAACACTTTTCCCCCTTTGAATTTTTTGCACTGGTCTTGATTGAGGTGGCCTGTAGATTGCTAACATTCATACGTGTTGTTTGACTGGCTGTAAAGTCTCGAGGAGGAGGCTTCCTGTACGGGTGGAAGTGTCCCCGATGATAATGGGTCAAGATGACAGGAGATGTAGGGTTCGAATCTGCTGGGGCCCCATGCACCAATTTGCCCGTTGCGGCAAGTCTGGTTGTTATAACAGGAGACATGGGCGATGTGTCGGCATCCGTAGGAGAAGGAGGCGAGTAGAGTTGCTCCGATAGATGATGGTCATCTGGTTCCTTCATGGGCACGTCTCCTGGTGGCGTCCGTTCTTGTTCTGGCACCGAGATGATGGTGAGAGGGCTGTGTTGTGAGTAATGGGAGATGCCAAGATCCTGAGCATCAGGTAGAGCCGAAGGTGGTGTAGCGGCGTTTGGAACAGGCGTTGGAGGCAGATGAGGCCGAAGCTGGTCTGAATGACGCATTGCAACACCTGTGTCCATCTGGATTTCATACAGGCGTTGGCCACGGTGTCTTAAGATGCGGCCAGGACTCCATTTTGGCCGCCTGCCATATCCCCGTACCCATACAAGGTTACCGGCGGTGAACCGGCCAAGCAAAGGCACCCGCGGCAGTGAGGTGGAAGGCCGCAGAAGATGAAGTAGCGTGCGGGGCTGTCGGCCATGTAAGAACTCATCCGGGCTGTGGTCGCCCATGCGAGTGAAACGGTAAGAAGCCAGAAGTTGGAGAAGCACATCATCAGCAGCAGAAGAAGTCAGGAGTTTCCTCATCTGAGGCTTAAATGTGCAGACCAGTCGTTCAACCTCACCGTTTGACTGTGGATGGAACGTAGGGGCCATGACATGCACGACGCCGTGACAGGCACAAAAGTCCACAAATTTGGAAGAGGTAAATTGCTTACCATTATCAGTAATGAGAGTAGAGGGAAGGCCTTCCAAAAAGAAAATGCATGCTAGAGCACTTGTGGCTGCCGTGGTGGTAGGCCATGTGCAACAGACAATGAAAGGAAAATTAGAGTAGGCGTCAATAACGAGTAGCCAATAAGTACCTAAAAAAGCATGAATACACTCCCAGGACTTCTCAGGCGAAGGCCATGGTGACAAAGATGACTTCGGGGTGGCAGCCTGTGACGCACAAGGGCTGCAGGCAGTGACCATACATGCGATTTCAGAGTTGATGCCGGGCCAGTACAGGCGCGCCAAGATTTGGTGTGAGAGACACCCCAGTGCCCTTGGTGAAGGAAGCGCAAGACCGAAGCATGCAAATATGCAGGTACCACAACACGGGGTGAAGCATTTTCGGTGGAAAGGAGGATAACACCATTCCTAGCCGTGAGGCAGTAGCGCAAAGCGAAGTAGTTCCGCAACGGATCAGACGTCTTAGCAGACGGACGATCTGGCCCACCCTTCAGAATAGAGCATAAAACCCAGGAGAGGGTAGGATCAGAACCCGTAGCAGCCACCTACCAGTCCCCGGTGATGGGGAACCCATCCACAAACCGCTGCTCGGCAACATCCAGGTGGAAACACAAAAGTTCATCCCTGTCGAATGCCAGATCAGGACCCATGGGAATGTGAGACAGTGCATCAGCATTCGCATGTTGAGCCGTCGGTCAGAAATGAATCTCATAATTGAAACGAGACAACACTGGAGGCGGCGAGCAGCCTTGTCGGGAAGTGACGTTGATGGAAGAAACAAGGAAACAAGTGGTGTGTGGTCCATAACAAGATGAAATTTGGACCCATAAAGAAAAACACCAAACTTATGAAGAGCATAAATAAAGGCCAAAGCTTCTTCTTCAGTTTGAGAATATTTTTGTTGGGCATCCGTGAGCGTTTTGGAGGCATAAGCAATGAGTTGTTCAGAACCATCAGAAAAACTGTGCACAAGGACTGCACCAACCCCGTATTGAGAGGCTTCCATGGCAAGAACAAGATGTTGGCCAGGTCGATAAGTAACCAGGCACGGGGCCTGTTTCAGCATAGTCTTCAATTTCTGGAAAGTTGCATCGAAGGATGCGGACCAGTGAAAAGGCACATTTTTATGCAACAGGTAATGCAAGGGCTGAGCCACCAAAGCCACAGATGGTAAAAAACTGTGATAGTATGCTATTTTCCCCAAGAAGGCCTGCAGTTCCTTAACAGATGTAGGGCGAGGAAGGGCATCAATCACAGCGACAGTTTGCTGAAGTGGACGATTACCATCCTGAGAGAGTTGGAACCCCAAGTACGTGATAGATGCCTGAAAAAATTGTGATTTCTGAAGATTACACTTAAGACCGACAGCCTGTAAGACATAAAAAAGTGTGCGGAGATTCTGAAGATGTTCTTCAGTGGAGGAGCCAGTGACAACAATGTCATCCATGTAATTGATACAACCAGGGACAGGGAGCACTAATTGTTCCAAGAATCGCTGAAAGAGCAGGGGTGCTGGCAATCACAAATGGCAATCGTTGGTATTGGTAGAGGCCGAAAGGTGTGTTAAGGACCAGAAACTGCCGGGAAGCAGTGTCGAGAGGAAGTTGATGATAAGCTTTTGACAGGTCAATTTTAGAAAAATACTGGCCTCCAGCAAGTTTAGTGAACAATTCCTCAGGTCGGGTCATAGGGTAAGTGTCTATGAGGCATTGAGCATTTATAGTGGCTTTGAAATCACCACAGAGACGAATATCACCATTGGGCTTAGCAAAGACAATGACAGGAGAGGACCACTCACTTGAAGTGACAGGAAGCAAGACCCCGGAAGCAGTGAGACAATCCAGCTCCCATTTGACCTGATCACAAAGGGCCACAGGAATGGGCTGAGCCCGAAAAAACTTAGGCCGAGCAGTCGGTTTGAGCATGATATGAGCTTCGAAGTTGTTTGCACGGCCTAATCCAGGAGAAAAAAACGGACAAAAGTGTCATTGACAAGGAATCCAATTGAGCACAAGGAATAGCATCAGAGGCGATATTGACAGAGTCATCTATGGCAAACCCAAAAACGCGAAAGGCATCGAAACCAAAAAGATTTTCCGTGTTACTATGGTCGACCACAAATATGGTAACAGTGCGAACGATGGATTTGTAAGATACCTCAGCATCAAATTGTCCCAAGAGAAAAATCTTCTGTTTATTGTACATCCGTAATTGCTGAGTGACAGGTGACAGGATTGGAGAACCCAACTGAAGATACGTCTGAGAATTGATGATAGTGGCAGCAGAACCAGTATCCACCTGCATGCGAACATCCCGACCAAGGATTTGGACAGCGAGGAATAACTTCCCTGAAAGGATAGAAGTACCATTGACAGACAAAACAGAAGCAGAATTAGCGTCATGGTCATGAACATCAGGTATGCGGTTGGATTTGAAAACGGATGACATGACCCTTCTTTTTGAAATTGTGACACATGGCCCAACATTGGGGGCAATCCTCCCGTGAATGTTTTGTAAAACACCGCAGACTTGAAGGAAGTTGCCGGGGGTTTTGCTGCAGTTTCTTAGAGGTTTGTTTACAGTTAGGCTGAGGCTGCGCTTGGGAGCGTACTGCGGCCACGTCGGCCGGCAGGGACACGCCGCACGCATTCGCAACAGCGCACAGAGGTTGTATGTCCCCGATGTCACCCCACGCCTCTATTTGCGCTCCAACGGCGCAAGAAATTTCAAATGACTGCGCGATGGATAGGACTTCATCTAGAGGCAGATTTGCCAACTGAAGGGCACGTTGCCTAGCTTCTTTGTTGGGCGCCGACCAGATAATAGCATCCCGTACAATGGAATTGGCGCAGAATCCTTTGTGAACTTCAGTAACAAACTGACACTTTCGACTGAGGCCATGAAGTTCAGCAGCCCAAGTGCGATAGGATTGATTCGGTTGTTTTTGACAGCAATAAAAGGCAACATGAGAGGCTACCACATGCATTTGCTTTTGAAAATAGATGGACAGAAGTGAGCACATTTCAGCAAAGGACAAAGACGCAGGATCTTTCAAAGGAGCCAATTACGACAACAACCAATACATTTGCAGTGAAATCGACGAAAGGAACAGACACTGACATGTTTGTTCATCCATGACATGAAATGCCAAGAAGTGCTGTCGAAGATGTTTTTTGTAATCAGACCAGTCTTCTGCCATCTCGTTGTAAGGAGGAAAAGGAGGTATATACAATGACCAGAAACGCCCTGCATTTGATGCCGCAACGAAATCGCGAATCGCCAATGTGAGAAGCGTTTGCTGTTCAATGAGACCTTGCAATAGTTGCTCTAAAGTAGCCATGGAAACCTGTGGGTCAACGATGAAAAGGAAAAATCCACTGCCTCATCACAAATTGTTGTAACGTCAAGTTGAACACATATATTTCAAAAACGATACAACACATGTAAGTCACAGAGCAAGTAGACAAAGTAAGACATGCGTACATGGTAACATTCAAATCAACACTGAGTCCAAGTCTAGCGGCCGCTGACTGGCTGGCCGCTCAGGTGGCGTGGCTGCTGCATGGCTGGCAGACAGCGGCGCATGTAGAGGACACGCATAACTGTGCGGCGGCACTATGAGAGATCGGCGAGTCACAACACTTATGTCGAGTTGTAACATACATCAGCATGCCATGAAAAAGTGGTGAGGTGCTTTCTGGCAAAAAATGTATGACTAGACTCATTCCACATGTGACCTCTTCATGAATAGTTCAGTCAACAAAGACAAAAAAAGATATAACAGCTGAAAAGATCATATCACCACAAATTATTGTACAGTGGTAGGAGGAAGTGTCAAGAACAACATAATAAAAATCCTGAGTGGTGGGGTGTGAGCATTGGTAGGGTGGGGGGAGGGGCATTTAAAGCTCACTTTTATGTTTATCTTGAGTAACTCATAAACCATGGCTCCAAATGAAAATGTTTAGCAGTACAAAATTAAACTACATCAATTTTCCTACAAAAAAAAGGTCCTATTCATTTCATTCTGTAGGAGAAATAGTTTCTACATTGCAGCAACTTGAGAAGTGGCACATTGTTAAAAATAGTATTTTAATGCTGTAAAATTAATATTTCTTTTTAATGAAGTGGATTAAGGACAAATATCTGATGTAACTTCACTCATGATACACATTATTTCAGAGAGTGCGCGTTCATACAGTTCACAGGCCTCCTTATAGAGGCCACCAGGTTCAGCCCCCTGGCGCACTCCAGTGGGCTGCCAAAGGAACAGCATTATTTAAGTGATCACAAACAAGTGCTCAGCCTATTCTTTATGCTGTATTGCTGTTTTTCAGGCAATGTGTTCAGTGCTATGCACAACCTGTATCTTATGTGTTGCTCTACAATGTACTATGTTCCATAAATTGTGTCTGTTCTTGCTACAACAAACTTGGCAGTGAGAGAGAGTTACATTTTCTCCTTGCGTTAATGTCAGTGGTAAGTCACTCAACAAACATTTACATGGAAGAAATACTCCAATATCTCATTGCCCAGCATCAAGCTTTTGTGGAACAACAGCAGGCTCTTGCCACCACTCTGATAAGTGGCATCTGCGTGTTCATGTCAGGCTACTCTCTTGCCAATGCAACCATTGCCCTTTCCAGCATATGACGAATCAGCTGAAGATTGGGACTCCTACGAGACATGGTTACACCAACATTTCCAGATTTTTCATGTGCACAATGCCAACCTGTGTAGGGCTTTCTTTCTTTGCTGGATTTTGCTGTGCTTGTATCAGATGCTGTGCCAGTATGCACCTTTTCTAGAACCAGCCAAATTATCATTTAATGAAATGTGCAAGCTTCTCTCAACCTATTATTGTGACAGAATGCATGTCATTGTGACAAATGTAGAATTTTATCATCGTCAGAAACACCCAAACCAATCTTACAAAGCCTGGGCTGCCAAATTACAGGGTTTGAGCCGTCATTGTAAATTAGTCACTACTATGTATCATGAATCCTACACTGATCACATGGTATGTGATATTATCATTTGTGTGTCCCTGGATAGGGAAGTCCACAAAAAAACATTTCAACATGAGAATCAAACACTTATGGATTTGCCCAATACAGCACCTTCCTTTGAAGTGTCATGGGCTGCAGGCGAACTGATTTTGGTGTGGTGGGAGGTATCAGAAATTGCTCAGTCATCTCCTGTTGGGTACGCTGCAAGTGTTCAGGATCAGTGGTAAATCATTGCGGCAGTACAACCTTCAACTCAGTGTTACATTGGGCAGTGTCAGTTACAGCCACAGCAGCAAGAGGCCATGTCACAGCAGCCCTGTGCCCCCCCCCCCCCCCCCTTCTGTCTTTCTTGTACTGCTCAATGCAGCACAAGCATGCTGCATGCCCTAATCATTGAGTGGTTGCAACAAGTGTTGAAAGAAAGGCTACATTCCATCTATATGTAACTCCTCTTCGAACAAGTTGAACACAGTAGTACCAATGGATATAAACTATCTCTGTGATGATTGTTTCCCCAAACAAATTTTTTATTGACTTGCATGTGTTTAATAAACCACTAAAAGTGCAAATGAACACAGGAGCTGCAGTGACTTAAGTAAATGCACAAACGTATATGGATTTGGACTCCCCTCCCCTCACGCAGGTTTCATGAAAGTTGGTTAGCATCAATAAACAGCATTCTGATCCATGATCAGTTCTCCACTCTTGTCTCTTACAAATCTGTTGTTCACCTCCTCACTTTCCTTCTTATACTACAGACCTATTTGGGTTAGACACATATAACACTTTCAGTTTCCCCACTGCTGATGACATAAATTTAGTTGTTGTTGTTGTTGTGGTCTTCAGTCCTGAGACTGGTTTGATGCAGCTCTCCATGCTACTCTATCCTGTGCAAGCTGCTTCATCTCCCAGTACCTACTGCAACCTACATCCTTCTGAATCTGCTTAGTGTATTCATCTCTTGGTCTCCCTCTATGATTTTTACCCTCCACGCTGCCCTCCAACACTAAATTGGTGATCCATTGATGCCTCAGAACATGTCCTACCAACCAATCCCTTCTTCTGGTCAAGTTGTGCCACAAACTTCTCTTCTCCCCAATCCTATTCAATACTTCCTCATTAGTTATGTGATCTACCCATCTAATCTTCAGCATTCTTCTGTAGCACCACATTTCGAAAGCTTCTATTCCCTTCTTGTCCAAATTTTTATCGTCCATGTTTCACTTCCATACATGGCTACACTCCATACAAATACTTTCAGAAACGACTTCCTGACACTTAAATCTATACTCGATGTTAACAAATTTCTCTTCTTCAGAAACGATTTCCTTGCCATTGCCATTCTACATTTTATATCCTCTTTACTTCGACCATCATCAGTTATTTTGCTCCCCAAATAGCAGAACTCCTTTACTACTTTAAGTGTCTCATTTCCTAATCTAATTCCCTCAGCATCACCCGATTTAATTCGACTACATTCCATTATCCTCGTTTTGCTTTTGTTGATGTTCATCTTATATCCTCCCTTCAAGACACTATCCATTCCATTCAACTGCTCTTCCAAGTCCTTTGCTGTCTCTGACAGAATTACAATGTCATTGGTGAACCTCAAAGTTTTTATTTCTTCTCCATGGATTTTAGTAACTACTCCAAATTTTTCTTTTGTTTCCTTTACTGCTTGCTCAATATACAGATTGAATAACATCAGGGAGAGGCTACAATCCTGTCTTACTCCCTTCCCAACCACTGCTTCCCTTTCATGACCCTCAACTCTTATAACTGCCATCTGGTTTCTGTACAAATTGTAAATGGCCGTTCACTCTCTGTATTTTACCTGTGCCACCTTCAGAATTTGGAAGAGAGTATTCCAGTCAACATTGTCAAAAGCTTTCTCTAGTCTATAATTGCTAGAAACATAGGTTAGTCTTTCCCAATCTATTTTCTATCATAAGTAGTAGGGTCAGTATTGCCTCACGTGTTCCAACATTTCTGCAGAATCCAAACTGATCTTCCCCGAGGTCGGCTTCTACCAGTTTTTCCATTCGTCTGTAAAGAATTCGAGATAGTATTTTGCAGCTGTGTCTTATTAAACTGATAGTTCGGTAATTTTCGCATCTGTCGACACCGGCTTTCTTTGGGATTGTAATTATTATATTCTTCCTGAAGTCTGAGGGTATTTCGCCTGTTTCATACATCTTGCTCACCAGATGGTAGAGTTTAGTCAGGACTGGCTCTCCCAAGACCGTCAGTAGTTCCAATGGAATGTTGTCTACTCCGGGGGCCTTGTTTTGACTCAGGTCTTTCAGTGCTCTGTCAAACACTTCACGCAGTATCGTATCTCCCATTTCATCTTCATCTACATCCTCTTCCATTTCCATAATATTATCCTCAAGTACATCGCCCTTGTATAGACCCTTTATATACTCCTTCCACCTTTCTGCTTTCCCTTCTTTGCTTAGAACTGGGTTTCCATCTGAGCTCTTGATGTTCATACAAGTGGTTCTCTTTTCTCCAAAGGTCTCTTTAATTTTCCTGTAGGCAGTATCTATCTTACCCCTAGTGAGATAAGCCTCTACATCCTTACATTTGTCCTGTAGCCATCTCTGCTTAGCCATTTTGCACTTCCTGTCAATCTCATTTTTGAGACATTTGTATTCCTTTTTGCCTGCTTCATTTACTGCATTTTTATATTTTCTCCTTTCATCAATTAAATTCAATATTTCTTCTGTTACCCAAGGATTTCTACTAGCCCTTGTCTTTTTACCTACTTGATCCTCTGCTGCCTTCACTACTTCATCCCTCAAAGCTACCCATTCTTCTTCTACTGTATTTCTTTCCCCCATTCCTGTCAATTGTTCCCTTATGCTCTCCCTGAAACTCTGTACAACCTCTGGTTCTTTCAGTTTATCCAGGTACCATCTCCTTAAATTCCCACCTTTTTGCAGTTTCTTCAGTTTTAATCTACAGGTCACAACCAATAGATTGTGGTCAGAGTCCGCATCTGCCCCTGGAAATGTCTTACAATTTAAAACATGGTTCCTAAATCTCTGTCTTACCATTATATAGTCTATCTGATACCTTTTAGTATCTCCAGGGTTCTTCCATGTATACAACCTTCTTTCATGATTCTTAAACCAAGTGTTAGCTATGATTTAGTTGTGCTCTGTGCAAAATTCTACGATGCGGCTTCCTCTTTCATTTCTTAGCCCCAATCCATATTCACCTACTACGTTTCCTTCTCTCCCTTTTCCTACACTTGTATTCCAGTCACCCATGACTATTAAATTTTCGTCTCCCTTCACTATCTGAATAATTTCTTTTATTTCATCATACATTTCTTCAATTTCTTCATCATCTGCAGAGCTAGTTGGGATATAAACTTGTACTACTGTAGTAGGTGTGGGCTTCGTATCTATCTTGGCCACAACAATGCGTTCACTATGCTGTTTGTAGTAGCTAACTCGCAGTCCTATTTTTTTATTCATTATTAAACCTACTCCTGCATTACCCCTATTTGATTTTGTGTTTATAACCCTTATAAATTTAGTGTCCAATCAAATTCCCTATCAGCAATTGGAGTCCCTCTGCTCTGAGTTTTTGTCTCTGTTTTCCTCTGGGCTAGGCTGTGCTACCAGTATTCAGGCCACATTACCATGAAAGAGTCTGCCTGCCCAACGTTTTTTTTTTTTTTTTTTAGAGTGCAACAGGTGCCTGTCACATTGTGCGACTCTGTGAAGGCTGAATTGGACTAACTGACATCGCTTGATGTCTTTCAGCCTATTTCTTCCAATGAATGGGCTACACAACTGGTCATTGTTAAGACCTCTGCGGTGACATCAGTATCACAATAAATGCACACAACGTGACACATACATAAACTTTGCCCCGACCTGATGAGTTCCTCTCAAAAGTGACAGGCAGCCACTCCTTTTCCGAGATTGATTTGTCAGAAGCATACTTCCAGCTCCTCTTGGATGAGGCCACTAGGCACCTTCCCATTGTCAATACACCTTTCAGCCTATACCAATATTAATGCTTGCCTTTTGGTGTTGCTAGTGCGCCCACAGTTTTTCAGCATTTCTTAGAACAGCTGACAACCACTGTACCCAGCTGCACCAATTACCTCAACAATATTGTTGTTTCAGGTTTTTCCACTGAAGACTACCTTAGCAATCTCTGATCATTGTTTTTGCAGTCTATGGGTCTCAAGTGGAATCCTGCCAAATCTCAGTTTTCTTCGCCATCAAATGAGTACCTAAGTTTCAAGTTTTCTCATACAGGGATCAAGCCATTGTGTCACCATGTTGATGCAATTGTGGCTTTGCCATGGCTGTTGTCCATTAAGGAACTGCAGGCATTTTTAGGTAAAGTTTCATACTACCATAAGCTTTTACCAGACGTATCCACTGTTGCTCAGCCGCTGCATGCATTTTTGCGTAAAACTGTGTCTATCTTGCTAGTCCCCAGCTTGTGACTGACTGTTCACTTTCCTTAAATTTAAGCTTCAATCTGCCCCACATCTGGCCACTTTTCAGCTGGGTCAGTACCTTGTGTTGGTTACAGATGCCTCTCAGCAGTACCTTGGCCTGGTGTTGGCACACAAGTTCACAAATGGTTCTGAATGATCCACTGCATATGCTTCTAAGACCTTAACTCCCAGTGAGCAGCAGTATTCTCAGATTGACAAGGAGGCTTTAGTGATTGTGTTTGCCTCAAGAAATTTCACATCTACTTGCATGGTTCTAAGTTCCATTCAGTCATGGATCATAAAACATTGTTTCTTCTTTTTAACCTTTTGGCTTCCATGCCCAACTGGGTAGCACATTGTTTGCAGCAGTAGGCTCTCTTCCTCTCTCATTATCATTATCAGATCCATTATCAGCCAGTGACACAACATGCCAAAGCCATTGCCTTACCTTGTTTTCCAATTGGGCCAGACCCGGCATTCAGTTAGGATGAGCTGCTTTGTTTCTGTTTCGATACTGAGAATCAGAATGCGGTCAATGGTTTCCCCATCACTAGTGCCACGATAGCATCAGCCACCACCATGGATCCTGTATATAGTCAGGTCTTGTCTTTTGTGCAGCACAGTTGGTCGGAAAAACCCCTAGTCCATGCCTTGGATCCTTTGCATAATTACTTCTCCCTCCAGTACTGACTTTCTGTGTTTGATGGGATTCTTTCATTAGCTACAGAGGATGCTGCTCTCCAGGTTCTTATTCCTGCTTCCTTAAGCCATAATGTAATGTGGCTTCTGCATGTCGGTCATTGGGGAACTTCTCACACCAAAGCTTTGGTCCATCAACATACATATTGGCTGGGCATAGACGGGGATATTATGTGGCTTATCACTGCTTGCACTGGCAGCGTTCAGCAACTGATAGCCTCTTGAGCAACTTTTTCCCCATGGCTGACACCACAACATCCATGGGAGCATCTACATGTTGATTTCACTGAGCTCTTCCTAAATCAGTACTGGCTCATTGTATTGGATGCACATTTCAAGTTTCCCTGAGGTGATCAGTCACCTAGAACTTAGAACTAATTAAACCTAACTAACCTAAGGACATCACACACATCCATGCCTGAGGCAGGATTCGAACCTGCAACCGTAGCGGTCGCTCGGTGCCAGACTGTAGCGCCCAGAAACGCACGGCCACTCCGGCCGGCTCAGTTCAGCACATTTTGCCTTAAGAGTAATAGTCCAGATTGTACTAGAGCTGTGTACTTTGGTTACTTCCAGTCAGTTGGAGGCTACAGCAAAATCAAGTCAAGATTAAAAGAAATTTCTATTATACACAAAATAACTATTTGTATCATGCCTCACAGCACACCACAAACACACTGTAGACCTTTATTAAAATAGCTAAATCTTTATTTAAACAGATAAATCTTTATTTAAACTGCTAAATCTATATATATTTTAAAATGTTACTCTAGCTACCATAATCACAACACAGGGCACTGTGAAGACTTCCACATTCCCTATGTAGCAAAAATATATGTTAGAATCATGTGAGCCAGCCAGGAATAAAGCTTTTAAATGCACTTCCATCCCACATTAAAGACCTGGAAAGCAAAAGGAAATTGAAGCATAAAAAAAGACTGATGGACAAATGCTTTTAGAGGATCAATGAATATCTGTCTCAGACAATAAATTGAAACTTTAACTTGCTTTCAATAACTTAAATGAATTTAAATTTATTTTCAATTATGAAATACGTTTAAAAATTCTGTTAAATCCCTCCAACACGTTTTGTGTGTAAGGTACAGTTCATGCCATACATATATTTGTCATAAGTATGTGTGTTTTTGTGTACTAAGCATTTGTTCTCTATTCATGTGCTATGGGTATGTAATTTGCTTTGCTTGTTTATTATGTTATGCATTGTTATCATGTGTTACATGTCATCATTCTGATGACAGATTCTATATCACATGTGTGATCTTCTGAATGTGTATAAGATAAGTGAATATACTACCTTCCCTTGTGGTTTGAACCTCTACCCCCACCCAGACCACTCTGATGTAACTCCAGAACCCAGTTTGTCCCTTAATACGACTCTACTGCACTTAGCTGTGGTACAAAAGTTTAATATTTGTTTTTAGACACTTCATTTAACAGGAAATATTAATTTTATACCATTAAAACACAATTTCCAATAAGCTGAGATTTTTCCATCCCCTGCAACATAGAATTAGTCATAGAGGAAAAAAATGAGTAACACATTTTTTATGGGAATTTGGTTTTGAAACATTCTCCACTAAATTACTGGCGCATATTATTAATGTCGATATGAAGCAGGATTTTGGAAAATATATTGTGTTCGAACCTTACGCATTACCTCGAAGAGAATGGTCTATTGATTCACAGCTTTGATTCACAGTTTTAGAAAGCATTGTTCTTGTGAAACACAACTAGTGCTATTGACAAGGGATTTCAAATTGGTATGTAGATTTCCAGAAGGGTTTTGACAATGTACTACGCAAGTGGGGTGTAATGAAATTGCGTATTTATGGAATATCGTCTCAGTTATGTGACTGGATTCGTGATTTCCTGTCAGAGAAGTCACAGTTTGTACTAACTGATGGAAAGTCACTGAGTAAATCAGAAGTGATTTCCGGGGTTCCCCAAGGCAATGTTATAGGCCCTCTGCTATTGTTTATCAATATAAACGATACAGGAGACAATCTGAGTAGCCGTCTAAGGTTGTTTGCAGATGATGCTGTTATTTTCGTCCAGTAAACTCATCAGAAGATCAAAACAAATTGAAAAACGATTTAGAAAAAATATCTATATGGTGCGAAAATTGTCAATTCAACCTAAATAATGAAAAGTGTGAGGCCACTATATGAGTGCTACGAGGAATCTGTTAAACTTTTGTTACTGGTAAGCGATAAATTAGTCAAATCAAGAGGCCGTAAATTAAACTAACTGCCGAGGAATTACTATTAGCCGGTCGGCCGAGCGGTTCTAGCGCTTCAATCTGGGACCGCGCGACCGGTACGGTCGCAGGTTCGAATCCTGCCTCGGGCATGGATGTGTGTGATGTCCTTAGGTTAGTTAGATTTAAGCGATTCTAAGTTCTAGGGTACTGATGATACCAGATGTTAAATCCCATAGTGCTCAGAGCTATTTGAACCATTTGAATTAGTATATTACAAACAAATGGGAAAAAACACATAGAAAATGTTGTGGGGAAGGCAAACCAAAGGCTACATTTTATTGGCAGAACACTTAAAAAATGTAACAGATCCACTAAAGAAACTGCCTACTCTGCGCTTCTCCATCTCCTTTTGGAGTACTGTCGAGTGGTCTGGGATCCATACCAGACAGGATTAACGGAGTAGCCTACATCGAAAAAGTTCAGAGAGAGCAATACGTTGTGCATTATCAATTAATAGGGGAGAGAATGTCACTGACGTGATACAGGATTTAGGGTGGACTTCCCACAAAATATCAGTCACCAACTTTCTCCTCTGAATGCAAAAATGTTTTGTTGACGCCGACCTACATATGGAGACGCGATCATCACAATAAAATAAGGGAAATCAGAACTCGCACGGAAAGATATGGTTGTTTTTTTCCGCGCGCTGTTCGAGATTGGAATAATAGAGAATTATTATGAAGGTGGTTCGACGAACCCTTTGCAAGGCTCTTAAGTCTGATTTGCAGAGTATCCGTGCAAATGTAGAACCGAGGTTCGGAAGTTATTCGAGAAATACATAAAAAATTACCTTCAAACACCACTCTCCCACCTCCCACGCTCACAGGTTTTATAGTACGGTACTAGTGTTGGTCATGACACTCCATTCCAGCAGTGTAGAAAAATTCGGGACCACACAATTTTCCCCCTAATTTTCCTACGGTGTGCGTGAATGAATCTCCGCCCTGAGGAGTCAAAATACGAAACCACAGCAGACTGAGTTCGTTAGCTGGTTGGTTAGTTTCATATTCTATTGATCATTTTGCATGATAAACCGTAATGATGTAGAACGAGTCATTTTACTTTCACATTGTAACTTGATTTGTTAACATGTCTACAAGCTGAAAATTATAAGTTTTTTTTAAAAAAAATATGCAGATGTAAGTTAGTAATTCTTTCACACCACTTTTCACACATTGCAATGATAGAAATTCTTCTACTGAACAGGAGTTGTCAAGGAGAAACTTTCTCAGTTTGTTTTCAAATTTTACTTTAATGTGTGTCTGCTGAAATGTAATTTAGGTTATGACGTCCTTAAAATGAGTTTAATTTGCGTTACTGCATTGTCTTGCTGCGCTCTTTAAAGGGAAACTTTCTCAGTTTGTTTTCAAGTTTTACTTTAATGTGTGTCTACTGAAATGTAATCTAGGTTATGACGTCCTTAAAATGAGTTTAATTTGCGTTACTGCATCGTCTTGCTGCGCTATATTGCCTTCATTCACAACACTCGCTGATATTCTGTATGCAAAGCCTGCGCATTCCCTCTTTGCTGTGTGTTTCACGGACTGTAATGATTTTCTTCAACTTGCTTCCTTTTCATAACACGGTTCTTACATGTCAAAACATTCCATTCTAGCATCAACATTTTGTAAGCGGCGAAATTTTCCCTATTTTAAACATATAGGTTTACGTTACTACAAAGTCACTGTATAGCCATTTCTGAAATAATTATTGGTGGCTATATATCGTGACATCAATGCGTGACATTTAGTTTGGCGCCATCGCGTTTTTTTTTTTGCCTGCGATGTTCATTTGCTTCCCGGCGGCTGTGCAAGAGCTCAGAGCTGGCGCCTGGCTGGGATGCTGGTGTCAAAACGTCAATAATTCAGTATAAGCTTCATGGCGGTCCTGTGTTGCAGTTGACCCAAGGTGACACACCCATGCTATTCGTAGGTAAGACAGGAACTAGAGAATATACTGATATTTTATTGTCTTCTAAAGATTCCAATAAATTTGTGGTTTAAGAACTTACCAGACAAACCAATCTTGTAAAGCACTGAGCCTAGGCCTAGAGATGCTGCAGAGTGCAGCATTAGAACTTCGGAAAATGATAGGAGATAAGCGAGATATTAAAGTAAACATATGTGTGAAAACTTTGTATCGTGGACAACGCCTTTATTGTGTAGGGATTCACTGTACATAACTAAATTTGAATATTACTATTTTTTGAAATCTAGGTACGGCATTCGCCATTAAGTGTTGTTTAAAAACGAAAGTATTCGACGTGAAAATATGAAGTTCCTTATAATAAACGAAAATACCGCAGAGAGTGAAGAGCGTGTTGCCCTGATAGGATTAACTGCACGAGACTTGGTCGAAAAAACTAAAATTGTGTGCTTCGACATAAATGGTTATTTGCTGTTATTGATCAATACCAGGTTACCCGGTTCCAGATCTGAAAGATTATTCAGGAGGGGAAACTTTCTTCTTTTTGAGTATACGAAAGGCAAACTTTTCAAGTAGGCTGCAACAGTTGTGCTCAAAAATTATGCGGGCCTAGCCTATCCTTTGTTGATTAAGATTTTTGCAGCAAGAATGAAGATCTGTTTATGTGTCGCCAGTGATTCCGTATTAAGACGAAATAAGATAATGATAGAATTTAGGTCAAAATGTCAAGCAGTGAATATAGAAAACAAATTAAGCCCCAACATTGTGGAAATAAGGCTCCTTTGTATGTTATGACTCTGGTCCAACACTAACTTGAGTTTTGTATTCTTGATAAATTAATGTTTAAAAAAATATGTTGTCGCCATCAGAAATAGTTTTCGAGACTGATTAAGCCATCTCCATGGCTTGTGGTGACATTCTTAGTTACATTAAACACCCATTATTGTGTAGAGTCGTAGTGAGAGCCACACTTTCACTCTTTTCTGAACATGTAGACAACTTAAATCATTGGTCTTTTTAGCCTTCTGTACAGTGTGGTCTGCTATTAATATTTTCATTAAAACTTGGCTTTGCCACAGCTGTTTGCCTTCCAAAATCTGCTTTGCATAAATAGGCATTTTTTTGTTTTGTTTCAGTGATTGTGCAGATTTCATTAGTATAATATGCAGGAAGTAGGCCTAGATAAGAATAAGGCATCAGCCATTAGCTTTGATTTGTGACAGTGTCAGCATCACATTCACTCACAGTACATAAAGCGTACAGAAACTATGTCTTCAAATGATCATGTGTACTTCAACCGTTAGTATCGCAGCCTCTGCAGGAATATGGAGGTTTCAGTGAGAGTGTTTTTGATTATTATGTTCCAGCCATGTTAATAACATCATGAACTCGGACCACAAAGGGTAAACAGTGGTTTTCCACCTCTCTAAGGTTTACTGTCCCATCAACCCTGCATCAGGTGCGTTCCCTCCCTCCATGTTAGCTGCCCTCCTTCCCACCCTTTTCTCCTTGAGGAAGGAACCAATGTTTCCAAAAGCTGCATAATAGTTTTGTTTCCCCTCCTTTTAAATGTGTGTATAAGCAGCCCTTGTAATTTTGTTCCTGAAAGCAAATAGTAGCAATTCATTCTACCACTTTGTAATTCAGTAGTTTTATGTGATGTGTGAAGTGTTAATTGAGTGGGACAATGTTCGCCTTATTAAGGTCAATTCACATAGAACATCATCGAAATGGCCCCCCAGAGGGCTCTTAGTTCTTTCGTGAGTTCGTGCATGGCAGACACGGGGCCCCGAGCTATTGCAGCTCACTCTCAATTCCCTGGCTGCATTTCCTTCTCCCTGCCCCCTCCCTCCCTATCAACGCTACTTCCCCGTTTCCACTCTTGCCCCTCTCTCACCGTTCTGATTTATGTCAACCTGGCTTATTCTCTGGTTTCCTGTATTGGTTGCAATTTTGTTCCTTTTGCCTGTTTCTTTACCCCTTTGGCATTTCGGTCCCCACTTGAGGTTTGACCTCCACTTCAAAATTTCCTCTTTTTAGTGTGAGTCATATGGGGAAGAACTCACTCCCTACCATCTATGGTGTGTATTCCTCTCCCCACTCTCTTCCCCTCTCCCTTCCCCACTGTAGCCCTCTTCTGCCCTGATCGGGCACCAGCATGTGTAGCCAGTCCATGTGGTGGGGCTGTTATGTACCCATATGGCTGAGTCTTTGACAGCACAGGGATCACACTACTGATACCTGAGCTGTTCCCTCCCCATGTATGCCAAGGAGTGGTTGCTTGTCTTCTTGGAGCATCGGAACTCTAGGCAACAGCCGCTGTGCCAGACTACTGTTGCTGTGGCTGGGTGGCGCCCATGTGGAGAGCCCCTGGTCGGAATGGGTGGTATCGGGGTGGATGCTTGGTGCATGTAGCGTATCAAGCTGCAAAAAATCTGGGCGTTCTCACATGACCATCTCTTAGAAAGGTGAAGGATCCTTAAATGCTGCCAGACTACTGTTGCTGTGGCTGGGTGGCGCCCATGTGGAGAGCCCCTGGTCGGAATGGGTGGTATCAGGGTGGATGCTTGGTGCATGTAGCGTATCAAGCTGCAAAAAATCTGGGCGTTCTCACATGACCATCTCTTAGAAAGGTGAAGGATCCTTAAATGCTGCCTCGAATGACCTGGCAGACTTCCCTTCTCTGGATACCCAATGGGAAGAGGGCCATGCTCGCTGCCTTGGGCTGAAACACTTTCCCCATTACCTCATCTGTACTATGACAGATGGGGACTCTTTCACCACCACAAAGCCATTGTTTTTGTGGAATATATTGAGGACAAGTTTGATGAAGTGGAGTCTATTAGCAAGATGGGGTTGGACCCCCTATGGATCACAGCTTCTTCTGCCATCCAGTCTGCAGCTCTTCATGCCTGTGATCATCTCGGCAACATCTCAGTGTCTATCACTCCTCACCAATCTCTGAATATGGTCCAGGCTATTGTTTTTCATAGGTATCTCATCCTGCAAATTGATGACGAACTTTGGGCTAATCTGGAGCGGCATGGCGTTCATTTTGTTCGACTTGTGCAGAAGGGTCACAAAGACAACTGCACCAATACTGGCACCTTCATTCTGTCTTTACTGGGGGTACCCTCCCAGAGAAGGTCAAGGTTATGTGCTAAAGATGTGACGTGAGGCCGTACATCCTTCCACCCATGCGGTGCTTTCAGTGCTTCCGTTTTGGGCATATGTCTTCTCACCGTATGGAGGACGCTTTGTGTGGTGACTGTGGCCACCCAGTCCATGGGGGAAGCCCTTGTGTTCCACCACCCGTGTGTGTCAACAGCGCTGACCGCAACTCCCCTTGCTCGCCAGATTTTCCGGCTTGCATGAGAGAAAAGAAGATACAGGAATACAAGTCCCTGGATCGCCTGTCTTACACTGAGGCTCGCCAAAAATATGAGAGACTCTGTCCGGTGTCACTATCTTCAGCTTTTGCCTCTATTATTTCCTATCCTCCTCCTCCTCCTCCTTCCCCCCCTCCCTCATCCTTACCCCAGCACCGCCCCACTCTCCGCTCCGCCTCCCCTGCAGTTCCTACGACCTCCCATCAGGGAGTCACCTCCCCCTCCCCGGCCGAAGAAGTGACCCATTCTTCGGCATCTGCCGGTGATCGGGCTACCTCTCAGGAACACTCTCCCTGGTGTCTCCCGGCCAGAAGACTCTCACCACCACTCGGCTGCGAGGCACACCATCTGTGCCCCCGAAGGTCGCCCTCTCTCTTTCAGTGCCCTATCTTACAGACGCCTGTACTCCCCTTGTGTCCTCCCCTCCTCCACCTCAGAAAGAGAAGAAGAAGAAACATAAATCTCATGACAAGGTGCCCCTTGTGCCCCCGTAGGTGCCAACTCCCCTCTCACAACCTGAGTCCCCCCTGCGGGTCCGGGGATAAGAATAGGCCCGCGGTATTCCTGCCTGTCGTAAGAGGCGACTAAAAGGAGTCCATCCCCCTCACGGGGGTAGTTAGCGCCTGCGTCCGGAGACGGACGGTTCCACGACCTATCATCGTGGTCTTTTTGGTTTTTCACTTCTCGTTTCTTCCTTCCTTTTGTTGGTTCCTTTCTTTGCTCCTCTCCACCTCACTGTCTTCCTTACTCTTTCCCTTGACTTCTCCTTGCCTTCTCATTGCCTTTTTCTCATTGCCTTCTTCTCATTGCCTTTTTCTCATTGCCTTCTTCTCCTTGCTTTCTCATTGCCTTCTTCTCCTTGCCTTCTCTGGTCTCCGCCTCGGCGTTTGAGACAGTCTGTCCTCTTTCTCCCTCTCTCTCTCTTCTTTTTCCTCTTCTTCCTTCCTCCCTGTGCGTGCCTGCAGGGCGTGACGGCTGTCCATAGGGTCATGAAAAAGGTCAACAATGACCTTGTACCGACCCGGACAATTTTCTTGACCTTCGATAGTGTTAAGCTGCCATCGCGCATCAAGGCGGGCTACGAGGTTATTTCTGTTCGCCCCTATGTCCCGACACCTACGCGCTGCTACCAGTGTCAGCGTTTCAATCACACTCGACAGTCTTGTTCCAATGCGGCTAAATGTGTCACTTGTGGCAGGGATGCCCATGAGGGTGACTGTCCACCTCCGTCTCCTCGTTGTGTGAACTGTCAGGGTGACCATGCCGCATCCTCCCGCGACTGTCCTGTCTATAAGGAAGAACGCTGTATCCAAGAAATTCGGGTCAAAGAGAAAGTGTCCACCTCGGCTGCTCGCAAGCTATTTGCTAGTAGGAAGCCCACGCTGCTCCCAGCGGGGAAATACAGTACTGTCCTCGCCTCTCCTCGGACTACCCGGGAGGTAGCAACCCAGACATGCGATCTGACCTTCAGCACCACGGTCGTCCGTTCGGCCAGTGCTAAGATCGCGCGGTCGACGTCTCCTCTTCCTCCCATCACCCCACAGACACGAGCACCTTCCTCAGCTTCTGCTAAGACGAAGACCCAGAAGTCAGATGCACGGGCCTTCAAGAAGGAACCATCCCGTGCAGACTTCCTCCGTACCTCGACCTCCCAGCCTTCGACCGGTACTTCCACTACACGTCCTTCCAAAAAGGCGCATAGGAAGCACAGTTCTCCTTCTCCGCCACGGCGCATTTCTTCTCCTGCGCCACCCAGCGGTTGCCGCCCCAGGCCGTCATCCGTTTCGCCTGGCCGCACCGCTGGTAGCCGTACATCTGGCCGTTCACTGGCGGAGGAAGCTCCCACTCCCGGCCATCCTCCAGAGATGGCCGATGACCCTATAGACCCAATGGACGATGACTGTCCGCCTACTGATAGCGGCGGCAGTGCTCGCTCGAAGCCAGGCCCTAAGCGGCCTTCGAGGTGACCACTTCTCTCATCTTCCTTTTCTTACGATGGCACTTATTCACTGGAATATTCGCAGCATTCGCTCCAACCGAGAGGACTTGAAGTTGCTGCTCCGCTTGCACCGTCCGCTCGTCGTAGCCCTCCAGGAAACGAAGCTACGCCCATGCGATCAAATTGCCTTGGCACACTACACCTCTGTGTGTTTTGACCTACCCCCTGTGGTAGGTATCCCAGCTCATGGAGGGGTTATGTTGCTGGTCCGGGATGATATTTACTACGATCCCATCACGTTGCACACCGGCCTGCAGGCAGTTGCCATCCGCATTACTCTCCCCACTTTTACGTTTTCCTTTTGTACCGTTTACACTCCATCGTCATCTGCCGTTACCAGGGCAGACGTGATGCAACTTATTGCTCAGCTACCTGCACCATTTTTGTTAACTGGAGACTTCAATGCCCACCATCCCCTTTGGGGCTCTCCAGCATCCTGCCCGAGGGGCTCCTTGTTAGCAGACCTTTTCAACCAGCTCGATCTTGTCTGCCTCAATACTGGCGCCCCTACTTTTCTTTCGGACACATCTCACACCTATTCCCATTTAGACCTCTCTATATGTACTCCCCAACTTGCACGCCGGTTTGAGTGGTATGCACTTTCTGATACATATTCGAGCGACCACTTCCCGTGTGTTATCCATCTCCTGCAGCATACCCCCTCTCCGTGCTTCTCTAATTGGACCATCTCCAAGGCAGACTGGGGGCTCTTCTCTTCCAGGGCGACCTTTCAGGATCCAACCTTTACAAGCTGCGATCGTCAGGTCGCACACCTCACGGAAGTCATTCTCGCTGCTGCTGAATATTCCATCCCTCACCCTCCTTCTTCTCCACGTCGCGTACCGGTCCCCTGGTGGACCGCAGCATGTAGAGACGCTTTACGTGCTCGTCGACGTGCTTTACGCACATTTAAACGCTACCCTACAGTGGCGAATTGTATCAATTATAAACGATTACGTGCTCAGTGTCGTCGTATTATCAAAGAAAGCAAGAAAGCCAGCTGGGCTGCTTTCACAAGCACCTTCAACAGTTTTACTCCTTCTTCTGTTGTCTGGGGTAGCCTGCGCCGGCTATCTGGCACTAAGGTCCACTCACCAGTTTCTGGCTTGAAGGTCGCGAATGACGTCCTTGTGGCCCCTGAGGCTGTCTCCAATGCCTTCGGCCACTTTTTCGCAGAGGTTTCGAGCTCCGCTCATTACCACCCTGCCTTCCTCCCCCGCAAACAGGCAGAGGAGGCTAGGCCACCTAACTTCCGCTCCTCGAATTGTGAAAGTTATAATGCCCCATTCACCATGCGGGAACTCGAAAACGCACTTGGCCGATCACGGTCCTCTGCTCCAGGGCCAGATTCTATTCATATTCAGATGCTGAAGAACCTTTCTCCTGCGGGTAAAGGTTTTCTTCTTCGTACTTACAATCGCATCTGGATTGAGGGACATGTTCCCGCATGCTGGCGCGAGTCTATTGTTGTCCCGATTCCTAAGCCGGGGAAGGACAAGCACTTGCCTTCCAGTTATCGACCTATCTCGCTTACCAGCTGTGTCTGTAAAGTGATGGAGCGAATGGTTAACTCTCGATTGGTTTGGCTGCTCGAGTCTCGACGCCTACTTACCAATGTACAATGTGGATTTCGTAGGCGCCGCTCTGCTGTTGACCATCTGGTTACCTTGTCGACCTTCATTATGAATAACTTCTTGCGGAAGCGCCCGACCGCGGCTGTGTTCTTTGATTTGGAGAAGGCTTACGACACCTGTTGGAAGGCGAGCATTCTCCGCACCATGCATACATGGGGCCTTCGCGGTCGCCTCCCTCTTTTTATTCGTTCCTTTTTAATGGATCGACAGTTCAGGGTACGTGTGGGTTCTGTCCTGTCTGACACCTTTCGCCAGGAGAATGAGGTGCCACAGGGCTCAGTTTTGAGCGTCGCTCTCTTCGCCATCGCGATCAATCCAATAATGGATTGCCTCCCAGCTGATGTATCAGGCTCCCTTTTCGTGGACAATTTTACCATCTATTGCAGCGCGCAGTGTACACGTGTCCTGGAGCGCTGTCTTCAGCGTTCTCTTGACCGTCTTTACTCCTGGAGTGTCGCCAATGGCTTCCGTTTTTCTGCCGAGAAGACGGTCTGTATTAACTTCTGGCGCTACAAAGAGTTTCTCCCACCGTCCTTACGACTCGGTCCCGTTCCTCTCCCAATCGTGGAGACAACCAAATTTTTAGGCCTTACGTTTGACAGGAAACTTAGCTGGTCTCCACATGTGTCATATTTGGCCGCCCGTTGTACCCGTTCTTTAAATGTCCTCCGTGTTCTCAGTGGTCTGTCGTGGGGAGCGGATCGAACCGTCCTACTTCGTCTATATCGGTCGATCGTCCGCTCCAAGCTGGATTATGGGAGCTTCGTATACTCCTCTGCACGGCCATCCATCTTACGCCGCCTCAACTCCATACAACATGGGGGTTTACGACTTGCGATCGGAGCATTCTATACCAGTCCCGTAGAGAGTCTTCATGCTGACGCTGGCGAATTGCCACTCACCTACCGGCGCGATATACTGCTTTGTCGGTATGCCTGTCGGCTACTGTCAATGCCCGACCATCCGTCTTATCGTTCCTTTTTTGACGACTCTCTTGACCGTCAATACGGGTTGTATGTCTCTGCCCTGCTACCCCCTGGAGTTCGCTTTCGTCGCCTCCTTCAACACCTTACTTTTTCACTCCCTGCAACCTTTCGAGTGGGCGAGAGCCGCACGCCACCTTGGCTCCAGGCTCAGGTCCGCGTTCACCTTGACCTCAGCTCGCTCCCAAAAGAGGTCACCCCCGGTTCGGTCTACCACTCCCGTTTTTTGGAACTTCGTTCGAAGTTCATCGACATGACTTTCATTTATACAGATGGCTCTAAGACCAATGACGGGGTCGGGTGTTCCTTTATTGTCGAGGCACAAAGTTTCAAATACCGGCTCCATGGCCATTGTTCGGTCTTCACAGCTGAGCTCTTTGCCCTCTACCAGGCTGTTCTTTACATCTGCCGCCACCGACATTCTGCTTATGTCATCTGCTCAGATTCCCTGAGCGCCATCCAGAGCCTCAGTGATCCGTACCCGGTTCACCCTTTCGTACACCGGATCCAACGCTCTCTTCAGCAGCTGGTGGACGTCGGTTCTCCAGTTAGCTTTATGTGGGTTCCTGGCCATGTCGGTATCCCTGGGAACGAAGCTGCAGATGCCGCGGCCAAGGCTGCGGTCCTCCAGCCTCGGACAGGTTCTTGTTGCGTCCCCTCGTCCGACTTTAGCAGGGTGATATGTCGGCGCATCTTATCTCTGTGGCATGCCGATTGGGCTGCACTTACCGACAACAAGCTTCGGGCCTTAAAACCTCTTCCCGTGGCTTGGACGTCCTCCTCCCACCCTTCTCGGCGGGAGGAGGTCGTTTTAGCCCGGTTAAGAATTGGACACTGCCGATTCAGCCATCGCCATCTGCTGACGGCTGCGCCGGCGCCGTTCTGCCCATGTGGGCACTTGCTGACGGTTAGACACATTTTAATGTCCTGTCCAGATCTTAACACACTGCGCCTCGATTTTAACCTGCCAAATACTTTCGATGCCATTTTAGCGGATGACCCACGAGCAGCTGCTCGTGTTCTTCGTTTTATCAATTTGACAAACCTCGCTAAGGACATTTGATGATGCTGTTTTTTAATCCTATGCCTGTCAGTCTGTCTTTTATCGTGTTTTCCCTTTTAGTTGTTGTGGTCAACTTGTGCCTAGCGGTGCATTCTTAGAGTAGTCAGGGCGCTAATGACCATTGAAGTTGTGCGCCCTAAAACCACAAAAAAAAAAAAAAAAAAAAAAAAAAAAAAAATCACAACCTGAGTCTGACATCTTATTTATGGACATCACCTCATCTTTGTCGATAACAACTACTGTCAAAGTGACCTGACCTCCTCCTTGGCTCCTTCGTGCCTACCTTGGACTCACGCCACATGATCATCCAGTGGAACTGCAACGGATTCTATCATCATCTACCGGAAAAGCAACGTCTTGTCTCCTCTTATTCTGCTTTTCCATCGTGACCACTCTCCAACTTTCGGTGGTTATTGGGCGTTCTGTGCGAACCATGCTGGCCCTGGGATAGCATCTGATGGGTCTGCACTTTGGTTTGCTCCGCTGTCCTTAGTGACTGGATACCCCCACGTACCACCTAGGAAGTGATAGCGGTTAGAGTGCAAATGACTCTGACAATCACCCTTTGCAATGTCTACCTCCCTCCAGGTTGGTCACTTGCTTATGTTGCTCTATCTACCTTAATCCAGCATCTCCCACACCCGTTTCTCCTCCTCGTGGATTTCAATGCCCACCATCCACTGTGGGGGAGTGTCACTACACAATGGGTCGTGGTATCCTAATCACCCACTTTTTGTTTGTCTCCCCTCAACGATGGTTCCCCTACCCACTTCAGTGCCGCTCATGGCACCTTCTCTGCTATCAATCTCACGATCTCCTCCCCTGTCCTTGTGCTACATTGGTCATCCCGTGATGACCTTTGTGACAGTGACCACTTTCCAGTGACACTATCGTTCTCCTGCTGCCGCCAGGCAGACAGGCTCCCACGTTGGGCATTCCGCAGGGCCAATTGGCCCTCATACATGTCTACTGTCTGCTCTGACTGCTCCCTATCGAATTCAATTGTAGTTGTGAAAGGCATCTCCGCCACTCTTCTTCATGCTTCGGCACTGCTGTCCCCCTATCTACAGGGCTCTCTCATCATTGGCCGGTACCACGGTGGACCAGGGATGTCGCCTTCACTGTCCAGGACCGCTGACGGGTGCCGCAATGATTTAAACAATGCCCCTCCCAGACCAACCTCTTCACTTTTAAGTGTCTGCTAGCTAAGGCTCGTTACCTTATTAAGCATAGTAAAAATGAATGCTGGGAGCACTATGTTTCCTCCCTGGGGACGTATGCTTCTTTATCGCAAGTTTGGTCAGAGCTCCATAGCGTTCTGGGCCGCCAGCAATGGTCAACTGTTCAAGTTCTGAACCTCCAAGGAGCTCTGTGCACTGATCCATTGGTCCTCGCTGAACACCTTGTGACACACTTTGTGATGGCATCGTCGTCCACTTCCTACTCTCCTACCTTTCTCCAACAGAAATGAAGAGTTGAACAGACCCCCCTCCATTTCATCCCACACCACATTGAGCCCTATAATGCACCTTTTGCTGAATGGGAATTGGTGCAGGCTCTTAGCTCTTCATGAGACAGCCACAGATTCACAATCAGTTGATTCAACACTTGGACATTCCCCAGAGGCAACAGCTTCTCAGGGTCTTCAATCACATCTGAGTCACGGGTGCTTTTCCGTCACGATGGCGAGACAGTATAATTGTCCCCGTCCTTATGCCTGGGAAAACCCAATGTCTCTAGGCAGCTACCACCCCATTAGCCTTACAAATGTGCTTTGTAAACTGCTCGAAAGGATGGTCAACTTCAGATTATGTTGGGTACTCGAATCTCGGGGCCTTTTGTCACCGTATCAGTGTGGCTTCTGGGCAGGGCGATCTCCAACTGACCATTTACTCCGATTGGAATCGGCCATCCGACAGGCTTTTACTCACTGCCGACAGCTTTTTGCAGTTTTCTTTGACCAACATAAGGCGTATGACATGGCTTGGCGCCTTCACATTTTAGTTACCCTCCATGACTGGGGCTTCCGTGGTCCCAGTCACATTTTTATCCTTGAGTTTTTATCTTTCGGGCTCTTCTGAGTTCGAGTTGGCACTTCACTCAGCACCCCTCAGATTCAGGAGAATGGTATCTCACAGGGTTCTGTGCTAAGTGTCACACTCGTTCTCATTGCCACCCCCACAATGTGGTTGTGGTGCCAGACTGATATCATCTCACATATTGGTGGCATGTTGACTTCTTTCAACCCTTCACGCTAAGTATAGTCATCCTGCTTCCTTAACTTTAATATAATATTAGAGTGATCTCTGTTGGGCCTCTGGTTACCCCAGCATTGTACGTTGACGATTTTTGCATCTGGTGCAGCTCCCACTCGGTGGTGCGTGCTGAGTGCTAGCTCCAAGGTGCCATCCGACGGGCCTCTGCTTCCAGTTTTCCCCCCTCCAAAATGCGGGTTATGCATTTTTGTCATTGACCCACAGTACAGTCTGATCCAGAACTTTATTTAGGCAACCAGCTCCTTGATATTGTAGCACAGTCCCATTTCTTGGGGCTTATTTTTGATAACAAGCTGATGTGGCTGCCCCACATTCGCCACCCAAACACTACATGCATGTGGAAACTTAATGCTCTCCGTCTCCTGGGCCACACATCTTGGGGTGCAGACCATTCCACTCTTCTTCATCTTTACCGTGCTTTGGTCCTTTCCAGACTCGATTATGGTAGTCAGGTTTATGGCCTGGCAGCTCCTTCCACTTTGAAACTCCTTGATCCTGTCCACCATTGTGGGGTGCATCTGGCATTTGATGCCTTTCGCACTAGTCCTGTTGATAATCTTTTGACAGACTCGGGGATTCCCCCTCTGCGCATCTGACAGAGCCAACTCCTTGTTTCTTACACAGTTGCCATTCGCCAATCCCCTGACCATCCTGTGTTCACTGTGCTCTTCACCATTGAGGGACATCTCCCTCCTAACACCTGCCCACAGGTGGGGTTGCTGGTTGGCATGTGTCTCACTTCCCTCTGTTGGGATCTCTACCTGCACTCACTGGACTGCACCCCGTGTCTTTCCTCCCATACCCCCCCCCCCCCCCCCCCCACCCACCTCGGAAGGTGCCTAGACCATGGATTGGGACTGATCTCTTCCAGGGTCCTAAGGTCTCTGTTGCTCCTATGGTTTACCAACACCTTGCATGTTCCATCCTTGCAGAGTTCCAGGGTGCCACCATCTTTTACACTGATGGTTCTAAGACTACTGATAAGGTGGATACACTTTCACGTCTCCTACCGGCTTCGAGCACCATTTGTTGCCAGAATCAAGTAGTGTATTTACAGCAGAGCTTCTAGCCATTCACATGGCCCTCTGTTTTGTTTCTCAGGCTTCCGTCCATAGTGTTTTAATTTGTTCCAACTCCATGAGCAGCCTGCAGGCTATTGATCGATGCTACTCTCGTCACCCCTTGGTCTCTGCCATCCATGACCTTCTCTCTGCCCTTGAGCGTGCCGCCTGATCTGTCGTCTTTCTCTGGGTCCCAAGTCATGCGGGAATCCCAGGGAATGAATTGGCTGACCGTTTGGCTAGAGAAGCAGATACTTACCATCCCATTTCCTTTCATGATTCCAGTTGCGGATATGCGGATCTACGTCAAATCTCTCTTCGCTCAACAGTGGAATGCCATTTGGAGCGCTACCGCTCATAGTAATAAACCCCGCACAATCAAGGAGTCTACTGCAGTTTGGGGCACTTCTTTTTGCCCCTCTCGGAAGAAGTCCACTGTTTTATGCTGTTTATGCGTTGGCCATACCTGGCTCACCCATTGTTTCCTCCTATGTAACGACCCACCCCCGCAATGTCGTTGTGGTGCCAGACTGATGATATCTCACATATTGGTGGCATGTCCACTTCTTTCGACCCTTCACGCAAAGTATAGTCATCTTGCTTCCTTAACTTTAGTATTAGCAGATGATTCACAAGTGGTTGACCTGGTCCCTGGTTTCCTCCAAGAAAGTGGTTATTATTTCTAGATATAAGGTTCCCCTTTAGTCTTGGCGCAGGGGTGGATTGGTGGGCGGATGGGTTGTGGTTGGGACTCCTTACGCAGTCTGGGGTCTGTGACCCCATGCCCCCCCCCAACCCCCCCCCCCCCCCCCCCCAATTTTTTCCCAGCTTTTAGATTTGGTCTCACCTTTAATGCTTTTTCTGTGTGTGTGTGTTTAATGTTCAGTCTTTTACAATTTGTCTCCTCTGACTGACTCCGTCCACTTTTAGCAGACCTTCTTTCTTATGTAACCCACTTTGGAATCGCGGGACTGATGACCTTGCTGTTTGGTCCCATACTCTCTCACTTAATCAATCAATCATCAAAATGGAAGGAGACATCACCACCAAATTGTGGTGTGTTCCACAGCAGATATGTTGTCTTCTGGGTCAACAGAAGTGTCCGATCCCACGTGTCGGCTTTGACCCGTGACGTAAGGGTGTTGTCATGTGTGACGTCATGACGGCGCGGAGTTTGGTTTGTGAGTGTGGCATGTTTGTAGATGTTGTCGTGTTGTGGTTTGTTGTGCTCTCTGGTGGTATGTTCAGGGTTTTCGTTTATGTGGTGTAATGGGCTCAGTTTGCTTTTACTCATTATCCAGAATTGTTAGTGTGTCGGCTGTGTTTGTAGTGGAATTCGTTTCAGGGAGGTAACGATTTTGTGTGAAGGTTAATTTAGTGTTGTTCGCTGTACATGATGTGGTAATTTTAGTAGAAATTAATCGGTTGTTGTTTTTGTTCAGGAATGGATATGACGGATAAAATTAACAGTGCGCAGGTCAAGGGAAGTGTTCGACCCCAATGTGTGGCTGTGTATGTTGATATTGGTATCGTGAGATCTTTTTGAGCTATATAGGTCAAGGGAAGTGTTTGATCCTAATTTATGGGATTGGGAGCTGCTGTTGAGCTATATAGGTCAAGTGAAGTGTCCGATTCCAGATGATATTGTGTTTAGTGGTATATGGGGAGTTTTGTGATGTTGGTTTTTTTCGTCGTTTTGTGTGGTTTTGTATGGGGGTGGGTGTCTGAATTTGTTTGCCCCCACCCGAAAACACCCCATTTCCCGCACTTGTCCCGTTAGTGTCATTAGGCTTTCTGTGGAAAGTGTGTGTGTTTGTTTTTTGATGTATTTTCGTCATAATGTGTACGTACCGACTTTATATGCGCCATATTGGAATCATGATTTATGGTCGTTTCCGCCATATTTGTGACGTCATGGGTCAAAGCAGATGGGCAGGATCGGACACTTCCGTATTTCCTGTCTTCTCTTAGCTTAGTACTGAATAATGAAAATATTTTGAGATACTACGTGTGATATAAAAAGTTGGAGTATAGTATCAGAATTAAGGAAGTAGCAGTGATAAAGTGTGTTGATGACCAAAATGATATTCATCATGGATGCTCTTGAGAAAACTTGTATGGTAAATTTTCTGCTATGCTTAGGAATGAAGGAATAGTTGAAATGCCCTCCAAACATTTCAAAAGTCAGCATTTATTTGCCAGAGTATATGTAAACACACATTGGTATTTGCAACCCACACACAAAAACATGAAACAAGAGTGGCCATGGCAAAAGTAGGTCAACTTCTAACATTATCAGATGATGATACCACTATTCCAATGCAACCATCAACATTAAAGCTTCCTTGTCAAGAAATCTTGGTGCTGACATCCATTCCATTTGATAGTCTGTGTAAATGCAACCATTTGAAATGCATTGTACGGATTTGTGACATTCTGTTTTCTCAAATGTGAAATGATTTCCAGTCTCTTGGCACACATCTATAACAAGGACCACAGCAAGGAAGAGACCTTAACAGATTGCAGCTTAAGCGTTTTTGATTGAGCATATTGGGTTGTTGATGGTGCCTCACAGAGTATGGATACAGGGATATATGCTGAGTTCTCTGACAATACACTGTGCATGTGTTTTGCCCACCTAGATTTGGGACTGCTGTTAACCAAGCAGATGACAACTTCTGATTTAAATTTTGTTTTCTTTATTTTATTTATTTTTTATTTTCTAATAATTTTGTGTTCATTCGTAGTGCTGTTGTGTTCCAAACATCTGACCACTTTGCTTCAGCTTTATTTATTTTTCTGTAGGGATAGGAATCTACAGTGTTCTTTATAAATGTGCCTCAGAGCAGAATTTAATGTTCTTCACTCTTCCTCTCTTTCAGATCTCATCAGATTTCGTGGATGCATTTTTTTCAGCTGCCATTTCGGTAATTCTCTTACATATCTTGTTTTCATTTTTCGTCATCTAATTGTGACTGTTAGTTATTCAGTTTTATTGTACAGGTCTCCATTCCTCATGTCCAGCATTAACCATACTGTTTTATTGGACCCAATATTTTTCTTAGCATTTTCCCCCCTCTTTTGCGTTTTCTATTTGCCCTGTCTTATTGAAATCCATGCACGTGGCTGTGTATAGACATTATGATCTTATTAGTGCAGTGTTCTGATCCATTTTGTGTACCAATTAGGTTCGTTTCAGAGTGTACTGATGCAAAGGCTCCATGTTTAACCATCATATATAATCACTCACTCGACGAAAGATCCATACGTAAAGACTGGAATGTTGCATACGTCACATCAACACATAAGACAGGAAATGGAAGCAAACCGCTGAATTATACTGTAACTCGGCTTGGCTGGAGATAGAGCTCTTAATGTATGCATCATTAGTCTGCTGAAAGGTCATTTCTATCTTTCTTGACCCAAATTTATTAGTCTCCCCGTCACAGCCATTCTTCTGTGCTACTTCACAAAGATATTTAAATTTATTGATTCTCTTAAATTTCCCACAATATGTGTTCATGAAATTTCGTGTATGCTATATGGTTTCATGTGTTACAGGTGATCAACTTCTACTACAAGCTGAAATCTAGCAGCTCAGAGATTGCGTCCTCACTGTGCTACTGATCCTCGTTCCCGGCATGAGCTCTGCCACAGCAACAAGGTATTGCTTTACTGTGAGACACCTCAGGTACTGCACACAAGACATAAATGGTTACCAGCCTCCTGCCAAATCCTCTACAGTCATGAGAAGATCATTCAGTTCATAAATTTTAGTCAGCCCACCGTTTTAGTTACCAGCACACAGCTATCAATGACATTATAATGTGAAAAACTGTAAAATAACTTCAGTTGTTGAAAAGGACAATTGAACATTACCTTAAAATTCATTATTCATTGATAATTTTGTATGTGATCATTTGTGGAACTAGAATTGTAGCTGTCTTTGCAACACAACAATGTTGTGGATACATGTCGTACATACACCAGTAGGTGCTGCAGGCTTAAGGGGTTAAATTGACTGACTTAGAGCAGGAGAGGTACCACAAGACATTTTAATTTACACTGTCTATACTTTTGTAAATAAATACATAAAAGTTTGTAAGCATGACCAGGAAGGATTCAGGATTCACTCTTACAGCAGTGGAAGTTCAAAACCATAACAAAATATATATATATTTTTTTTTTTCGTGTGAAAAATCAACTTTTTTGCTCACTGTTGGCTGCATTTGTTGCTAAAAGTACACTTTTCTTCATAAGTAAGACAGATTCTTCAATGTATTTTGCACACCATACAAACCATACATACAGGTGTATGAAACTCTAAAATTTATTTACTTTATGAAAACGTGAATGAGCTGTTACATTTTAAAATTCATGTTTAGAAAAAACTCAAATTTTATAGGTAATTATCTCAATTTTTAGCACAGTTTTAAACAGATTTGTAAAATACTAGACTAAAAAAAATATTTTGTTATGTTTTTGAATTTTCACTGCTAAGAGTGTGAATCCTGACTATTTCCAGGTCATGCTGACAAATTTTTATGAATATATGTGTAAAAGTATAGGTAGATGAAATTAAAATGCCCTGTGGTACCTCTCCTGCTCAAAGTCGGCATGTTTGACATCCTACACTCCTCTGCCAGTGGTTCTTGTTAGGATAAGGCTGTAGTGCAATGTTGGTTTTCTTACAACTTTGTTATGAGTTTCTGTGAAGCATTATTAAAAATATTGCCAGGCTAATCTTTTATAACATTTTCTCAGTCAAATTGATTATACAAATTCATTTAATCTGAAGTGAAAAAAAATTTTCATTCAGTTTTGTACTCTTCCTGTGCGTCTGATTGCATTACTTGGTAGAACTTCACAAAGGGCAGTCAGTGCTCTTACCGTAATGTCTGCCATGAGCATTGATGGGAGTGTAAGATGGTGGAAGAGGTGATTTGTGCAGCCAATAAGAATGACATTTTGGTTTCAAATGCACATGAAACAAATACTGCAGTTTTCACAACATCCTTTAGCATAGTACATATCATTAGTGTGATGGAACTGAAGTTCTGCAGAAAAACATGGATACACAAGAACAAGTAATAAGCAATTCAATACAAGTGATACCATTGTATTCTTGGAGATGTGACCAGCCTATGCAACAAAACAAAATTTTGTTTTTATGGTAACAGGTTTCGCATCTTTGTATTTAAGAAACACCATGTATTACAAGCCACTAAGAACACTCCTTAAATAAAAGGAAGCAAAATGTGTATCACAAAAATAAATGGCCTTTTATTTAGTTACGTACACAGGCCACATATCCAAGAAGTTAAAAATATAGAAACAACAAAATAATTCCAGAAAGTGTAAAAATAATAGCACCAATATTTCATTGAAACCATCACATCACATTAGAGCTTGTACACTGTTGCTGCACTCTTCGTGAAATGCCTAAATAAATCCTGCTTTTGAGAGTAGCGTCTGCACCACATGTCTTCAAACAAGTATCTGTCAAACAGTTTTTTTGTACTGTCTGGCACCGTGAAGAGATTTCCTTATGGCTGGCCAGGTGCCTTTGGTGCTATTAGTGTGTGCACATGTTTTGGAGTCCCTAAATGTCACTTCATGGTTAACTGTAAAATGCTTGAACCCTTCATTATTCAAGCATTTGTGTGACCTAAAACACTTGGAGGTGATGGTCATCCTGGAAGGATGCACTCGTAGATGATACTGAGCAGCACCTTCTTTGTACATGTGGGAACAACTTTGAAAAAACACTTGTTGGTTCCTCTTTGGATTCCTTCAAAAACCAATTGTCCTGTTTTTTGTTCCGTCTGCCATATTTCCCCCCTCCAAGCGTATCCTTGTTGATCTGGATGACGATGACACTCTTGCCACCAAGTGTCTCATTTTCGTTGAAGCGTATTTCAGTACTTACTTCTGTGCAAAAGCTTTTCCACTACAGTCTTCTTGGATAACTGTAGTTCTAGGTAATAAAAAGTTCCCGCACCTTTTGATGCAGAGGCAAGTTAATTTAAGAATTTTTACAACATTTAACATGCTTGCCTCAAAACACAAATTTTTTCTAATGCTGCAATTAACTCTGTCCTCAGTCTTTTTGCAGCTCCACTGCACCTCATCTGTACCTTTTGTATGAGAAATGAGGCTCATTTCCCCACCACACTTAGGACAAGTTCTACAACTGGCTATAAAACTGTGCGACATGCACCAGTTAATTACATTGCCTTCATGTCCCATAAGGACAGGGTCACCAACATAACCCTGGCCTCGGGATATGCTGCAGATAAGTCTGTCACTGAAACCTGTTTTTCTTTTTCCATGGGGAGGGGGCAGGGAGGACATGCTTGCACATTCGTTGTGTTCACTAACTCACAACCAAACTGTAGTCTTTCAACCTAACCTGCACTATAGGTCAGTCTGTCACCACAATGTTTTTCTGCCTTCACATTCATTGGTTTTGCCAACTCTCAATCAAACTGCTATATTACCACCTAATCTAGACATTGCTATTCTACAGGTCATAAAAAAAAAAACACCATAATGTTGTAACAGCAAAAACTAAAGAATGGGCCATCTACACAATGCATGTAATTCATCACTCATTGCAACCAAAATTCACTATTGTATACAATTTACTTCCAATCAGAATGTCACAAATTCCATAACTTAGACAGATCCCGTAATAACTGTGTCAACATAAGACGCCAAACTGCCTATATACGTGAATAAAGCCTGAAGTGCCAAAATGCAGCCCAAGTAGAAAATCAGTGAAGGTCCTTCCACAAAATGCGAATAATCCATTGCTGCCTGTCACCAACACAACATTCCACATTTAAGAAAAAAATTATTAGTAATATTGAACCTTACAAATTGCTAGATATACCAGTAATAGAAATGTTAGTATGCTGCAAGAGTAAAAATTGAAGAAAGAGCTGTCTATACAATGTAAATGATATTGTGTGTCTGTTCCCACAAATGAAATATCATATTCTGATCTTTATTTTTATCATAATCATAGATATCCAACCAAAAACTTATGTGTAAAAATATCGTGAATCATTCATTCCTGGCTAACTCGTCATTAGTTCTAAAAGTGCTTGTCTCCTGTTGGCTGCCACCAATGATCCAAGCATAGGCATTGCCAATATTTGCGCAAACAGCAGCAGCTTGTGGACGGCCCCTACTAAAGTTAAGTCTTTTTTGTTTCACAAACACAGTAAACATTATAAATTTCAATGAACTTGATAGCAAAATCATGATCCTTGGACATAGCGACAGTTGTATATATGCACTGTCCAAGATGTTCAAGAGAACCTATGTGAGCGAACGGACCGAGGCATGAAGCACTTGTTTATGCTTAGGAATTCTGAAAACTGGAATGAAACAAATAGATCTATCCATCCCAGCAGTTCTCATTCTTTGTTACAGTTCTCTTTGCGGAGTTTAGTTTTTACATATAGGAAAACTGATAGTCTGACTGAATCTGAAACTAACGGAGAACTGATACGACAGTCTAAAAGGTCTTCATCGAGGTCAGTATGAGGATTTAAACAATTGTGGGTTTACTAATGACTACAGATTATATTCTCGTTATTTCACCAATGAAAGGATATAAGAAGTACCTTTATAATGTGTCAAAGCAGCAGCAAAAATAGCAGCAAGAGCCATTCTGAGTTTATGTGGCTATTCTGTGTCCAGTATCTTGCACTTTACGAACTGGCAGAGGGCACAGAAGATACTTGAATGGCACTCATATGTTGTGGCTGCATTTGCAGTGGTATGCGTGCTATAAATGATGTGCTCGCCTCACTGGCCCCATCCACTGTCCATTTGGGGGGGAGAGTGGGGTGGTGGCGTCAACTCCAGTGATGGAGAATGCTGGAGAGAGAATCCTAGTAAAATGCTGTCAGAAATAAGCTATTTTGCACTGTAATAAGCTAGATTGTGCAGATTTTTTATTATATTTATATGTGTTGAAAGGTATGCAATTAAAATGTTATTTGTAGTACCTAAGCCACAGTTTTAATAGGCCTGCCATACGTGATAGCAAATGTGTTGATTACCTTATTTAAAAGAAAATTTCTGTCATTGGATCAGTGTTAAATTACAATTCTGTGGTGGATTAAAATGAAGGCTCACCCGCAGTCGTGCTCAAAATGGCTGTAGCTCTCGAAGATGGAGCTGCAGTTGTCAGCAGAATATCAGCTGTATCACTCTAAAATAAGAGAAAAACAACCGCTTACCAATAGAGGACTAGTGTGTGGTGCACAGAAACACATAGTAGAAAACAGTTAAAGCTAGCTTTATAGCTCTTCCTCCTTTTTTAGTGAAAGGACACACATTGACACACACAGACCCACTGTTCCTCTGGGCATGTACGTCTGTAGGATTCTGTGTTTGAATCTGTGTGCTCTTACTAGAAAAAGAGCAAAAGCTCGAACACTAGTGTTAACTGTTTCCTATTAGGTGTTTCTGTATGCCACACACCAGTCCTCTATGGGTAAGTGTGTGCCTTTCCTTTGTATACTAAGTATTTTTAATCTACTGATTTTCACTGTTGTTATGTGCTCTGTCACTCTCGTAGCCAGAAATAATTCCTACTTTGCTTAATACTTCTGATGTAAATTTCTAGTGTTAACAACACTTTCCATTCGACTAAGCCCTGCTTTTATTGTAATTATTGAGATTAACGCTTCTGATGAGTTTCTAATGTGTAGTTTGTTTTTAACAGTGTTTATGCTATTGAAAATTATTTCCACCTCTGCATTTCACCATGGCAAAGCTAGTAAAGAAGTTGTTACCTTCACTAAACTCTCAAATGGATTAACACTCAGGGTGTCTTTATAGCTCGCTGCCTCATGCCTAAATAAACTGTCAGGTTCTCACCAGGACAAAATTTGCTGTTGCTTTTCAATATAAAGTTATTGTAAACCGACCGCATTTCCTACGAAGGATCAAGATTTACTTCTGCCCTGTGTACTTATATAAAGCATAAAATAAATTGACTGAAATCTGTGTCTGTTTATGATTTTTTTGCAAGTAAAGATGAATCTAACATTAGCTACATGCTCCAGTACTCACTGATGCTTGGTTTGTGCACGAGACATATGTGAATTATTATAACAAAAAACTGAAACATCTCATGCAGCTTCACAACAGTGAAGTGGGGTTTAATTTATTTTGCCTCTGTTATTTTGAAATAGTTGATCCAGCTTAGGAACACACAGTTAAATTGGTTTGATGCCTTCTTCTGTCAGTTCTTGGTAGAACAGTTTCATATGAGTTTTATTTCACAATAGCTAAAATAGAGCTATATATAAGTGCCACTTTAAATTTTTAATTATATAATGAATACAAATGTTCTTCCAAGATATGAGGCATAACTTCATTCTTCTGGATTTTTTTTTCCCCCAGTATCAAAAATTTAAATGATTCTTTATTTCTGGAAATTAAGTGACAAAATTTCAATACTAATTTCTAGTCTGCCATGCTAGATAATAATTCAGTAGTAAGTAAGGTACTCCTCAAGTTTTACGCACGAGTAGTGCCACTTAAGTTTCCCAGCATCACTGTGGAAATATTCAGCAAACTGGTTCCTTACACCTGCTGCAGTGTGCGATCTGCGTTGATTATCATTTCACTGTTGAAATCATTGAAACCTTCAGACTGTAGGGTATCTTTCAATTGATAACCATCAGAAACTCTAACAAAGTTATGAAGTACAACATAGGCTTTTGTACAGTTTTCTCAACATCAGGTGAAATGTTCAGATGTTGTTGGAAAATCTGCCATTTTTTAGACAGTATTCCAAAAGTACACTCTATAAATCGTCTGGCCCTGACAGCTGAACACACTCTCTTCCAGTGGTAAGGCTGTACCTGCAACCAGACGCACTACATGACATGGCGAATGCCCCATCTGCAGCAAATACAAATGGTATTTTTGATTCAGCTGTCCAGGCAGTGCACATGGATTTGGCAGATTCATTGTCTCTACCACAAGTTTTCTACCAAAAACTGAATTTTTGAACAGATATGAATCATGACTTTCCATGTCTGCCAATGTCTACAGCCAAAAACAGTAATTAGAATCACAGACGGTGAGGAGAAAATATAAAAGCAATGTTAATAAAAAATAATTGTAAAACATTGGGCCAATTTTTAGATTGAATCACCTCCAAGTGTTTCCCGTCCATTGCTCCAATACAGTTTGGAAAATCAGCTGCTGCAAAAAATCCCTTTGCTATTTCTTCCCATTTTTCCTTAGTTGGTGTCGGTATTGTGATGTCTTTCATGTGGTCCCAAATCTTGATGCGCATGTCATTTATTATTTCAGATATGGTTGTAATTCCAGGTGTGAAGCTGTAGTATAAATCTGTCATGGTACATCCTGATCCAAGATACCTGTAAAGATATAAATATTAATTTCAAAATTGAAATGCATTTTAGGATTTTATTTTGTAAATATTCTTTCTACATCGTATTTCACAAAATTATATACAAAAGAAGTCAAAAAATGTAAGACTCTCTTTTTGTGAGAGATTGTCATAAGACAAGAAATTCAAAATCAGGTTCTGCCGGACGTGGAAGAACAAAATATATTAATGTTGATATCATTTCGTTTTTGACCCCAATTTTGGAAAATAAACTGTAAGTAATGTTGTGCCTCTTTTTCTTTGCAAGTGTGAAAGTCATTTTTTGTGAGAAATTCGTGTTAGTAACATACAGCAGTATTGTGGAGTTAACACCTGAATAATTTCAAACAAATACTTAGCAGTGCAATAAGAACGAATACCTTTGGTTCGAGAATGGTATAAAATGTTTCTGATGATGACGAATTGTGGCATAATGTAGGGGAATGTGAAGGAGGTCAGTGAAATGAGCGACAGTGAGGCTGCCGATGAACAGGGACCATGGAAGAAATGGAAACCTAGCAGCACAGATGGAAAACAGTCCGATATCGATAAGGTTTGTGATGTTTTACAGAAAAGTATCAAGCAATGGGAGCATTCGGACTAGTAGTCGTCTGATGAGGACAGACTGTTCTTTTAGTCAGTGACTTAAGAGTATCCCTAAAGATATGAAATTGCAAGCCAAATGTGAAGTGATACAAGTACTTGCAAAGTACAGATCTTCACACCAATCTCCAACACTGTTTCTTCCCAATCAATTTTTGCAAAGTTTTCCACAACACACAACTCAAGTACTTCATCCATACCAAACTGTGTTTGTACCAGAAATACCACATCAAAAGATACACTGCCCAGAATCAGCACAGCAAATACAAACCATTGCTCCACATTCCTCAATGAAAATTGCCCCAGCAGCAAAAATCATGACACTCTCTCTCTCTCTCTCTCTCTCTCTCTCTCTCTCTCTCTCTCTCTCTCTCTCTCTGTCTCTCCTTCTGCCTCATAGAGCTGCTCTGTCATGTCACTGGAAAGATTGTATTTTGACACTACATGGAGAAAAGAAGCAACATTAAACATTTTTATGTTTCAGTGCATTATTTCATTTTCTACTTACCTTAAGAGTCACCGCAGTCCTCTCCTCAAGAGAAATGCATTTTTTCATGCTGGTGTTGTGCACATTGAAATGTGGTCTCAAAATACCACAGAGTTGATCAAACGATGATACTGACATGCGATCGAAATTTTAAAAAACTATTGTGGATCCTTCTGAAGATTGTCATGTAAAGAAACAAATGCACCCAATTCCAGTCGTGTGAGTAATAGGGCGGCACCATAACTTAATCCTAGTCCTCCTCTTCCTTTCTTTTTAAATACAGCCAGAGCTGTGACTGTGGTAAATTCTTCCCTTTATAGCTTGTGTCGAGAATCACAGACTGGAAAACAACTGTGGTGTGAGTTCAGGCTCATGTGGACTGCTGGCTTAGCTACAGTGAGCCACCCCACAGCTGTCGTGAGTGGCTTTCTACAGCCGGCTCACAGTCTCCCATCTAAAAGGGCCCTTATGTAAAGCTAGGCCACTTCGCTTGCCATCCAATCTATGCACGATCTGAAGACATTTGAAGTGCTTCATTGCATTTTCGTTTGGTGGTTGTTTATTAACATTTCTGGAATAACAGAATGATAGCGTCCTATTGGGGGATACCTTGATATAAAAGCTAAGTAAATTCACAGTTTAGTTTCATTTTAATGTTAATAACAGATATTTATCATTTTGGCTCACTACTTCTGAACACAGTGGCCTGTCACAGGGGAAGGCCGCAATTTAGGCAGTCAGTCTCACGATACCTGTACCGAACAAACCATCTGTCATTGGTACCTCACATCGTGTTTTGTCATCTTCCCACTGCTACCTACTCAACTGCTCTAAGAAGAGCTTCTTACACCTGACTATGATGGCTGGAAAGTTAGAAATATTACAACAATGCCTGATATTTTTGTTTACCGCCTGTTTCAGAAATACTGTCATGAATTTCAAAACCATCGTCATAAATTTCTGATCCAGATTCTCCAAGCAACCTCAGATTTCATCATCAGTCAAATTTTCCCCTATTTCATGATAAAGTTTTGCAATCAAGATATCTATGGATGCACACTGCAACACCTGTAATATGTTTTTAAACTCACATAGCACTTTGTGGAAGCAAGTGTGGCCATCTAACAGCTATCCAAAGTATGACTAAAAGAGTGAAAGGCTGACTGTGAACTGCCACTGCTGTGAAATAATGCACTGCATCGTGAAGTAACAATCATAAGACATGCTTGGAGATTCTCCGAGAACCAGGTGTTACGGAAATGAACAGCGTGCCTTTAATTTCTACAGGCAACGATCGGAATGGGAAAGCACGTTTGATGAAAATGTTGATAAATTGTATTGACAGCATAGGTAAATGACACTGAATGGAAAGAGGTATGTGCACTCTGTGTAGTAGTGTATGTCTTAGACATAAAACCCTGCTGGCAGTTTTCCAGGGGTCATGACACGTTTACAATGTACCCTCAATGATGGCAAATCACTATTCGCTGGCAGCCGGGAGTGGTTAACCCTGCACCTGTTCATATCGCTAGCAGTGTGCATCTACTTGCAGCATTGTGAAGCACACAGCATATTCCCTACATCTTTTGATGACGATGATACTGATACTTTCGCTACAAGGATTGGCGAGCAGAAAAAAGAGGAAGTACAGAGTGCATCCTTTGAATGCAGAATATCCGAAGTATGTGTACTTTCACCAGTTCTATCAAAAGCTCAGAAAATATCCAGAGCGCTTCTTCAGACAGTTGTGAATGTCGCAACAAACTTTCCAGTATATCTGAAACATTGATGGCTAAACAGATGAAAATTCAGATCAACAATGTTAATACAGTTTCCGTGGAGGAGCGATTGTTGTTGATTCTGAGGTAATACTTCGTCACTTTTTATTTCTATGTACTTTATGTAGCTTGTCCAGAATCTGGTGCATGTAGCTTTTGCCCTTAAAGTAAATACAGTGTCAGGTGAAACTGTGGTACTAACTTCAAACATGTCATACCTAATTGTTACCGTATATACACGAATAATCCGTGGCCTTGAATAATCTGTGCACCCCAATTTTGAAGAAGAGGAAAGAAAAATTATTTTTTGCTTTAATTTGTTTTATTTACAGAAAAAATTGTTCCAATATTATGATGTATTCAAAAGTATGTATAATAACTACTGGTGGTTTGAAGCAACGCTGCTGTACAGGTTGATACACCGTTAAAACGCTACCGATTCAGCGTCGTGCAGCTGGCCGGCTGGCCCATTAGACGGGCAGGCGGCTGGGGAACATTATCACCACCAGCCGGGGACTCTACGCGTACCTACAATACCAAAAGAAGAAATGTGAATTATCTTGTTTAAGAATTTGTTAATACGGTATGTGCAATAAAATATTTTTGTCAATACCGGTACGTTTCCTCTCGTACCAGTCATTCATCACTTTCATCGTCATCACTAGCGGGAGAATCATTGTCATCTTCCCATAGAGCGTCATCCTCTGTTCCATCCAGTGAATTTGTGATTCCAAATTTTTTGAAGTATTTTTCCACTAGTTTTTGCTGAATGGAGTCCCATGCACTTTTCATCCATTCACAAATCTGGGACAAATCCGGCCGTTTGATTTTTCCGCTGGGTGTGGACTTACGGTTTTCATCAGCCATCCATTGCGTATAACGCTGTTTAAGTGTAGCTTTGAATGGCCGATTTATACACACATCTAGTGGCTGTAGGATGGATGTTAGGCCTCCAGGGATAATGACCAAGTCAGTTTACCCTTTTTGTAATTTGTCTCGCAATTCCTTAGTTGTGTGTTCGTGGAAGCTGTCCAGGACCAACGTGTTGCATAAATTCAGTAACGCACCAGGACGACGTTGCCAAACGTGTGTCACCCAGTCAATTATAAGTTCATTGTCCATCCACCCTTTTGGATTCGCTCTCACTAATACCGGTATGCCCTTTACTGATATTTTCGGAGTAGTTTTCCTTTTAAATATCACGTAAGGTGGTAGCTTTTGTCCATCGCCAGTTACACACATCATCACTGTACATCCTTGTTTCTCTCTGCCGCCAGTTCGTACCGTGATGCTGGATTCTCCTTTCCTGTTCACTGTGTTGTCGAGTGCCATCTCAAAATAGGCTGGCATTTGTTCCGCATTACCAATTTGCGATAATATATAGGACTGTTTACGGGGCAGATTTATCACATAATGATGAAAATTCACTATTTTTTTCCTCGTAATCGCCTGGAAGCCTATGAGCGATAGTAGTTTTCCTCCGGAATCCTAAACCATTTCGGTTGAAAAATCTTGATAGCCAGCCAGCCCCGGCTAGCTTTGAAACTGGTAATGCCTAGTTCTTTGGCTAAAGACAATGCTTTAAGTTGGCACAGTTCACTCGTCACCACCCATCCATATTGTCGCTTCTCATCTACATAATTGCAAAGCCTTTTCTCGGGGTCCAAATGCTTCGCTTTTTGGCTGTGAAATGCCCGGCGATTACTATTAGTTTCTTGAAGCTGCGTTTTATTTTTTCGCCAGTCATGAATACAACTCTCACTCACGTCGTACTTTCTTCCTGCTACACGGTTTCCAATATTCTCGGCTTCTTTAATAATTTTCACTTTTTCTTTAGCAGTATACGAGCGATAACGAGAACTTGTAGCCATAATTAACAAGTTTGAAGACGTTAATACTTCACTCCTAACATGCTACTGATGCATCACAGACTGAGGCTGCAACAATGCAATAGTATAATGGGATGTATTGTTGGAGGCGGAGCAGTACCAACAGTGTTTCGAATAATCTGCGCACCCCAGGTTTTCGTCCTAAAATTCGGGAAAAAACAGGCGCGAATTATTCGAGCATATACGGTAATTAGAGACCCAATTTAATATTTTTCTATTAGATGATTCTGAATTGCAAGGTTTCTAACAACTTTTATATTATCAACAAATAATAATAAAAATAAATAGTTATATTATAGTTTTAATTTAATTGGTTATAAATGTTTAAAAAGTGAAATAAAATGTAAAAACCTTCATTTGGTCCCTTTTGTAAGCACATTTCTAATGTGGGTATATGATACTCACAAAAGTTGCTTCAGTCTCATTTGGGCAGTTGCAATCTCTACTACCAGGTATTTCATGTGTGACAACTGGGTGTAAAATATGTATAGCAAAAGCTGTAGTGTGTTGGTCATTAAGTGCTGTCTCTGGAGCAAAATCGCTGCATCCATGGTGCCTGCTAATGTTTAATGTTGATGTCGTAGGATAAATATTTGTATAGTGATGGGTATCTATATCGCTTCTCCTGTAGATCTGATCCAATGATCCATACACTTGTTCCATCTATGTCAATCCTGAACGTTTTATCGAAAGGGGTCGTGTGCTTCATGCGAAGATGGAGAGACATGCAGAAAGCAACATCTTTGTCAGTTTTCTCCAACAATTGCGTCTCCTCCTTTGCACATATGCAACTTTTCCTTTTCTATTTCTATTTATTGAATGCCAGTTGGATCTAAAAGTCATTGTCTCTTCCTGTATGTAACCTAAACAGTCAGCTGCTGTCGAGGTAAGTGGTGTCTCAGGATGATCAGATGACAGTGGAGAAGTTGGTGACACTAAAGATGGTGTCAGTTGGCTGTGAGTATCATCAGAATTCTACTCGCCGATTTGTTCAGTGTTACCATTGGATTTTGCTGGATTCAAGTTTCTAGTAGATGTTCTAGGTTCAAAATAGTAGAAACAAAATAGAACTGAAATACAGCCACTGTTCTTGATTTGTGTGAGCATGGCCAGAAGTCTATTTAGGATGCTTGTTCAATCTCTCTGTGATCTGCTGTTGAAGACTTTTCCATTTTTTCTTAACATGGCATATTGCTGGAATAAGCAGAAAAAATCTTTGTATACATACTTTGTCTACTTGACTGGGTTGGTTTTTCTACAGTATTTCTACAGACAGAAGAAAGTAATAGATTTTTATTTTTTTAATGTTTTTATTTTTTATTTCAGCTTCCTGGCAACTGGGGACTCGTATGCAAGCCTAGCAGGGGAAACAACTACTGTTTCTGTGATGGGCAAACAGTTTTTACCAGTGTTGTGACAAAATTTACAACCATTGCACATGAAGCCACTATTGGAGGAAGAATTCGAAGAAATAGCGGATACATTCTACAAGAAGTGAGTTCCTGAATTGTTAAGGTTCCATCAGTGGGAAGCATACCAGAATTCTAAGCTGTAAATGGTCCGACACCATGTTCTTTAATTATGAAAGCTACTTTTCAATAGTTCTGCAGGCTGTATGTGATGGAATCCAGAAATTCACTTTCATTGATGTTATAGGGTATGGGAAACAAAGTGATGGTTGCACTTCCATGGCATATGTTCTGTATGATAAAATAGTGAAAGATGCGCTTCACATTCCTGAGGATGACTTTCTTCCAGGTAGTGCTCGAAAAACAGCCTTTGTCTTTATAGGAGATACAGCGTACCCTCTGCTGAGACACCTGATGAAATCTTACGCCAGGAAAAGTCTGTACCACTGGAAAGTTCAGCAAAGCCCTTTTACGAGCATAACAAAACTGTTGAATGTGCTTTTGGAATTGTGGCATCAAAGTGGCGAATATGTAACAAACCCATTGAAACAAAAACTGAGACAGTGGAACTGATAGTAACAGTTGTTTCCATTTTACACAATGTCATTATAGACAAAGAAAATACACAACATTACAGAGTAGAGACGTACTTCCCGGAGTTCACACATCAAGAAGGAACAGCACAACTCCTGCTGAAATATGGAATTTGTTTCAACGTTATGTTAATGAAGAAATATTGTATGATGAAATAAACAATATTAAAATGCAACTTACGTCTTCCACATTTTTTTTGCAACTTCTTTCCACAACTTGTCCAGTATGAAGCAGTTGAGACGTTCCACGTGCCTCTGGTCCTAGATGGCTTTCCGTTCAAAAATAGCTGCAATAAGTGTCTGACAAAATCATCACTCATAGTAGTCATTGTTTGTCTTCACAGCTCACAGTAAAAAATACTTTGACATATAGCCCTGAGAAACAGCATGCAGTGAACAGCAGTCGAACACGGCATGGCTAGAGTGACCTTGATGTAGCCAATTGCAACTCAAGTTTTAGGACATAAGGCTATGGTTGCATCATGAAACACAAACCAGCTTGATATCACCGCCTTGCGAGGATCATAGCGAACAGCATGGCGAGCTGCGAAGGTGCACATTAAATGGCCCAGTAAGACCCTATTCATCATCACCATGCCATGCTGGCAAGCAGCAAGGTGTCTGCATAAACACACCCTAAGTATTTAAGCAGGAGTTGAAAATGAGTGGCAGGTTGGGAATTAGAATGTAGGAGGGGACTTTTTGAAGATGTATGCGTCTAATGTTGTTTCCTCCTGGAGGCTGTGCTGTATTTAGAGTATACTGTGTCTTCAATTTCCGTATCTGATATATCTCGGATAAGGGTGTGCTGTTCTTTAGTTTCAGGGGTTGGAGTATGTGAAGAACTTGTAGCTCACATCACTGATGCTGTTGCCCACATTAAAGCCCACTGAGATGATTATCGATGTGCAGCACAACACACCCTCCAACGCAGTGACAAATGCATTGAGATCGGTTGGGGACTTTTTGAACTCTTCTAGTGAGATGGATCAGACATTTGTCCCACCATTATTCTGTCCACCACAGCACCTACACAGCATTTTGGTATATAGTATTCACAAGTGTCTTCATGATCATTCATATATGTGTGTAGTCTTCAACCTGTTCCAATTCCATAATGATCAAAAATTGGACACATGTTCATAGGACTTTTTCGGTTTATTTTCGCATTATAATTATGCAGTATTCCTCCTGAAACATCCTGTATAAGCATGCTATTTGCAGAGAACTCTTTTCCTTGTTTTTAATGTGGACTGCAATGGCGTCTGTGTTGTCGAAAACAGTGGGAAGGGTAATCTCCTTCACAGTGATGGTATTTCGTTTGTAGGTGGCCACACCTCACCAATCATCTTGCCTGTTCCTCCTGAAAGTATTAAACTTAGGTAAACGGCCTTTGGTACTGACCTTGCGCCAGGTTTTTGCAGTAATGGCTATGTGAATGTCTTCCCTATAGAATGTGTATGTGACTAATGATTTTTGGTACCTGATTCCCTTTGCATTTATGAAGAGGTGGTTCAGTGGTTAGATTCTGTTTCATTATCTGTGATGGTGGTGGTTAGGGGGGGATAGGGGTAGGGGGCTAATTTACTGTTTTATGAGCTCTGTGTGGTGTATTTGATAATTGTGTAGGGAGGGTTGCGATGTCTTGTGGGGTGAGGGGTGTAGGCATGTTCTTTTTCTAGGGCGGGCCATGTATAGCTGAACCTCTGAATCTCGCCTGTCAATGACTGTGATATGGAGCGTTTTCCTGGCTTGTGTGGAAAGTATTCCCCTCTCAAGGAGTCATTTAAAAACTCTGTTGACTGCTTTTCTGACATCGGCATGACGATCTTGGAAGAGGTCCACCAGGACCATTGAGAGGAGCCGAATAAAACTTCTTCAGCTAGGTCCTCACTCAGTGGGATGAGTGCAGGGCCGCTGACAGTCTTGATTATTGGTGCTATGGTTTCAATGCTAGTAGCTTCTTTGGTCTGCTGGGGACAATTGTATGACAATGCTGAATGGTCTCCATCATAGTTTGCACTTTTTTCCTTCTCCTGTTGTCTCGAGAGGCTGTGGTCACCGCCACATCTTGCACACTTGGACTGCTGAGTCCAGTTTGCAGTGATGTGATGGAAGGATAAGTACCGACTGCACTCTGCTGGCTGTGGGTGCTGGCAGGGGCTCTTCTCCTATAATCTGTTACCATGATTTATGGGTTGTAAGTGATACTTTGAATTTGTTGGTCGAGGCATTGTTTTTTCTGGAGGTAATCCTCCACGCTCTGGTGATATCCAGTCCTTGTAGTAGTGGCTCAGTGATTGATTGGACAGTCGTGCCTAATAGCACTGATTGGTAAGTCATGTCTAATAGTAACTTCTTAATGAGGATGCTGAGGGGGCATCATATCATATCATGGGGCATCCCAAGGCCCATGGGGTTTTTGTGAACGTACTTCCACTTTGGGGCAACCTAATCGGCGCAGTTCTGTGTGCAGGTAGTTGTCTAAATTCAGCATTCTGATATATAGGAATGCTATGATGCCCCTGTTGTCCCTGTTCACTGATAGGTTTTTGATGCTGTTTTTAATTTGTTGCTGCTTGGAATAGTCAGATTATGGACCTGAGCTCTGCCTGCTCACACTCACGTTGGAGCCTTGTGATAACATATGTGATGGTGGAGAAGACACTGAATGCTTCAGAGAGTTGATTAGGGCTGCTATGTCCAGACAAGTTTTCAGTACTTTGGTAATGACTTTTGTGTTTCTCACTGGGTGCTGCTAGTGAGTCACCATTTGCGGGAGGGGAAGGGCAGGGTGGGGAGTAGGGGCTTGGACCTTTGTGTGGTCAATGTTTCTTATTGGGGACACCTTGTGTTGACTGTGTGATCATACAAATGGGTACTGAGTTATCTGCTTGGTTGGCACATTGTTTAGCTTAAGCTTCACCTGAAGGTATCAGCAGATAGATTGGCCCCCTCTACAAAAGCGCATGTGACTGCACGAGGCCACATGCTTGACATGGATATTCTCCTGATCTGGCAGGAGACAGAACTAATCTGTTGTAGGACACTGGTGTGTGCTTATTACAACATTTCTCCTTTTACACAGTGCCGCGAGTGACACCGCATGACAATCCTGCTTTCATACATTGTCACAAGCAACACTGCATGACAATTTTGCTTTTTTCCAGTTCTGCTTTTGGTGCTGATTTGGATGGAGAGTCTGCACTGCTGCTCTGTAAAAGTTAAGAGTGGAATGGGTCCAGTATTGATACCTACACTCTTCCCCAGCCATTGTTGGTTCCAGAAGTTCCGTCCGTCGTCCAATCCCACTAGCAGTGTCTTTGCACCTTCCCTCTTTGGCCCGGAGCTCCCATCTGTGGACTGGTGTTCCATTTTTGGTCCACTGCAGTTCCAGGTGTTTTCTCTGTGGCCTGCTCCTGCAAGAAATGTTATTAGCCGTTCCCTCTTTGGTTCGGTGCACCTGGCCAAGCGATGGTGTGTGTGTGTGTGTGTGTGTGTGTGTGTGTGTGTGTGTGTGTGTGTGTGTGTGTGTGGTCTTTTTTTTTTTTTTTTTTTTTTCGGGGAGGTGGGTGTTCCACGGAGAGGACGGCTCTATTGGACCTAATATGTACATTCATTAGTCTTAAAATTATTCAGTTTTTTGATTTTCTCGCTGCTTAAAATTGTTGTTTGCATTGTGTCTTGATTTCTAACTTAGTTCAACCTCAGATCGTGTCTTAAAACCATACTTAATTTTTTATGTTTTGATTGCTTTCTCAGCTTATTTTGTCTTTCTTATTAAAGTTATAACTATTGTCCGTATTTTTATTTGCTGTGCAGAGTGCGTAGTTTTGTGAAGTTCAGATTGGTGCTGGTGCTGTACATAGCTCAACTGCACGTCTCTGATGGTAATGTTGACACAATTGTCCACCAGCTGGGGTACTCAAAGGAGTGTGCCAACTGGGCTCTTTACAGCCTAACAGACATCATTAACAGCAACAAAGGACCATGCATGCGGAATTGCTTGTGCTTTGTCAGGCTGATTATAACATTTTTTTTGTCGAACTTCGTCACAGATGATTCAACATATGTTCATCACTTCGAACTGGAAACAAAATGGCAATCTATGGAGAGATGCCACACCACGTCTTCCCTGAAGAACATTTTCGAAGCTGCACCCTCGGCCGTTAAAGTCATAGCAATGGTCTTCTGGGACTCTGGTATCAAAAGAGCTCCAGAACCCCCCTTTTTCCACTACTGACGAACAGAATAACCTCTTCAAATTGATATGTGATTAATTAAATTGATCGGTTAGACCACCCCTTCCCTCCACCTCCCCTTAACCTGTTGTCACAGTAATTGATTTATGACCCCATGGGGGTTGATTTATGACCCCCTGCGGACAATCTGCAGTGGACAGCAACAATGCCTATGCCTCATGCTGCCCGTAAACCACGCAACACACATAATCACAAATGCAGCCTGAGTAGTAGTTCACAATACAGCTGGCCAGAGGTTGTGCCACCACCGGGACTGCATGGTCTACCTGCGTCTTAGACCCCCAAGGAATGCATGATACCATATGTCAGCCTCATTTGATCTCTTGACCCTGAACAGTGCATTGGATGGTGGTATCCCTTTGATATGTAATACCTGGGGAAATGATGTATGTGTGTGGTCTCCGAACACATGCACTGTCTCAAGTGATTACTTCCTGTTGGACAAAGAGGATGGTGGTGGCATCATTTGATATTAAACACCTCAGAAATTTCAGACTCACTTCTATCTCTCTTCCCCCCCCCCCCCCCCCCTCTCCCATTTTACATTCTCATTCTGCTCTAGTCTCTGAATGCGTTCAGTTGTCTGTGTTTGTGCGTTGAGTTTTCGACAGTGCATCTACCATGAAATGGTCAATAATGACAAACGGCAGGAGTGCCAGTGGCAAACGCCTTAGGAAAAATGAATTACCAATCAATAATTGTAACTTTTTCTTCCTTTACAATTCAGTCACTAAGAATTTTATAGTATGAATACGTATCTTCTTCTTGTTTCAGCATATATTTAGCAAATCATGATCAGCTGGAAGCTGTGAGACAACAGCAGTATTGTTGTAGATGATTACAAGGAAGACGAGCAGGGAGGGGTAGATATTGTGATGACTACCCCGTCACAGCTATCAGTAAGTGTGTATTGTAAAAAAAAAATATTTTCTTAGTTTGTGTGTGTATACGTTTTTATTAAATCAGTATGTTACTGTTGTAGGCAATGTAGGGGAGCTGGATCGGTGGGTCCATGGTGATCTGGGCAAGAATGATGAGATGCCATAATGGGTGGAAGAGATGGAGAGGGAGCTGTGTAGCCGTGACAAAGTGCTGGAGGTGATTCCTAATAACCTGAAGTATATGCAATGGAGCTAGAACAATGTAGGTCATTTATATCCATCTCGTGCTGCTTACATATAATCGGTGTTTATAACGATGTTCTTGTAACAGCAGCAGCAACAGCAGCAAGCAATGTCTGGAATGATGTACATATTGCTCGTTGTTATTATTCTTTCAGCAGGTATCTCACCACAATACACTGTGCCACGAGTATCGGGGGCGGTGAGGAAACAACTATCTATGGGAGGTCCTGCGTGGCACACACAGCTGAGTGAGACGCCACTCGTCGCTGCGTGAGAAGCCACAGTGGCGAGTGGCGTCTTACACAGCTTTGAGTAGCCACTCCTGCCATTTCTGCCCCAAGCACTGGCTCCACTCTGGCATCCAAGGGCCAGCCTCCTTCCAGCAACTGGCTCAGGATTAGGACAACAGCCATCTCTGCAGCGGCGGCCACAGCCAGGATACTTACACTGGAGTAACGCAGCATCTCCTCCTCCCCCACATTCTTGTGTGAACAGCAGGGTACGTGCACCTCCCTGCTCCTTGTTGCAGCCAGCAGCAGCAGCAGCAGCAACAGCACGGTCATCAGCTAGTTCTAGCTGTAGTAATAGTAGTAATCGTGTGGCTAGCAGCAGTTCCTTCCCCTATCCTTCTAGTGAACATCATCAGATTAGTAACACCATACCCCAATTAAAATACTTTGTGATTGCAGACACCTTTGAGGAGTGAATCTCTTTCACTAGGATCAAGAACCCAGCAGGAGGGCACAGTGATCCTGTAGGTGTTGTGAAAGCATGACTTGGAAATGGAGCTCCTCAAGGTTGTTAATGATCCATGGTATCCTGCCATTAAATGCAGTGTTGTGCAATGCATCGAACTGCCCCACTCCCAAACAGGCTTCTGGCATTGAAGAGACAAGCCTTCATTAACATTGCAGGAGGGGACAAATGGTACGATTTTGCAGAGCACATCAATCGCTGAGCGGTTTTGTTAGTCCACCTTGAGTGCTATATTGGACCGGTTTTCTGAGAAGAAAGTTAGTGGGTCATCCATATGCATGTCTTCCTGCCTTGTGAGAGAAATATTAAACACAATTCAGGGCTTCGAGATAGTTACTGCATGCATACAGACACTATCCCAAAGTGATATAACTTCATTGGTTTCTAGTTCCCTGTCAAACTTCAGGACATACCTAAATTTGGGGCACATAATACCATAATATTGGTTCTTGTTTATGGCCTGCACAAATGCAAGTCCGAAACATATAGTCAGTAGATGCCTCCATTTCTCAGAATTTGTTGGTGAATGTAACATGCATGTGAACATGGTGCTATCCTCAGATGAGGACAGTAAGAAGAAAGTCAGTTATCATTACTGCTGGATCAGGGACATATCCTTACTTATTTCCTCCCAGTGGAGCAAACAAAATTGTAAAAAGCATGTTTCCTTAAGGTGCCTCAGGCCTTTCCCTCCTCATGGGCTCAGCATTGGTTTGCTGAGTACGGGTTTGACGACCCTGGGAGCTGGTAAGCGCCATCAATCCTCTTTCACCGTAAGCTCTGGTCATACTTCAGTGACCACCGTGAGGCCCAGCGGTGGAATGTTGTGTGTTTCGGAGAATGGGGGTCTTGGCTTCACCGCCTGGACTGTGAGGAAGGTTCCCACCTCCATAAAAAAAACCTCAACCTCAAGGTGTGCTACGTACTGAGGAGATGAATCGCTGTTGAGGTGAAACAGTCTTTAGCTAGCAACCCATGGGGCACCTGCCGCACCCCAGTTGAATCAGACTTGCTCAGGCATGCAGCTGCCTAGGTCGATGGTTGTTTCCCTAGCGTTTTGTGGGATCCTTATGGAACTGTCTCATGAAACTACTACTCCTGACGGGATGGGTGTACTGTCAGGCAGCACCTACACCCACTCCTCAGAGAGAGCTCGGTTGATTAGTCCCCCCGAAAAGAAATCTCTGAGTAATAGTAACAGGGCATTAGTGTGCCATAACACTTTTATTGTAATCAAGTGAGACGGGGGAAGCTTTGAGAAGATATCCCCTTTATATATGAACAAGGCATTGGAAGGTATTGCTGGGTCTCTAAAAAGCGTCAAAGGGCTACGTAATGGGAAGCTTTTGGTGGAAACTGCTAATTCCACCCAAATATCTAAGCTTCTGGGATGTAAGGCCTTAGGTTACTACCTAATCGAGGCTGAATTGCATAACATCCTTAATTATAGTAAGGGTGTGGTTACCTGCTCCGATACAACAGAGATGGACCCCGCAGAATTGCGCGAAGAGTGGAAGAATGTGGGCATCAAGGAGGTGCAGAATTATATGAGGAGAGTCAATGACAAATTGGAAAAATTGGCAATGTTTATTCTAATGTTTAGTACTCTCGAATTACTGGAATATATCCCTGCTGGCTATATCCATCTTAAGGTTCGCCTGTTTGTTCTAACCCCATGCGACGCTATAAATGTCAAAGATTTGGCCATACCACTATGGGATGTAATGGGAAGGCTACGTGTGGCAATTGTGGAAGCTCCGCTCATGAGTCAGGGACTTCTTGTACACTTTCTCCGACATGTGTTAACTGCTCTGGGGATCAGAAAGTGTGGGGTTTACAACGAGGAAAGAAAAATTCAGGAGTTGAAAGTACAGAGACACATACCCTATGGTGAAGCTAAAAGGGCTTACAAAGCCATGCAACCACCAGTTTTTGCAACTTCTTTTGCATCAGCCCTTAAAACATCAATAGCTAAGTGTGATGCCTTCACACAAACCAGACCAGAGATTCAGGTATGAGCTCATGCACTTGTCAATGTACCTGTGGGGGAAACACTCCACTTGCAACTGATGTCGCTCGGAAGCCATCAGTAGTAGACTTACCACCTAAGCCACATACCACTCCCCAACTTCAGAAGCCACCTAAGCCATCCCAGCAACCCAGGCAGCCTCCTCCTCCTGTCAGTAAAGAAAAACATTCTTCTAAAAGTAGTTCTAAGACCAAGAAAGCAGTAGGTAAGCCTTTGGATCGATGAGCGCTCTCTCTTTCTGATGGTGACTATGCTCTTGAAGATATGGACTTCCAATTGAAGGAACTAGAGAACGTGGAACCAGCTAACGTTTCCCCTGACCTCCCCGGTAAATCACCGCCTCTGAAGGAGAAAGGGAAGAACCACCATCGCTAACCAATGGCTGCCATGGGGATTTCTGTTTGCAGTGGAATTTGAATGGATATCGCTCACATGTGGAAGAATTGCAGCTGTTGGTCCAGGATAAACCTTTTTGCATCTGCTTACAAGAAATGCATCTTAAAGTAACACACACACTCCTACATTAAGGGGCTACCACATATACAGGAAAGACGATACTACTGTAGGCAGGAATAAAGGTGGAGTGGCTATTTTTCTTGATGACAGATACCACTCCTGTCCTGTCTCTCTTACCACGACCATCCAAGCAATTTTTGGATGTGGGTGTGCACTGGCAGACCTCTTACAGTCACTCCTGCGCCCATTCCTTCTTGTGGGGGACTTCAATGTCCACAATGTGCTGTGGGGCTCAGCTACTAATTGCTCAAGCGACTTGTCCATTCTGAGGATATCTGCCTTCTGAACGCAGGTCAGATGACTCACTTTTCCACAGCTACAGGGTCTTTCTCAGCTATTGATCCTCAGCTATGGCTGATTCAGTTGAGGGGGAAGTGGCTCCAGATTTACATTCTAGTGACCACTTCCCAGTGTGGATTCGTCTGTCACCTAGGACAGTGACCAGCAGAAGACCACGTAGGTGGATGATACAAAGGGCAAATTGGTTACAGTACAGTCAACAGGCTACTTTTGAATGAAAGGATTGTGCACAAGAGGCGGTGGCCCATATCACTCGTGAGATCCAAAGGGCTGCCGCAGAGTCCATTCCCACGTCTAGTATCCACCTTGGACTACAGCGTGTACCTTGGTGGAATGACGACTGTCGATTGGCAGTCACGGCCAGACGGGCAGCTCTTCAGAACTTCAAATGGTGTCCAACTACAGACAATCTTCATGTCTTCAGGTCTGCGAGAGCACATGCAAGGTGAGTGATCAAAGAACAGACGAGGGCTTCCTGGAGGGAATTCATGACTTCCATTAATTGGTCCACTTCCGCTGTGCACATTTGGGAATCAATAAGACGTATTTCAGGCAAGGGTAGTCCATATCCCCTTATGGCCTTGTCGAGTAATGGGGCCTTGGTGGACATACCAGAAGAGATGGCTAACGTTTTAGCTGAACGCTTCTTTACTGTTACTAAGTCATCCAGACAAGCTCCTGCTGTTCAGGTATTCCGGCAGACTGCAGAGAAGGGGAAGCTCAATTTTTCCTCGTGTAATGAAGAAGTCTACAACCTTCCATTCTCAATGTGGGGATTGGAATCAGCTTTATCTGTAGCCAGAGACACTGCTCCAGGACCTGATGAGTTCCATTATACCATGCTTCGTCATCTGTGCCCTGAAGCGAAAGGTCAGCTCCTCTCTTGTTTCAATCAGATTTGGTTTGTTGGACAGTACCCCACAACTTGGAAGCACGCACTCTCAATTCCATTCTGGAAACCAGGTAAGGACCGTAGTGTCCCTAACAGTTATCAGAGTGTCGCCCTTACTAGTTGTATGGGTAAGACTCTTGAACGCATGGTCAACCGCTGCCTCGTCTGGCTGCTCGAATCCCGAGGTTACCTGAGCCGCTCCCAGTGTGGTTTCAGTTGCTACCGTTCCACTCTTGACAACTTTATCCTACTGGAGACGGCGATACAGGAGTCTTTCTTACGCCGACACCATTTAGTTTGTGTGTTTTTTGACCTCGAAAAAGCATGTGACACTACTTGGAGGTACAACATCCTTCGCCAACTTCATGAATGGGAACTATTTGGACGCCCGCCACATCAGATCCAATCCTTTCTCGAGGACAGGCATTTTTGTTATCGCATTGGTGATGCCATGTCTGATTGCTATGTTCAGGAGAATGGTGTTCCCCAGGGCAGTGTCCTCAGTGTCACGTTGTTTGCCATCACTATTAATGGCATTTCCTCTGCAGTCAGGGCCCTGTCAAATGCTCTTTGTTTGTGGATGACTTTGCAATCTTCTACTCTTTCTCTGATCTACGGCGATGACGAGGCAGCTACAACTGACCATTAGGAGGCTGGAAACCTGGGCCCAGACAACTGGTTTTCGTTTCTCACCTGAGAAGACTGTGTGTGTGTAAATTTTAATCATGCTCGTCGGAGTTCTAACCAACCAGAGCTTACAATGGGGGACTGTATTTTACGTTTTCAAGACACAGTGTGCTTTTTGGGTCTATTATTTGACTTGAAATTAACATGGCTCCCACACCTGAAAGACCAACGAACAAAGGACTTCCGGTTGTAGAACATTTTGAAATGCCTTGGCGGAAAAACATGGGGAGCTGACAGTTCCTGCCTCTACAGTTTTATAGGGCATTTGTTTGATCACGCTTAGACTATGGCAGTGTCGTCTATGGATTGGCCCGTCCTTCCTACCTCCGAATGTTAGATGCTGTCCACCATGCTGGCATTCAGACATCGACCGGAGCCTTTAGGACCAGCCCAGTTCAGAGTCTGTGTCCAGAGGCTGGTGAACCACTCCTCTGGATTCGGCAATGTATCCTTTTGGCTCGACAGGTGCTTAAAAATCTCAGCGTCACCCCAGTCGCTGGTGTTTAGTTCAGTGAGCCAACCTGCCTTATGACTGTTCAGGAATCGGCCCCGAGCAACCTGGCCATTTGGTATTTGTGTTACGGCCTGCCTCGATGATCTGGATCTCTCAGGCACGAAAATACACACCCAGGGATGGAATGCACTGCCGCCTTGGTGTCTTCGGAGACCCAAAGTGATTTTAAGCTTGACGCAGTACCCGAAAAATTGTACTCCAGATATGGTTTTTACAACTTTGTTTGTGTCTATTTTAAGTATGTACCATAGTTTTATCGTTATTTATACAGATGGATCCCAGCAGGGAATGCTCTTGGTAGTTCTGTGGTTTTCCCTGATAGGGTTTTTAAAGTGCACATTCCAGAACATTTTACAAATTATGATGCAGAGTTATATGGTATTTTAATGGCACAGGAGAGGGTTCACAGACATCACCGTATAAGTTTTCTTGTCTGTTCCGACTCTTTTAGTGCACTGCAAGCGCTTCACCAAAAAGGAGGTGATGTTTTTCTGGGTACCTGGCCACATTGGGATACAGGGTAACGACATAGCTGATAAAGCTGCCAAGGAAGCATGTTGGGATGGTGCCGTCCTTCAATGTACCATCCCGTTGCACGCCATTATCTCATTTTCTGACAGATGCATTATGTGTCATTTGGAGACTGAATGGTTGCAGGTGTCAGACAACAAACTGCAGTCGCTCAAACTGAACACAAAAGCTTGGCAGACTTCGTGTCAGCCTTGCTGCTGGAAGGTTGTTTTGCTTACCCGACTGCGCATTGGGCATAGCCCTTTCACACATGGCTTCATCCTCCAGGGGGAGGATCGACCTGTCTGTGGAGTTTGTGGCGTGCCGCTTTCAGTTCAGCATATTGTGGCTACGTGTGTCCTGTATACTGATAATAGGGCAGCCCTTGGTCTCGCTGGAGATCTGCCCACCGTCCTCGCAGATACCGAGACCAGTGTTAACAGAGTGGTGAAATTTTGTGAACTATCAGGTCTCATCCCTAAACTGTTGGGGAAGGGCAGCAGACTTTAGTACGTTATAAAGTGCTCTGCATGTGGGGACAGCCTTCGTCCCCACCCATGAGATTTCATGTTGACTTTTCATCAGGGCGCTGATGACTGTGATGTCGAGCGCCCGCTCAACCCAACTCCTCATCATCAGGCCTTTCCCTCAGATAAGCTACGTCTACATGTACATGGTTACTCTGCAAATCACACTTAAGTGCCTGGCAGAAGGTTCAACAAACCATTTTCATACTACTTCTCTACCATTCCCCTCTCGAATGGCGTGTGTGAAAAATGAACTCCTAAATCTTTCTATTCGAGCTCTGATTTCTCTTATTTTATTAAGATGATGATTTCTCCCTACGTAGGTGGGTGTCAACAAAGTATTTTTCACATTCGGATGAGAAAGTTTGTGATTGAAATTTCGTAAATAGATCTCGCCGCAAAGAAAACCGCCTTTGTTTCAGTGACTGCCACCCCAACTCGTGTATCGTATCGGTGACACTCTCACACCTGTTGCACGATAACACAAAACGAGCTGCCTTTCTTTGCACTTTTTCGATGTCCTCTGTCAATCCTACCCAGTAAGGATCCCATACTGCGCAGCAATATTCCAGCAGAGGATGGGCAAGTGTAATGTAGGCTGTCTCTTTAATGGGTTTGTCACATCTTCTAAGTGTTCTGCCTACAAAGCACAGTCTTTGTTTCGCCTTCCCCACAATATTATCTGTGTTGCCTTTCCAATTTAAGTTGCTTGTAATTGTAATTCCTAGGTATTTAGTCAAATTGAAAGCCCTTAGATTTGTGCGATTTTTCGTATACCCAAAATTTATTGGATTTCTTTTAGTACCCATGTGGATGACCTCGCACTATTCTTTGTTTAGTGCCAATTGCCACTTTTTTGCACCATACAGAAATTCTCTCTAGATCATTTTGTAATTGGAATTGATAGTCTGATGATTTTACTAGACGGTAAATTACAGCATCATCTGCAAAAAATCTAAAGGGGCTGCTCGGATTATCACCGAGGTCATTTATGTAAATCAGGAACAGCAGAGGGCCTGTGACACTACCTAGCAGAATGCCAGATATCATTTCTGTTCTACTCTGGTTAGCAAAGCTATTAGCAAAAGCATATAGTAGATTGCACTTCCAAAGACCCAGTATGTGTTATGATGCCTACTGAGGAAGACAAGATCATAAAGTTTAAGAATGCTCACCATCAAGAGCCAAGCCCGTTTGTGATGTATGCAGACTTCAAATGCCTCATCCCTGTGACACACTGTGAAGGTGATGCTACAGTCTCATGTACCACCTTCACAGAAAAACATACACCAAATGCATACAGATCCTGTATCAGGTATAATCCTAGAGTTGGACTTCTCACTGAGCTTCAAAAATTTTTATAGGAGGTTGGTAAGCTTTACAGTGACAAAATTCCCATGTCCAAATGGGAGAAGGCAAGATTTTTACACTAATGTGGTTGACTGCCATTTTTGTGTGCTGCCTTTCGATGAAAATCTGGAAACTCCTTCTAGGGACCACTGTCATCTATGAGGAAGATCCAATGGCACTGCACTGCCCATAACACAAGCAACTTGAAGTATCAATTACTGCAATGCATATTCATTTCCTTTCATAATTTAAGTGGGTTTGACACTCAAGTCCTTCTTGAGCACTTGGCTAATTTCACCATGGAGAAGGATCAGGTCAGTGTCCTGCCTAAGAGTGTTGAGGAATATATTTCATTTTCCAAACAAATGATGTCAAGAATTACACTTCACTTCTGTGATTCAATACATTTTATACTGGCACTACTTCAGAAACTTGTTGAAACTCTGCCCTTGAAGGACATGCTCATCACCCGAGCTGCATTCCCCAGTGAGGAAAATATTTAACTTTTGGCTAGGAAGATGGTTTTTCTGTAGGAGTATGTGGATAATAAGGCAAAACTCAACAAAACCAGGCTGCCCGACAGCTGCTTTCTCCAGCAACCTTACAAGCGATGCCATAACATATGTTGAGCATGAGCATACCGTGAATGTCTGGTGGAAATTCAACATCTCCACTTCAGGAGTGCATTTGCTCGCAGATGTTTTTGAGAAATTCCAGAGTCTATGCTGACTACATATTATATGGGTGGTGCCTTTTATTACACTGTACCTGGCTTATCTTGGGATGCTATGCTCAAGGAAACGAAGCGTAGAATTGAGCTGATGACCAAAACTGACCTGTTCCTTTTCTTTGAGTGAGAGATCCATGGGAGACTTCGTCAATGTGTCCTAGTCACACAGAGGCAAATAACCCATATATGCATGAGAGGTTCAACACATAATTGAATTTCATTACCCTATAGGGGCACACCATGCTACAATCTCTGCCGACTGGAGAGTTTTTGTGGGTGCCCAAAGAAGAATGCAAGGATGGAAAAATTGAGGGTATGGTGGCCGATTCTGATGTGGGATGTATGTTGGCAGTAGATGTCACATACCCAATTGGTTTGCAATATGCTCACGTTGATTTGCCTCTGTGTCCAAAGTAACTATTTGCATGAGGAGGCTCCAACACAAACCTGATGATAACGCTAGGGAATAAGTGGAGATACGTTATTCACTATTATAATCTCCAGCAGAGTTTCAGATTGGGGCTATTTGTTATCATGGGGTTGAAAATCCTGTATTCATACTATTCACTTGTTGAGTGAGGGGAGGACTGATTACAGAATAGTATAACCCTTCTGCCATAGTGTAAATAGTGTGTGTGTGTGTGTGTGTGTGTGTGTGTGTGTGTGTGAGGGGGGGAGGTGGACGCATGCAATAAAAAAGAATTTATATGTAATGTAAGTAGAATGCATTTAAGTTTCATCTGCCACTTCCTGTCAAAATCTGATTAGTTCTCGAGTGTCGATGCATATATACATAGTTCAGAGTCCATCAGAATTGTTTTATAACAGCCAATATAACTGGTACTATTGGAATTGTTGCAGTGTAAGAAAATGGTGAACTCACTTGAAATTTACTTACATACAGGTATTTGGGCATTTTCAACACAACTGAACAAGAGCACGTAATTATATGATGCTTAGCAAAATGTAAAATATGTATTTGTGTCCAATATGTATATGGAACTTTTTACTCTCCTAGTGCAAATGTTGTCACGTAGACAGTTGTGAACTCATTTGAAATTTGATAGCATACAGATAACTAGGTTCTTTCAACACAATGTAACAAGATCATACAACAGTATGTTACCTAGCAAAATGTTAAATATTTGACTAATGCTGTTACAGTTTTAAGTAATTTGTAATCCTACACGAGGATTCAGCTTGATGCCTTTCAAAGAATAATTTCCCACATGAGACACAAAATGTGGCACAGCACCTGTCTGGCACCTGTCTGATACCTGAGTTTGTCAACTTTCATTTGATACACACAAAAAAGCCATCCAAAAACTAGTTACGAGGTATGTGAAATAACATTCTTATTTAGTATTAAGAAAAGGTAGTTGCTACTCAGCATATGCAGGAGATGCTGAGTCACAGATAGGCACAACAAAGACGGTCAGAAAATGAGGTTTGATCAACAAGGTCTTTGTCAGAGGTAGAAAAACACACACACAAACTGTAGTTTTTGCTTCAGCAGTCAGAGACTGTGGTCATTTGAGTAAGTTGCGATTTTCCATTGTTGAACATTCACATTCACATTTTCAAGAAGTGATTACTTCACCAAATGGTGCTTTTGTCTTATTGGGCTTCACAGAGCGAAATTCAGAATAAATTGTTGTGCTTCATAATTCACCTTAAGAATGACTTTGCAGGAATAAGTCATTTCGGATGTGTGGGGTATAACTAAGAATATGAATGAAATGAAATGTTTAGATTTTGTTTCTCTCTGTAACTCTATGCAGAGTTAAGTGTTAAGTGTGTTCCACTCAGATATAATTGTTCAGTAGCATGTTACCAGATCAGTATATTTTTCTTTTACTGCAACTATTTCACCTGAGCTCTGTGCGTAATTGCCTGTGAAAGGCTAAGGTCTCGAGTTTGAGTCCCGGTCTAGCACAGTTTAATCTGCCGGGAAGTTTCAAGAGCATCTGTGCTTTTACAGGACTAATACTGTTGAGATTTTATCATTGATCCCACAACGAGATTAATATGTAGGGCATGTGAAATGTCTGGACACCTTTGTTTTGCTTATACTTGTACAAATGTTTCATGTAATCTGTAGAGGCGAACAAAAGATTCAACAAGAGGAGGAGGAGGAGGCACTGTTAGGAGATGCCTCAAGATTGCAATGGAAGGTATATAACATGTAGCACAACACATGTACAGACAGTTGATATTGTCCTTCTCGGTTTTGAGGAGCTGGTTTTCTTTCAGACTGTGGGCAAATGCCAGACGTATGAGAAGTTTTGTAGGTCAGAAAATTCTCACTGTTATGAATGTGTCAGTAAAATGCTGTAAATAAATACCAAAAGAAAAAACTTTATATAATGTAGATGACATTTTGTTATAAATGTCCCTTAACAGTGAATGTCGTTACTTTCTTAAATATTTGCAGTCCATCTAACTTGTATCATTGAATTAACTGTAGAAGATACAACTTATCAACATAAGTGTAACTGTGTTTATACCAATATTGTATGATTCAGTATTTATTGAGAGAGCCACATGCAACACCATAGTTTATAGTAAAATAAATGTATTTCAATTTAAACAGAAATACAGTAGCTGCCACCAAATACTTATGATATTTTCCGAACCTGTCTTCTAAATTATAAGTGTGCACTTTACCTGGCAGGAAACAGCTCTTATCCCTTCTTATGATTGCAATAGTCAGTCACATGGCATTAGAAGTGTGCTCAAGGTCACAGTGAGAGTTTGCTCACTGTACTCAGTAGCACTTCCCGAGACCTCCTGCTAATGCACTGTTAAGTCTTGTATAAAGCTAAAAATGTGAAGAATTTGTGTAGCTGACTGCTGTAGCTGCAGATACGTTCAACAGGTGAGAACGTATCTTTCCAGTGCTCAGTGTGTTTCTTGGAACCAAATTAAGTACAAGGGCTGCAGACAAGTTTGAAAAGTGAATAGAAAGTTTAAATTTTAATCTTTCTAATGGAGTTGGGTGAAGACTCCAGTTTCAATGTATCAAATTTTAGTAATTCCTTTTTTACACTTATGTGTTTCTGTAAATGTTGCCTGCAGTGCCACTATCTTCTTCAAAACAAAATGCTACTAACTGTTCAACTTTCTCGCTCCAATCCAGCCACCTGTTACATATACATTTTAAAGTACATACTCTGGAAAAAGAAACGCAACTGAGACTTTATACTGGCCTCAAAATCTAGGTGTTCATCCTCAAAATTTATCCTAACAGGATGTCTGAAATGTGACTTGGCCTTTCTGTTACCTGTGCTACTGTTAAAAATAATCTAGTAACCTCATACTCTATTTTACTCAAAGATATTGGCAACTTTCCTAAATAATTAAAAAAAATTGCCTCGGTGATTTTAACTGGTACAGTGCGTCACATCTTGACACATCTTGTGTATGCATGCTGTATGACGACATGCACATTCAGAACGAATTATGGTTGGTCAAACATAGCTATGAGTCTGATGTATTAATTGAGTAAGAAGTAACATTAACTTTTTGTCCAGAAAATATCATTCAGAGACAAGTAACTAAAAAACTGTGTTTGATTCTGCTTCTAATATGACAGTTGTGGAAAATGCTCCACATGGCTACAGGACTTTGCAGTGTTAATGTAGCATAACTCAGACGTCTGTACAAGTTAGCATTGCTGCCTCTGGATCATGGGGTTCCGGGTTCAATTCCCGGCCAGGTAGGGATTTTCTCTGCCCGAGGACTGGGTGTTTGTGTTGTCCTCATCATTTCATCATCATCATCATCATCATCATCATCATCATGATCAACAACATTTGTGACCCTGGTTAGACTGGAATGTGAAAAAATTTGACAGTGTGAAATTTGGGGCTTTGTACGGGCTCTGATGACCATGCAATTGAGCGCCACACATCCCAACATCATCTGTATAAGTGTAATGAAAGGAAAACAAATAATTGAGTCAAATGAATGTCTCACTTTTGTTCTGATACAGTTCAAGAATCTAGAGAAAATTGGACACTTGGTGTTCTACGTGCAAGCTGCACACACAAGATGATCTTTTTTTCTGTCACTACAAACACATACACAAGTAAGTTTTTCCTGTGTCATCTTAAAGTATTGCACTTAAACTAGTCCTGACATAAAATTTCAACTGTAAGATCCGTAGTTCCCAGTTTTTCACATATATATCGACAGGCTCAAAACATATAATCTATCCCTCGTGCTTTGTTAAGGTCAGTGTCACCACACCAAGAGTGCAGGGGAAAGGGGGGGGGGGGGTGTTGGGGGAGGGGAGGGGTGTGTTGGGGGGGGGGGGAGACACTCTCAACCAGTCTTTACCAATACCAGTAACTAAATGCCTAAACATTTATGGGTATAGGATAGCTTAAATGGGGGGAAAATAAAATTTTCTTTATTCACTCAGTGTGTTCAATATTTATTTATCATCCCTTTAAAACTGCGTCATAACTTCAGTGAAATGCTGGTCAAACACTCATTCCGCACACACATTTCATAATTATGGCACTTCTAAATTGCAAGACCTCTAAGAGTTTACTTGATTCTTAATGATTCTCTCTCCGTGATGTGCTTAGGTATGAACAGAAACCAGTAATCAGTTGTAACTGTGTCTGCAAAGTCACAAGAATTGTTAAACCTTTTTACTGTCACCAATTACCAGAAATGTAATTGAGGAGTACTACTGATAATATTGGTGGATGTTTCACATTTGAAAGAATGATCTTTCTTACATAATTAAGTTCATTGGCACAGGAAAGAAACCTTTCGTCTGACAAAGACAGTCTAAAGATGAACAGTAATTTATGTCCACGCTCATGCTGCTTACATGTAATTGGTGTTTATGACAATGATCTTGTAGCAGCAACAGCATGCAATGTCTGGAATGATATACATATTCCTCATTGTTATTATTCTTCCAGCAGGTATCTCACCACAATACACTGTGCTGCAAATATCGGGGGCGGTGAGGAAACAACCATATATTGGAGGTCTTGCATGGCACACACAGCCGAGTGAGACGCCACTCGTCGCTGTGTGAGAAGCCACAGTGGCGAGTGGCGTCTTACACAGTTGTGGGTAGCCACTCCTGCCACATCCGCCCCTAGCATGGGCTCCACTCTGGCATTCGAGGGCCAGTCTCCTTCCAGCAACTGGCTCAGGATTAGGACAACAGCCATCTCTGCAGCCGCAGCCATGATACTTACACTGGAGTAATCCTCCATCTCCTCCTCGCCCACATTCTTGTATGAGTAGCAAGGCACATGCACCTCCCTGCTCCTTGTTGCAGCCAGCAGCAGCGGCAGCAGCATGGCCATCAGCTAGTTGTAGTTGTAGTAATAGTAGTAATCAGGTGGCTAGCATCAGTTTCTGCCCCTATCCTTTTAGTGAACATCTTCAGATGAGTAACACTATACTGCTATTAAAATACTTGGTGATTGAAGATGCCTTTGAGGAGCGAATCTCTTTCACTAGGATCAAGAACCCAAAAGGAGGGTACAGTGATCCTGTAGGGGTTGTGAAAGCATGACTTGGAAATGGAGCTCCCTAAGGTTGTTAATGATTCATGGTATCCTGCCATTACATGCAGTGCTGTGCAATGCATCGAACTGCCCCTCCCCTAAACAGGCTTGTGGCATTGAAGAGGCAAGCCTTCATGATCTTTGGAGGAGGGGGCAAATGGTACGATTTTGCAGAGCACATCAATCACTGAGTGGTTTTGTGAGTCCACCTTGAGTGCTATATTGGACCGGTTTTCTGAGAAGGAAGTTAGTGGATCATGCATATGCATGTCTTCCTGCCTTGTGAGAGAAATATTAAACACAATCCAGGGCATCTAGATAGTTAACGCATGCATAAAGACACTATCCCAAAGTGGTATAACTTCATTGGCTTCTAGTTCCCTGTCAAACTTCAGGACATATCTAAATTTGAGGCACAGAATACCAGAATATTGGTTCATGTATATGGCCTGTATAAATGCAAGTCCGAAACATATCATCATCAGAAGCCAACATATCTCAGAATTTGTTGGTGAATGGAACATGCATGTGAACATGGTGCTATCCTCAGATGAGGACAGTAAGAAGAAAGACAGTTATCATTACTGCTGAATCAGGGACATGTCCCGACTCATTCCCTTCCAGTGGTGCAAACACAAGTGTAAAAAGCATGTTTGCTTAAGGTGTCTCAGACCTTTCCCTCATATAAGCTATTAGCAAAAGCTTATAGTAGAATGTTTTCTTTAGCACATATAATCAGTTGTAGATTTATATACCAGGTGGGTTTACCTTCTTGAGTCTTTCAAAAAGTTTTTTTCTGCAGCTTTGTCTTGGTGCTAGATCTAATATACATCCAACTGCACTCTTTCCCACTTCAAGGCGGTGCTTTAACTTGCTGAGTTACCCCGTAAGTACTCAATACTGCTATCGTGAATGAAGAAAACCAAAATATGCAGAAATCAATGTTTACTAATAATGTGTCTCATGTTGTGCGGTAGGAAGAGAGTACTAGCAAGTTTGGCGCACAGATATTTGTATATTTATCCAATGTGAGCTTTTGATCTCAATGCAATATCAGTAACTTAACACTTTTTGTATTGTGTTTAAATCTCTTTAGGTGAAGTGAACTACTTCAGTTTTTATTTTATTTATAGATAAGTGATTGGCTCTGCACCAGTCACTGCTCATTTCAGTTACCACTTTGTTGTATTCTATGACATCTTGCTGATTTTCTCCATATGTGATGAGTAACATGTCTTCAGCACATAGTACTTGGAAAGTAAACTGTACCTAAAATGTATATCCTACGTCAGTTGCTGACACAATCTGTATGTTGATGTTAAACTAATTGTTTTATAGAAGCCTCTCTTGCAGTGAAATTGTCAGAAAAAGGCACCACAGCCAACAGCACACTAGGTGAAGCATTTCCCTCCACGTCACGGCATCAGATCACTGTCACAGAATACGTCCCTGAAAAGATGGGATTGATTCAGAAGAAGGTGGATAGTAAATTAACAGGTCTGTTCACAAAATACTATCAACCTTTTTCAGTTGTGGATTGCATGAGATTTTGAAGTTTTGTACGTGCATTTAATCCTGCTTATGAGATCGCATGTAGAAGGATTGTAACGAATGTAATGTTGCTAGCAGCATATAAAGAAGCAAATGAGAAAGTGCAACAACAGCTGCAAGGTGTAAAGGGAATCTGTTTAACAACTTCTGTTGGACTTGAGCTTCCAATGAAAGCTATACAGCTGACAGGACACTGTATAACTGAAGATTTTAGATAACAGTCCATACTGCTGGAATGCACTCATTTCAGTGGTGCTCATACAAGCCCAAATATGTCCATAACTTTGATTACAATTACAGACAGATCTAGTCTTGGTGGCAGAATTTTAATGGTGGTCACTGACAGTGCATCAAATATTAAAAATGCAGTTTGCACCATTCTGAAATGGAAACATTTTGGCTGTAAATGCCCATATACTTATTTTAGTTGAGCGAGGAAGTGAAGACAATTGCAAGTTCTTTTTTTAAAGGAGCAGCAGTGCAACAGAGTGGCTGTTAACATATCAACAGAACAGCAACAAAGTTAACATTAAGAAATTAATAGAGGACATGCTGACAAGCCGGAATTCCATCCTGTTTATGTTGGAACATATAGTTGGACTATCAGAGGCAGTAAAAATTACAGTTGCTATTTGCAATAGGCCCCCAGATCTTCTGTCACTCAAATGATGAGTGGGAAATCTGCTCCAAACTCCATTCAATTTTGAGACTGTTTGAGCAGGTTTCAAGGCATCTTAGTGCAGAGGACTAGTCAACTGGCAGCTTGGTAAGTTAATAATTTACTTTCTTTGGCTCATATCATTTTTCTTTGTCATTTTATTGTATACTTTTCATATGTGTTTTTAGTATATTTGTCTCAATTTTCAGGTTAATGTTCTGACACGTGGCCCTTCTGGTGGTGTGTGACGAAATTGCCAAAATGTGGTTACATGCATTTCCAATGAAAGTTGTTGACGCATTGAAAGAGGGACTCGGTAATAGGTTTCAGAACCTTGAGCAGAGCAAGGCCATAGCGCTTGCTACTATGCTGTATCCAGAATTCAAATTGCTGGCATTCCAGAAATAAACAGCAGCAGACAACATGAAAAAAACAGCTAATTACTATTATTGTCCAGAAACTTGAAAAATGTAGGCCAGATGATATTCAGCCATCACGACAATGTATTGAGCCAAATAAATTGGCAACAGTCCTTCTTTGCGTGGGGCATACTTGATGAGTTAGTGAAACATGCTCAGCCACAGAGGACAGTACACTTACGTGCTGTTGAAAGATATGTTGATAGCCCATCATCAGCAGGAATGAGTATCCTCTGGCATGGTGGAGAAAAAATCAATTCATTTATCCCATCAATGCAAAAATGAAAAATTTTCATCTTCAATAATTTTCTTATATGCATGTATTGTCTTGCAGAAAGTTGTGAACTCATGAAATTTTATTTTATACAAGTAACTGGGCACTTTCAAAACCATCTGAACAAGATCACATAACTGTATGATGCCTAGCAAAATGTAAAATATGTGAGTATTTGTGTGTGATATATAGATGAAACTATTTACTCTTCTACTGCACAGGTTGTGATGTAGAAAATTGTGAACTCACTTGAAATTTGCATACATACAGGTAACTGTGCACTTTCAACACAACTGAACAAGACCACATAACTATATGATGCTTAGAAAAATAGAAAATGTGTGATTATGTGTGTCCAATATGTACATGAAACTTTTTACTCTCCTAGGGCAAATGTTGTCACGTAGACAATTGTGAACTCATTTGAAATTTGGTTACATACAGGTAACTAGGTTCTTTCAACACAATCTAACAATATCATACCACTGTGTCTTGCCTAGCAAAATGTTAAATATTTGACTAATGCTATTATAGTTTTCAGTAATTTGTAATCCCACAGGAGGATTCAGTTTGATGCCTTTCAAAGAATAATTTTCCACATGAGACATAAAAAGTGGCATAGCACCTGTCTGGCCCCTGAGTTTGTCAACTTTCATGTGATACACACAAAAGAAGCCATCCAAAAACCCATTATAAAGCATGCGAAATAACATTCTTATTTACTATAGGCACAACAAAAAGACTGTCAGAAAACAAGCTTTTAGATTAGAGATTAGATTAGATTAGATTAATACTAGTTCCATGGATCATGAATACGATATTTCGTAATGATGTGGAACGAGTCGAATTTTCCAATACATGACATAATTAGATTAATTTAACAACATACTTAAGTTAATATAACAACTTTATTTTTTGTTTTTTTTTTGTTTTTCTTCATTTTTTATTTTTTTATTTTTTTAATATTTTTTTTCTTTTTTTTCTTAATTTATATCTAAAAATTCCTCTATGGAGTAGAAGGAGCTGTCATTCAGAAATTCTTTTAATTTCTTCTTAAATACTTGTTGGTTATCTGTCAGACTTTTGATACTATTTGGTAAGTGACCAAAGACTTTAGTGCCAGTATAATTCACCCCTTTCTGTGCCAAAGTTAGATTTAATCTTGAATAGTGAAGATCGTCCTTTCTCCTAGTATTGTAGTTATGCACACTGCTATTACTTTTGAATTGGGTTTGGTTGTTAATAACAAATTTCATAAGAGAGTATATATACTGAGAAGCTACTGTGAATATCCCTAGATCCTTAAATAAATGTCTGCAGGATGATCTTGGGTGGACTCCAGCTATAATTCTGATTACACGCTTTTGTGCAATAAATACTTTATTCCTCAGTGATGAATTACCCCAAAATATGATGCCATATGAAAGCAATGAGTGAAAATAGGCGTAGTAAGCTAATTTACTAAGATGTTTATCACCAAAATTTGCAATGACCCTTATTGCATAAGTAGCTGAACTCCAACGTTTCAGCAGATCATCAATGTGTTTCTTCCAATTTAATCTCTCATCAATGGACATACCTAAAAATTTGGAATATTCTACCTTAGCTATATGCTTCTGATTAAGGTCTATATTTATTAATGGCGTCATACCATTCACTGTACGGAACTGTATGTACTGTGTCTTATCAAAATTCAGTGAGAGTCTGTTTACAAGGAACCACTTAGTAATTTTCTGAAAGACAGTATTGGCCAACAAGGTCTTTGTTGGAGGTAGAAAACACACACACACACACACACACACACACACACACACACACACACACACACAGCCAGAGACTGCGGTCATGTGTGTGAGTTGAGATTTTCTATTGTTGAACATTCTCATTCACATTTTTAAGAAGTGATTACTACATTAAATAGTGCTTATTGGGTTTCACAGATAGAAATTCAGAATAAATTGTTGTGCTTCATAATTCATCCTAAGAATGATTTTGCAGGAATAAGTCATTTAGGATGTGTGGGGTATAACTAAGAACATGAGTGAAATGAAATGTTTAGGTTTTGTTTCTCTCTGTAACTCTATGCTAAGTTAAGTGTTCAGTGTATTCCATTCAAATATGATTGTTCAATAGCGTGTTGGTGGATCAGTATACTGTATGGCAGAGCATAATTCTTACACTATAAAGGCACGCAAACAAAACATTTGGTACACACTGTGGACTTCCCAAAATTGAATTTTTCCATCATTTTGTTGCAGATATTTTTCTTTTACTGAAAGTAATTCACTTGTACACTGTGCGTAATTGCTTGCGAAAGGCAAAGGTCTCTAGTTTGAATCCCAGTCTGGCACAGTTTTTATCTGCCGGGAATTTTCAAGAGCATCTTGTGTTTTTACAGAACTAATACTGTTGAGATTTTATCTTTGATCCCACAACAAGATTAATATGTAGGGCATGTGAAATGTATGTACATCTTTGTTTTGCTTATACTTGTACAAATGTTTCATGTAATCTGTAGAGGCGAACAAAAGATTCAACAAGAGGAGGAGGAGGAAGCACTGTTAGGAGATGCCTCAAGATTGCAATGGAAGGTATATAACATGTAGCACAACACATGTACAGACAGTTGATATTGTCCTTCTCGGTTTTGAGGAGCTGGTTTTCTTTCAGACTGTGGGCAAATGCCAGACATATGAGAAGTTTTGTAGGTCAGAAAATTCTCACTGTTATGAATGTGTCAGTAAAATGCTGTAAATAAATACCAAAAGAAAAAACTTTATATAATGTAGATGACATTTTGTTATAAATGTCCCTTAACAGTGAATGTCGTTACTTTCTTAAATATTTGCAATCCATCTAACTTGTATCATTGAATTAACTGTAGAAGATACAACTTATCAACATAAGTGTAGCTGTGTTTATACCAATATTGTATGATTCAGTATTTATTGAGAGAGCCACATGCAACACCATAGTTTATAGTAAAATAAATGTATTTGAATTTAAACAGAAATACAGTAGCTGCCACCAAATACTTATGATATTTTCCGAACCTGTCTTCTAAATTATGCGTGCACTTTACCTGGCAGGAAATAGCTCTTATCCCTTCTTATGAGTGCAATAGTCAGTCACATGGCATTAGAAGTGTGCTCAAGGTCACAGTGTGAGTTTGCTCACTGTACTCAGTAGCATTTCCCGAGACCTCCTGCTAATGCACTGTTAAGCCTTGTATAAAGCTAAAAATGTGAAGAATTTGTGTAGCAGACTGCTGTAGCTGCATATACGTTCAACAGGTGAGAATGTATCTTTCCAGTGCTCGGTGTGTTTCTTGGAACCAAATTAAGTGCAAGGGCTGCAGACAAGTTTGAAATGTGAATAGAAAGTTTAAATTTTAATCTTTCTAATGGAGTTGGGTGAAGACTCCAGTTTCAATGTGTCAGATTTTAGTAATTCCTTTTTTACACTAATGTGTTTCTGTAAATGTAGTTTTTCACATACATATCAACAGGCTCAAAACACACAATCTATCCCTCGTGCTTTGTTAAGGTCAGTGTCACCACACCAAGAGTGCAGGGGAAAGGGGCGGGAGGGTGTTGGGGGGGGGGGGGGGAGGGGGGAGACACTCTCAAACCAGTCTTTACCAATACCAGTAACTAAATGCCTAAACATTTATGGGTATAGGATAGCTTAAATGGGGGAAAATAAAATTTTCTTTATTCACTCAGTGTATTTAACATTTATTTATCATCCTTTAAAACTGTGTAATGACTTCAGTGAAATGCTGGTCAAACACTCATTCCACACACATATTTCATAATTATGGCAGTTGTAAACTGCAAATTCACAGAAAGTTGTCTTGAGTCTTCATAATTCTGTCTCCTTGATGTGGATAGGTATGAACAGCAACCAGTAATCAGTTGTAACTATGTCTGCAAAACCACAAGGATTGTTAAACCTTTTTACTGTCACCAATTACCAGCAATGTAATTGAGGAGTACTACTGATAATATTGGTGGATGTTTCACATTTGCAAGAATGATCTTTCTTACATAATTAAGTTCATTGGCACTGGAAAGAAACCTTTCGTCTGATGAAGACAGTCTAAAGATAAATAGTAATTTGTGTCCACGCTCATGCTGCTTACATATAATTGGTGTTTATAACAATGTTCGGAATGATGTACATATTCCTCATTGTTATTATTCCTCCAGCAGGTATCTCACCACAATACACTGTGCTGCAAATATCGGGGGCGGTGAGGAAACAACCATATATTGGAGGTCTTGCATGGCACACACAGCCGTGTGAGACACCACTCGTCGCCGTGTGAGAAGCCACTGTGGCGAGTGGTGTCTTACATAGCTATGAGTAGCCGCTCCTGCCACGTCTGCCCCTAGCATGGGCTCCACTCTGGCATTCAAGGGCCAGTCTCCTTCCAGCAACTGGCTCAGGATTAGGACAACAGCCATCTCTGCAGCCGCAGCCACAGCCATGATACTTACACTGGAGTAATCCTCCATCTCCTCCTCGCCCACATTCTTGTGTGAGTAGCAAGGCACATGCACCTCCCTGCTCCTTGTTGCAGCCAGCAGCAGCAGCAGCAGCAGCATGGGCATCAGCTAGTTGTAGTTGTAGTAATAGTAGTAATCAGGTGGCTAGCATCAGTTCCTGCCCCTATCCTTTTAGTGAACATCTTCAGATGAGTAACACTATACTGCTATTAAAATACTTGGTGATTGAAGATGCCTTTGAGGAGCGAATCTCTTTCGCTAGGATCAAGAACCCAAAAGGAGGGTACAGTGATCCTGTAGGGGTTGTGAAAGCATGACTTGGAAATGGAGCTCCCTAAGGTTGTTAATGATTCATGGTATCCTGCCATTACATGCAGTGCTGTGCAATGCATCGAACTGCCCCTCCCCTAAACAGGCTTGTGGCATTGAAGAGGCAAGCCTTCATGATCTTTGGAGGAGGGGGCAAATGGTACGATTTTGCAGAGCACATCAATCACTGAGTGGTTTTGTGAGTCCACCTTGAGTGCTATATTGGACCGGTTTTCTGAGAAGGAAGTTAGTGGATCATGCATATGCATGTCTTCCTGCCTTGTGAGAGAAATATTAAACACAATCCAGGGCATCTAGATAGTTAACGCATGCATAAAGACACTATCCCAAAGTGGTATAACTTCATTGGCTTCTAGTTCCCTGTCAAACTTCAGGACATACCTAAATTTGAGGCACAGAATACCAGAATATTGGTTCATGTATATGGCCTGTATAAATGCAAGTCCGAAACATATCATCATCAGAAGCCAACATATCTCAGAATTTGTTGGTGAATGTAACATGCATGTGAACATGGTGCTATTATCAGATGAGGACAGTAAGAAGAAAGACAGTTCTTATTACTGCTGAATCAGGGACATGTCCCGACTCATTCCCTCCCAGTGGTGCAAACACAAGTGTAAAAAGCATGTTTGCTTAAGGTGTCTCAGGCCTTTCCCTCCTCATGGGCTCAGCATTGGTTTGCTGAGTACGGGCTTGACGATAAGCTATTATCAAAAGCTTATAGTAGATTGCACTCCCAAAGACCCAGTATGTGTTATGATGCCTACTGAGGAAAACAAGTTCATAAAGTTTAAGAATGCTTACCATCAGGGGCCAAGGCCGTTTGTGATGTATGCAGACCTCAAATGCCTCATCCCTGTGACACACTGTGTAGGTGATCCTACAGTCCCATATACCACCTTAACAGAAAAACATCCACCATATGCATACAGATCTTGTATCAAGGATAATCCTACAGTTGGACTTCTCACTGAGCTTGAAAAACTTTTATTGGAGATTAATAAGCTTTACAGCGACAAAATTCCCATGACCAAATCGGAGAACATGAGATTTGTATAATTTTGTGCTGCCATTCGATAAAAATCTGGAAACTCCGTCTAGGGACCACTCTCTTCTAAGGGGAAGTATCAATGGCACTGCCCATAACACATGTAACTTGAAGTATCAATTACAGTAATGCATACTCATTTCCTTTCATAATTTAAGTGGGTATGACACCCAAGTCCGTCTTGAGCACTTGGCTAATTTCACCATGGAGAAGGATCGGGTCAGTATCCTGCCTAAGTGTGTTGAGAAATATATTTCTCTCTCCAAACAATTGATGTCAAGAATTACACTCCACTTCTGTGATCCAATACATTTTATGTAGACACTACTTCAGAAACTTGTTGAGACTCTGCCTTAGAAGGACATGCACATCACCCGAGCTGCATTCCCCAATGACGAAAAGTTTTAACTTTTGACTAGGAAGATGGTTTTTCCATAGGAGTATGTGGGTAATAGGCCAAACTCAACAAAACTAGGCTGCCTGACACGTGCTTTCTCCAGCAACCTTACAAGCAATGCCATAACATATGCAGATCATGAGCATGCCGTGAATTTCTGGCGGAAATTCAAGATCTCCACTGCAGGAGAATATGCAGAGCTTTATATACACACCGAAGTGCACTTGCTCACAGATGTTTTTGAGTAATTCCAGAGTTTATGCTGACTACATATTGTATGGGTCCTGCCTTTTATTGCACTGCACCTGGCTTACTGGCTTATCTTGAGATGCTATGCTCAAGGAAACGAAGGGTAGCGTTGAGCTACTGACCAAAACTGACACGTTTCTTTTCTCTGAGTGAGAGATCCATGGCAGACTTTGTCAATGAGTCCATAGGCACACCGAGGCAAATAACACTTATATGCATGAGAGGTTCAACACATAGTTGAATATCATTACCCTGTAGGGACACACCATGCAACAATCTCTGCCGACTGCTGATTTTTCATGGGTGCCCAAAGAAGAATGCAAGGATGTAAAAATTGAGGGTACGGTGGCTGATTCTGATGTGGGATGTATGTTGGAGATCGATCTCACATACCCAATTAGTTTGCATGATGCTAATGCTGATTTGCTTCTGTGTCCAAAGTAACTATTTGTGTGAGGAGGACCCAACTCAAACAGTTGATAACGCTAGGGAATAAGTGGAGATACAATATTCACTATCATTATCTCCAGCAGAGTTTCAGATTGGGGCTATTTGTGATTGTGGGGTTGAAACTCCTGCACTCATAGTATTCGCTTTTTGAGCGAGAGAGGGTGATGGGAGGACTGATGGAGAGGGGGGGGGGGGTGGGGATGAGACAGATAGTAAATCTTGTAGTAGAATAGTGTGACCCTTCTGCCATAGTGTAAGTAGCGTGTGTGTGTGTGTGTGTGTGTGTGTGTGTGTGTGTGTGTGTGTGCGCGCGCGCGCGTGCAATAAAAAAGAACTTATATGTCATGTAAATAGAAAATGTTGATAAGTTTCACCTGCCACTAGCTGTCAAAACCTGATTAGTTCTTGAGTGTAGATCTTTATATAAATAGTTCAGAGTCCATAAGTATTGTTGTATAACAACCAATGTAACTGGTACTATTGCGATTGTTGCAGTGTAAGAATAAAAGTATCCCTGCATTAGTTTTTAGTGCAGATTTTTAGATATGAAAACTGCAAATGTTCCAACCAGTGACATTTCTGTTTGTTACTATGTAGAAAGAAAAATTTCTCTTAATTTAATAGTACAGTGAAATTGTACCTTAAGAACCAAATTGTATCCCAGTTATCAAAGTGTATCTGTGAGAACAGAATAAATAAAAAAAATTGTTATAACACGTCTTTGTTGTTTTTACAAAAATACCTATACGAATTGTAGATATGAAGGCTGTGCAAGACCCAAGTGACGTTAGTTTTGAACATAAAGTTTAACATTGAAGACAACAAAATATATAGAATGTTTGCGTATATTATGCCTGTTGTTCAGCAGGAATTGTCTTTTTGGAGCAGGAGGCACATGACCGTGTTCGCTTCTAAAGACATATAGCAAACATTTCTAAAATTATATCACCAGTACCTGAAGAAAACCACAGATGTAGTATCTGGTCGAAGCTGTATAGCGTCAAGATGGGAGCAGGGTGAAAAGAAATCATACACAGATTCTGAGGTAAAAACTCTATTTTTCATTCAACTAAAAAGTAATGTCACATTTTCACTAGCAGACACAACATTATTTTCACATATCTTCTCGAGTTAGTGGAGAGCAGGACACCCTTAGAATTTCGGGTCTTGAATAGCAACAAACTTCAAGACTGGATGCATCTGTGTGATCTTCTATTTGCCCTTGACATAGATGATGGTATCAGTGCAGTCAAATAACCAAAACAATGTCCCCATATGTTTATAGGGTGTAAAAGAATCATCCTAGCAAATTCCATGGTAGAAACGTGTTAACCGCTTTGCACTACTCCATGTTTTAGCACACTTCGCATGCTCAAAAGAACTTGGCGATGCAGTGTTTGCTGGGAATGTCTCCATTAGATGGGCATTTTCTGTGGATGCTATGAATGCAACATCTTTAAATATGAATTGCCTACACCTTATTATAGAAACCCTGAGTGTCTGCAATAATATTCACACCTTGAGATACCATTGTGAAATGCTCTTGGTATGGCACAGTATTTGTTCATTTATACTTGTCCATAACACAAGTGTGTGGGAAACAGTTAATCACATGACCATGCAGAACTAGACCATATGCTAAAGTGTGTTCTGGGAAATTTACTGAAGATTCGGATTCAGTTTATACAGCTACAAATCCAGATTTAATTATCTCTTTCTCCTTTGGCAGTCTATTGCTATTATTGCCGCCAGCTCCTCGAATTTCTGTGGTCTTAGTAGACAATCTTCCTCTTCTTTGTAGTAAGAAGCATGAAACCTTGCATACAAGTCATATGCTAGAAAGTACACATTTTCGTTCCACTTAAGGTGTAAATTATCTTACGGGTAGAATTCAGAGTGAAGGTGGACTCCGGTATTAGTTAAACCACAGTTGGCAAATTTGGTGGAATCATTTGCTATATTCCCTCTTCTGTTTGTCTGAAATGCAAGCATGATGAAACTGGGCACCTCCAATGAAGCAGAATTTCTAATAGCCATTGTTTGTCTGCTTGCAGTCAGTAGCACTGGATACTCAAAAACCTCCAATGTACGGAAAGATAACGAATGAGAGATTCCAGCCAGCCGTGGCACTAGAAATGTGGGCGATTGAGCTGTGATGTTGACAATGCCTCATGGTAGCCAATAAGAATTCAATATAAATGCTTGCCACAGCCATTACCAACATGGCGGCACTCATAACGACATGGACTCAGGGAAACTCTTATTCCAACACAATCATTTCCTGTGGAAATGGCGCATTTACTGCTAAAGTACTTACATAACACTAATTGTCTGAATTATAATGAAGATCACAGTTTCTAATTTCACCTTTATGTATAAAATTTGCGTTAAAAATACATAGCATTGTTGTAACCCATGGGTGTTATTTGATTTTGAGTGTACAAAAGTAATGTTGTATTTCACTTGGCTCTTAATTACTGTTACATAAGATTTCTAACTTGAAGTGGCATAAGGACAGGTGTACATTGCACATTTAATTTATAGAACAGAATGGAATCTTTATTTGCCTTTTGGCAAATTATGGTTGGTCAAACATAGCTATGACTCTGATGTATTAAACCAGTAAGAAGTAGCATTATCTTTTTGTCCAGAAAATATCATTTAGCAACAAGTCACCTAAAAACTGTGTTTGATTCTGCTTCTAATATGACAGTTGTGTAAAATACTCCACATGGCTACAGGACTTTGCAATGTTGACATAGCAGAACAAAGATATCTGTGTAAGTTAGTGTTGCTGCCTCTCGATTACAGGGTTCCGGTTTCGGTTTCCGGCCAGGTGGGGATTTTCACTGCCCGAGGACTGGGTGTTTGTGTTGTCCCGATCTTTTCACTCTCCAACCAGTCGTTACCAATACCAGTAACTAAATGGCTGAACATTTATGGGTGTAGGACGGCTTAAACTGGGGGAAAATAAAATTGTTGTTATTCACTCAGTGTATTTAACATTTATTTATCATCCCTTTAAAATTGCTTAATAACTTCAGTGAAATGATGGTCACTCATTCCGCACACATATTTCATAATTATGACACTTGTAAACTGGAAGTCCTCTAGGAGTTGTCTTGAATCTTCCGACTTGCCTGAATGCGCCTCATTTTTGAAGAATGAGTAAACTTTAAAATTATGGTCTCTTGCCTGTTCGTGACACACTTGGTGCTAATCTAGATGTTTCTGCCATTGTGAGATAATTCATGGAAAGAGTATTAAAATTAATCTTCAGCCTCAAAGTCTGTAACACATGCATGTCCAGGAAGGTACAACCAAGGCTCATTAACTACCAAATTGTGAAGAGCTAGTACAGTTGTGGAAAATACATACGGTATTCATTTCATGTCTTCCAGGACCAATGTTGTTACAACTGCATAAGGCATGAGCTATCACTATGACAGCTGTGTATTTTAAGCAAAAATGCCAAGTCAGGAAGCTATTACAGACCAGAAGGAAGCTCAAATTCGTACTGGCTACAGACAGCTGAAGTGCAGGCGACAGAAAACAAACTGCAGTTGCTCAAATTGACCCCACAGGCAGGACAGACTTTCATGTCAGCTTCACCACTGGAAGGAGATTCTGCTTACCAGGCTACTCGTTGGACATAGGCCTTTATCACATGGCTTCCTCCTTTGGTGGGAGGATTGACCACTTTTTGAAGTTTGTGGTGTGCCACTTTCAGTTTAGTGTATTTTGACATGTGTTTTATATACTGATACTATGGCAGCTTTCATTCTCGATGCAGATCTGCCCACCATCCTCGCTGATACTGATTCCAGTGTTACAAGAATGGTGGAATTTTGTGGACTGTCAGGCCTTGTCCCCAAATTGGTGGGGAAGTGAGGCAGAATTTAATAAATTATAAACTGCTCAGCATGTTGGGGCACCCTTCATCGCCACCCGTGAGCCTGGTATACTGACTTTTCGTCAGGGTGCTTTGACCTGGATATTGAGTGCCACTCACCTCAAATCATCATCATCATCAGATACACCACAGAGAACTTCAAACATTTACTAAGAAATTTGTTATGAAATTACAAATTAACGATGCTTTGTAAGCCAACAAGAAGTTTCGCCATGTTAAAATGGTTTTGTACAGTACACGATAAAAATAAACAAAAGCAAGCATAACCTTGTTTACCTCTTTAATTCTGTATCTTGTTTTGCTTTGTTCCTGAATATACAAGAATTGTTGTTGTCGTCGTCATCGTCTTCCATCCAGGTTTGATGCAGCTCTCCCCATTACTCTATCCTTGGAAGACTCGTCACCTCTAAATAACTACTGCAACCTCCAGCTTTTTAAAGCTGTTTATTGTATTCATCTCTTGGTATCACTTTATAATTTTTATCCCTTACGTATCTCTCCAATACTAAAATGGTGATCCCCTGATGTCTCTAAATGTGTCCTGTCAGTCGATATGAAGAGGAACGGTACATCGCATAGTGAGCTATCATTGTTCCCAACTTCTTGGCAACATAAAACCAGTTGTAGACATTGAAAACAAAACCACTTAGGTTCATAAAATCTGCGCCACTCCCAAATCTCTTGCTCTCTTCAGTTCTACACTTCACATCGGTACTGCAAAATGAGAGATTTAACATGTTTATCAACATTACTAGTGCTGGTGTCAAGCAACGCAGCAATTTATTTTGCAATGAGTCATGTTTCAGATTCATACTTAAATAATTCTGACGCTGAACATTCCAGAGGCACTACTCTGCATCATAAAGTGAGAGAGGAGTTCATAAATGGAACACTTTGTCCACTCCATTACATAATGTAGCAACACCCGGAAATACAACATGAAGTCTTGAGACTGAGCACAAATACTGTGTGTGTGTGTGTGTGTGTGTGTGTGTGTGTGTGTGTGTGTGTGTGTGTGTGTGGATGAGATGCTACTGTTCCTCTCCTAGTAATTTTTAGTTTCCTAATTAGGAATGACCTGCGTTCGACTGTGCGGCATGGGACTTTCGAATTCTAAGAAACGCGTGCAGTAGTTGCCGAGTGGAACTTCTTACCACAGTGCACTTCATTAGACGCTGTGTACCCTAACTACCACACAAATAAATATGAGTGGAATTTTTGGTTGTGTAGAGGAGGGAATACTATTGGGGCTGATAATTGTTTCCTCACTTTGAGGTGAGTGTTGGTGGGACCTTAGCATAAACCATCATAACATGAAAAAATACTTCAGATGCACTGTTAGTATGGGAAATTAATATCCAAAAGATAATTATACAGTTAACTTTTATTGGGGTGAAGGCTCAGTGCACTTTGTGGTGGGTAGTGTTTTAATCAGAAACTTGAAACACATTTATTTATTGGTTATTACTGTGTTTAGGAGTAAGCAAGATTTCACTTTGTCATAATAATGTGAAAATAGTTAATTGGCTGAATGTAATTGTAATAACCTTTCTTGGTATTTTAAAAATACATCTCATCACAACCAAAAACAAATGTGCTACCAATATTTCACTGATTCTTGTTATCACAGTCCTATGTCAACTTCTTGGTGTAGCTCCCACCTAGACGATATTTTAAATGAAGGAAGCTAGATATTTATCCTTACGATTCATTACCATTGTAATTGTAAATTGCTTGCCCGTAGTGTAAAATTGCTTTAATGACCGTTGAGTAGGGAAAAAGATCTTGTTAGAAGGAAACAAACTTGGAATTACTCATACTTTGTGAATAAAAAAAACACACAACACAGTATCCTGGTATAATCAAACAATTATTTAAGGCTTTCGTGACCACTTGACAAAATGCGTCTTGGCTTCTGTCTAGGGTTGTTTGGCTGAGGATTTTTCTGACGTCTTGCCAGTACAACTGGCTGGCATTGTCAAAGTTTCAGTTTCACCCACCGTTGCTGGTGGTGGACTGGAACCAAGGCGCAGCCGCAGGCATTATGTACCTGGCACGCAAACATCCAAGAGCTCCTCTGCGGTCCTCAGCATGGGAAGCCAGGATCCGTTTTCCTTGAGGCTTTCTTCTTTCTTGTTGAAGCTATTCTCGTGTTTGTGTATTTCTATAGCTTATCTGAACAAGTGGGTGTGGGTGTGATAGCTCTCCTCTACAGCCAGAACGTCCATGTTGGCGAATTTTACTACGAGGTCGGTCTCTCGCAATGCCTGCTCTGTCATGGTCGATTTCTCCACCTGCCCCTACCTGCAATGTCGCTTATGTTCTGTGATCCTGGTGTTGATTGATCGTCCAGTCATAAACTTTTATGCATATGCATGGTACAGTATGCTGTACATTGCCAACTTTGCGAGTGGGTCCTTTTCCTCCTTAGCTGGTTTGTAAATACTCTTTACGCAATATACGACCAATTCTATCCGTCAATAGCTTTTTCTGACTTGTGACTTCACCGAGTGTTTGACTCCGTTATACTTCTAATATAAGTTGTGGATAACACATTGCTCCTCAGATTACTTTCCAGTTGTTGCATTTCGCGTCTGAGGTGCTGCAGCTCATATATTCATCTTGCTCGCGTTAAGAGCATATTAATCATGTCTCTTTTTCTGGCTTGGGTGATGATTTGATAGTTTGTGCAGGTATCCAAGAGCAACTGGAAGGCATCGCCATGGGTGCCCCAGAGATGACCAACTTCTTCGTCGAACATTTCGAAACACAGGCACTGGATTTGGCACCTTGTAAACATAATGTGTGCTACAGGTACGTCAATGATACCTTTCTTATGTGGAGCCATGGTGAAGAACAGCTCGGTGACTTCCTGAGAGACTTGAACAGTCTCATACCAACATAAATTTACTATGGAAGTAGGAAAGGGAAAAAAAAAAAAAAAACTACAATGTGCTGATCATAAGAGATGATCGAAAACTGACACACACCGACCGATACGTGCACAATCTATCAATTCACCACCGGAGCCAGAAAAGAGGCATGGCTAATACGCTCATAACACGAGCAAGACGAACGTATAAGCCGCAGCACTTCAGACGTGAAATGCAACAACTGGAAAGTGTTCTGAAGACCAATGGGTTCTCCACAACTTATATTAGAAGTATAACAGAGTCGAACACTCGGCGAAGTGACAAGCAAGAAAAAAAGTCAGGTACGGCCTTTTGTCATACATTCCTAGAGTGACGGATAGAATATCCGTATACTGCGCAAACACGATGTAAAGAGTATTTACAAACCAACAAAGAAGATCAAAGAGTGTCTCAGATCGCCTAAGGAGAAAAGGGATCCACATGCAATGTTAGCAATATACAACATACCATAACACACACATGCGGAAAAATTTATGTTGGAGTGACTGGACAATCAATCAACACAAGGATCACAAAACATAAGCGCCATTGCGGGTTGGGGCAGGGGGAGAAATGGGCCGTGGTAGAGCACACAATATGTGAGACCGACCAGGTAGTAGATTTCGCCGATACTATTACACCCGCTTGTTCAGAGAAGCTATAGAAGTACAAAACACGGGAATAGCTTCCACAAGAGAGAAGAAAGCCTTAAGGTAAATGGATCCTGGCTTCCTGTGCTGCAGGGAAAGACCTTCGCTGGTAGCAAGAAAACCGCACCGGAAATGACTGTGGAGGGGCCCTTGGACTTTGGCGAACCAAGGTACATATAGTATGCGGCCATCAGCCCCATGTAGATATGCAGAGTGGCCATTCAGCTGAGCAGACATGCTACGCAGCTGACCGACTATCGTACTTGCTGCCTTAGGATCGTCTCTCCTCTTGACAGCGGATTTTAACAAAATTGTCTTGTCTTCGTGGAACTCTGTAATGAAGTTGTCGTGTTGGCTCTAACAGGACTGCAATTTGCGACCATAGCATTACCGCTTGCTGGTATTCTGGCGGGCATGGAGGCTTTGGGTGGGAACTGCTGGACTGAGGTGCACTTCACGAATGTAGCGTTACCATTAGCCAGTGTTCTGGCTGTGGGGGGGAACTGTGAGATGCGGTGTTTAGTTTAGTGCTTTCTTGAATGTAGTTACCGGTGCAGTGGCGGGCGTGGAGGCTGCGGGCGGGAATTGCGGTGTTGAGGTGTTCAGTTGGCGCTGTTTTTACTGGGCCCATTTCCTTTCTTGTCGCTGCAAGGGAGCCTCCTCTGGCCTCCAAGTTGCAGGGCATTTGCAAGCCAGGGCCTGCTGCACTGACGGTGACCAGCGTTTGCTGAGGTATAGGGCTGGCTCTGATGTGGATTGTGGATACCTGCCATTTAATTATGGAGGTCGGAACTAAGCATTAGTCACTGTCCCATGGCAGCTCCACAAAAGCTGCCCCGATGACGACTAGCATGGCTACAATGTATACATCGAGGGAATCCTCATCATCATTAGCCTGTTGCAACATTCGCATGAGTACCCGCAACCAAAGTAGGGCCGCGCAAACAACATCTGTGAACAATCACAGGGCTAGGCTTGCATCGGTACGAGAGGATAGGAGGTCAGACATGGACTCAGACGAGGACAAATTGTACATTCTGCAAAGGAATAGGAAGGGGAGGGCGAGGGGGGACGGAGAGAGAGAGAGAGAGAGAGAGAGAGAGAGAGAGAGAGAGAGAGATATGGAAGAACGACAGATAATAGAAATAGCAAATCTGCCGACTCCAAATGCTTTTTCTGTCTTGGTAAACGCAGATGCAGAAGGCGAGGGCCAAATGCAGTCAGGAGAAAGAAGGAGAGGTTTCTGCCTATTATTTCGTACATTATGCAAGGTGTTTCAGCTCTCGTAAAAGAACTGTGTGGAGGTGTAAAAGGCAAGTTAACGGCTGTGTACTGAGCCAAAACTACAAAAATACAGGCGGAATCTATCGACAAATTTAATTTCGTAAAAGAGGAACGCAGGAAGAGGGGTGTAGATTTCTACACATACTCTATGCAACCCAAGCAGGCTTTGAGGGCAGTTGTGAAGCATCTTCCGATTGACGCAGAACTGGAGGATGTCAAGCAGGAACTCATAGGCGAAGGCTTCATAGTGTCAGATGTACACCAGTTTTTGAGGGAACAGGAGGCCACAAGAAGGAGCCGACCTTGTTATCGGTGATAGAAAATAACGAGGATGTGAAAAGAGTATTTAGTCTTCGCTGTATGCTAAGCTTTAAAATAATAGTAGAAACATACAATAAGCCTGAAGGTCCAGGCCAGTGCCATCGCTGCCAGAGGTTCAGCCATGTGATCAACAACTGCCAACTACAGCCAACGTGCATGAAATGCGCAGCCTCGCACCAGACGAGTCTTTGCAGCCTCAGGAGAACACAAAACCCAGTGTGCACAAATTGTGAGGGCCACCATCCGGCAAATTATAGTGGTTGCAAATTTTACCAAATATTAGTTCAAAACCAGAGGCAAAGCAAACCTTCCACTGCAGCCCCAGGTGTCTCTGACAACCAAACCCAGCAACAAGAAAAGTTTAGGCAACAGCCACGGCAATTCCTGGCACTGTAGCCATGACAGAACGCATTGAATGTCACCTCCACTACCAACGCCGAATTACTCCACCACTGAACCCTCCAGTGGTCACAGAGGCGAGCAGGTCACCACTGCGGCATCCACCAGCAGTCCAGCCAACAGCAGTTAGCAAAGTAGCTACGCCCCCACCACCAGATCCTCCGGTAAGACGACCACCTGCGCTTGTCACAGATGTCAGAACTGCTCCACAATCCGCACCAGAAGCATCTCAGGCGACCCCAAGCTCTAGCAGCGACCTCTTTGGTTTTCTGGAAAAATTCAGGGAAATAAACATGCTGTTTGTGGTGACTGAACCTGAGCACACTTCTGTAGGAAGCTAAAGAAACGCTGGAAAAGGCCCGAGAGGAAAACAGATAGATTTTCCAAGTTGGTGATAATAGTAGAAGCAGCTATAACATTATTTGCCGATGTACCTTAACAGAAGAAGATACCTTCGAATTCTAAATTGGAGTGCCCATGGAATGACGGATAAAACCCTGTAGCTACAGTCCTTTCTTGACTGGCATGCCATAGACGTCGCCTGCAGCATGGAGACGCATCTATTGCCGACCGACCTATTTAAGGTGTGAAATTACTCGATCCACAGGGTCAATTGACAAAACCGCCCAGGCGGACGAGTTGTGTTCTTGTGAGGCGGAAGATTTGCCACTGAAAAATCGACATACCAAATTTGGTCACGATTGAGGCGGCCGGGTTGGAAATAAAATTAGGCAACAATGTATTTAAAATAATATCGCCCAATAAACCCCCACGATCAAGCATAAACATCAGGGACCCTCAGGCCTTGTTCGTCAATGACGAGCGAGTGATAGTAGTGAGCGACATGAACTCCAAGAATGGGGACTGGGGCAGAGATTGAGACAATTTATTGAGAGCGATCCCTCTCTGGGGATAATCGCTCCCGACGAGCCAACTCATTTCCCATTTCAAACCCAGCACAGGCCAGATATCCTGGATATCTTCATGTGCAAGGGTCTGCCATGGAGGGCTGCAGCAACAGTTCACCATGAGCTGGACTCAGACCACAGCCCAGTTGTCCTCGAACGTGCCAGTGTCGAAGACCAAATCCAGAGGACAGTAAAAACAAACGTAGTTACTAACTTGGAACAATATAATGCCCTGGCAGATCATGATCTGGAGGATACACCCCAAATGTGGAATGAAGCAAAAGTGGATAAAGTGATAGAGTATTTTACGAACGTCCTCCAGACCTGTGCTGAGGAGACAAGCACCAGGCAAACCAGGGACCTGCCCCCTGATATGTGGGACCTGATAGTCGAAAAAATGGTGCATGAGGAGAGATTGGCAGACTTTTCGTGATCCCGCCGATCGTCGCCAGCTTACGACGACTATGAGCCTAGGTAAAGCGAAGGTCACAGGAGCACAGAGGCTTAGAAGAGTGGCTCAGAGAGGTAGAACAGAACACAAGAGAAGTATGGAAGATAATGAAAGCGCTGAAGGCTACACTCAGGGTAGATAGGCCACTCCGAGGAGAAAACGAATTAGTTTATGATAACAAGGAGGAGGCAGAAGTGTTAGCAACATCCCTAGAGTCACAATTCCGAACTCGCGTCATCGACGATGATGTGAGTGATACACAGACAGAAATAATAATCAGATGAGTTGCTCACTGGAGGCAAGAGAGCATAGAAACAGAATTGACGCCAGTTTCTGACTGGCTTGTATGTGGCTTCATCAGACAACTAGGGGAAAAAAAGTCCCCTGGTCCTGACAAGGTCTGTGTCCCTTACCTAAAACACTTTCCCCCCACCGCAATCACTCACCTCACCGCCGTATATAACCAGTGCATTTCCCTAAACTACTTCCCAACCACTTGGAAAACAGCTCAGGTCGTAACCTTATCCGAGAGCTACAGACCCATTTCATTCTTGTGCTTTCTAGGGAAGGTACTAGAATGCCTTATCCACAGAGCCCTTACCAAATTCCTGGGACACAATAACATAATCACCCCTGAGCAATTTGGCTTCCATCCTGAAAATAGCACTGTCCATCAATACCTATGTCTGGTGGAACACACATGCAAGGCAAGAGATACAAAAACATAGCACAGGAGCGGTATTTCTCGACATCAAGAAAGCGTTTGACAAAGTCTGGCATGATGGCTTAATATACAAGTTACTCCAGATAGACATTCCAGGACACACAATACGTGTAACTGACTTGTTCCTGGCAGGGAGCCAAATCTCTGTTAGGCGTAGCAATCATGTTAGTATGATCAGGGATGCTGTGGCCGGGATCCTGCAGGGATCGGTTCTGGGCCCCATACTATACTCGCTGTTATACAAATGACATACAAAAACTGGTAGACAATGAACTGGCTCTTTACGCTGATGGTACCGGTATATAAGCAGTAGCAACCTGAAACCTCAACTATATACTGAGGAAACTACAAGAACGTTAGAACGAAGTAGTAAGTTGGTGTAATCTTCCGATTAAAACAAATCCAGGAAAAATAGTAGCGATAATGTTCACCAGAAAGTGAACTCTCCCAAGCAGGCAGAGACATCGAGTGGAGCGACTTAGCACCCTACCTAGGAATATAGATAGATAAAAAGCTGGCATTTGGCAAACAAATAAATAGGGCTTGAAACAAAGGCAGTACAGCATTTAATCGCCTGTACTCGCTCCTCAAGGGTGGGGGGCAGACAATAGAAATGAAGCTGCAACTGAACAGAGCTGTTATCCAACATACTGCATTATATGGATCAGAAGCTTGGTCAACGGTGGCAGACACCCAGCTGCTCAAACTTCATACTCTGCAAAACCATATCCCCCATACCATAGCAGATGCCGATAGATATACGCCCAGCACACTTATCAAAGAATTATTAAGCGAACCATCCACACTCACATACATTAAAAGAAAGTCGGTAACTTTATATGAAACGACTTCAACTTCGCTCCACCAACTAATTCACCAGTTAGGCACCCAATACCCAAACACTTCAAATAATACACCAGTATCCACAATAACCAATGTAGGGAATAACATATACAGACATACAGTCATGCATACAAACAATCATTTCGACGAATAAATAAAAGCTATCCTCAAATACTCATTTAGCCATGCTAAATGACAGAGGAACAAAGCCCTGTGGCGCTTCAAATGGAAATTCATATAGATAGCAGCAATCCCCTCCAGTCCCACCAACAATGGAGGCCGAAACTGTGACAATGCCAGCCACTCGTGGTGGCGGAACGTCAGAAAAATCATCAGTCGAACGTTGGTCGATGGATCCGAGACAAGAAGCCAACAGGGAATTTGTCAGTAATTTAAAAAATTAACGTCACACTGGAGAGAAATGGGCAGACAACTTAAGTTTTGCTAATGGCTGCTGTCCAACTTGTTCGCAAATTGCAATAACAGTCAGAATAAAAAGTACTTAAATGTTCAACTGTCGTAGTTAGCACTCCATCGGCCTCCGTCGAAAATGATGTGTAAATTTCCAAACAACTGTAACAGTTATACTTCCGGCTGTTATGAGACAAATCTTCCATGCTAAATGCACTTTGCCAATTCATGAAATAAAACGTGATTTCTAGTAAATGCAGAAGTGTAACGTTTAGCATGCTGGCTGCGAAGAATGTTGCGGAGATCGTTACAGAACATGTTTTCATCCGAAGTAAACGCGCCTTTGACTGGGTCAAGATGACAATCTAAACAATCAGCGGTTTACTCAGGGCTTTAAACAAATTTGCTTTAATTGGTGAGATAATGACTGCAACATAGAAAATGGTCTTCGCTTTATAACGAGACGAACCGGCAACAAAAACAGCGGTAAGACTTTAGCGGCAAGAATCAGCAAAGCAGCGAAAATAGAGATGAGTTCCTCGGACAAGCGCACCCCCTCCCCCCCCCCCCTAATATATATATATATATATATATATATATATATATATATATATATATATATATATATATCTCTACACACACTCACACACATACACACACACACACACACACACACACACACAGAGGGAGGCGCAGGTGGTGGCCGGCCTCCCGCAGCTGCTCTGAATGCATGTGGCGGTTCTCAGTCCAGCAGCTCTCGCTACATGCACTGGCAGAGCACAAAAAGATTGTCTAATGGTACGCGGACATGGAAGCTTCTCAGCTGCATCCGCGGAAACTTGTGTACTGTGAATGACGTACGCACCTCACTGGCGCCACCTGCTTGTCCTCGGTGAGGGGAGGTGGTCGACATCAGTACCGGTGGTGGCAAATGCTGGAGAGAATCCCGCTAAAGGGCTTTCGAAAATGAGCCGTTTTGCATCGAAATAAGCCAAGCTTCCACAGCCATAAATTTCGTAAGGCAGGTCCACATTTATAAAAATTTGCGTCGAACTAGACGCACGGCATAAAATTTTGCGCGTGCGCATGGACGTGGACGTGATAATGCATGCATAAATTTTTTCTACACTCAGCGCGCACGCTGCAGACTTCGTCGGTTTTGTGACGAACGTCAAATGAACTTGCGCCGCATCGAGCTCTCCATATGGGCGCGTCCATTTGTTTTTGCCGCACGAATGCACCTGTACCTTATTACTTAACGAACTTAACGGTGAGACAACTGTGTCTGAAGTAGGGAAAAAGTGTGTAGTCCTTACTGTGTTGTGTGATTTACTGAAACGGAACAGAGAGAAAGAGAGACACTTTTGGATTAAGGGTCTGCACAGAAAAAGGATATGCAGATGGCGCTTGTCTGTTAAATACACTGAAGAGCCAAAGAAACAGATAAACCTGCCTAATATCGTTTAGGGCCCCCACGAGCATGAAGAAGTGCTGCAACACGACGTGGCATGGACTCGACTAATGTCTGAAGTAGTGATGGAGGGCACTGGCACCATGAACCTTGCAGAGCTGTCCACAAGTCCGTAAGAGTACGATGGGGTGGAATCTCTTCTGAACAGCACATTGCAAGGCATCCCAGATATGCTCAACAGTGTTCATGTCTGGGGAGTTTGGTGGCAAGTGGAAGTGCTTAAACTCAGAAGAGAGTTCCTGGAGCAGCTCTATAGCAATTCTGGACACGTGGGGTGTCGTATTGTCCTGCTGGAATTGCCCAAGTCCGCCGGAGTGCACAATGGACATGAATAGATGCAGATGATCAGACAGGATGCTTACGTACATGTCACTTGCCAGAGTCGTACGTAGATGTATCAGTGGTACCACATCACTCCAGCTGCACATGGCCCACACCATTACAGAGCCTCCTCCAGCTTGAACAGTCTCCTGCTGACATTCAGGGTCCATTGCTTCATGAGGTTGTCTCCTACCCGTAAACGTCCATCCGCTAGATACAATTTGAAACAAGACTCGTCAGTCCAGGCAACATGTTATCAGTCATCAACATCCAGTGTCAGAGTTGATGGGCCCAGGCCACATGTAAAGCTTTTTGTTGTGCACAAGTGAAACACAAGTGGACCTTTGGTTCCAAAAGCCCATATCGATGATGTTTCATTGAGTGGTTTGTATGCTAACAGTTGTTGATTGTCCAGCATTGAAATCTGCAGCAATTTGCGGAAGGGTTGCACTTCTGTCACGTTGAACGATTCTCTTCAGCCATCGTTGCCCCCGGTCTTGAAGGATCTTTTTCCGGCCGCAGTAATGTCAGAGATTTGATGTTTTACTGGATTCCTGATATTCACGGCACACTCGTAAAATGGTCATACGGGAAAATCCCCCACTTCATCGCTACCTCGGAGATGCTGAGTCCCATCTCTTGTGCGCCGACTATAACACCATGCTCAAACTCACTAAAATGTTGATAACCTGCCACTGTAGCAGCTGTAACTGATCTAAAAACTGTGCCAGGCACTTGTCTTATATAGGCGTTGCCGACCGCAGCACTGTATTCTGCCTGTTTACATGTCTCTGTATTTGAACACGCATGTCTGTACCAGTTTCTTTGGAGGTTTAGTATATATTAACTGTAGGTCAAACTAGAGGCCATTATAAAAAAATTTCACCTCTATCTGGAGAAGATTTTGAATATCTTAAATGATTCGACCAACAACTGCGAAACAGAACACTGCATTTAGAGTCAATACCAGTACAGGAAATGTTGGCTTTAACATTACGATTTATAGCTACAGGAGATTCATACACTAGTCTTCAGTATCTCTTCAAAATATCGAAACAAAGTACACACACCCAAAAAAGTTTTGCATCACCCCATTTCCCAGAACTCCTGAAGATAGACGCTGACTGTGGATATGGTATCACAGACACAATCACTTTGACTTTTCAGAGACGTCACTAAACCCGCCCAAAGATGTTAACAGTTTTTCGACAAAGCGGGCACCACCCCAAAGTACCGTTATCCAAGATGGCGGCCACGACGTCAGCTAATGACAGCATCCAAGATGGCGGCTATTGTGTCTTTCAAGATGCCGGATTTCGGTGGGAAGATAGGTCAATTGAGATACCTCCACTAACCTAACCGCACATCCCCTCCCCCAGAAAATGGCGGGAAGTTCAAGTCCTATCAGGATAATGCTTCACACCACGGTTACCTCTACTAATTTAAGAAAATGGTGGGAAGATAGGTCACTTGGACTACCTCCACTAACCTAAGTCATCCGACTGCCACCTCATCTTAGGGATTGGCAGGAAGTTCAAATTCCATCAGGATAATGCAATACACGACGGTTATCTCTACCAACCTAAGACAATGGTGGGAAAATAGATCAATTGGGCTACCTCCAATAACCTAAGTCACCCGACCGCCACATCCTCCTATGAACTGCTAGGAAATTTGAATTTTGGCCAGAAGATAGGTCAATTTGTGTATCTCCACTAACCTAAGAAAATGGCGCAAAAGAAAGTGCACTTAGGCTACTTCCACTAACCTAAGTCACCTGACCGCCACCTCGTCCTAGAAAATGATGCGGGGGAGGACTTGACCTGTGCTGGATGTAAGTCTTTGTTATTTTGCATGCACCAGTCTTTATTTAAACAATTTGATGCAGTACAACCATCCAGTGGGTTCACCACAGGGTCTGGACTCCAACTGACGTTGTACACAGTACCACCACCAGAGGGCGCTGTCGTCCATTCTGTGACATAATCAAAGATGACGGTCATGATGTCAGCCAATGATGCAAGTACTGTTATCCAAGATGGCGGGAAACAGTGAATTCATCACAAGGTCTGGACCTAGCACACAGAAGCACCACCAGAGGGCACTATCGCTGTCTGTCCCATGATGTAATCCAAGATGGCGGGGGAAAATGGCGGTAGACAGCGTGTTCCCCATGAGGTCTGGACCGAGTACACAGTACTGCCACCAGAGAGTGCTGTCATCTGTTCCATGACGTAACTCAAGATGGCGGGGGAAAGTGGTGGGAAAACGACTCTGCCTGTGCTGGACATTAGTCTTTATTTTGCAGGCAGTGTCCCCACCATGAGATCTAGAGTCCAATGACCTAGTACCCAGTACTGCCATCAGAGTGTGCTGTCATCTCTCCTGTAATGTAATCCAAGATGGTGGTCTGGAGGGGGAAAATGGCGCGAAAATGACTCTGCCTGTGCTGGGCTGCTGTAGAGAGTAAGGAAGGAGTGTACTTTATTTATTGTGGAACGATTTACTTAGGAATGGATTTTGAAAGATAGTATATCTGCTGAGACGCAAACAACTCCTAAATTACCCAAATAATTTCAGTACAGACATGTAAACTCCTCCTAAATAATGCAGTACACTGATGTGCAGAAACGAAATCAGCTCATAAACTGTCCAAATAACACAAGGCATAGGTTACAGACCTGCTAGCAAAATAGTGTGACAGTCACGCAATCAACGTGTGCAAGCACTGTCCACCACCCCATGTCCACTAGACCGCACAGGAGGCTACTGGCAGCCCCCACGAAGTGACATGGCTGTCAGACCACGCACAGGTGCCCTCAAGCTTGAGGCAGCAACATCCCTTTCATACTTGCTACCTGAGAAATTCCTCTCGAAAACATGTGATCACCTAGGTACCGTTGCTGACGAGACTGGACAGGAGCAAAGACCTATTTGCCGAAGCCTCCACCAGATGGAAGCCAGTGCCAGCCATCGGTCTCATGCCGCTGCTACCTGCAGCAAGCAGGTGAAATTTGGTTCTATTTTCGGGTATACAGTTAGTGTTCTCTGAGTGTTATACTGATGTCATAGAACTCCAACGTGCACACACGTCAGCCCCATATGTGAGACACCTCTGGGCAGTACGTGTGTTTCACCTTTGCTGATTGATACTTGGGGACACTAACATTACCGAATAGCACAGGGTGCATTTTTGCTAGTGCGACATGTGAGACACATCTAACCTTGCTTAACTGCTCTGTGTGACCGATGCAATGCCACGAAGTGCGTGATCATAGCTACAAACCATTGGAAGTGCATCTAACAGGTTTTCAATCTTATACTGACGACACATGGCTATGTAACATCAGAACCGAATCGACCTCTTGGAAACTGTATAGTGCCCCAGAAATGGTTAACGCTCGCTTTCTTGATGTCTTAGCTTGTATGCATGGAAATGCTTGCCCTAACAGATTCTGTTACGAAAATAGCACAGAATAACATCGAATGCAGTCTTCCTCGCGGTCCTAACGTGGTACCCCATCCATCATGTGTTACCCTTCCCACTTTCAACACACACTGACGTTCACACCGCTATGTAGAGACTCCTATATCCCTGCACAAAAGAATGTCTTGTGAACGAATTGAGCATTATGATTGGCTCTTATCGAATTTAACCGCCAAATTACTGATGCCACCGGTATCAAAGCACCATCCACCTTTTCTTTCTTTCTGCGGACGAGACTTTCATGGGGGGGGGGGGGGGGGGAACTATTTTACACAGATCGCCATACTGCACCAACAGAAAAACCCATGCAAAGTGCTCCTACATATTGTCAAATATGGAAAGAATCTTACTCAGTTACACTGCTGTCCCGCTAAGGATAGGAGCTTGAATATTAGAGTGGGAAACCGATCTCCAACCCAGCAATACATCACTGTGTACTGTGTTGATGTAGTAAACATACAATTCCTATCCTGCACCATACGAAATCATCCCTTTTACATCATTCGTGCATATACCGAGAAGACAGACAGCACTGTATACACTCCTCACGGCACTAGATATTTCTCTGTGAGGTCGGCGGTCATCACGTCTGACAGATAACCAGAGTACCCTCAGTAGATCGAAGTTACTCTCAGAACTGTTCTACAAATTCGGGCTCTCTCCCCCTCGACACAAACGCATTACTGTTTCTGGTCCGGACCTGCTTGCTTGCTTTTCTACACCCATCTTCAGACTCTGGGATTACAAGAACACTTGTATTTTCACATGGTTTGCCATAATATTATACCATTTTGGCAGTACTTCTCGATATCAAGCACACAGCAGTAGCCTACCGATCGCTTATGCAACATTATTCTGAAGATATAGACTGGAAATTATTTCTCTACAAACTCAAAACTTTAGCACTTATCCCACCTGTGAAGACCTTTATGTGAGAACTCGAAACAAATAGAGGAAACTTATATTTCTACTCATGAATACTGATGTCTGTGATGTAACAGATTCCAAATCATCCCTATAATTTACAAAGTCAATTAATGTGTATCTCATGACTAGAGAACCAGCAAATGTGTCTTTCACCTGCTAGATACACACACCACGATCCATGTTCCCCCAACTAAATAAAGGCCTGAAATGTGAAGAAACAGTCAATCTGACAATTTACATTGGAGGGAGTAACGGTCCAGCGTAAACACACATCCATATTCACTCTTCTCAAATCTCCACTTGATCATGAAAGCTATCCAACATATCCTAAGTATCAGTTCACCATTCAGTCGTCTAGAGGACAACTTAGTTAAGTCATCTACATTCCCACACTACCACAGCCTTCTCCATTCAGGCAGATCCTACCATTAGCTGGAAATGTGAATCATTCCCACCACACGCAATCATCCTACGAAACCGGTCACATTTATATTTGATTGCTATATGTACAATTAAATGTTCCGATTGCAGTTACAGTTGAATGACATTTAACAATGAGTGAAGAATCGGAAATACATCCTGCTGACGGCCGTGGCTATGGAAACAGAAATATCTCTACCATTCTTATGATTTGACATACTCTTCCCTCTGCTATCACAGTATTCCACAGTCATCTCCTTTGAACATGTCGGAATACAAACACATACTTTACAAGCCTGATGCTGAAGGTGAACCTATCACACATCCCCTACTACTACAAAGCATAATACTGAGATAAAATCAGCGAAGGGTGGACATGTCTAGTAAGTTTTTCTTGTGAGTGATACCACTGTGTCTTAGAAAGATAGGCTTAATCGTCTCATATGTTAAAAAATCCGATCGCAACAACTACTTTATGTTACTGTCACAAGCGCTCTTGGTTCTACAGGTGCACACAAATATCCATATTAAAAGCTATACTTGTTTTATAAATCGAGGTACGACATTGCCTCTGAATGAGGTGGTTTTTTTGTCCACACAAATACCGAGACGGTGATCACTGGACTGTATATTATCAGACCAGCAGTTCGATTACACGTAGCCCATGATGCAACCTCGAGATAAAAACGCTGAATTTTGAATGTGATTCGGGTATTAAACCGCTATCTGCAACTCGATCACACTGCTAGATATTTCTATGGTATTTGTAACGTATTCTGTCTCGATACCACGTCAGAGGTTCTGCAATATATCCACAGAGTTATAGTCGATGGCTGACTGAGATGGATCACAAACAGTGTTACGCTATCCACTATAAATGATGTCTATGATTTGGAATCAAGTGCTTCCATTCAACCATATACCTGCATTGGATCACAGCCACAAGTGAATCATATTTCTGGCACTCTCATAACTCGAAACGAGTCACCTTACTCAAACCTATCTGCTATAGTAAAATTCCAACGTGATTTTAGTCAGCCCCTACGCATCCTGTAACTGCTCTCATTTCTGCAGCTTTGCACATGTAATCGTTCCAATTTAAGATGGAACTGAGCAGAAACTGGAGAAAGCCATATTCACCACTTTCTGCAACCCACGTAGAAACAGAACAACCTGAGTTAGTGCAACAGGACCGTGTTTTGACCATTTGGTGGAAATGCGCTTATTGTGGTGTGTCTCCAAACTAGATATAGATACTACAGCCTGGAGCAGATATGCGTCAATTCACATCTATCAGCCCAACATGCTATCATTGTTATTCTATACCATCCGTCAACGAAAAATTACGAACTATAAAAGCTCCACTAACTTCATCTAATATAGAGCTCACCTAGGCATCGTTGCTGGCGCGATAACACATAGCTGCTGCAGGGATCCAGCGCGGAGAGAGAGATGTCACAACGCTCCCCAGGATAGCATAGGGCACATTCCGCCTGGCATTCCTAACGGAACAGCCCGCCCGTCACTGAATTCACCTGTCAAACTGCTGCTGCCGCTGCCCGTGTGGGATGATCCTATTAAATATACAGGTATTGATCCACTGCAGAGGCCAGTTTAAGGTTTCACCACCTCTACTGTAGGAGGATGATCGTATCTCATGGACTAAACTGTAAATCGCGAGAGACGCTCCCTGTGGTCCTGTCTCATTGTCTGAAACATTATTTTTTTCTGCTGTAGCACGCTTTGTACAGCGCCATACATTTTATTTTTCTGCCACGACTTCGAGGTCTGTGTCAGGTTCTAAACTGACATTAAGGTGTTCTGATCCGCAGAAGTTGGACAGTATAAACCATATTGTTAATGTGGGTGCCATAACACGCCACACAAACACTGGATGATTTTAAATAAAAGACCGTTACAACATAATGAAACTGTAAGAGTTTGGTCGTGTTGTGGAGAGTTTGCAAACTACAGTCCAAAGGTGATTCACGAGCGCTACATCTGTCATAGTCATGGAATAGCTGATGACACTACGTTCCGGTTCAACTGATTCATCATATTGCAGTCATGTACGCACCCTAGAAAGTGCTGTCCATCCACCAAAACTCTCTCTCCAACTCAAACAAGCTATATCAGTCAGTCATTATGTGGTAACCGTGTGTGTGTGTTTATGGGCTTACGGGCGCTCAACGTCGAGGTCATCAGCTCCCTGACACACATTAAAGGGAACGAATGTGGACAGACCCAATAAAACTGAAACACACATGCAAAGAAAGCAGGAAAAGAAGGAAAATGCGACATAAGGAAGTAGAACGTAAGGAAAGGGAAAATGTAGCAACAAGAGTGCCACAGGAAATTGTCATTGGCTGGCCACTTACATAAAATATGGGCGAGCTTGTCACACAGTGAGCAAATTAAGATCCTCTCCCTAAAATCTTTTTTAAAAACATTTGACATGGCAAGGAACTTTAAAACTTTAATCACATTCGTCCAAGTGTTGCCTAAAAGAGATGGCAGGTCCGCTGGCAAGTCAGCCGCGGCCCGCTGGTCAGAAAATAAAACGCAATCCAATAAAACGTGGCGCACAGTGACCTGGACGCCACAAGCACCACACATTGGAGGGTCCTCCCGCCGGAGCAGGAAGCCATGCGTCATAGGGCTGTGGCCTATCTGAAGCCGAGTGAGGAGAACCTCGTCCCATCGACGGGGCTGAAAGGAAGTACACCACACACACGTTGTGGGCTTGACTATACGGAGCTTATTGTCAGTCACTTCCAGCCACTCATCCTCCCACCGGCGCATGACTCGTGAGCTCAACAGCGTGGTAAGTGCGTGCAGGGGTATAGCACGCTGAGAAACTTGTGGATCGAGACACGCCTCCTTGGCTGCGAGATCTGCCCTTTCATTCCCAGCAATGCCGACATGCCCTGGAACCCAGCAGAAAGCCACCACCTTCTCCAATCGCTGTAGGTGGAGGGGGCATCCTGGATGATTTGGACTATTTTATGTGCTGGATAGAAACGTTGCAAAGAGTGAAGGGCACTTAGCGAATCGGAACAGACAAGAAATTTAGGACAGGAATAATGTCTCATCAGCTCCAGTGCCTGCAAGATCGCAGACAATTCTGCATCGAAGACAGTAAAAGTCTGAGGCAGTCGGACCTTGAGGACACGATCCGGGAAAACAACAGAGCAACCAATGGAATCCCTTTGTTTCGACCCATCCGTAAAAACAGTTACATAGTCGTCGTGCTCAGATAAAATGGCAGAAAATGCTGCATTAAAAACGGTGGCAGGAGTGCAATCTCTCTTGCACTTCAATAAATCTAAAATCACTCCGGGCCTCTTCAGTAACCAGGGTGGCAGGCGGTTAAAACCCAGGATTTGGGGTTGTACAGACTCCACACCGAGGGACTCTAGCACACGTTGCACACGGATCCCAAACAGCAACATAGCCCGGGGACGGTGGGAAAAAAGGCAGTCTAGACGTGGATGAGCAACAAGATGGTGAGCAGGCGAGGTGGGAGGTGCAAGAAACTTACAAGCCTGGCGCACCAGCAGGAGCTGCCGCCGGATGGTAAGTGGCGGTTCCCTAGCCTCAGCAGAGAGGCTGGGTACGGGACTGGTCCGATAAGCACCCGTAGCCAGTCGAATCCCAGCATGGTGGACAGCGTCAAGGATCTGCAAATAAGACGGCCACGCTGACCCGTACACTGTGCACTCATAGTCCAGCCATGAACGCACAAAAGCTCGATACAACTGAAGGGGACGCGCCCTGTCCGCTCCCCAAGACCTGTGGCTGAGGCACTTGAGAATGTTCAGTGCCTTCAGCGTTCTGGCTTTCAAGTCGTGTAGGTGTGGCAGCCATGACAACCTGGAGTCAAAAATTAGGCCCAGAAACCGCACTGTGTCTCTAAAATGTAGGACAGTATCCCCCATATGTAAGGCAGGCAAAGTAAAAAGACGACGAGAGCGATTAAAACGAACACAAACACACTTATCGGCAGAAAACTGAAAACCCGCCTTTGCACCCCACTCCTCTAACCGCCGCACTGTTAGGTGCAACTGATGGCTCACGGTTGCAACACTGGATGAGGAACAGAAAACAGCAAAGTCGTCCACAAATAAGGAGCACTGTACTCGACTCCTCACTGTAGACGTTATACTGTTGATGGCTATGGCAAAGAGGGTAACGCTTAAAACACTGCCCTTGGGGACACCGTTCTCTTGCTCAGTGATCAGACAGTGTGTTACCAACTCGGATTCGAAAAAACTGCTGCGACAGGAAAGACCGAATGAAAATGGGGAGGCAGCCACGAAAGCCCCATTGATTCAGTTGTGCAAGAATACAGTGTCTCCAAGTAGTATCATATGCCTTACTGATATCAAAGAAGATACCGATACAGTGATGCTGAGGGAGGAAAGCCTGCTGAATAGCCGCCTCTAGGAGGGTCAGGTTGTCGACTGTGGACCTAAATTTTCGGAATCCACACTGAGAGTGGCTAAGGAGCTGTCTGGTTTCTAACAGCCAGACCAGACTACGGTTAACCATCCGTTCCAGGGTCTTTTCGACACAGCTCGTCAAGGCGATACTTCGATAACTACTGGAACATGTGCGGTCCTTTCCTGGTTTGAGGAGAGCGATGAGAATTGCCTCCCTCCACGAGGTGGGGTACACTACTGTCTGCCATATGAGATTAAAACATACGAGGAGGATTTTCTTTGATGCCTCTGGCAGATGACGAAGCATGGAGTACCGGATGCCGTCGTGACATTGTGCAGAATCAGAAGTCTCAGTAAGTGCTGTTTCAAGTTCCCACATGGAGAAAGGGGAGTTGTAGGCCTCAGAACTGTTCGACCGAAAGTCCAAGTTTGCTTTCTCGACAGTCGCACGGTAGCGACAAAACGCTGGATCCTGATTTGCAGTGGCAGTACTTTGTGCACAATGCTCTGCCAGCGTCTGAGCAATGGCTCTGGGTGTCATTTGGAGGCATCCCTGGTTCAGAACTGTAGCTGTTGGTAAACGGCTGCGTTTACTGGAAATCCTCTGGATGGCTTACCATACTTTTGTGGAACAAGTGGAACGGTTGATGGAGTCCAGGAACTCCTGCCACGACCTTTTCTAGCTATCCTTAATGACACGGCGTGCCCTGGATCTCGCGATTCGAAAGGCGATAAGATTGACCGCTGTTGGGGGGCATTTAAATCGTCGAAGAGCCGCATGCCTGTCCCAGATGGCTGAATGGCACTCTTCTGTCCACAAGGCACAAGGCGCCGCTTAATAGGGCCAGAAGACTTTGGTATGGACAGGTCAGCAGCATGATGGATCACAAGTGTGATGTGATCCACCCATTCCTGTACGCTGTTGCGGCGTTCAAAAACAGCCAACCGACTGAACAGTGGCCAGTTAGCCATGCCAATCAGTCACGATGGTGGCCTCTGCTCCAGCAATACACCATCCAGGAGATGAATGCGGTTGGGGAAGTGATCGCTGGAACGAAGGTCGTCAATGACCTCCCAGTGAACAGAGTCAGTGAGGGTTGGAGAGCAGAATGATAGGTCAATGGCTGAGAATGACCCAGTAGCACCAGGGAAATGAGTTGGAGGACCAGTGTTGAGAATGCACAACACTTAAGATGTCAGGAGGCTCTCCAAAACTCGACCTCGAGCGCAAAGAGAAGTGGAGCCCCACAGGACATGATGGGCATTGAAGTCGCCCAGGAGGAGAAATGGGTGGGGGAGTTGTTCGATAAGATCTGTGAGAACCTCTAAGTTCACTGCATCCAGAGGAGGTAAGTAAAGGGGGCAAACGGTAAGCCTCTGATGTGAATGAATTTCAACTGCAACTGCTTGCAGGTCAGTATGCAGGGGGAGAGCAGAGGAGTGGTGGTCATTATTGACAAACACGGCGTCTCCGCCTTTGGCCCTTTCCCCAGTCAGGTCATCCTTGCGATATAACGTGTAGCCCCTTAGTACGGGAGCATCAGATGGTTTTAAATGTGTTTCCTGTAGACACAAGCACAGGGGGCGTTGCCATGCTAGGAGGTTCAGATCCTCCACATGTGGCTGGAATCCATTCATGTTCCACTGTATAATGGGAGCCATCTATCAGGGTGGGAGTACCTTCATCCTCACTTTCTGTCGGGGAGGAGAGCCCACAACAGGTGGAGGCTCAGTTTTGGGGCGAGATGATTGCCCCAGTCTGACATCAACCTCCATCACTTCTGAAGAGGAGTCGAGAGGGACGTTAGAGAGAATGACATCAAAATCAGCAGACTGTATAACTTCAGTCTCCTTCAGTGGGCGAGTCTTTGGCTTTGGCTTAGATTTTTTGGCCTGAGGTGGCATTGGAGCCAAAACCTCAGAAGCAGTAGGGGGTGTAGCAGCGCTTGGCAGTGCACAAGACTGGACCCGGGAAGGGGCAGGAAGATCCATAATGTCAGCTACCACGGCCCAGTCAGAAGGCCGGGGGGGAGCAGCAGGCTTCACAAGAACGGCAGCAGCACACGTACATTGGCAAATGCAGGTGCTAGGGCTGACAGTAGCAACCTCTGTTTGTGTAGCAGCATCAGTTTTCAAGACTGGCTGTTTCAGAACGGAAGAAAAGGAGGCAACGAACGCAGGTGGCTGCATGGACTTGTGTAGTTTCTTTGCCTCACCATACGGGATGCGTTTTGTGGTTTTAAGTTCCTGGATCCTCCGTTCCTCAAGGAAAACTCTGCATTCCCTTTTCCACACAGGGTGATCCCCAGAGCAGTTGACACTTGGGAGGAGAGGAGCAACCAACTCCCTCATGGGCGGCTTTACCACAGTTCCCGCAAGTGGCTTCCCCTCTACAGCCGAGAGTTGTGTGTCCAAAGTGTTGGCATTTGAAACACCACGTGGGGTTGGGGTAATAAGGCCATACACTGAGACGTAGGAAACCTGCCTTCACATGCTCTGGCAATTTGGTGCCGTTAAATGTAAGGATAAATGAGTCAGACTTCATGAGAGCACCATCCACCCGTTTCATAAAGTGTTGCACGTCGACAATTCCTTCCCGGCACCATTCAGCCTTCAGTTCGTCTTGGGGAATGTCAACGAGATCTCTGCAAGTCACAACACCCTTGCTGTAGTTCAAGGTGTTGTGAAATTCAGTCTCTATCGCAAACTCCCCAAGAAATTGTGCCTTCTGAAGGTTCTGGACTTGCTGGAAGCTAGATGTTTCAACCAACAAGGTTCCATTTCGCAAGCGCTTGACAGATTTTAAGGTGCCACCAAAGCCTTCTAAGCCTTTCTGTATACAAAATGGTGAAACTTTATCGAAACTCCCCTCCTTTCTTTTAATTATGAGAAACATATTCTGCGAAGCAGTTTGCATTCTGTTACTAGTAACTGAATCAGGATGACTGGCTACACGAGCCCTCTTGTTGGATTGGGTGTTAGAACCCACCAGCGGTCCACCCTTTCCACTGGGAGGAGAAGAATAAAAGTTCTAGGGTTCCATCTCGGCCCCACGAGCAGCTAGGGAACTAGAAGTCCACCTCGACAGAGCCCTGCGTGCCTAGGTAAGCCTTATACAACTCAGGTGCGGCAGGTTCCCCAGAGGTTGCCCGCTAACGACTGTTCCACCTCAACAGCCATGCATCTCATCAGTGTGCAGCACACCTTGAGATTGAGGGGTTGTTTATAGAGGTTTATTCCATCCTCGCGACCCGGGCTGTCAGGCCAAGATCCCCATTCCCTGAGACACACAACGTTCCACCGCCGCGCCGCACAGTGGTCGCTGAAGTATGCTCAGAGGTTACGGTGACAGGGGACTGGCGGCGCTTACCAGTCGCCAGCTCAGGAACCCCGGGGTCGCCAAGCCCATACCCAGCAAATGAATGCTGAGTCCCTGGGGGCATGTGGTAACCAACAGCATGCCAGTGCATGGGTGGGATGGAAAAGACACCATCGACGTACTCTAATAATGAGCATCACAGTTAACAATGCAAACAATTTTAGCAACTTTACAGTAATTTCAACACCAACCAATGATGTGACAACATGTTTCCCAGCTTCAGTACCATAGCTGAACAACCCTTTCTGCATGTTGTGAGTATCATTCTGAATGTGGATAGATGACTATGCAGTACTTCCATTCATTGGGAATTCTCGAACAGATACACAATCAAAGTATATCAGACAGTGCTCTACATATTTCTAACACCTCAAGCATAGTGCTTAATTTACGATCTATCTCTCTGTGTATGGGACTCACAGAGCATTCTCACTGTCTTAGGGTATAATTAGACAGTGAAAGACCCTCCTTACAGTGTCACTGACCAACCCGCTCTGCAGCACCATTACCGATTTAATCTGCAGCCAACAAGAAGACCTCCACATTCCAGTCTCGTGGATGAATGGAGCTTGCCGAGTCCTCAGCCATCCAAGTGCACAAGATTTCTCGAGATACGCCCGTGTCAAGGAGGTTAGCACACCTTATCGATGTATAGTAACAGATTTCAAAGTGTCTTAATGTGATAGCAGATGGTTAAGAGGAATAAGGAACGGATGATTTTTATGCGTGATGGAGCTCCAAATGAATGGAGTTCGACGCATTTTTACCAAAATCAACCAAGTTATTAATTTTAAAGTATTGTTCCAGAGTCTAGGATCAGGACCTGGAAGGTATTGGTAAGAGAAAACATAAACACATGCACCCCTAAGGCTACAACGTTCTGCACTTAAAAAGGGCTGTAATGTTAAATTGCTTGCGTTTCTGACGTATCAGTCGCATGGAATGTAGCGCTGTTAATATTCCAATGTATGAAATATACGAGGGCTGTCCAGAAAGTAAGTTACGGTCGGTCGCGAAATGGAAACCACAGTGAAAACCAGAAACGTTCTATTTGCAACAGTTAGGTACACCTTCCACCTACTTCTCTACATAGTCGCCGCTCCAACTTCCAGTTTTATCGAAGTGTTGTATCAACTTTCCAATATCCTCGTCATAGAAAGCAGCAGCCTGTGCTTTCGGCCAGTTATTTGCACTGGTCTGCAGCTCGTTGTCTGTGGAAAATTTTGTCTTCATAGTCAGCGGTTCTTGTGAGCAGAGATGAGACTCAGGGGTAGCCAATTTCAGACTGTATTATGGGTGCTCAAACACTTCTCATCGGAAACGCTGCAGGAGCGTCTTCATCGCCCCTGCAGTGTGCGGCCGAGAATTGGCATGAAGAAGGAACTGCTCGACAGTTGTGTTATGTGGGATGCATGACATTGGCGAAATCTCTAACCAGGCCCTCATGCTTGGCGGGAGACGCTATTCCCTACGCATCTTCACGTGCTCACTGTTCACTCAGAACAGAACAGAGCGACGCGACACGATCGACGGGCATACTAGAGACACTGCCCAACACGTCTGTGTAAAGCTTTACCGGATTTTCCCAGTGGTTTACATTTCGCGACCGATCGTAACTTAGTTTCTGGACTGCCCTCGTATTTCAAGCTCATGACATACACCCTTATTCCATTTTTATATGTGATAAACTATGTTATCGAACCATAACACAAAAAACTGCTTCTGTAAAATATTTGCTCTGTTTGATATGAGCACATTACAGCTATCCGGAGACATACAGTGTCCACTGTTCACATCCGATCATGGTTCAGACATTATATGATGCCTGCATCGGGCCTATATAAAATGATCATTAGTAATGGGGGATACCTCTTACAACTAAAGAGATAAATGCATAACAGCAGCGTCCAGCATGTGAAAATTACAAGTCAATCACCCACCAACTCTGCAAACACCACATCTGTCAGACAAATGTACATACAGGGATTGCAGTGCCTCACAAACACCTATAGCTAACTTAGTTAGGAACCTGAAGGGCCGATTTTACACCCAAGATGATACAGGGAGATTGAGTACATTGCATAAATCAAAGTTCGTTTAAAGGAAAGTGTCACGTTTCATCACACATGAGATGGAAATCCTCTAATGACCGACAGGTTCAGCATTAAGTGCTTTGAATCACATACAGAACACATGGCTATGTACAAGTCGAATGCAGGCTATCTCACGTGACTGATGAATCCTGGCAGAATAGCGGAAAAATTGACCTGAAGCAACTTCTCCCTTTCTAGAATGCATCATCAGTCTACCGTTAAATCGTACCTCACCACACCTCCATCTCAATCGATCATCCTGTCCACTCTCTGTTATTCTCTAACGCAGATGCAAGTAAGTTTAGAGGTGGATGGTTCTCTATCCTCCAGAAAAGCATCAAATACAGTAATCAACTCCTGTGTATCACTGGTACCTCAATAGATATACTACCATGACGAAAAAAAATTGACTGCTTCCCTGATTCCCTTCACTTCCATGTCGATGTTTCCTTGGAATCCTATTGTTGCTGCATACTTGTCCCCATGTACAAACTGCTTTGCGCGAACCAGAAGATACACAAGTACTTCCTCTATTTCCCCACATTTTGGTGTATATTCAGGCAATTTATACCTATTCCCTGTCATTTTTCGTAATTCTATTGTTTTTTTTTTCAGTTCTATCCATGCAATCACGGCATAACCTCTCGTTCTGTGTCCTAAAACTGCTTGTAAATGTAGCACAGCTGCCAACACCTAGCCCAAATACACTGATACGGAGGCATAATATACCACTGTACTCGATTGTATCCAGTCGCTTCCATATTTGGAGAGTGTTTGCTCTATTTTCTGTATGTCTGTGTATATAGAGGACCTGTAGTAGACCCGAGTTGATTTCGAAGGTGGATCCACCATGCGTTATATCCAGAGCGATGTCGGTATGCAGATCCACAATATGCCACACACGGGATAGGGTTTGAAGGTGGATCTGCCACACACAATGTACGAAGCAGTGTTGGGATGCAGATCCACAATATACCACATATGAGTTAGTTCAAGTGTGGATCTGCCACAGACTATAAATCCGGACTGATGTTCGGATGTAACACATGGTTGGCCCACCTGCGAACCCTATCACAGATGCGACATGTGGTGGATCCACCTCTGCTCGTGCAGGCTTGTGTCTGGCGGTGGCTTCTGCAAATAGGTCTTCGTCCCTGTCTGGTTGCATAAGCAAGGGTGCCTAGGTGATCACTTATTTTCATGAGGAGTTTCTCGGGTGTCAAGTATGAAAAGGCTCTCACCGACTCATGCTTAAGGGCACCTGTGCGTGGTTTGACAACTGATGGCAGCATCACTTCACAGGGGCTGCCAGTAGCCTCCTATGCGGTCTAGTGTACATGGGGTGGTGGACGGTGCTTGTGCATGTTGATTGCGTGACAAATTATTTTGCTAGCAGATCTGTAGTCTAAGCCATGCGTTATTTGGACAGTTTATGAGTTGATTTCGTGTCTGCACATCAGTGTACTGCATTATTTAGGAGGAGTTTGCATGTCTGTACTGAAATTATTTGGGTTATTTAGGAGTTGTCTGCATGTTAGCAGGGCGTTATTTAGGAGTAGTTTACAGGTCTGTGGGCTGTGTGGCGTGACCCCAAGCACGTCCGAGCAGGTGTTTTGTATCGATGTGATAAATATACTGTCTTTCAAAATCCATTCCTAAATAAATTGTTCCAAAATAAATAAAGTATACTCCTTCCTTACTCTCTCCAGCAGCCCAGCGCAGGCAGAATCATTTTCGCGCCATTTTCCCCTCCAGACCACGATTTTGGATTACATTACGGAAGAGACGACAGCACCCTCTGATGGCAGTACTGTGTACGAAGTCCAGACTTCATGGTGAACACACTGTCTACCCCCATTTTCCCGGGCCATCTTGGATTATGTCATGCAACAGACGACGACAGTGCCCTTTGGTGGTGGTACTGTGTACCAGGTCCAGACCTCGTGGCGAACACACTGTTTCCCGCCATCTTGGATAATGGTACTTGTGTCATCTGCTAACTTCATGATTGCCATCTTGGATTACGTCATGGAATGGATGTCAGCACCTTCTGGTGGTGGTACTGTGTACTAGGTCAGTTGGAGTCTGGACCTCGTGGTGAACAGACTGGATGCCTGTACTGCATCAAATTGTTTAAATAAAGACTGGCGCATGCAAAATAATAAAGACTTATGTCTGGCACAGGTCGAGTCCTCCCCTACGTCTTTTCTTAGGATGAGGTGGCGATTGGGTGACTTAGGTTAGTGGAGGTAGTCCAAGTGCCCTTTCTTTCTTAGGTTAGTAGAGATACACAAATTGACCTATCTTCTGGCCAAAATTCAAACTTTCTGGCAGTTCATAGGAGGATGTGGCGGTCTGGTGACTTAAGTCAGTGGAGGTAGTCCAATTGATCTATTTTCCCACCATTTTCTTAGGTTGGTAGAGATAACCGTCGTGTATTGCATTATCATGATGGAGTTTGAACTTCCCGCCAATCCCTAGGACGAGGTGGCAGTGAGATGACTTAGATTAGTGGAGGTAGTCCAAGTGACCTATCTTCCCACCAAAATTGAAACTTCCCTCCAAAATCCATCCTCTTAAATAACGTCATCGCCGCCATCTTGGATGGCGTCATTAGCTGACGTCGCGGCCTCCATCTTGGATTTCGGTACATTGGGGTGGTGCCTGGCTTGTCCCAATGCTGTAAACAAACATGCATGAGCAACGCGTATTAGATGGAAAGGGTCCGACAGCTGATCAGTTCCAATCTTTGTCTGTAGATCAACCATGCCTAGACGGTCAATACCGCTGTTTGATAGAGTCTGCATTGTTACTTTGTGCCAGGAAGGGCTCTCAACAAGGGAGGTGTCCAGGTGTCTCAGAGTGAACCAAAGTGATGTTGTTCGGACATGGAGAAGATACAGAGAGACAGGAACTGTCGATGACATGCCTCGCTGAGGCCGCCCAAGGGCTACTACTGCAATGGATGACCGCTACCTACGGATTATCGCTTAGAGGAAACCTAACAGCAACGCCACCATGTTGAATAATGCGTTTTGTGCTGCCACAGGACGTCATGTCACGACTCAAACTGTGTGCAATAGGCTGAATGATGCTCAACTTCAATCCTGACATCCATGGTGAGGTCCATCTTTGCAATCATGACACCATGCTGTGCGGTGCAGATGTGCACAACAACATGTCGAATGGACTGCTCAGGATTCACTGATGAGTGTTGCATATGCCTTCAATGAGACAAACGTCAGAGACATGCTTGGAAGCAACCCGGTCAGTCTGAACTCCTTAGACACACTGTCCAGCGAGTGCAGCAAGGTGGAGTTTCCCTGCTGTTTTGGGGTGGCATTATGTGCGGCCGACGTACGCCGCTGGTAGTCATGGAACATGCCGTAACGGCTGTACGATACGTGAATGCCATTCTCCGGCCGATACTGCAATCATATCGGCAGCGTATTGGCGAGGCATTCGTCTCATTGGACGACGGTTCGCCACGCCCCCCCCCCCCCCCCTCCCCATCGTGGAAATCTTGTGAATGACTTCCTTCAGGATAACGACATCGCTCGATTAGAGGACTAGAGTGGCCAGCATGTTCTCCAGACATGAACCCTATCAAACATGCCTCGGTTAGATTGGAAAGGGCCGTTTATGGGCGACGTGATCCACAATCCACTCTGAGGGATCTACGCCGAATGGCCGTTGAGAAGTGGGAGAATCTGGACCAACAGTGCCTTGATGAATTTGTGGGTAGTATGGCATGACGAATACAGCCATGCATCAATAGAAGGGAACGTGCTACTGGGTATTATAGGCACCAGTGTGTACAGCAGTCTGGATCACCAACTCTGAAGGACTCGCTGTATGGTGGTACAAATGCAATGTGTGGTTTTCATAAGTAATAAAAAGGGCGGAAATGATGTTTGTGTTGATTTCTAATTCGATTTTCTGTATGGGTTCGTAACTCTCGGAACTGAGGTGATGCAAAACTTTTTTTGATGTGTGTATATCTCTCATTGTGCCCAAAGTTAGAAGAGCTCTAGCTAGCACTAAAGGATTACATAGAGATGAGTAATCGTCAGTTACATTTTTATACGAATAAATTTTCGTACAATATTTTAGCGAAGATGGCAAATACACAAACTTACCTGATTGTAATAAAATAATCTCTTGCAAGTTCATCGGCGAAGATGAAGCTGAAATCGATGGATTCACAAATTCTTCATCGTACACTACGTCAAGCCAGTTGTTAAATTCGATGTTGTACCGGTATTCGCATATGGAGAATTTGGGTGCATAGTCATCTCAGCTGTATATACTAAATTATTAATCGAAGTTCACTTTGTCACGTAATCAAAATTATTTAGTTTCTCTACAAGGTATATAGCGTATTTGGTGTTGGCGTCTTCTGGTTCCACAGACTGTCGCAAAATATTATAGGCCATATCAGTCCTTGGATCCTCCTCGTCAGCCAGCCTAAGTGGCCGAGCGGTTCTAGGCGCTACAGTTTGGAACCGCGCGACCGCTATGGTCGTTGGTGCGAATCCTGCCTCGGGCATGGATTAGGTTAGTTAGGTTTAAGTAGTTCTAAGTTCTAGGGGACTCATGACCATAGCAGTTAAGTCCCATAGTGCTCAGAGCCATTTGATCCTCCTTGTCACGAATCCATTTAGATTTCCTCTTTGTTTTTTGAGGCTTTACTGTAGATCCATTTTGCTGTTTCTCTGAGCTATATGAAGGAGCACTTAATTTCCCGACGCTCTGTCCTGTGGCATGGCTTTGAGAATCGCCAGAAATTTGAATCTTGAGTGTCTGTTTTCTACAAACAAAGAAACAAGGAAACAAAATTTAAAACAACAATTATATGCAATTTTGTCATATGATGACATGATGAAGACCTTGACAGTTGTTTGAAGACAAATGTTGATGGTGTTGGGGCAGTAACCAGCCACAAATTTACTTTCAGTTCCTTTATTCAAAGGGTACCGTTACCGGTTTCGAATCGTTGTGATTCATCCTTAGACGGTTTACACGCTTTCGTATGACATGTGATGTGTTTTTTTACAGATTAATTGCCGTGAAATGTCGGTTTGGAGTGTTTGTTTTCATAACGTTAGTCCAACAGATGTGAATACATTCCCACTCCATTCTTATTGTTGCATACGTAAATTTTTCTCGCTGAACACTTTAGATTTGTCACTGAGAAGGTTTCTACCACACACCACATGCTTTGATACGATTGTATGATTGTGAACTAACTAAAACAGTTATATGTTCAATCAAAACACTGTTGAAAATGAAAATGAACAAAAATCTTGTTTGGAAAACAAATAAGTAATGAGGGGACGTCTCTATAACACTGAACGCTCTCTTTTCCTTTGTTATTTGAACAATTATTTTTCTAAATGCTAACAACTGCTGCAGACTGGTTGAAAATAACTGAAGATTTTTTAAAAAGACTCTGGCAGTTTCCCAGCTGTGTTGGATCACATGATGGAAAGCACATAAGGCTTCAAGCGCCTTTTAATAGTGGCAGTGAATTCATAAATTGCAAAGGCTTGATCAGCATTGTACTTTTCGCACCGATTGATGCTAGTTACAACTTTTTATAAGTTGAAATTGCATGCCAAGGACGGATTTCAAATGGAGGAGTGTTCCGTCATAGGGAGTTACATCCCAAAATTAACAATCACACTTTAAAATTACCGCTTACAAAGCCCCTTCCTCAAATGCTTAAAGGTGTGCAGACAACCTTTTAGGTGGGCAAACACAGCTATGACTAATTATTTAATAAAATTGCAGCCAAATAGCCATATACAGTTACTTTGCTTAACATTTTACATTTACATTTTACATTTTTGCATATTCATTTATCGATTTCACTCTTTTACTGCACAGTTCTATGTGATATCGTTCACAGGCTTCGTTACACAGTTCACATACACATGATGTGGTTGGGTCCTGATAAGTGGTCTTCCCATTCCTTCAGGTCTATATTTGGTGTATGAGTCATTTTTCTTGGTCTTGCTGCTATGTATGTGTCTTTCTCTGCTTCGTCCGCTTCTCTTTTAGCCTCTCTTTCTATGTATTCTTTTTTCTTCTCTTCTATTAGTTTTTTGTAGATTCTCCTCTCTTCTGCGTACAGTTTGTATGTTTCCTCGTCATGCTGGTTTCTTAGTTTGCGGAGGGTTCTTAGAACAGTGTTCCTTTTGCTGTAGCATTCAGCATCGAACCATCTTTTGGCCGTCCTTGTTTTGGGGATTGTTTGTATCACAATTTTTTAGGAGGTCTTCTATTTGGTCTGTTGCTTTTTCGAGGTCTCCTTCCTCTATGAAAGTTTCTATTTGTGTTAATTGCTCTTGCTCGTTTGTTAATTTTTCTGTATCAATTTTTCTTTGTGTGATTTGGTGGGTCTTTCTTGCTGGCGGTGACATGACGATATTTATTTTTATCTTCATTGGAATGTGCTTTCGTATAGGAGTAATAGAGTCATGCCATATTGGTTGAATACTTCCTTCTATGTCTCTTCTTGTTATATCAACGGTGCTTTTCCCATTGTGGCATATGTATGTAGGTATCTGTCTATCGTTAAGTAGGGTGAAACCATCATCTTCTAGGTTTTCAACGACTAGTTTTCTGTTATAGTTTTCTGTGTCTGTTCTGCAGTTGAGATCGCCTGCAATAATAGTGGGTTTGGTATCGCATTGTTTGATGAGTGTGACTATTTCGTCAATTATTCCTACAGCATTTGTGTGCGGTTTAAAATAGGCTGCAATTATATTTATGTTTGCCGCTTCTACTAGCATACTATTTTCTTGTTTTATTATTGTTTTGGTGGGCGTCATCCAGGGTTTCAGTAGGATAGATATTCCTCCCATGAGTCGTCCTCTTTCTCCCTTCTTTGCCATTAGGTGATAATTATGACTAATCGACTAATCATCTTGGGTATTAATAAACCGCTTCAGCTGTATTTAGTCCTTTATTTTTAAATCACTACCTGTTTCGTGGCGGTAAAAGCCACATCTTCAGGTGAACATATGTACAACAATAAATCCACAAGAAATACCAACCCTCAGCGTATGCGCGTGCCGTCTATAGGCAAGCTGTTTGCTTTCTTGCCGTCTGTATGGCACACCGTGATGTTGTGTCGCCTGTTTTCAATTGCATAGAGACTGGAGAAGCGGTAAGTGCGACTTTCAGGTTCTGTTTGACGAGATTGGTGTAGGTAGTTCATTTGGTGGAAATCACTTCTTGGTTTTTCATGGTTGTCTCAACTTAGGTCTTCATAGTCTTTCATTTACTTTCACATTATCAAAAGATCACTATGGTATTATTTGTTTAGGACCCATCCACCGCATTGGAATCCAAGGATGATAAGTAAGTTTTATTCCATGACAAACCGATTTTCTACGCCGCCTTTTAGCAGTGTTTTGTTCTGACAGACAACGAATGTTGGGTACAAAGTTCCGAACTTTTTAGCTCTAATGTTTTAGATACGTGAGTACAAATATCTTAACATCCTCATATAAAAGTTATTAACAGAGTTTAAATTGTTTTTTTAAATCTTAAAATACTTTTAGAAAGTTTATCATACCAGTGGATGTCCCACGATTATTATTCGTTCTGTATTTATTGTTATACAAATTTTCACCTGAAGATGTGGCTTTTAGTGCAACGAAACCGACAGTGATCTAAAAATGAAGAACTAAATGCAGCTGAAGCTGTTTATTAGTACCCAAGCATAAAGATATCCCTTACGTATTTCTCGGTGACGAGGCATTTTCGGTCTAGAGGAATGTTCGATACTAGCTGTCGGCTTTGACCTGTGATCTAATAGCTGGTGTGACTTCACGTTTTGCTGCATATTTTGATTGAATTTCTGTTTAGCCTCACATTCTATCGACCGCACTCTCGTTGGTTTATACGGAAAGTATTTTGTTAATCTTTGTGCGGTATTTGAAATTACTTTACAAGTATTAGTAGCATCGCTAAATATGAAGGCAAGTGCGGGGCCAAGTTCTGCTCCTGATTTTGAAGATGTGGCAAATAGTAGGAATGGGGAACAACATATTCCTCAAGTTCGTTTCACTGTTGTAAAACTGAGGGAATCAATGAATGTCATTCGTTTTGCCAGACAGTACAATGGAATTGCTTGCTATTCTAAGTGAAGTGTTTGTGGCAACGAGAAGACATTGTGCAAGGTTTCGAAGAAACGCATGAGCGATTTGTGTATGTGGCGCTGTGCAAAAGAGTGCGGGTGTCAGCCTATTCGTAGAGGAATGTGGTTTGAGAAATCAAGGCTTCTAATGAAAAGTATTTTATTACTTTCTTATTTTTTTTTCTTCAAGATCTCTTATTTGGCGTGCTGCTCATGAAACAGAAGCAGGCCGCGAAACTGTTATAGACTGGTATTCGTTTTGCCGGAAAGTTTGTTCGGATTTTCTTTAGGAAAAGGGGCAAAATTCGTGGCCCAGAGGCTATTATAGAAATTGACCAATCGGAGTTTTTTCAGGGAATCACTTTTCTCCAGATATGATTTTTAAGATAAATAAAGATAGGACAGCTCTTACGATGTTTCATTTACGAAAAAGCTATATAGCAGACGGGTCAGTCATTGTCTGGTGGGTTATTACTGATTAGACGAAATGGGGTACATGCATTTGGCTGTGAATCATTCCGTTGCATTTAGGGGAGAAAACAGGAGTGTGTACAAATACAATACAATGATATTGGGGAGGGGGGGGGGGGAGCAATAAAAATTATTATTGAGTTAAGGAAAACGAAAGTTTCAGTACTACAGAGTCACTTAGATGAGTATGTTTTGAGGAAGGATGTTCCATAAAATCGGTGCTTGTTTGAGGTTTTTTTGGAAGGTGTGGGGAGTATGTATGCGCCAAAGAAACAGAGTTGAGTTTCTGTTTTGAAGTAGAGGTGCATTTTTCGTTTTTATTTTAATTTAGCAATTACTTTTATTTTGCTAATTTTGTTTCATGTGTGGTTTTGATGGATTAGTGGATTGGTTTTTTTTCACAGTTAATAGATATCCTTTATTTCTTGGATGTCAACCTATTGAGGATACTAATCTGCTATTGGTAAGTACTGGTGGGCCTGTTACTGTAATTTTCATTCCTATATTAGTTTTATCTAACAGTGACTTGCTGTATTGTGGTTCTTGCGTTGTGTACTGAGGCTGGCAATTGGTTGACTTTGCAGTTAGGGAATTAGTAGATAGAAACTGAGTACATGTCCAGGAGGTGGTGGAGTGAAAAGATGTATTTTTTTTGAATTATTGAAGAAGTTACGAATTTCCGAGAGACTGGTTACCTCGTGAGCCTACAGAACAGTTTAATGTCACAATAATGGATTGGTTTAGCCGGATGTCTAGGTTAGGATGGGATGTGACGAGTTAGATGTAAGTTGACAGAGCCAGTGGGCATGGTGTCTGTGGTAACATACTGATCTGTGGCGTAACTTGCGCTCTAGGTTAAGTTGGAATGCAACATTTTGGCTTGGAGTTGGCGAAGTCAATGAATCTGACAGTGGAAAAGATTTCTGTGGTGACACAATGACATGTAGCGTAGCGTGACACATAGGTTAGGTTATAATACAACAGTTTAAATGTGATTTGGCGAAGCTAACGAATGTGACAGCGGGACACACTGATCCGTAGCATATCTTGAGCTCTAGGTTAGGTTAGAATGCAACGGTTTGGCTTTGAGTTGCCATCAAATCTGACAGCAGAAAAGCTTTCTGTGGTAACAGACTGATCTGTAGGTAGCCCGAGATCTAGGTTAGGTTATACTTCTACAGTTTTCTTGTTAAAGCCAAGAAAACTGCAAATGTTAAGAACTTACCTGTAGTGTAGCAAGAGATCTGTGTTCAAGTTCCGTTGAGGTTTCGAAGGAAACAAATGCCAACACGAATGTATAGTGCCCAGTTGATCTGGATCGTATGTCGTGACATAAATTGCTCTTCGCAGTATCCTACTTGTATTTATGACTTTGCAGAATATTTGGACTATATGGTTCAATTACGAGTTATCCGTAGAAAACTGCAGCTGATATTATCTACGAATGAGTGTTGTCATTGAGAACGTACTAATTTACAGTTATCAGTTTGTTCGTCGTGATGTTTGTTTGAGTTAGCTCCGAATATGGCTCGATTTAGGAAGCATTAGTCATTGGAAATATTTCGCAGTTTCCAACTTTCCAACAGTTCACCTACAGTATTTGCAAATTTGTAATGAAATACTCTTTGGGGATATATGTATATATAACTGAAGTGTATTTTCGAATAGTTTTCATTTTTACCAGAATAATTTCTTTCTACCTCATATTTTAGGTTCTGGCGTCCATGTCAGCGGGAGAGTGTGTTTTTACCAAGGAGGTAAGAAAAGAAGGGCGGTGTCATTACGTCACAAACGTGAAGCCGATGTCCGTCCAAGACATTAGGTTCAACGCATTCATGCCTCCACGGTTCATCGCTTCGATACTTCCCCATGAGCTACAGTTATTCACGAAGCAAATATTACTTCCGAGAATCATGAGAACCATTATCAACAGTAGCGGACTTTGGAAAAGTCGCTGAGTTTGTAAGTGTATTTCTAGTTTACTTTTTTGTATGATAGTTTTGACTCTTTTGTTTAATGACATGGCTTTTTTCAGTTATATGGGTTGTACATTGGGAAAATTAATGTATATTTCTTAATCTGGTAGTTTCTTGCGTTTTCAACATGTAAAATGGTTACAGTTCTCGATTATCATTCGATTTAGTTTCCAACAGTTCACCTACAGTATTTGCAAATTTGTAATGAAATACTCTTTGGGGATATATGTATATATAACTGAAGTGTATTTTCGAATAGTTTTCATTTTTACCAGAATAATTTCTTTCTACCTCATATTTTAGGTTCTGGCGTCCATGTCAGCGGGAGAGTGTGTTTTTACCAAGGAGGTAAGAAAAGATGGGCGGTGTCATTACGTCACAAACGTGAAGCCGATGTTCGTCCAAGACATTAGGTTCAACGCATTCATGCCTCCATGGTTCATCGCTTCGATACTTCCCCATGGTGTCACTCTCACTTATCCGCACCCAGTTTCGACCGCGTTGAGTGCTTTGATTGTGTGGAGACGTAGTTGTTCATTAAAAATACCAGATTACTTTGTTTACAGGGGTACTAATCGATCCGATCGTAATCTAAAGCCCCTACTACACTATGCGCGTAAAACGTACACCTATGCACCAGCGCCCCAAGTGTTTATATCTGTAACTATAGGCTGGTTCACGCAGACCTATTATTACACCATCCATGCGAGATATACCTGGTGTGCATACGCTGTAGACGGTAATAACGCTTGAAATCCAAACAGAACCGTCTGATCTCTTGTAAAGTAGTTCGTTCTACCGCGCGAAACACAAGGGGGACCGTGTGACATATTGGAAAGTCAATTGTTCAAATTCTTTATGTGAGCTCAAGGTTACTATTTAATAGGAAATTATTTTTTATCATTATTTATTAAGTGATTGTTATTCTCTTATGCAGGTTACTACTGTTCTGAATTACAGATCAACAGTTAGTTTTATATTACGGCACTTCGTTACACAGGTACACGTATATTTAAATTTGCATTTTGCACATGGAAGACCCACTTGTTTTTGGAGCAATTGCCCTGGCAGTGGCAGTTAACCTTCGGATTAAGGCAGAGTGACAAAGAAACTGAAAAGCCAGACGTTGTTGAGTTGGACCCGGGCTGAAAAGAGGGAACGAAGCAGCGGATTATATTCACTGCTTATGAAAAAAATGAGGCCGGAAGGCTTGCAAGAATTTCGTAACATCGTGAGGATGGACGTGGCCTGTTTCGAAAAGCTGCTGTCTATGGCAGAAGATGGAATTACCAAGTGTGACACAGTCGTGAGGAAGGCTGTCTCACCTCCTCGAAAGTAAGAATTTAATCATATGTATTATTCAGATAGCGAAGGGAGACAAAAATTTAAAAGTCATGGATGACTGGAATTCGATAGTAGGAAAAGGAAGAGAAGGAAACGTAGTAGGTGAATATGGATTAGGGGGAAGAAATGAAAGAGGAAGCCGCCTGGTAGAATTTTGCACAGAGCATCACTTAATCATAGCTAACACTTGGTTCAAGAATCATAAAAGAAGGTTGTATACATGGAAGAAGCCTGGAGATACTGACAGGTTTCAGATAGATTATGTAATGGTAAGACAGAGATTTAGGAACCAGGTTTTAAATTGTAAAACATTTCCAGGGGCAGATGTGGACTCTGACCACAATCTATTGGTTATGAGCTGTAGATTAAAACTGAAGAAACTGCAAAAAGGTGGGAACTTAAGGAGATGGGACATGGATAAACTGATTAAACCAGAGGTTGTACAGAGCTTCAGGGAGAGCATAAGGGAACAATTGACAACAATGGAGGAAAGAAATACAGTAGAAGGAGAATGGGTAGCTATGAGGGATGACGTAGTGAAGGCAGCAGAGGATCAAGTAGGTAAAAAGACGAGGGCTAGTAGAAATACGTGGGTGACAGAAGAAATACTGAATTTAATTGAAGAAAAGGAGAAAATATAAAAATGCAGTAAATGAAGCAAAAAGGAATACAAACGTCTCAAAAATGGGATCGACAGGAAGTGCAAAATGGCTAAGCAGTCATGGCTAGAGGACAAATGTAGAGGCTTATCTCACTAGGGGCAAGATAGGTACTGCCTACAGCAAAATTAAAGAGACCTTTGGAGAAAAGAGAACCACTTGTATGAATATCAAGAGCTCAGATGGAAACCCAGTTCTAAGCAAAGAAGGGAAAGCAGAAAGGTGGAAGGAATATACAGAGGCTCTATACAAGGGCGATGTACTTGAGGGCAATATTATGGAAATGGAAGAGCATGTAGATGAAGATGAAATGGGAGATATGATACTGCGTGAAGAGTTTGACCGAGCACTGAAAGACGTAAGTCGAAGCAAGGCACCGGGATTAGACAACATTCCATTAGAACTACTGACAGCCTTGGGAGAGCCAGTCCTGACAAAACTCTACCATCTGGTGAGCAAAATGTGTGAGACAGGCGAAATACCCCCAGACTTCAAGAAGAATATATAAATTCCAATCCCAAAGAAAGCAGGTGTTGACAGATGTGAAAATTACCGAACTGTCAGTTTATTAAGCCACGGCTGTAAAATACTAACACGAATTATTTACAAACGAATGGGAAAACTGGTAGAAGCCGACCTCGGGGAAGATCAGTTTGGATTCCATAGAAATATTGGAACACGTGAGGCAATACTGACCCTACGACTTATCTTAGAACCTAGATTAAGAAAAGGCAAACCTATGTTTCTAGCATTTGTAGACTTAGAGAAAGCTTTTGATAATGTTGACTGGAATACTCTCTTTCAAATTCTGAAGGTGGCAGGGGTAAAACACAGGGAGCGAAAAGCTATTTACAATTTGTACAGAAACCAGATGGCAGTTATAAGAGTCGAGGGGCATGAAAGGGAAGCAGTGGTGGGGATGGGAGTGAGACAGGGATGTAGCCTCTCCCCGATATTATTCAATCTGTATATTGAGCAAGCAGTAAAGCAAACAGAAGAAAAATTCGGAGTAGGTATTAAAATCCATGGAGAAGAAATAAAATCTTTGAGGTTCGCTGATAACATTGTAATTCTGTTAGAGACAGTAAAGGACTTGGAAGAACAGTTGAATGGAATGGACAGTGTCTTGAATGGAGGATATAAGACAAACATCAACAAAAGCAAAACGGATAATGAAATGTAGTCGAGTTAACTCGGGTGATGCTGAGGAAATTAGATTAGGAAATCAGTCACTGAAAGAAGTAAAGGAATTTTGCAATTTGGGGAGCAAAATAACTGATGATGGTCGAAGTAGAGAGGATATAAAATGTAGACTGGCAATGGCAAGGAAAGCGTTTCTGAAGAAGAGAAATTTGTTAACATCGATTATAGATTTAAGTGTCAGGAAGTCATTTCTGAAAGTATTTGTATGGAGTGTAGCCATGTATGGAAGTGAAACATGGACGATAAATAGTTTGGACAAGAAGAGAATAGAAGCTTTCAAAATGTGGTGCTACAGAAGAATGCTGAAGATTAGATGGGTAAATCACAGAACTAATGAGGAGGTATTGAATAGATTTGGGGAAAAGAGGAGTTTGTGGCACAACTTGACTAAAAGAAGGGATCGGTTGGTAGGACATATTCTGAGGCATCAAGGGAATACCAATTTAGTATTGGAGCGCAGAGTGGAGGTAAAAATCGTAGAGGGAGACCAAGAGATGAATACACTAAGCAGATTCAGAAGGATGTAGGCTGCAGTACGTACTGGGAGAAGAAGAAGCTTGCACAGGATAGAATAGCATGGAGAGCTGCAACAAACCAGTCTCAGGACTGAAGACCACAACAACAACGACAACGACAACAACAACAACATATGTTTTGTGAGCGTACCAACCTAGATCACTGATAAAATAATAGTGCATGCCCTGTTATGTTACAGGCTGGTTGTAACATGACAGCCGGCCGGTGTGGCCTTGCGGTTCTAGGCGCTTCAGTCTGGAACTGCGTGACCGCTACGGTCACAGGTTCGAATCCTGCCTCGGGCATGGATGTGTGTGATGTCCTTAGGTTAGGTTTAAGTAGTTCTAAGTTCTAGGGCACTGATGACCTCAGATGTTAAGTCCCATAGTGCTCAGAGCCATTTGAACCATTTTTTTGTAACAAGACGGTTCCTGGCGTCTGGGGAATCTTTTAAAGAGTCTGGCTTTTAGTCACAGAATAGCACAGCCCACCATTTCAAAAGTTGTTGTGGGTGTATGCACTGCAATTTGCAACACCTTAAAGGACCTACACTTAAAGGTACACTTGTGTTATTTTTCCAGATTTGGAAAATGGAATGCAGTGTGAAATGTGCTACTTAGAATTTTGCAGTCATTGTCTGTCGCACTGGGCGAAACTGGACGGACCTTCTCGCTATCGCTGCCAGTTTCTCTTTTCCGGTATGCTGAAATAAAGCAAGAGATCCAATCAAATCAAACATGAACTTTCGTAAGCTACGATACAAGTCGGAAATCACCATGTCACGTAATACTCATTTTACTCAGAAAGAAACGATTTCCAACGTACCGTATTGTGATGCAGCGGGTCATGTAGACACCTTTCCTCGCTGTATGCCTGAATTAAGACGCTTAACCCCTCTTTGCTCCATTTTATTTCTATAATACGAAGTAATCAAAAGAAAAAAGTGATTTCACAAACAGTTAGTATAAAAGAAAGTCTACTGGCAAAAAAAAGAAGTTTTTCAGCGTTTATGAAAACCTACTTACTGAAAAAAAAAGAGGAAAATCCCCAACACGGAAACTGAAATTAGCTATTAGCCACCAAACAATAAGCACATAACAAGCAGAAAGCACTGAGGTACTTCATTTTGCGCATGCTCGAGTTATCGCTACTTAGTGCGCACGCGCGGATTGATGGCAGTTTAGAAATGCTGTCTATTCTGGTGCACGGATAATGTGTCTGCTAATTTTCGTACTTTCACCCGTTCTACTGCTAGATGGCTGTCGCGCTAGACCAGTACTCTTCGCGGCGGATCATCATGTAATACCCATTTAAAGTTTAAAGGAACCACATTTCATTCGTAAGTGGAGCAATTCAAGCAGTATTTCTTTTGTATACATGAATTATTGTTGCACTGTTTACTTTTATTGTAAAGATTTTAATCTTGTCATTTGACTTTAGATGTGTCTTAAGTTACTCAATGTCCGTTCTTTCTTCTCCTTCCTGTGTTTTCCATTGCCTTCCAAGTCACAAACGCTCCGACATCCGATCACTCGGTATCAACGGTCTTGTCACCACACAACACTCGGCTACACAATCGCGCATCTGATGCCCTAAATTCCTCTCGCCTATAATTATTAGTCATTGTTCACATTTCCTCTCGCTTTAAAAAAGATTGTCGTTAGAACACCCGGAGCAGCGGTCATCCACTGCATTTCAGCAGGAACAATGACGTACATAATTACAATCATCATCTTTGTTTCCCCGCTATCCAACATCTGGTCGGGTTGGGGTATCAACGGTACTTCGCCACTTTACTCGGTCTTTCCACCATTCGTCTTCCACAATTTGGTTCCATAGCAGGTTTCTCATCCTTAAACTCATCTTTATTGTATCAGTCCATCTTGTTCTCGGTCTTGCTCTTGGCCTCTTGCCCTCAATCTTGAACTCCATCACTCGTCTTGTTATTCTTCCCTCTCCCATCCTCTTCACATGCCCAAACCATTTTAATTTATTCTTTTCAATTTTCTAAGTCAACTTCTCCACTCCAATTTCCTTCCTAACATATTCATTTTTCACTCTGTCTCTCCTCATCTTCCCTAGCATACTTCTCAGAAACTTCATTTCACTGGATTGTATCCTACTCTCCTCTCTTCTAGTCAGTCTCTGAGCCGTAAATTAGTATGGGTGTGAAGTAACTCTTGTATAGCACCAGCCTGCACCTCATTGGCACTTCCCTTCCCCACACCAAGCCACCCTTCCCCACACCAAGCCCCTCACACACTGGTAAAATGTACTACTCTGTTGTATTCTTTTGCTAATTTCTGTCTCCAAACGAGCATTCCCCATTAATACACTTCCCAAATATTTAAAGTAGTCCACTATTTCAATATCCCATCCCTTAATATGAATTTGTCCCTTGCCCTCTCTATCCTCTCTGGTTACCACCATGGTCTTGCTTTTTTCCACACTGAATTTCATTCCATATTTCTCGAGCTTATCATTTAGGATGTCTATTTGTTTTTATACTTCCTTACTGTTTCTTCCCCACACCACAATACCATCAGCAATTAGTAACACCTTCATCTCCCTTCCCCTATGGGCTTCTTTCATCTCTCTGACTATGTCATCCATCACCATTATATATAGTAATGGTGATATCACACTTCCTTGTCTTAGTCCAGCAACATTCTTAAACCATTCAGTTCTTCCAACTGGTGTCTGCATACACCTAGAGCTTTTTTCATATGTTGCCTGGATGATTTCAAGTGTTTGCTTTTCAACCCCCTTTCTCTTCAAGGTTGCCTATACCTTTTCCCTGGAAACACTGTCATATGCTTTCACCAAGTTAAGAAATTTCATCACCAGATCTTTCCCATACTCCCGATGTCTTGCCATCAACTGTCTCACACTAAAAATTGAGTCCTCTGTTGATCTACCACGAAGAAAGACATACTGCTCCTCTTCTAACTGCCTTTCTACTTTTTCTCTCACTCTTCTTTCCACTATCCTCTCCCTTATTTTTTCTACTTGGGATAAGAGTGTGATCTCTCAATAGTTGTCACATACTTTCCTGTCACCCTTCTTGAAAACTAGGATTATTATTTCCTTTCCCCATTCTTCAGGTACACATTTTTCGGTCCAAATGCATCTTATTAGTCTATATAGCCACTGTAGCCCAACTGTAAATTCATCTATCCCAGGTGCCTTTCCTGTTATCATTTTTCTCAGAGCTAGTTCCACTTCTAACATCGTTATATCCTCCTCTTCTGCCAGACCCCTGCGCCACTGCCGTACTTCTATTCCCTTTCCATTGCCGTTCTTCACATTCAGTAATTTATCAAAGTACTCTTTCCATCTTTTCCTTGTCTCATCTGGTTGCATTAATAGCTCTCCGCTTTCCCCTTTCACTGGCTCTGTGTATGTTTTTTCCTTCCTCATACTCTTTGTAATTCCATATATCATCCTCTTACCACTAGTAACATCTTTCTCTAACTCTCGGGTGAATTTCTCCCAGCATTTCCTCTTTTCTTCTGCTATCACATTTTTTACACTTATTTTTACCATCCTGGTATTTCCTTTTACTTTCAGCTGTTCGGTCTCTGTTCCATTCATGTCAGGCTTTCTTCTTTTCTTTTACTGCCTCCTTCACTCTCTCATTCCACCATGGTGTCTCCTTTTCCTTTACCCTTCTGGACACTCTGCCAAAGGTCTTCCCAGCAGAGCTTACAAACGCTTCTTTGAACTTACCCCATTCCTCTTCCACATTGCCATACTCAGTGTTAAGGATTTTACATTTAAGTAACTCCTTAAACTTTTCTTGTACCATGCCATCCTTTAGTTTCCACACTTTTATTTTCCTTTCCCTTTCTTCCTTTATGTCTTTCAATTCATTGAATCTCATCTTTACCATTCGATGGTCTTCATCAAAAGCCTCTCCTGGGAGTGCAGTTACACCCATCAACTGTCTCCGATTTTTCTTTTCCACCAGAAAGTAATTGATGAGCGTCTTCGACTGTCTATCACCCAATTCATATCTCGTTATCTTTTGGCTATTCTTTTTACGGAACCATGTGTTGCCCACAATCAGCCCATTTCTTTCACAGAAATCAAACAATTTCTCTCCTTCCTCATTTTCCCCCCATATCCATATGGGCCAATTATCTCCTCCTTCCCCAGCCTTTCTTTGCCTACCTGCACATTTAGGTCACCCACTATTATTGCTTCCACATCTGTAATTATACTCTCTAATACCTCTAGAAAATCCTTTGTTCTTTATCTCCTGTTTGTGGTGCATATACTTGGATGAAGTCCTTCACTACATTCCTTGTCCTCAGCTGAATCCTCATTACCCTATTACTTGTGTATTCTACTGCTTCCACATATTCCTTTAGGTTTGGTTTTACTATGCTACCTATTCCATTTTTGACTTCTTGTCCATCACTCCAGTAGAGTGTGTAGCCTTTCCTCATTTTCCTCTTCCCTTCCATCTAACTTCACTAAGTCCCATCAGTTCCATGAAATCTGTCGACTCTTCCATCTCACCAGTAAGAGCCATCACATTAATGATAGCCACATTCATTGTGTTGGTGCCTAGTCACCCACTTCTCACAGTTCTCCCAGCACCCCAAGAACTGCACATCGCGTGCAGGGAACGCCCTAACCTTTTCTGCGGCTGGTTTTGAAGTACCATTTCATATATAGGCTATTATTACGGTGGGGCCACCACTACCAAAGGCATTTTAGGCTGCTGCCAGCATATTTTTAGGCCGTTCCTAACACGGAGAACAGATGTTGTTTGTAGCTGCCCCTCTGGAGTACAGACGCTACAGGAAGTAAGATATGAAGACAGTTCTTCCTCTTTTCCACCATTGGGACTTGTAAAATCCTCTTCCACTTTCCAACCGTTCTCTGTCTTCACCTGTTACCCTAGCGAGGGGCCCTTACAGGGTACTACCATCCGGAACCAGATGGACCCAGGTTTTTTTAACGAGGTTGTTACTCCTCCCCCTTCTCCTTGCTCATCACTTGCAAGGTGAGGCCCCAGGCTTGAGACCGGCTCTGGTGGAGTTACATAATTACAATACCAGAAGAAAAAAATGACATTAAATAGAAAACATTTCTCTTTGACAACTCCCCCTATTCCGCAGAAGATTATCTGTTACTGTAATGTGTAAACAGTGATGGGGAGGAATTACTGTCTGTCTTTCATTTAAAAAAAAACGTGAAAACGAATAAATGATTAAGATGGGGATACATTTACAAAAAAAGAAATATCACTAATAATGACTCGTTCCACAGCATTACGATTTATCGTGTAAATGATACATGGGACATGAAACTAACTATTTGATGTATCACATATCATGGTATGGTCTTATATACTTTAAAAACATCAAAATGAAATTCAAAAGTAAAATGAAACAGATGATCAAAGAAAATGTATAGTCCCATTGTGCTATGTTTGGTTATTCCTGAAAAACTGACAGAGTTACTGGTGAGAGATATTCCGGGAAAAGAAGCACATAGGTTACAGTTGGAAAGGTGACACATAACTATAGAAACTGAAATAAAGTACCAGTCCTTTCGTTGAGAAAATAAAAAAATAATAATAAATATTACACAGGTTAGGTTATCATTACTTAAAAGTTGCCCACATATATGTTGAAGCAAAATATCCATTTTAAGGGGTCTTAAGCGTTTGAGACCACCCCTTACTGACATTTATAGAATACCACAGTGCTGGAAGATATTAACAAAATTATTTCTTTTATTTTACGCTGTAAGTTCCTATTATTGGCCACACACTGACTGATGCATCATAGGTAAGATTTCAGAATGAGAAGATGGGTAAACTACAGTGAGACTAATGAACTGACAATATAATAAACCAAGAACTCTTTTCTGCATGGAGGTAAACCTCTACGCAGTTCTTTTTCTTTGACATTTCAGTAACCATTCACTTTGTTGACATGCACAAGATATGATAGCATGCAAATGTGAATACTAAAAGTGTTGTGCATACGAGATGAAAGCTGAAAATGTAACGAACAAGAAGCAGCGCCGATAGCAGTAAGCAAATAAGCATTGGTTTCGAAGTTCCAGTTTCTTTTGCTCTTGGTACAAATACAGTAAAAGTGGAATTAAACGGAAAGCGAAAGCATACTTTTGACATCACTTCCTCCTGTTTCTGGCTATCCGAAATACAGCAGCAAAAAACAACTTACGTTAACAAGATGATATGTGTCATACTACTAGGGACTGGTTGTACAATCTCGGGATAAATCCAGGGCTAACTAACCGAGGAATGGATTAACCGGGTTAACTTTGAGTGCTCGTTGTACATCGCCATTTTACTCCTCCGTTAGGCTGCGTTCACAGTTGCACCAACAACGGTAGTCAGATGCCTTCAACGAAGGTTGCCTGACGACATCGGCCGACACCTTGGTCACTGTACGTCCGATCTAATTTATCAGTTTTTGATGGGAAGGAGGAGGTTAGAATCTGTTCTGTGTATGAAGTGGGTTAGATTTCAAACCTCGAATGATGGATACCACAATGCAAAACAAAATGGTTCAAATGGCTCTGAGCACTATGGGACTTAACATCTACGGTCATCAGTCCCCTAGAACTTAGAACTACTTAAACCTAACTAACCTATGGACATCACACAACACCCAGTAATCACGAGGCTACCACAATGCCACTGAACTTGGAGACGAATGCTGCACTGCGACATTTACTATTAAAAAGATACAGACTGCATGTAATTAAATTATATCTTTCTGTAAAAGAACATGGCGAGTACTGTACACTTTGTCAACAGTTATTGGAATTACGCGACAAGTTTTATGAATATGAGATGGAGGGGAATACGCCATGCTACAAAAGTTAAAAGTACTTTAACTTTGTGACAATATTTTCCTTCTTCCACCACCGATCAGCGTATGAAGGAACTGCTACCTTTGAATATAAAATACTATTCTTGATGTAATTCATATTTACAGGTATGTATTAAGAAAATATGTAATTTCAACGATGCACCACATAAAGGCTCTCTCCCAAACCCGTTGTGGCGAGTAAGATTTCTTGTGCAATAATGGTAGGATGTGCGACTTCTGTGTATAAAGGTTTTGCCGATGAGGTTATGAGCACATAATGGTTAAGTTACGTGGTGAAAGTAGATGCTGTTTCTGTTACACTACTGGCCATTAAAATTGCTACACCAAGAAGAAATGCAGATGATAAACTGGTATTCATTGGACATATATATTATACTAGAACTGACATGTGATTACATTTTCACGCAATTTGGATGCATAGATCCGAGGAATCAGTACCCAGAACAACCACCTCTGGCCGTAATAACGGCCTTGATACGCCTGGGCATTGAGTCAAACAGAGCTTGGATGGCGTGTACAGGTACAGCTGCCCATGCAGCTTCAACACGAAACCACAGTTCATCAACAGTAGTGACTGGCGTATTGTGAGGAGCCAAATGCTTGGCCTCCATTGACCAGACGTTTTCAATTGGTGAGAGATCTGTAGAATGTGTTGTCCAGCGCAGCAGTCGAACATTTTCTGTATCCAGAAAGGCCCGTACAGGACCTGCAACATGCGGTTGTGCATTATCCTGCTGAAATGTAGGGTTTCGCAGGGATCGAATGAAGGGTAGAGCCACTGGTCGTAACACACCTGAAATGTAACGTCCACTATTCAAAGTGTCGTCAATGGGAACAAGACGTGACCGAGACGATTAACCAATGGCACCCCATACCATCACGCCGGCTGATTCGCCAGTATGGCGATGACGAATACACACTTCCAATGTGCGTTCACCGCGATGTCGCCAAACACGGATGCGACTATCATGATGCTATAAACAGAACCTGGATTCATCCGAAAAAGTGAGGTTTTGCCATTCGTGCTCCCAGGTTCGTCGTTGAGTACATCATCGCAGACGCTCCTGTCTGTGATGCAGCATCAAGAGTAACTGCAGCCGTGGTCTCCGAGCTGATAGTCCCTGCTGCTGCAAACGTCGTCGAACTATTCGTGCAGATGGTTGTTGCCTTGCAAACATCCCCCCCCCCCCCCTCCCATCTGTTGACTCAGGGATCGAGACGTGGCTGCACGATCCGTTACAGCCACGCGGATAAGATGCCTGTCATCGCGACTGCTAGTGATACGATAAATCGCAATCGCGATATCAAAGTCAGAAACGTGATTATACGCATTTCTCCTCCTTACACGAGGCATCACAACAACGTTTCACCAGGCAACACCGGTCAACTGCTGTTTGTGTATGAGAAATCGGTTGGAAACTTTCCTCGTGTCAGCACGTTGTAGGTGTCGCTACCGGCGCCAACGTTGTGTGAATGCTCTGAAAAGCTAATCATTTGCATATCACAGCATCCTCATCCTGTCGGTTAAATTTCACGTCTGTAGTACGTCATCTTCGTGGTGTAGCAATTTTAATGGCCAGTAGTGTATATGATACACGAATAAAATTTGTTTGAGAGTAAGGCACAATTATTTAATTAATGAAAGATAGATTTGCTGTTTCACAGTAACTCCCCGTATTCCAAAAATGGTGAAAATTAGTTCAGTGGTGGCAGGATACTCAGATAACCAGATTCTAGTATGGGAAACTTCAGTGCTCGTTAAACAGCTGCTCAGCGCTCTTTAAACACTTGCCCAGTGGATTTGACAATGGAAGTAACAAGGCTTCTGGTGGCAGTATTATTTCAGACTGAGTGTAGCATTCAATAAAGGAAATCATCTATAATTTATCACAGTGTGTTTTCAGCACATTTGCACAAAGCATAGCTTGAAGATTCTGTATAGAATAAATTTAACATTTCGTATTATTTTGCGTGCAAGAGTAAAATATTACCGTTTAAATTAGTCTTTAGGACATCGTAAATAGCATACAACATATTAAACCAGAACTTAGTTTTCAGAACGCGACATAGGCTTCAATATTGGAAGGAAATAATAGCCAGATGTCAGATACCGAAGTTTCATGTCTTTACTTGAGCCAGAACTGCATCTTTAATGTGAGTATCGGGTTTTTTAATTAGACTTGAATTACACCTCTACAAGTACTCGAAATTAGCTTTCATTATCTGAAAGATTTTCACATATGAGTCGTTGGCTTTACATAGTCAGGATGATTAGTGATGACCCTCAAAAGCGAGATTACAAACTCTACGTTTTGCTGAATTTATCTGAAGTTGTGCAGGAATATGTCAATTAACCATCAGTCTATATCACCTAGCATATGTGTGAGAGATAAACAAAGCTTAGAATGAGATACTCCAAACACTTAAAGCACTGAAAAGTGGATGCACGCAACACCACATTTCCAAACCACTTCATGTAACAGAATCACCTCCCTACTGGCATAAAAATGTCAGTAAACAGTAATGATAATTTGCAGACAGCTACTGTCCACGTGCCACAACATACAAAGGATCCACTGCAACAACTTTAAGCATAAGATACACCATCCTTCTCATTTGCACAAATTATTTTTTGATGTTATAATTCACACCTAAAATTTCTGATAAAGGTTTTGCTTACTTGTGGTTCCTTATAAACCTGCGATTTCACTAGACATATTACGATCTATATCCCGATTATGATATCCTCAGGATGCCACAGACTCATTCTTTCTTGGATTAAACATCAGTTTCTCATGGCTCATATGTGAGAACATTGACCGATTTGAGCGAAGAAAACAAACTGATTTGAATTTCACTGATTGTCGTCTGAAGTCTATACGTTTGGGCGGTGAGATCAGCTACAGTGTGACCGCGTACTGATTTGAAAAGATCGGCCGTCTTCACCGATATTGGTCGTCGGCGGAATTCACCGATATCGCTCGCTATGACCGCAGCCTCAGTCATTCATGGAACAGTGCTCGTGTCCATTTAAGTTGCCAACAGCTGAAGAGCTCTCTGGGTAATTTGGCGTAGGCCATTTCATATTTACTTAGTCGTCAGCTGCAGAAACCACGGGCGTGAAAGCTATATGGGAGAAGAGGCAAAAAGCCACGTAGTTCCTTCCAGACCACTAGAGGCATTAGGGGATCAAACGAAGCTGGAATTGACCAATGAGAGCTGTCCAATGGTGGTTGTTGATATTCTATCGTCTTTCTCTGCACTGAAGTCTACAGTTACAGTCGCCTTTGTATTTGTTTCATGTTTACATACTATTGATCTTCATTATTAACAGATATTTTACTTTACATCTCATAAAGTAAACCGTGGAGTTGAAGATTTCATGCTCAAAAAATGACCACAATATATCCAAAGGTAAGGCATTTAATTTTCAGTAAATAATCTCATAGCCCATAAATGAAATGTATTCTCTTCTATCGTGACTTAAACTGTGTTGTTTCCGTTTGCTTATTTAAATAACTTTGATATGCCAGTAGTAGTTTTATTTAGTGAAGAATTTTATGTTTTTTTTCAGAACATTCAATACAACAAATTGACGTTGCAGTCCTTCTGTAAATTCCCTGACTGTTCATCTGGATATCAAGTGGGTTCAATGGAGAAAGTTAGCAACAAGTATTTCTACAGGTTTCCAAAACAACCACAAGACTTGCTTCTGAAGTGGAAAAGTGTTTGTAAATCGTCACCTGATGTGAACTGTGTCACTTATTTTGCGTGTGAAGATCATTTTTTCGAAGAAGATATTATGAATTAAACTAGGCATATGCTAAACAGGGTGTGTTTCCAAAACATGTGGCAGGTGTTCCTTGTGAAAGTGCTAAAATCAGTACTGAATCTGAAACCGTTGCTAATAGTGCTTCAGAAATAAAAAATGAATTTAGTTTTCATTGCACTGTTTTTATCCACCTTTCCTATTTTTGGTACTTAATGTTGATGTCTTCTTTTCTGTGTTGAAGCGTTTACAATCTTAAGATGTAGGAACATTTTTTTAAAATATTAATTATCAGTATGTGCAAATTTCCTGAGCAATTACTCAGAAATTACAGTCTTGAAACACAGTTGTAACAAATTTTAGAATTCTTCATTAATTAGCACTGTGGTAAAGATTTCGTGATTGGACCTCTTTAACTGCCAGTTACTCTCTTAAGGATACAGGGTACTTATAAATGGTGGAAAAATTGAAATTTTTTATGACTTTTTTTAATTCTACAGTCTTTTCTGATTACATTGATATATACAGTATAGGGTTTCAAATGAAAAATGACCTATATATACCAAATTTTAAAGTTACAGTCATGTATGCCGCTGTAACCCCTTTATTTCTGTTACAGAAACCAGTGTTATTTCGAAAAGAACTGTGAACTTTCTGTTTCCGGCGATTATACGTATGACGCATTGTATATGTTGGTAACAGTGCAGGTTTCTAGTGTCTGTAAATGAGTATCTTTGCTAGTATTTACTTTTGTTTCCCTAAAGCAGTTTGTTCACGTGTTAATGAATATTTTTTGCCCAAGTACTACATCTATTTGTGGAAGTACATATCCTTTAGTGTGCAATAAATACGAACTATGCCACGCATCAAGAAATTCAGTAAGAGGGAATTCCGTGGAAACCAGTTCACAAACAAAGCAAGCCACACTGTTGAAAGTAACCTATGTATCAGTTCTTCAGGGAAGAAATTCCCACATGACACGTCTCCTGGTGATTCAAATTTTTGCGTTACAAATGACACTGTTTGTAGTGGATTTGTTGTTGTTGATGTGGGCATCTTATCTTCTTTGATAAAGGAAGTGGCGAAATGTAAACAATGTGATGATGTAGACTGAACAACGAAGTGTCAGGAAGGGTTTAGCGTCAAAATTAGTTGTTCTGTGTGGATCCTGCAATAAATGTATCTCGAAAATAACTTCAAACATTATGCATAATTCATCTGATGTGAATTTCATGTTGGTGTACGAAACGCATACAATAGGAAAAGGAAAGAAAAGGCTGCTTAAACATTTCGTGATTTGATGCACCTTCCTCCTCCTTCCAGTAGATTCAACAAGTACATAAAAATACTTTTAGGTGCCTTGACGGTTGTGTCTAAAGCGTCCATGAAACGTGCAGCAGAAGAAACTGTAAATATTAGTGTAACCAGGGACATTGCTGTTGCACTTGATAGTACATGTCAACGCTAGGACATCATTCGTTGAATGGTGTTGTAAGCGCTACTTCTCTGGAGAATGGAAAAGTTGTTGATGTTGAGTGCTTAATAACTGCCACACGTGCCATGGTAACACTGAAGGACGTATTCAACATCAGTGTTATAAGAATTATCATGGTTACATTGGAGGTATAGAGTGTGATGGATCTCTAAAAATATTTCAGAGGCCTGTGCCCGTTTATAACGTTAGATACACAAGGTACCTAGGCGATGGGGACTATAAAGCTTTCAATAACATTAATGAGTTCAATGTTTATGGTGATATCTTGGTAACAAAACTGGAGTGTTGTGGACATGTGCAAAAGAGAATGGATGCGAGATTGAGGAAGCTACGACGAGAAATAAAAGGAAAGTTGATATCTAATGGAAAATCTCTGCCTGGACGAGGCAGATTGACGGAAACTGAAATAGATCTTCTTCAGAGTTCTAATGGACTGGCCATTAGACGAACTGCATTTCTGAATGATGTTACAGCAATGAGAAAAGCTGAATGGGCAACTATCTTCATAAGTTGTCCACAGATGACCACCCTGTTCACTGACTTTGCCATAAAGGAGCAGATTCTTGGTGTGGTTACCAAAAAGCAAAAGAAAGTGGTCAAATGTTCCATCATAAGCATTCTCTTCCTGAGCCTGTTATGAATGAAATAAAACCAATTTTTAGAGACCTGAGTGACCCTGTTTTCTTGGTAAATGTCTTCATGGAGGCACTCAGAATACAAATGAAAGTTTCAACCATAGCATATGGAAGAGATTACCCAAGAATGATTTTGTAAGACTAAATACATTAAAAAATGGCTCTGCGCACTATCAGTTTTAACTGCTGTGGTCATCAGTCCCCTAGAACTTAGAACTACTTAAACCTAACTAACCTAAGGACATCAAACACATCCATGCCCGAGGCACGATTCGAACCTGCGACCATAGCGGTCGCGCGGTTCCGGACTGTAGCGCCTAGAATCGCTCGGCCACTCCGGCCGGCCTAAATGTATTAAAAGTTGGTGAAATAGATGCAGAGATATGTTTCAATGATGGAGTGATAGTAAGGTAGATCGACCGAGCAGCTACAACAGATGTACGATTATTATTGTCATAATTATTATTACTATTATTTTAAAGAGAGAAACTCGTAAATATTATGCACAGGAAAGGTTGCAGAGGATACAGATTGATGGCGCACCTTATGTGGAATGTAAGTTCAAAACTGTGTAGAATGAAATTCACGTTTTGATGAAGCTAGCAGAAGGACGACACAGTCAGTTCGATTCAAATGCAACATTTCTGCACGATAGTAGTTCATCAGATGTGGCTGTATGGTAGATGGTGAATTGTAAGTAGGCACATAATATAGAAGCAACTAAGAAACGCGGTCTGCTTTGTGAAATAGTTAGTCTTTTCAGCATCTCCAACAAACTGTGACAACACCGAATGGTTTGACCGAAAATTATGAGAGGTGTTACTGACTAACTTGGTGCTGTATTTACATGTTAGAATGATTAATTCATTAAAGCAGCAATGGGTGTTACACAGAAAATACACTTTCTGAATTATTGAACGCTATTTGTACATCCACTTTTGCAGTTCTTGAGCACACATAAATTCTGTTCCTATCATGTGGTGATTATTGATTATATTGACTATGTATGAAGGATAAGACGACAACATTTACAACAAGCAACCATAATTTTTTTTAAATCCTGGGGTGGAAATGTACCGATGTCACATATCAGACTGGACGCTGTTGTATCTCACCCTAAATATTTGAGAAACAGTAACTACTTCATACATATTTTGGCTTTGCAATCATTTGTAGCAGCTGTAGAACATTTAATACGGGAAGGGAAGGGGAAGTAACCATAGGCATGACACCTTCACTGTGTTCTTCCTTCTTTTCTTATCATCTCAGCTTAGGACTGTCAGTTTTGTTTCCAGAATAAAAATACCTGTTATAAAATGTAAACAATTTAGCAGAGTTGCAGATAATGCTGCTTCAAAAGTAGCTTCAAAAGAACCAGAGGAAGGAGGAAGAACTCTATTAGTTAAAAAAGCTTTTTCTTTTTCACTCACCGTTTCTGTGATTATGATGAAGAAATTCAAATTACATTGATATGACGTCACAGCGAGCATAATATTTGGGACGTTTGTCGAATGTTTCTTTATGTCGCTATCCAAAGCCAATGACTCTTATGATATGAGTCGATGTTTTTTATATATCTTTTATTTATTTACATTTTCTGCCTGTGGGCCATCAAGCTGATGACTTTTGCAAACGTCATACATAGGTCGAGTAGATTAATGTAGGTAACACATTCAGCAGTGGTACACATATTCATCTTAATATTCTAATTAAATTACATGTTACAACGTAGGGCAAGTAGAATAAAATTTTTTTTCTAATAGGGCTTTTAACTCCTTGTGACACAGCTCCGTTTCACAAGTCTTCAAAGCATGTGGCATCTTGTTGAACCATATCTGCCCATTACTATGACAATTGTCAGTTATGTATAATTTTGTCCTCTGTCTGAAGTAGTTACCCTTAATTCTACTACCCTAATTATGTGTATCACTGCACTTATTTACTTTGGATTTACAATTCAAAAAATGTAATAAGGTTATACAAATATACTGTTATACGTTTATGTTGGACAAAGGTTTCATAACATGATCCTCTGGACTTCAGTGCATGCAATATTCAATGGCTCTTACCTGTAACACTAATATTCTATTCAGGTGCAGGTATGCCACACAAACCCACAGTTCTGTACCGTAATTAAGACATAGTTTAAGTGTTCCATATCAAACAATTTTTAGTGTTTGACTTGAGATTATTTTTGCCAGCTGACTTCTCAAATACAAGCTACTGCTGATTTTCTCACATACAGAAGTAATGGGGTACACCCAATGGAGATTTTTGTCTGGGTGGACACCAAGAAATGTAATGCTATCTTTTTCTGATGATGTAATATCACAAATATGGTTTATTGTAGCCTCATGAGAATCAGGTGTTTTAAATGTTATTAGCTGGTATTTACTGATATTCGTGTTTAGACCCTGGTGTAGAAAATATGTACCGAGTTCGAGTCTCGGTCTGGCTCACAGTTTTAATCTGCCAGGAAGTTTCATATCAGCGCACACTCCGCTGCAGAGTGAAAATCTCATTCTGGAAACATCCCCCAGGCTGTGGCTAAGCCATGTCTCCGCAATATCCTTTCTTTCAGGAGTGCTAGTTCTGCAAGGTTCGCGGGAGAGCCTCTGTAAAGTTTGGAAAGTAGGAGACGAGGTACTGGCAGAAGTAAAGCTGTGAGGATGGGGCGTGAGTCATGCTTGGGTAGCTCAGATGGTAGAGCACTTGCCCACGAAAGGCAGAGGTCCCAAGTTCGAGTCTCGGTCCGGCACACAGTTTTAATCTGCCAGGAAGTTTCATATCAGCGCACACTCCGCTGCAGAGTGAAAATCTCATTCTGGACAAATATTGTTTATTGTAGCCTCATGAGAATCAGGTGTTTTAAATGTTATTAGCTGGTATTTACTGATATTGGTGTTTAGACCCTGGTGTAGAAAATATGTTGCTACTTCTGTCACACTCTTAGCTGCAGCTGAGTGTAATGTCTCAAAGTTTTTTCATGAAGTAAGAGGGAGATATCATCAGCATAGGTTACTAGATGTGAGTTGAAAGGTCGTGTCATATCATTGACGTAAACCAAGAAGGAAATGGGACCAAGGGTCGATCCCTGCGGTACCCTCTGGATTACTGTATCTCTATAAGACTGGAAATCTATTACCTTATTTTCTATTTTACATGAAAATTTAGTACACTGTTGCGATTTGTCAAGTATGTGGTGAGTAATTGCAAAGACGAGTCCTTGATGATGTGAGCCTTCCGTTTCTCAATGAGCAGCCCATGGTTAACTGAGTCGAAGGTTTTGGAAAGATCTAAGAATATGCCTGCTGTATTCATACCTTGACCTAGGAGGGTGTACATTTCTCCATTCAGTAACTGCAGTAGTTGTGCACCGATTATTCCTGTCTTTCTGTTAAGAATATGTTCTTTGAGAAAGGAAAACCATTTCAAAAACTTTACTAAAGATAGAGATCAATAATACTGGATGGGAGTTTGAAACCTCTTTTGTGTTCCCCTTCTTAAACAATGGCTTAACAATGCTTATTTTTAGACTACTAGGATAAGTGCTTTCTCTAATACTACAGTTTATGAGGCACTTTAGTGGTTTGATTATTTATTTTATGCATTTTTTAAGTACTACAATCAACATACCACCCTATCCAGCTGAGAATTAGTTGTCATGATGTGAGCGTTATCTTGCTAATATAATTTTCTTTAACCTCATCGTATTCAAAACTCACTGTTTGAGTGGTGTGAATGGTATATCTCAGTACATTTATAAAGTGTGTGTTGGATATCCTTTTGATGGTATGAAATGCTTACTAAAAAGGTTACATAATGCTTTTGGTTCTTTTAGAATGTTACCATCCTGCATAATGCGTAAGGGTTTGCTCTCTCTAGTTGTGGAGGTTTTTCGATGCTTAATGATCAGTTCCCAGGACGCCTTGCTTATATTTGTAGATTGTGAGATTTCATTATTGTGGACTTGTTTTCTAAAGTTTTGAAAGTTCTGCTTTAAAGGTTGTTCTTAGATGTGTTATATTATTGTTTGAAATTGTGCAGTCTTGTTGATTTGTACAGAACGTCTAGGTCATGAATATTTTGCCCTGGTTTAACAAGGTTGGCAGGAAGTCTGAGACTGTTATTTCGTCTGCTCTGACTGTGTTGGCCCTGTCTTTATTTCTTTAGTGAGACAACAGGAATCTAAGTGTCTCAATAGGATGTTGTAAAATCATTCCATTTGTTCTCTGATCCTTCCACATGGTAAATTCTATCCCATTTCTCCTCAGTTAGTTTAATTACCAGAGAGTTGATGTTACTATTGCTCATAATTCGTTTCTTTTCAAATTTTTTTGGTATTATTTTAGGAGCTGTTTTTCTATGTTCTACCTGTTGGGCAAGGTGGCCTAGGTACTGAAAGTCTATGTTACTATACTTGATAGCGTCTTCACCAGTTTTGTTAATTATTGCATAATCTAGCTGGTTAGAACTAGAATCTGAGACCCTAGTGTCTGTGGCAGCAATATTTCAAAGATTAAATGATGTTAATGCATCTACAAATTTCATGTTAGCTATGTTGTTGGAGTCTGAATCAGTGTTAAAGGGCTCCTAGTACAGTAAAGCCATTGGGACCAGTTTGTCTAATTATGGTATTGAAGCTGTTGAGAAGATGTCTAAGGGTTGTTATCTGGGCTGGTGTTTGACTTCGCCAGCACACCAGGCGGCACTAGGAAACATTGTATACCAGGCGATGGAATAAGCACGCTTATGACAAGAGAATTCCAAAACACGCCTCCAAGTTACCCGACGATAACGCCCCCTGGGCAGCGTGCATATAGGCCGCCACCACCAACCGAGCTGTCTAAATCTCTCAATCCCAGTAACTCAGTACTTAGCGTCGGGAGTCAGTTCGCATTGCATGTCAATACGTTGCACTGTGCTCTAGTCTACCACAGTGATAGCTGTCACCTCCCACCATAGCTAGCTGTGAGAAAACGTTGGTCATTGTATATAGTTGTGATATGGACACAGACAAGATTAAACCATTACTGCATGTTAACTGATTTCTGTTAACCACGGAACTTCTGGATGGACACCATTGAAGTTAAGCACTCAGTTGGTTCCTGTAATAAAGTCTATTTAAATCATGAGCGCGTTTTGTGTTGTAGTGAGAGGAAACCGGCCACCCACCTATAATACCACCCCCTCCTCATCCAGCCAGGAACCACAAAACATTACAAAAGGGCACGGCCACAACATTAGTCCTTCTGGATTTATTATTATGCAAATATTCACCAGAAGCTGTGGCTTTTAGTGCCACGGAACTGGCAGTGATATAAAAATAAAGAGTACTGGGAAATACTTTCAGAATCATTTCACCAGAAATTTGAGGAAATCTCATGCAGTACCACCTGAAAAAGTTCAACTGGTACTTACGAACCACTGTATGTTTGCGCTACTATTTAAAAAGAAGCAAATCATCCAGCAGCAGTTATATTTCTTCAGAAGCTTTAGACAGATGAAAATGAATGGCTGCGAGAGTGTAATTGAAGAAATAGACAATGTGCCGATGCTTTTCAAGATATTTGCAATATGCTACATAGTGCAACGTAACAGGCGAAAGATATCAGAAAAGAATTTGCGAGTTATTTTTCTACAACAAAAGCAATTTCATGGTAACCTCTATACTTACAAACAACTGTTCACATGCTTTAACAGAAACTAGGCATGAATTGTAAATGATAATGAACATGTAACTTACTTTATTTCTTCAGAGATTATACAAAAGAGATGCGAAACTCTTGAAGTCAAACCAGTCTAATTTGTATACCTCTGTCGCTTCTACAAACCACTCAATGAAAGTTTTTCAAAAATGAGCCACAAACAAATAAATAAATTAATAATTCAGTAACATCTAACAGTCGTTTATTTACCTTTACTTGGTGCCAACTGACTTCATCCTTTTTGTTTTTCCACACCTGAAAGATCTCTAGAACCTAGCAGTTCCGTTCTTGGCATCTTCAATGCAGATTCCTACCGCTTCAGCTATCTCTCAACATGCATTGTTTTTCTTTATGTTATTGAATACTTCTGTGTATTCCTATTTGTTAATCAATGTGATGTTTAATGCTCTTTGCTTTGTAGATGTCCATAATTAGAATGCATGTATTTTCCACTTTTAGTTCTTGTGATGCCCCACTACTAAGGTATTTGTTTTGTTTTAATGAATTGTGAAATAGTTACTTTTTCGTTACTCCAAAAAATTGTTTAGTTATTTGTCATATAATTAGTGGTTTCTTTATAAGACAAGGATATTCAGCTTAGCAACACCATAATTATTTTCTTCGCGATATTCAATTTTTTAATTTCACTGGATCATTTTGAATGCACTGGTCACACGGCGTCAATATAAATTTCACGGCAGGGTGGGATGTGTTTTTATGTTGATTAATACTGATACGCTTGTGATGCTGTAGGTGAGTTCGGTAAGTAAAATAGGTATTAATATTTTATCCTTATATTCCACAGTTTGTTACCAGGTTGTCCAGTTGTTGCCTTTAGTGGTATTGCTTGAATTAGTTGGGATGATTTTTGATTAGTTGGGAAGAATAGTTGGAAAGATGTCCATTTTTCTGAATACTATTTCTCTTGGTGTAACAGGATACGTGCTCTATGGACCAATGTCTTAAGAACCCCATTCTTCTGCGCAGGGTGGTGAAAGTTGCTGGCCTGCAGATATAAATCAGTGTGTGTAGGTTTTCGATACACGCTGTGGTCAATTGATCCATCTACTTTCTTTTTAAGTAGTAAATCCTGAAACGGCAGCTAGGCACTCTTCTCCAGTTCTGTGGTGATCTCGATATTTGGGTTGCAGGAGTTAAGATGTTCAAGGAACTCATTGAGCCTGTCCTTCCCATTAGGCCAGATCACGAAGGTGTCGTCCACATACCTGAAGAAGCATGTGGGTTTATATGTGGTTGTCTGTAATGCCCTCTCCTCAAATCTCTCCAAAAACATGTTGGTAACCACAAGAGACAGTGGGCTGGCCATAGCTACACCTTCAGTTTGCTCGTAATATTGGTTTACATACAGGAAATACGTGGATGTCAATGTATGCCTAAACAGGTCCAACAGAGCACCGTCAAATTTTTCCACAATCAATTTAGTGAGTCTTTCAGTGGGACCCTAGTGAACAGTGATAGCACATCAAAACTAACCATGATGTCCGAACCTGTGATGCATAGTTTCTTGAGGTGTTGCAGGAAGTCTTCTGAGTTTTGGATGTGGTGAACATATTTCCCCACGTACAGAGACAGCAGATCTTTCAAGTTCTTCGGTGTTTCATATGTAGATGCCCCAATATTACTGATGATTGGGCGTAGGGGCACGCCCTCCTTGTGTATTTTAGACAAATCAGGTAGTCTAGGTGGTACTGGTGCTTTCGCCTGGAGTTGTCTGATGATCTTTTAATGAATGAATATAATGAATAGAAGAACTGAAAGTGTGGATATAGAAAACGATCTTCAGACAGAGTTCCAGGCTCTCTGGACCGAAGATGGAACGCCAGGGAGCGGGTCCGACGGGCGCGGACTACAGAGGGAACACCCAGAACCGCAGCGGATCGAAAACGGAACGGCGACTCTCCAGAAGATCGAAGTGAGCGGAAGAGGACAGCAGGGAGAACGCCTGGCAACCCAGACAGAACTCCTAACGCACCAGGCCGAAGATGGACCAACCAGGAGTGGGTCTGGTGGGCGCGGACCGTAGAGGAAACGCAAAGAACCGCAGCGGATGGAAAAAGGGTTTCGCTTCACAAATTCACGTAGCTTCATGTTCCAGTGAATTGTAGGATGGGCGGATCACGCCTTTTCTACTTCTTCATGGTGTTGTTTAATGTGGTGTTCTCGCTGGGATCTTCTTCATGGTCGCCTGGCTACTAGCAGGTCTTTTTTGCTCATATTGTGGCGTTTCGTTACACCAGCAACAGGTCTGGCCATCTCGCGGTCGGGCGCCTGTGTACTTGGTTGCGCAAGTCGCGGACGAGGGCGTTCTCCGACGTCCGCGCGGCCACATAAAAACGTTGCGCCGCTTGCCGGAATCGGTGTTTTAGCATCGGTACTCCTGCTACTCTGTGGAGTTCTCCGGTGCTGAAGTCGCATGGAAGGTGAAAGGCTAGCCTAAGCGCCTTGTTCTGGACCATCTGCAGCTTTGCAACTGGTGAGTCAGCCACGTTGCCCCACACCATAGCAGCTATGTCAAGAAAGAGGGAAAAGCGAATCATTCGGAACATTAGGTATAATTTATGCCATGATCAGCATGAACACCATTTTCCCTTCGATTCTTCCTAATCGCCATAAATTTTCTAATCTTTGATGTAGAAATTTTAATATCTAGAATGGTTTTATGGTGATTTCTTCTGTGCAGTCGGGGCAAGTCGGGACAGAAGGAGATAGACGCGAATGCATCGTGCAGTTTTGCGAATTCCTCGAATATTTGCGACTAAAAGCATGGCAGTCTCACGTCTCTCAACCAGCGCCTAGCCCATACACTGGTCGGCCGTATGTAAGCCCTGCACCACACAGCAGGAACAAGTTGCGTCCGCTTCCACTGTCGGAACTGCACCTAACATTCTCTCAATCGTTCTGGTGAGTTTGTTGTTATTCCAGGGCGGCTTTCTTTCCAGGAAATAGGTTTAATGGGTTGCACAGAGCGTCGTGTTCTCGAGTGTTTTGTCCCTCTCTGATTGACTTCCGCAGATCGTAAACAGTATATCACTGACATCAGATGGATGTGTTTGTGCCCCATCAGCGACAGGATAGATCAGGCCTGTATCCATACATACCGGTGTGGTGATCACAGTGAGAGATTAAAGGTGGCACGAGGGAAGGTAAGACTGGTTCTAAGTTGTTTGGTTCATGACCTCTTCTTAAGGTGAACACTCGTGCAGATGCCACCCCTCTCTCCTAGTACGAACTTTTGGGGTCGATGTTTGTTGTAATTATGTTATTACAATGGTACATCTCAATTACCAGTAAGGTTGTTGCATGATGACCTGTTGTTTACGAGTGCTTGTGTTTTTTTTTCATGGCAATTTCGATGTCAAACAGCGAGACACACAGGTGGTTGATGAAAAGGGATAGCGGTGGGCGCACGACGTCATAACTCGCACTGTGGATTGACTGGGCATTTCAGAAACACGAAAAGTTCCAGTACAGGCTATAGTCTCTATGAGTGGCGAAATGCGTCTTCAGTTCATTCCACTGCATCAACATTATTCGCTGAAAGATACTGCTTCTAAGCTTGTCCATTATCACCTCCTTCCATTTCTCATCTATAAGGGTACAGAAATAGTCCTCAGCAATATGCTTACAGATTATACACTTATTAAACTCCTCAGGAGTGGAATTAAACTACAAGGTGAAATGATATCAATGATACGATTCGCTGATGACATTGCTATCCTGAGTGAAAGTGAAGAAGAATTAAATGATCTGCTGAACGGAATGAACAGTCTAATGAGTACACAGTATGGTTTGAGAGTAAATCGGAGAAAGACGAAGGTAATGAGAAGTAGTAGAAATGAGAACAGCGAGAAACTTAACATCAGGATTGATGGTCACGAAGTCAATGAAGTTAAGGAGTTCTGCTACCTAGGCAGTAAAATAACCAATGACGGACGGAGCAAGGAGGACATCAAAAGCAGACTCGCTATGGCAAAAAAGGCATTTCTGGCCAAGAGAAGTCTACTAACATCAAATATCGGCCTTAATTTGAGGAAGAAATTTCTGAGGATGTACGTCTGGAGTACAGCATTGTATGGTAGTGAAACATGGACTGTGGGAAAACCGGAACAGAAGAGAATCGAAGCATTTGAGATGTGGTGCTATAGACGAATGTTGAAAATTAGGTGGACTGATAAGGTAAGGAATGAGGAGGTTCTACGCAGAATCGGAGAGGAAAGGAATATGTGGAAAAGACTGATAAGGAGAAGGGACAGGATGATAGGACATCTGCTAAGACATGAGGGAATGACTTCCATGGTACTAGAGGGAGCTGTAGAGGGCAAAAACTGTAGAGGAAGACAGAGACTGGAATACGTCAAGCAAATAATTGAGGACATAGGTTGCAAGTGCTACTCTGAGATGAAGAGGTTAGCGTAGGAAAGGAATATGTGGCGGGCCGCATCAAACCAGCCAGTAGACAAAAAAAAAAAAAAAAAAAAAAAAAAAAAAAAAAAAAAAAAAAAAAAAAAAAAATTAAACTCCTCTCCTTCCAACACCAACATTTCGTCAGTTGAGCACATTTTCCGTCAAAAATAAGATAGTATCCTCCACTCCGGCCTTTCTCCTGTCAGTTCACAAGTGGAGCAGAGAGATTTATTTTCACTTGTATATAAAGGGATCATCCTATGTAGAGTTATTATTTATTTTGAGTATATCTGCAACTAGATTCGAGCGGTACTGTGAATTATGTTTCCAGCAGGGTAACGCCAACTGTACGCCACCGTCAGTTTTTGAGCCGTATTGGGATTTTAGGCTCCCTTTGTGTAGCATTATGCATATAGATATGTAAACAGGACCATTCTTTATGATTAATTACATAATTACATACTTCAGTTTCCCACCCAAAACAAATAACCTCTCTCTCCTGCAGCTGTAAAGAGACTGAACATTTACTTGTTTAGAGGGTTTGCACTTAGGCTTTCCACCAGAACGACAGGGGTTCGAGTTCCAGAAAGGGCACCTGCCTTTTTGAATTTTCTGCCAATTCCCAGGTGGGTGGTTAGGGGTGTGACTGCAGGACAATCTTGGTACAAAGAAATTCCCGCCATTTTTGAAATACCCATAGTTTTATGAATTTCCCGTCAAAATTTTAAATTCCATCCAATGGGGCAGGTGGGGATAGCGAGAGGGAGGGAAGGGGAGGGGAAGGGACACACTAGCTGGCTGGGGAAGACCCATGACGTCACCTGGCGGTGGGGGTAATTGATTTAACAAACAATTAATTTGCATAATAAATTTGAGATCAGTTTGATATCAAAATTTCCCAGAAACAGTTTTGACCTCTTACTTCTGTCGATTGCTGTTTCGTCTTCTGTCATATCACCATGTAAGCCCTCATCCTCATAGACGCCCTCAATGGAGTCTTCCACCGATCTGCTGTGTCCTCCGCATTTAACGGTGGTAAATCCTTTGCCCACTTAATGTTACTGCTCTTGCTTTGTCTTTTCTACATCCTTAGTTACTCCTTCCGAAAATTATTCATTTATCGATTTCTTCACATTTTTCGTGTAGCCATTTCGCCTGGCTTCCCTGTAATTCTATAAAGGCACATTTGCATGCCGAGCGTGAGTTTCCTCGGAAACGCGAAATATTAATTAAATAAATAATCAGTGACAAATAAATAAAGCCTATGGCACACAACTGCAGCGCTGTGTCGCTGATAAAACAAAAGCACAATTACGTTACTCTTATGTTTTGTTTAAGAAAGGAGAGCTCTGGTTGAAGTGGTACGAGAAGCACGTATTTTAGTTTATTGTCTGGCACACCGCCATATTTCATGTTATAGAAGAATACTGCGAGTTGCAACCACACTAGGCACTCGATTCTGTAAAGAATTATATTTATAAAAGTAAGTAGGATTATGAACTGTAGGCTTATTCATTGAATATATCTGATTTAACTAACTGTGTAACTTTTTTATGTTTAGTAGACAATCACCTCTGTACGACGTATTGGCATGGCTGGCAAATTATTGTAATATTGAGATTTAGATTATGAGCCCGCACCTACCGCAGCAGTCTTTGGAAACGATTTAATTACGAAGTCCGATTATTCAGTTTTATTTCACGGTCAACTACGAGTAACATTGCCTTTACGAAAAAGCCATTGTCAAGCGTCTGATAACGAATAATTAAACGTCCACGTTCCAGATAAGCAAAATATTAATTACAATTGCAATCACAATCACCATCATACAGATAGAATAATCAATATCAAAATAACAATATATTATTTATTTATTTATTTTATTTATTTTATATTGGCGACCGTGACAGGACTTGTTATTTTGTCATTTGTTACAATGTTCTCTTTGTTTCATGTAAAAAATCAACTTTCTGGACCTGGACGTCAATGTATGAGAGATAACAAAATCTGAAGATATTTTCCAATTCTGAAATTTTGCCGGAAGACGCAATGAAACTTCCAGCAAAATAAGGTAAGACGCAGCATCTTTGCATTGGTAGGCTTGACCAGACGTATAATTCAGTGTATTAGCTTTTCAGTAAATTCTGTAGTGTTTCTTTTCCGCATAACAGTTTCAGTGATAAATTTCATTCTCAGTACTTTTCCCTAAACAATAACGTATGCAACAATACCAATACACGAGTGTACAATATGGCCGACTTCTGTACGATATCATGTAACATGGCCAGCAGCCATTACCAATAATCTCAAATTCAGTTTATATTTTTAAATTAACAGACAGCCATTGTTGCTACGAGCGATTCATGCTCAACTACATTTTATTTTAAAATCAGTGTCAAAAATTTTCTTGAAACATATATCACGTGTGGCATGGTAATAACTAGAAAACAATACGCAAAAATGGAACAGCAAGGACGTACTATTCAGACGCAATCCGACTCGGACGTGAGACAAGTGTTAGAAAATGACTTTACGACAGCAACCTGTAGTGACGATTCATCAAACATTGACGCAGTTGAAGACAGAAGAACTCTTCTTTCAGCGCGCGCCTCCACCTGAAAGACGGAATATTAAAGTAAAATTTATGATTACGTAGCAGTGGATGACATATTAATTTTTCACGGAACATTTGTTACTGAAGGTACCACTGACTTGGTGTGACACCTGACGAACTGACAGACGTCATCTGTGAAGCAATCTTTTACTTTGAGAAATAGATTAGACGCACATCTCTCAACACGAAAAGCATCTATCAGTAGTCAAGATCACACAGACACTCTACACACACGCACAAAACGCGAGGAATCGAACATTTTCTCTCTCTTACTATTTTGAATATTTATTGAGTAGTGAAAACGCCTGGTCTTGCCTACTGATGTAATGAATGTTGTGTCTAACCTATCTTAATTTCAGATGACATCACAAAAAACATCGATAATATCCCAGCAAAACCACTAAAGAGGATGTAAATATCTGCAATTCATGAAATCAAATGTGACACAATGTAATAACCTATAGCGATGTTATGATGATGTAAACATGTTTATGTGCAACTATATTATGTTTATGCTAAGAAAATATGTGACGTGTGTATGTATAATTACTTATTTTTTTAACTGATGTATAGTGTAACTGTTACTATGTAAAAATTTGAACAAAACGAGTGCCAAAAAGACATTGCATAGTGGACCACTGTTCACGGACATTAACGAACATTACTAACTCTGCAACTACGCGGAAACCTATGTGAAAGAAACTGTTAATGCCATTCATTATGCAGCGTATCAATGTAAACGCGATGAACGATTTCCTTGATTAATAACTACGAACATTTAGGTGAGCTATATTCAGCAAAAAACTGAAAATGTGAAGTGCATAATTCGTGCATCGTCTAGTGACATTACTACAGTACCCAACTTCAAGATGTTAACTGGATTAAATGGACACAAAGTGCCTGTCCAGAAAACAACACGACGGGTGGAAGAATTTTGGTTGGAACTTCAGGGAATGAAATGTTCTCGAAATGTGACGGACACTCTTACCTGGACTGTCTAAGGATCGACGCCAGCTATGTGCCGTCCGAGGTTCTGCAACCAAGCTTCCACGGAATGTAAAAAACGAACTGCACGTGTACCAATTACTCGACGGGTCACATCTGATCTGTGATAAGCAATGCTTTTAGTCACAACGAACTGATCACTACGACTATAATGGAAATGAGAAATGGACACGCTTATGTATAAATCACGTTGTTATACAACGATGTTACTGTGATCAAAAAAAACTTTACCACGACGATACTAACCTGTAAAAAATTATTGTGCAGTGGATGAATATGAACTGTAATAACGACACGATGTGTATAGGTCAACGCACCTGAAAAATACGGACATCTTTCTTTGAAGTATTTCAAAACAATACTATGTAACTAAGAACATTCAACAATCTAAGTTGTATTGTGTTATAACAAATATTGTAAATTTAAAACTAAGTTACCTGTCATAGAATGTAGTCTTCATATGTAATCTTGGTTGAATATTTTCTTTGTGCAACGACTGAAAAACGCGCGCACACGAACAATATGATCTGCAATACTGTGCCGCGTGATCTAACTGTACGATATAACGGCAGTGCCGCAGTTACACAGACGCTTCTGCGCATGCGCGCACTCTATCTGCCAACATTAGAACTTTTACGGCGCACCCGCGTCATTCAAATTTTGTATATAATGTGTATAATGTGTAATGTAAGTCATGTAAATAGTTGTAGATAACTTAGATTTTCTTGTGCCTTTAGGTGAATTGCTCGCCTGCAGATGTGTCCTTTCGCCTCGCAATTCAGGGGGCAATATAAAGGCACATTTGCATGCCGAGCGTGAGTTTCCTCGGAAACGCGAAATATTAATTAAATAAATAATCAGTGACAAATAAATAAAGCCTATGGCACACAACTGCAGCGCTGTGTCGCTGATAAAACAAAAGCACAATTACGTTACTCTTATGTTTTGTTTAAGAAAGGAGAGCTCTAGTTGAAGTGGTGCGAGAAGCACGTATTTTATTTTATTGTCTGGCACACCGCCATATTTCATGTTATAGAAGAATACTGCGAGTTGCAACCACACTAGGCACTCGATTCTGTAAAAAATTATATTTATAAAAGTAAGTAGGATTATGAACTGTAGGCTTATTCATTGAATATATCTGATTTAACTAACTGTGTAACTTTTTTATGTTTAGTAGACAATCACCTCTGTACGACGTATTGGCATGGCTGGCAAATTATTGTAATATTGAGATTTAGATTATGAGTCCGCACCTACCGCAGCAGTCTTTGGAAACGATTTAATTACGAAGTCCGATTATTCAGTTTTATTTCACGGTCAACTACGAGTAACATTGCCTTTACGAAAAAGCCATTGTCAAGCGTCTGATAACGAATAATTAAACGTCCGCGTTCCAGATAAGCAAAATATTAATTACAATTGCAATCACAATCACCATCATACAGATAGAATAATCAATATCAAAATAACAATATATTATTTATTTATTTATTTTATAATTCCTATTTTTGTTCATTCCCAAGAGACCTGCATTTCTGTGTTTCTGAATGTCCGTGAACATTTTTGTACTTCCTTCATTCATCGATAACTGAAGTATTTATTCTGTTACGCATGATCTCTTCTCAGTTAACTTCGTTGTACCTATATTTTTCTTTCCAAACTTTCTCTTCAACCATACTATCTAGTGATCTATTCATTACAGGAATATCTATAATCTCAGAGAACTTTAAGTACATCTCTTCACTCCACATCATTTCTTAGTATTTCTGTATCCCACTTCTTTGCACATTGATTCTTCCTATTACCTGCCCCTGAGTACGCTTTATAATCCAATATCTGATTTCAAAATCTGTGCCAGCGCATGACGTTATCTAACTGAAATCTTTCTGTATCTCCTAGCCTTTTCCAAGTACACGTCATCGTGATTCTCGAATAGAGTATTTGCTACTACCATCTGAAATTTGTTGCAGAGCTCAGTTAACATTTCTTCTCTCTCGTCGCTAATACCAAGCTCATATCCTTCAGTAACGCTTTCTTCTGCTTCTTCCGTACAACCGCACTCCAATACCCCAATATTATTAGAATTTCGTCTCCTTTTATATTGAATTACCAATTCAATATGCTCATATGTTTCCTATGTGGCTTCATGCTCTGATTCTGGTACGTCATCTATCATGTCAGTGTTGGTTTGCGTCGATTCTGATGAGAACAACCCTATCACCGAAATGTTGACAGTAACTGACTCTCTGCCCTACCTTCCTACTGATAACGTATCATACTCCCTTACACCCTTTCCTGATGCTGTTGATATCGCCCTGTACTCGTCTGATCAGAAACCCTGATCTTCTTTCCATTTCACTTCACAAACGCCCACGATCTCTGTACTGAGCCTAAGCATATTTTTTCAGATTTTCTAGCTTCCCATAGTCACTCCAGCAAGTTATCAGCAAGTCATAGTCAATCAGTGAAGTTTCTTAGAAGTCACAGTGACTCCAGGAATGTATCAGCAAGTTATACTAACCCCTGAAGTCACACACTGGCCATTGTTACTCTTACAGGCTAACTGCAAGTCATAGTTGATCCCTGAAGCAACCAGAAAGTCAGAGCTACTCCCACATCTATGCACGAGTCCTAGCTAGTTACTCCTGTAAGATGCCTGCCTGCAGCCAGCTAGCCAGCCATGAAAACAGCCAGCCAGCCTCACAGACAGACAGTAGCCAGCCAGCAATCAGCCAGCCAGACAAAAGCCAGACAGCAGCCAGACATTTGCCTGACCCTTTTGTGAAAGTTACCCAAAAGGTGCCAGAAAGACAGAACGTCATAGTTCCTTCCCCAGAACATAGTTAATCCTGCAATTTACTAGGAAGTCATTGTTACCACCACAAGTTACCAACTAATCAAAGATACTCCTGCAAGTTACCACACATCATCAATAATCTTGCAAGTTACTCACAAGACATAGTTTCTCTTGCAAGTAACTAGGAAGTCATAGTTACTCTTGTAATAATCTTAGAAGTCATAGTTACTCCCACAAGTTACTCATGAGTCACACATTCCCCTGTAAGTTACCTGTAAGTCTTTGTTACTTCCAGAAGTTACACTTAAGGCATATTTCTACACATATATAACTTGCAAATAATAGTTACACCAGTAAAATAACAGAAACTTATAGTTACTCTCAATAGTTACACACAAGTAAGAGTTACTCTTAAAAGATACCCTTAAGCCATAGTTATTTCCACAAGTCACTCGCAATTCATATTTAGCCTTGCAGCATACTCACAGGTAAGAGTAACTCTTGCAAGTTACTCTCAAGTCATAGCTGCCCCTGTAAGTTACCCACAAGTCATACTTACTCCTGTAGATTACCTGCAATTCATAGTTACCCCAACCAGTTATCTGCAATTCATAGTCATTCCCTCAAGTTAACCACAAGTCATAACTTATAACTCATAGTTGCTCCAGAAAGGTTCTTGCAAGTCATACGTTTGTAAATTGCTGACAAGTCATCATTACACCTGCAAGTTCCTTGCAAATCACTGTTACTCCCACAAGTATCCTACAGGTCATAGTCACTCCCACACATTACACACAAGTGTCAGTTAACCCTGCAAGTCAGTTGCAAATCACAGTTATTTTCACAAGTGGCCTTCAAATTACTAAGTGCTGCCAGGCTGTTGCTCTATTGTTGCGCAAATGTTGCTCAACTGTTACCAATAGCTGTCCGACAGTTGCCTGGCAGTTGCTCGTCAGTTCACCCTAAAGTACCACAAACTGCGGAAAAGTTGTAACTTTTCCCGCAAGTCATAGTAACTCTCACATGTTACTCATAACATATGTTTTATCCTGTCAGTTATCTGCAACTCATAGTTAACCCCCCAACTTACCTACAATCATAGATACTGCCTAAAGTTACCTGGAAGTCTCACTTACTGCTGCAAGTTACTCGTAAGTCATCGTTACTCCCACAAAATACGTGCAGGACATAGTTACTCCCAGAAGTTATCCACAAGCGACAGTTACTCACAAAAGGTATGTGTGAGTCATTGGAACCCTGCAAGTTACCCCCAAGTTATTGTTACTCCCACAAGTTACCCACATGCCTTAATTACTCCCGCAAGTTTTCAGCACGTAATATTTACTCCCACAGCTTATTTAGAAGTCATAGCTACCAAATATAACTTACAAGTTGTATTGAATCCCACAAGCTACCCGCAGTTCATAGATAGCTTCGCACGTTACTCCCAAGTCATAGTTCTTCCTGGAAGCTACCTGCAAGTCATACATACTCCAGCTAGTTATGCACAAATCACACTTAATCCTGCATGTAAGTTGTAAGTTATAGTGGCCCCAGAAGTTACCCACAAGTCAGAGTTACTCCCACAAATAACCAAAAATTATAGTTACTCCGGAAAGTTCCCTGCAAGTCCTAGTTACTCCCACAATTTCTCCACAAGTAATAGTAACTCCCGCAAGTGACTCGGAAGTCGTAGTTGACTGCGCAAGTAACAAGCCAATCGTATTTATCCCCATAAGTTATCGGCGAGCTATAGTTACTGCTCTGCTACTTGCGCGCTTGAGTTTGAGTGCGCTGAGTGTAATGTTAGGCGTGTTTGTGTACTTTCTTTGTGCGGGTGTGTAGTGTGCGCTGAAGAGTTATTCTTCCAGGATGGAATGCAAGGATAAAAGAAAAACTATTTATTACACATTCAGTTAGGCTTGGGCACTCAATGGGTCCTTTAGCCTGCTGTCTTTGGTGATGTCTATCTCCTCTGGAGGGTGAGACGTGTCTAGGCTGCTATGGGTGACTCCTTCCTCGTGTTATGAGAGATCGCTTAAGGGGGGTGAAACGTTATTGACTTCGGTACTCGATACTTGCGCCATCTTGCAGGGTTTACCGTTCCTACAGATTCTAATTGTGTACTTTGTCCCTGAGGGCATCGATTTTGTCAAAAACTCGTAGGGCCTTGTCATGGACCCTCTCTTTTATAGTGGTCTCGTGGAGTGCGGTGCGGATGTCGACGTTTCTTGTCCACCATGGAGCTCCTGTGATCCATCGATAGCAAATGTTTTGCAGCGCTTGGAGTTTGTTGTAGTTGGAGACGCACGTAGTTCCCCACGAGGTGGAGCCATATAACACTGTGGGTTCCACCGTTGCCTTATACAATTGGAGTTTAGTCTTAGGGTTGAGATCCTTACTCTTCAGGAGCGGAATCAATGCCCTGGCCATCTTCTGGGCTGCCTTCTTCTTGTCGCCAATATGCTGCGTAAAGAGCAATTTTTTGTCAAGTTAGACACCGAGGTACTTCACTCCCGGCGACCATGGGATAAATTGATCAGCTATTTCGAGTCTGTCGTTGAGAACTGGTTTCCTCCGTGTGAACATAACGGCTGCCGTCTTCGTTAGGTTGATCGTTATCTTATTTTGCAGCGCCCAGCGTTCCATTACCGCAAGTTGCCGTAGCATCCTAGCGATTAGCTGGTCCAAGTGTCTTCCAGTCGTCAGAAAATCCGTATCGCCCGCATAAAAACTCTCCGTAACAAGGGGGACTGTTGGGATGTCATTTATGTATAAGTTGAAAAGCAGAGGCGAAATGACAGAGCCCTGCGGAATTCCTGCGGAGATCAATTTCATTGCGGAGTGTTTATCGTCGACTCGGACATACAGTTTCCTGTCCTGCAGAAAGTTGTCTATGAGTCTAATGTAACAATCCGCAGTAGGAGTAATGTGATGTACTTTGACCATAAGGTTGGCCGCCACATATCGTAAACTTTTTCGATGCCAAGGAATACACCAATTGTGAAGTGCTACTTGATGTATCCTTCTTGTATCCGTTCGGTGATCCGTAGAAGTTGAAGTTCGGCAGATAACTTGTCCTTGAAACCGAATGGTTCGGGTCGTATAACATCATTCGCTGTAAGCGTGTCATGGAGCCTCTTCAGCAGCGCCCTCTAGAGCACCTTGCCAAGGGTGGGCAAGAGGCTAATTGGCCGGTAATTGCTGGGTTCTGCTAGGCCTTTACCTGGCTTTGGGACTGGAACTATTCGAGCAGTCTTCTACGCCGTAGGAAAATATCGTTGCAGGAGGCAGCTCTTGAAAATTCGGGTAAGGAGCACAGTTGGCTTCCTGGGCAACTGTTTCAAATCGGTGTTGCTTATGGAGTCGTTGCCTGGCGCGTTATTCCGAGTCTTCCGGATAATTTTACGGATCTGTGCTGGTGTGGTGAGTTTTGGGCGCCTCCGCACAAGTGTGATACGAAAAGCAGTCCATTCTGAATTAACGACGGCTTCCTGTTCTTGTAGGCGTACGTCGTTCACGGTGGTCGCTGGTGTAGAAATCTGTTCTCGGTAAGTCGTAGCATACAGTTCCGCCTGGGCGAGTTCGTCATAGAGGAGGCCATCGGGTCCTCTGATGGCTCATTTAGGTGGCCGCTGGTGTCGTATGTTCTTGACTACCTGCCATTCGTTCTTGGTTCTAAGTAATAATTCATCCATCTTATCTTCCGAGAACTGCTGTCGCCACTCGGCCACTCTCCTGTGCAGTTCTCGTGTTAAGACGTGTGTTTCTCGTCGGTCGATCGGGTTTCTATAGCGAAGCCAACGTCGCCTGCTCCTGTTCCTCTGTGTCTTCAGTTCTTGGAGAAGAGGCTTGAACTCGTCGAAAGCTACTACAGGCTGGACCGTGTGAGTAGTTGCTCTTCGTTTGGCTACCTTTATCTCCTCCGTCAAAGTTTGTACGGCGATGTCGATGGCTTTCGGTGTTGAAACGTCCTGCGTCGGGCGGATATTGTTGTCAAGATATGTCCGAAATTGACCCCAGTTCAGAGTTTGTGAGGTGGTCGGGGGGGGGGGGGGGGGGGGGGGGAAGGTTGGCCATTGCGTTTTCGACTATGCTGAGAACAGGTCAGTGTTGTGTACTTAAATCAACCAACAACTGTACCAGCGTGGGCTGGCCACTAGAGGGCAGCTGCAGGACGCGAACACACGGCGCGGTATCCGCTGCTCTGCCTACCGGCGACTCGCACCTGGCCGGCCGAAGTGGCCGTGCGGTTAAAGGCGCTGCAGTCTGGAACCGCAAGCCGCTACGGTCGCAGGTTCAAATCCTGCCTCGGGCATGGATGTTCGTGATGTCCTTAGGTTAGTTAGGTTTAACTAGTTCTAAGTTCTAGGGGACTAATGACCTCAGCAGTTGAGTCCCATAGTGCTCAGAGCCATTTTTTTTTTGACTCGCACCTGTATACGTGGTCAGGAGCGCTGACTCACCCCCACTGTGTTTCATTAGTCTGAACCACTCACTTCAGTTATTTGTATCGCTTATGTTGCACCTCCTGTATGGTTCTTTTGTCTTGTTACATATGGAGTCACGAGATGCTTATTTCCGTTAATGTTCAGAATTTCATGAAAAAAGCGATATTTGTATTTGATTTCGTATATTACTTCGATCTGTTTCGTATATTACTTGGTTACTACATAATTGGTGACGAGTGTCGAATGGTTTATGGGTACTCAGTCTGTAAATGCGGTTTCATCCCGTTTAGTCATTATGGGCGCCGTGCTACCGAGCCTGATTGAACACCTTACTTCTGCAGTGACCATTTTGTCGGGCTCCACTAACAGACAGGGTACTGCTCCACTGGTCTATCCCCCACTTTTCGTCCATATGATAATTCGATTGAGGATTGGGAAGTTTACGAAAGAAGACTCAGACGTCATTTTTTGGCTTGAGGTATGAGAGACTCGAATTTGTGCAAAAACTTGTTCCGCTCGTGGACCCCATCTACCAAGGAAAACTCCCCATCGCGCCCCCTTCAGATTTAGTGATAAAAGGGACCAGTGGATAGCCCGTCACAAACTGAACACAGATCATGCATGAATAAAGGAAGAAAGTGTGCTCAACTGTGAAAAAAACAGCGGTGAACGGTCCAAGCTTAACAAGTGCAACATTGAGCCAAAGGTAATAGCAACCGCGTCGTGGTTCAGTGGTCACGCTGTTGGACCGCGTAGCAAGGGAACGGTGTTCAAAGGTCCGTTGTGCTAATTTTTTTTTTCCTTTTTGCTTCGCTGTTCGCTGTATTCAAATTTGTGTCTGAATCATAGTGTGACGTCTGTTTGCAACAGCGAGGTCTAACGAAGGGACCTGTTGATTCTGCACAACTACAAGTGGCTTCTGAATGAGAACCGCAAGCCTCTGATGACAAGGCAACAAACAAGTCAACCGAATCCTCCACCGGAAAACACGTCTTGTGTGTCATAGACGACATTAGTGACAGAGCGTGTCTCATATGATAGGAATCTCGTATCGACTCACCTGATTTGTACGCCTCGCAAGTGAGTGAGACACGCCTCCAAGCCAGATTTAGGTGCTCGTACAAATGTGAATGTGGTCACTCCCAAGGACATGATGAAAACATAATAGTTTGTCATATAAGTTGCAACAAATGAACACAAAAGCTTCACAATCACACAGTTTCTCTGTGCTCTGCCAAAACAGGTATTTTTAACGTCTTTGAAGTTGCGATCCGTTTTTGAAGTTTTGACTCTTGAATGCCTTTCTTGTAACATAGTTTACATCCATTTATTTGTTGTTTTAATTTCTGTGCGACACCTATGTCGTATTTCGCCTGCTCACACTATTCATCACATTTACTAGCGACGGTAGTGTATTCTTGCCACATGACTTATATTCTAAAACCAGTGTATAGTATGAAAACTGCCAAGACTACAGCAAGAGAACGAACACTTCAATGGCCGGAAAGACAGTTCATAATGTCGTGAAAAAAATTAAAATAAATGACACGAGAGAGGTTATAACATGGATCGCCCGCTTTGTGTCCAACACAATGACCACTCAATGTTACACTTGTTAATCTTCGACCGTTCACTGTTTCTATTTTGCTTTTTTTAGTAGTTCAGAACATCTTCTTGCCGTCTTCGTGCTTGATCTGTGTTAAGTTTTTGACGGGCTATCAACTTGGCCACCCAACCGCTAAATCTGAGGTGAGTGCGATAGGGAGGTTCCCTTGTAAGGTGTATCAGTTACTGTGCCAGCTTGCCCCTCTACAAGAATCAGCAGCTCTTACTTTTGGTCACATGTGCAGTTTATTGTCCTTCCGTGGCAAACAAACGCATGTCATAGCTGCGCGAGCTGAATTCTATTGACGCCACAAGAAACCAAACCAGTCATAGAGGGCCTGGGCACCCGAACTTTACGGCCTTAGCTGTAAGTGTCAGTTCGTTTATGATGCCCATAATGACTTTTACGCAGACTCTCTGGTTCACGACACAGTTATCTGTTTGGCTCCGGATAAGGAAGTGTACCAGATGGCTTTACTCTTGGAAAATCCCCCGTTGGTAGCAGTTTTGCAAATAGCACAATCTTTTGAAGTTTCTCGGATAGCGGGGGACCAAATTGAAGCGTGGGGCCATGTGGCAGTACCGTTACAAGATGTACCCACTAGGATGACACATAGCTTGCACGATGAAACGGCAGTGGTGGCTGTAAACATGAAGACCCAGCGCCGAGCTGACCAAGGCCTTTCTGTTTTGTCCAGCATGAATGTTCGGTGTGCCCTAAGTGCTGGGATACTAACAATTCGCTGAAGGTTGCTCAGGATATGGACATGATGTAAACTGTGTGACTCCATTGCCTGTGACTTCTCTGAAGTAATTTACCCCGTTAAGTATTTTTCGCCAAGTTTTCTGGGCTACAGGTCGACCAGGTGCTAAACAATGTCGTGTGACTAGAGCCTCCCGTCGGGTAGACCGTTCGCTGGGTGCAAGTCTTTAGATTTGGCGCCGCTTCGGCGACCTGTTCTTCGATGGGGATGAAATGATGATGACAACAAAAAACCCAGTCACTCTGCCTCGCTCCTCGTCAATGAAGAAGCTTCAGGCCTTCCTGGGGAAGACAGCCTTCTACCGTAAATTCCTGTCTGTTGCACGCCTTCTTACGCATGAGTGACGTTTTGGGTGGAGCCCAGATTGTGAACATCCTTCTGAAACGTTGAAATCCAAACCACTCTCGGCCGCTTGTTTACTTACTGTACCTTCTCTGCCACGCGGAGTTGCCGCGTGGTCTCAGGCGCCTTGTCACGGATTGCGCGGCCCCTCCCGCCGGAGGTTCGAGTCCTCCCTCGGGTATGGGTGTGTGTTGTTCTTATCATAAATAAGTTTCAGTAGTGTGTAAGTCTAGGGATCGATGACCTCAGCAGTTTGGTCCCTTCGGATTTCACACACATTTGAACATTTTGTACGTTCTTCCTGGGCAATCAAATAGTTTAGGCGACTGACACCTCACAGATGCTAGCGCACCAATATGCCGATGGCCCTGAACAGCCTGTTGCTTGCGCGTCTAGATATTTCACTCCCGTCCAGCAGAGTTACTCTCAGGTGGAAAAAGAGGCTCGTGCCAAGTTGTATGGCTCCAAGTTTCACCTTATTATTGACAATAAACCCTTGGTTTTCTTGTTTGGCCCTCACACTTCCTCGCCTGATAAGGCAGCACACCGCCTACAATGCTGGGTATTGTTCTTGCCTCGCTACAATTACTAAATCCATTTTCGACCTGTGTGTATGCCATTGCAGACGACTTGCCCCGCCTTCCTGTGGGTCCTAATACCGACTTTAATCGTGAAGAATTGCATTGCTTCCATCTTGATTCTCAAACACAGGCCGCCGTCAAGGCTTTCCCAATTACGAGCTCGGGAATAGTTGGCCAGATAAACCGTTGGAGCTCGCTTTGGACCCCTTGAACAGCTATTTTTCCTTACAGTATCGCCTCTCTGCTTTTGACGGTGTTTTGCTGTTTTCACGGAAGATCTCTCTCCCAGAGTAGTCATTGTCGCCATGTCACGGCGCGAGGTTCTACGTCTTGTTTGTCAGGGCATTAGGGAGTTTCGGGGACTAAACTGTTAGCTAGGAGACGTGCTTTATGGCCAGGCATTGATGGCCAAATTGTCCGTTTGGTGTCAGCTTGTGAGCAGTGTGCCCAGCAACAGGCAGCTGCCAGGGCATCTCTTTCCCCTGGCCTGCATTACGCCAGCCACGGGAACGCATTCATGTAGGGTCTGTAATCGCTTGTTGAAATACTATGGCCCCTTGGTTGTGGGAGCATCTTACTGGTGTCCTTACACTCTCCAGTGTGTATCGAAGCCAGCTGAGGTCACAATTGGTATGTCTTTGAGGTTTTTTTTCCATTGAGGGTTTCTGATAATACGCCCCAGTTCGTTTCTCACACCTTTCAATTGTTTTGTTCCTACCACGGCATTCATTGTGTTATGGTTCCGCCATTCCACCCTCAATCAAATGACGAGGCAGAAGGACTAGTGCATACGTTTAAGTCCCAGATTAAAAAGTTTCTTGTGGCCGCTTCGCTGGACGGCATATTTGTTCATTTTCTGAGCATCTATTTCTTCATGCCTACAGGGAAGGAGACCCGGCTGAGTTGCTTCATGGTTGGCAGCCACGCATGCTCCTCCAACTTCTGCGGCCTGCACTGCTCATGTCATCGTCGGGTTCGTCTGGTTACTTCGCACTAGGATCGCCAGTGTTGGCGCGAGGGTTTGGTTGCTGGCCCAAGTGGATACTGGCCACTGACGTCCATACTGGGGGTGCCGCCCTTGTGAGGTTTGTACGGCCAATAGGCTGGTGGCGTGCCAGTTTGATCATTTGCGGCCTTGATCGCCACTGGAACCTACCTTTTTACGGGTGCGGCCCCTGTTGTCACAGCCCAACCTGCCCCCCCCCCCCCTCTGCCTCTGAGAGGCACCCCCTTCCCATTGGCTGCCTCTTCCACCTGTGGCACACTGGGTTTATAGCTGCCCAGTGCCAGTCACCTCTCAATCTCCAATGTCGGGTCCATTACCATAGCTTTCTGTTCTGGTCAGGCCACTGCCACTGCTTGCCTCTCCATCATCACGTCAGGCATCATCACCGATGTGTCCAGCCCTGTCTCCTCGACACTGAGACCTGCCTGCTGATGATGACTCAGAGATAACAATTGCATCCTCCCCCCCACTCTCCCCTGGTGCTGTCATCAGGTGAAGTGCAGCCCCACCACCTGTAGGCATGCCTGCATTTCCATACATTCGGCACTCTGCTCCAGTGTTCACCAAGCAAGTCGTCCCACCTCTGCCGACTGCCGCCACTCTGGATTCGATGGATGTGTCTCTTGACAGGCTGCTGGCATCTCCTCCATGCCTAAATGCATCTCCCACAAAGTACGCACTAGTTGTAGTTACTCTTACAAGTTGCTCATAAGTAATAGTCATTCTCAGAAGCTACTGTCAAGTCAGAATTTCTTCTGCAAGTTACTCAGAAGCCATAGCTACTCCTGCAAGGAACCTACAAGTTACACACAAAGTTTCATGCAATTCTTGGTTAATTCCACAATTTATCCACAAGTCCCACAAGCTACCTGCAAGTCACAATTACTCCCTCATGTTAATATAAAGTCATACTTACCTTTGAAAGTTATCTGTAACTCATGAATACATCCATAAGTTACTCCCAAGTCACAGTTACTCACGCAAGCTACCCCTCAAATCATAGTTATTCTCACAAATTACCTACAGGTCATAGTTACTCTTGCATTTACTCGCAAGTCGTAATTACTCACGTGTGTTACTTGCAATTCATAGTTACTCCCACAATTACCCATAAGCCTAGCTACTCCCTAAAATTACCTGAAAGTTATATCTCCTTCCAGAAGTTATCCATGTGTCATCGTTTTTCCCAATAATACCCGTAGTTCATAGTTGCTCCAGTGTGTTAACTGCAAGTGGGACTTATCACCACAAGACGCATGGTCTTAAAGTACATGCCTGAAGAACTTTGAGCACTTGTTCAATAGAAGAGATGTGTTCCACCGTCAGAAAGATGAACAAGTGCTTATAGTTCTTATGGTATGCATTTAGGGCCCATATGTACTGGACATTTTTTTCTTGGTCTTATCCATACTACCTTCTTCCACAAAATGGAGTGCAAAGAGCTTAAATTAAAAGAGGCCCATTATCAGGTGTATCAGTACGATTCTCGCTTATAATTTTCGACACGTTCGGTTCTGGACCAGTTTCCCTTGCCTCAAATTGATGCATTTATCCTTCATTATCTGGGAAACTTTTTAACATTATCACGTAATAATCTTGTATACCAATACCAGCATCTAGCTAGCTATCCGAGTGCGTTGCTGTTACACAGTGCTCTCTAGTGAACTATGTAGATGTGCATTACCTGTTCCATCTACATTTTCATCTACATACATACTCCCCAAGCCAACATATGGTGCGTGGTCCCGTACAAGTGCCATTTCTTTTCCTGTTCCACTCGCAAATAGAGCGAGGAGAAAACTACCGTCAATATACCTCCACACGAGCCCTAATATCTCTAATCTTATCTTCATGGTCGTTAGGTGAAAAGTACGTAGGTGGTAGGCTAATCGTTGTGCAGTCGGCCCCAAATACCGTTTCTCTCAGTTCTTTCAGAAGTGCTGCCCGAAAAGAAAGTTGCCTTCCCTCCATTGATTCTCATTTGGGTTCCCGAAGCATCTCCATAATACTTGCATGTTATTCGATCCTATCAATAAGAAATCTAGTGACTGCCTGGTAAATTGCTTTCATTTCTTCCTTTAATCCGGCCTGATGTGGATCCTAAACACTTTGAACCGTACCAGCAACTGGTAGCGCTAGTGTCATATATGCCACCACAGATGAACCACATTTTTCCAAAGTTCTCTCAATACGCCATAGTCGACAACTTGCCTTCCCTGCTACAATCCCTACAAAATGGTTCAAATGGTTCTAAGCACTATGGGACTTAACATCTGAGGTCATCAGTCCCCTAGACCTAGAACTACTTAAACCCAACTAACCTAAGGACATCACACACATCCATGCCCGAGGCAGGATTCGAACCTGCGACCGTAGCAGCAGCTGGTTCTGGACTGAAGCGTCTAGAACCGCTCGGCCACAGCGGTCAGCTACAATCCCTACATGCTCAATCCATTTTCTTATTGCTTTGCCCATGTTGACACAGCCTTTTTACTCCTTGTTGTACAAGGAATCCATTCTTGAAGTTTTGCCGTCGACTTTTGAAATCCTCTGTGTACCTTTCTCACCATGTCAGGTGTCGACAACGACACCAAGTGGCATTCGGTTCCACACTGGGCCGTGGTCACAATGTTTTGTCTCAAGAATACATGTGTGTTCCTCTAATACAACAAAACACTCTCGCATTAACCGATGCACATGATTCATCAGGTGTCCTGGTCAACACAGTTACCAGACTATCATTCATGAGCGTATTTCCCACATGAAGGAAAGTAAATATAGACGGGTGGAAGAGCAGTATATTGGTTTATCTTTCAAGTTAATATGTACTATCTCTATGTCTATCTCCAATAACAAATGTAGGCACATGATGTACCTACACAGGTTTGTATAGAACATGGAAGGTGAAACTTCCCGGCAGGTTAAAACTGTGTGCCAGACCGAGACTCGAACTCGGGACCTTTGCCTTTCGCGGGCAAGTGTTCTACCAACTGATATACCCAAGCATGACTCACGCCCCGGCCTCACAGCTTTAATTTTGCTAATACCTCGTCTCCTACCTTCCAAACTTGGGTAGCTCAGTTGGTGAAGCACTTGCCGGCGGAAGGCAAAGGTCCCGAGTTTGAGTCTCTTTCGGGCACACAGTTTTAATCTCCCAGGAAATTTCATATCAACGCACACTCCGCTGCAGAGTGAAAATCTCATCCTGGGTTTTTATCAAGACACTACGTCTGTAGGTGGGAGACTCTTTTATTATCTTCACACACAAAATTTCGGAGTCTGACCTGTGATACGAGGCGTGTTTTTTAAGTAAATACCGTTTAGAAATTAAAAAAGACGTGCTAAGATATCTCAGTTTTATTTTTATATGAAAACCTGTACCTTAATCTATGTACTGACGCCATTACAGTCTGATTATTCCTTGTTTACGTTGTGTTTAAGGTGCCTCCGATAATCGTGAGTCCCGCCGACTGTGAAATACGGGCTGTTATAAGATTTCTTAGTGCTAAAGGCCTAAAAGCGATCGATATTCGTCGTGAGATTTGTGCAATTTACGGAGAAAACATTATGAGTGATGGAATGATAAGAAAGTGGGTGAGAGCATTTAAAGACGGCAGCACAAATGTGCATGATGAACAACGGAGTGGGCGTCCTTCGGTCGTTAATGAAAGTTTGGTGCAGGAGGTGGACAATGAGGTGAGAGAAAACAGACGCTGTACGATTTCCCCTAGCGGGATGACTTTCCTAATGTTTCTCGTAGTGTTTTGTATGACATTGTGACCGAGCACTTGAATTACCGAAAATTGTGCGCACGTTGGGTACCGAAAATATTGACGGATGTGCGCAAAACCAAACGTTTAGACAGTGCGTTGACTTTCCTTGAGCGGTACCATAACGACGGTGATGATTTCTTAAACAAAATTGTTACGGGCGATGAATCATAGGTGGCCTACGTCACACCAGAATCAAAGCAACAGTCCATGGAAGTTGAGCAAGGGCATCGTTTTGCTGCAAGACAATGTCCATCCGCATGTGGCGAATCAGACCAAAGATCTCATCACATCTTTTCTATGGGAAACTCTAGATTATCCTCCGTACAGCCCCGATCTTGCGCCCAGTGACTACCATCTGTCCCTGCACTTGAAGAAACACCTGGGCGGTCAGCGTCTTGAAGACGATGACGAAGTCAAAACAGTGGTGATGCAGTGGTTAACAAGTCAGGCGGCAGACTTCTATGAGGAGGTTATTCAAAAACTGGTACAATGTTATGACAAGTGCCTCAATATTGACGGAAATCATGTAGAAAAGTAGATTAAGGTACAGGCTTTCATGTAAAAATAAAATTATTGAGATGTCTTTGAGCCGTGTGTCGGCTCTCAACATATATCGCGCTGTAAAGATTGTTCTGAGTCCTTCCATTCCATCGTTAATTGATTCTTTCATATTCATCGTTATGCTGCGTGCGATTCTGTTGAGATTCCCCTCTGGCGGCGTGTCTGGTCTTATCGATCTTCGAGTCGTTGCTTCCTGTTAGCCTTGTGTAAGGGAATGAGATCTTTAGGGGGGATGGCCGGTTGGTTGCCTAGCGGTGACGAGTCTGTCAGTCGGTTTTTAAAATCGGGAATTAGAGAGAATGTCGTACGATGAGACCGCGACGTGGCGTGGCGGTGGAGAGTTGGCTGTTGTTCCGAGAAGCCGCGTGGTCTATCCTGGCGTTCGAGACGAGTGGGACAAGTTGACGGGACAAGGCTGTAAGCTCTTGCTGTGAACACCCTGGGGCACGGCCGGCCGGGGTGGCCGTGCGGTTCTAGGCGCATCAGTCCGGAACCCCGCGACTGCTACGGTCGCAGGTTCGAATCCTGCCTCGGGAATGGATGTGTGTGATGTCCTTAGGTTAGCTAGGTTTAAGTAGTTCTAAGTTCTAGGGGACTGATGACCTCAGATGTGAAGTCCCATAGTGCTCAGAGCCATTTTGAACCGGGGGCCACGGCTGTGGTTCCGAGTCACTACTTGGTGGGAGCGGCAGCGGATGTCTTTAAATTTTCCGTCTGGAGGCGGGAATGATGGACTAGTAACTCGCCTAACCTGAGGAGTGGTATTTCGCCGCCATGGGTGCCCAGAACACGAGGGCTCCGGTGACAGAGCGCGTGCCTGCGAGACTGTGCCCAGTTGGGTACGCTGGCGACGTGTACACGGTCGGGTGTGAGGAACCTTTCCATCGGAGTTCACCTGCTGTTTTTCTGATAAACTGCAAGTTAAGTTGGTTAAAGGTTTAGATGTTAATTGAAGAATTTTGGTTTGTGCAACCAGCGTATTTTCTGCCTTGTGGCCTCCTGCGTTCGGGTTTCCTGTCCCTGTCGCCGGTGTATTTATAGACAGTGATCTTTTCCACTTCTTGTTGGTACTGCCTGGGAGGAAGTGTATTTCTGGGCAGGGATTATGGTTCCTGATTTGATTCCTCCTCCTCCCCTGGCGTCGCGTGAGGTCGATGTGATTGCTGAATATGAGGCGTTGTGGGTCTGTTAGTCCGCTTCTAGCCTGAGCATCCTTCGGGAGACAATTGTGGCCGCCCTTACACCCGGTCGGTTAATTATTTCTATCCCAGGACATTTTGGTGGCAGGACAGGGTATTAAAGTTGTTAGTTATTGTAAAATGTTAAATGGTTGTATTTTACTCTGATTGTTTTTGGCCACTGTTTAAAAAGGTTAAGTTTGCCTTTCATTGGTGGGTTTTTAAAATTACGTGGCTTTAAAATTGTTAGTTATTGTAAAAGGTGAATGACTGAATCTTTACTTTCATTGTTTTAATCTACTTGGTATCGTTTAAAAATGCTAGTTCTGCCTCCCTGTTAGCGAGCCCTTGTAATTTAATATCTTGTTTTGGCAAAGTTTAAAAGAAGTGGCTCCCTACATGTTCGGTTGCGAAGTTGTATGCAAATTGGTGTTTTTGTTTCATTACTAGAAAGGTTTTAATTTTGTTATTAAATGCTTTATCAAAGTCTGTTTTAAGTAAAATGGCTTGGCTATTAACGGTAAAGTTTTTAATTTCATTGCTTGGAAAATTTTGATTTGTTATCAAATGTTTTATCAAAGTCGGTTTTAAGTAAAATAACATGGCCGTTAACTGTAAAGTAAATTGTTTTGAAAAGGCACTCATGCCTACTAGCTTTATTGAATCTGTTACTGGCCAAGTGATGAAGAAATGACTTTTAATGGTTGAAGTAATCAATGAAGAAATTGTAAATTGCAACTCGACAGTAACCAACTAATTCTGGCCCCGTTTCCCAACTGGGGGTTTTCCTTGATAAATCGTAGCACCCGTCTCAATCTTAGAACGTCTTTTTTATTTCAAAACGGTATTTACTTAAAAAACACGCCTCGTATAAGGGGCCATTGGTCTCCTGTAGCTCTTTGTAGCGCAGTTGCGTTTCGAGTTTGATTTCTTACCCCCATTTATTTATGCATCTATACTGCATTAAAAACATTTGCACAAGTGCTCGCAAGATTCCATTCGCTGTTGGTACTTGCTGTTGACAACAGTAGTGTGCACTTTACTCTTTGCCCTCATGTTTTTGCAGTCAGTGTTGCTCGACTGTGTATAAATTTTTCCTTTTATTTGGCAACGTTAGTTGTTTATATGAACGTGTGGTGTCCGTTCTTTCGGAAGTGTGCCAAAGAACAGACGCCACACGTTCATATAATGCAACGGATCCACCTTCTTCAGTGCAGATGCAGAAATACGTCCGACATCCTGTTGGAATCTCAGAGTAGCGAGCATGCAGGAAATGGACAGGGACTGTGGGTAGGTGGCGCTCGATGGGATTGTGAATCGGCCGTGAGGCGTGCCTAGATAGTCCGAGCAGTTGCGATGACGCCGTGTCCTGGATGGCGCAGTGCTTAACACACCAGCCTAGTCTAACTGAGTCTTCTCGTTTGATGCTAGTCAATTGTCAGGATGAGCATTACTGCAAAGGGCATTTGATTCTAAAGCATTACGTCAGGGTGGAAAACACTAAAAAAAAATACTTTTTCTCTCTTAATAACATGTGGGCAAGGTGGGTTGGCTCAGGTATGAGGTAGAATGAAACAGCATTTTTACATAAGATAACTTTTATTGAAGATTTGTACAACTGTTTGCTTACTGGATTGTTCTGGCTGGGAGAGCGGCAGCTGTGTCGATTGCGAAGCCTTCAAGCTGCGTGAGCGGCGGCGTCTGATTACGCGTGGCTGTGTGTATCTCGTGTCACCGTTTCGCCCAGTTGACTGGAGACGCGCATAGTGCTATGGCCCGTTTAATTATTGAGAACGAAGTCGTGAATCGGATGGTGATACCTTGGATGTGGCGTCCCAGTGTTTCTCTTCTCTATGAGGCCGCGTGTGACAGTGTTGTGCGTCGGCCAGCGGAGCGGCGCGGCGGGGCAAGGCCAGCGTCCCGGACTCGAACAACGGACTCCAACTTGTCAGTCATCGGCTGTCAGATCTTCATCCCCAGCGCACAGGTGACTGCTGATGTCTAGGCGCGCAGTCCGGAACCGCGCGACCACTACGGTCGCAGGTTCGAATCCTGCCTCGGGCATGGTTGTGTGTGATGTCCTTAGGTTGGTTAGGTTTAAGTAGTTCTAAGTTCTAGGGGACTGATGACCACAGACGTTAAGTCCCATAGTGCTCAGAACCATTTGAACCATTTTTTTGACTGCTGATGTGAGGCCGTCTCCTTCCCGTCCTCACGAGTCATCCGGGTACGTAAAAACCAGTCTTCAAATACCTTATAACTTCTGTCTTCTGGCGGCGAGATTGCCGCTTGCTATTCCATTACAGCGGCGGACTTGGTGCTTCTGTGTACGATGTAGTCTCTTCCTGCATGACGGTCTTCAGCCCCGAAAGTGAACTGAAAACTACTCCTCTCGGGCCCACTGCGTCTCCGTATTTATTCACTTGAGTTCACTGGAGGTGAACGACTTCAGGGTCATTACCTCTTCTGTCACGTTGAAAAGCTTCTCGAAGAATCTTCTTAATGTCGGTCATTGGCTCTTGGAATGTAGGCGGATCACATGTGACAATTGAGAAACACGTGAGCCGGTCGGGTTTCCGCTTATGTGGGGAGGGCGATGGCTTCTCCTGACATGCTGACTTCACTGCTGCTCTGCCCGCTGTTTGCCAGTGTGTAATTCTTCTAAACTAAACTAAGTTTTTCATTTATTTTATAATTTCTACTTCACACTGATTTCACTAATTTCTTTACCTATCTTAAGTACTACTCAACACTAGTAAACAGGAGATCCTGGGTTCGAATCCCGTCGCCGGTGATTCCGCGTAATGTCCCGATGCATCTGACAGCAGTGATCGCCTCCCTTTTCTTTTCTTTCCTCTCCTCTCCACCTCCAGTTCAAATATAACGTTAGCTGCATTGCCTGACCACGATGTTATTGCACTCTGCTTCCTACGGCCGCTATCGGGAACACGCGCTGACGTTGCGTATACTGTCTAACGTTCAGAGTATCCTCGTCAAATACCGTGACAAGAGCTAACAATCAGCCGGCAGGAGCGCATCTCTCCCAGGTGCAATAATATTGTGGTTGACTAACACGATTACGGTGATACATAGCAGCCTGGATAAGTCTGCTGGTATGCACCGCGTGTACGGTTACAGTGAATGCAATGGAACAGCAGCACAACGACGCTTTGTATAGCTCTCGCCACAGCGAGACTAAACTTTTGCAACTGTGGAGTACGTTTTGGTATTTCAGCACTTTTGTTGGTATTTCCATAGATACAATCATGGACTAAAAACCGAATAAATCATAATTACATTTTACTCTGTAACGAGTCACCGTTGACCGAGGGTTCTTACATCAAAATAGAAAATATCGCCTGTCAACCTCCGAAACTTTGTCTGTTGAGCTCGGATTCAGCCAGTGAAGCGAACAGTCTCTGTAACGCGTTAACCAAGGCTCACACCTGTGGAGGCAAAGCTTTAGGACATTCATTTTTCGTTACCTACGTGTGTATCACCAGCGTTCACGATAGCTGATCACCTCTTATATCGGAGCCAATATCTTAAGGGAAAAGTACTCATGTTGCGGATCCATTTCATCTCATTCAGTTACAGCACATTTACACTGAAGAGCCAAAGGAACTGGTACACCTGCCTAATATCGTGTAGGGTCCCAGCGAGCAAGCAGAAGTGTGGCAACACGACGTGGCACGGACTCGACTAATGTCTGAGGTAGTGTTGGAGGGAATTGGCACTACGAATTCTGCAGGGCTGTCCACAAGTCCGTAAGAATACGAGGAGGTGGAGACCTGTTCTGAACAGCACGTTGCAGGGCATATCTGATATGCCCAAAATGTTCATGCCTGGGGAGTTTGGTGGCCAGCGGAAGTATTTAAAGTCAGAGGAGTATTCATGGAGCACTCTGTAGCAATACTCGACGTGTGGGGTGTCGCTTGTTGGAACTACCCAAGTCCGATGGAATGCACGATGGACATGAGTGGATGTAAGTGATCAGACAGGATGCTTACGTATGTGTCACCTGTCAGAGTCGTTTCTAGACATATCAGGGGTCCCATATCACTCCAACTGTACACGCCCCAAACCATTACAGAGCCTCCACCAGCTTGAACAGTCCACTACCGACATGCAGGGTCCATGGATTCATGACATTGTCTCCATACCCGTACACCTCCATCCGCTCGACACCATTTGAAGCGAGACTTGTCCGGCCAGGCAACGTGTTTACAGTCATCAACAGTCCAATGTCGGTGTTGACAAGTCCAAGCGAGGCATAAAGCCTTATGTCGTGCTGTTCAAAAATGGTTCAAATGGCTCTGAGCACTATGGGACTCAACTGCTGAGGTCATTAGTCCCCTAGAACTTAGAACTAGTTAAACCTAACTAACCTAAGGACATCACACACATCCATGCCCGAGGCAGGATTCGAACCTGCGACCGTAGCGGTCTCGCGGTTCCAGACTGCAGCGGCAGAACCGCGCGGCCACTTCGGCCGTATGTCGTGCCGTCATCAAGGGTACAAGAGCGAGCCTTCGGTTCTGAAAGCCCGTACCGATGATGTTTCGTTGAATGGTTCGCACGCTGACACTTGTTAATGGCCCAGCACTGAAATCTGCAGCAATTTGCGGAAGAGTTATTCTTTTGTCACGTTGAAAGATTCTCTTCAGTCGTTGTTGGTCCCGTTCTTGCAGGATTTTTCCTAGCCAGAGCTATGTCGCAGATTTGATTTTTTTCCGGAATCCTTATACTAGTATTTGCGGTACACTCGTGAAATAGTTATACGAAAAAATACCCACTTCATTGCTTCCACGGAGATGCTCGTACGCCAACTATAACACTACGTTCAAACTCACTCAAATCTTGATAACCTGCCATTGTAGCAGCAGTAACCGATCTAACAGCTGCTCCAAACACTCGCTGTCTTACACAGACGATGCCGACTGCAGCGCCGTCTTCTGTCTATTTACATATCTGTGTATTTGAATATGCTTGCCTATACCAGTTTCTTTGGCGCTTCAGTGTATTTTGCACAAGACCTGAAATTTTCGTAGATTTAAAGTCAGAAGAAAGCTTGTTTGTCTTCAAATACTGTTTTACCTATTCATATGTGTTTATCACCCGTACAAATGCACTGTTCGGGTATAAACATAATTGTATTCGTTTATAATAATATGTTGTACAGTAACTAATAAGTGAAAATACTAGAATTATTTTATCTCCCTATAGTTATACAAATATTTTGTGGGATGCGATAGAGCTCCTTTAATTCAAACCGTATTACACTAACATTTAGTATTTATTTACCGGAAGAAATAATTTACGTCAAATCTATCATTGCAATTGACTTCTTCTATGTATCTGTCCGATAGTGAGTGAATTGCATGGCACTAAGTAACAAACCATCAACCAGTAGTTTGACATTGTAATTTAACGTTTTCAGATTACTGAGAAACATTACTTTTCAGATTCTGGAGACGTTTTAGCTCTGTGGGAAACTGGCACCGTCCGGTGACCACCGTTGTACTTAGATTTCCAGCGATGCTCTAGAGAGACGTCGTTGTAATTAGAAGTAACAGCAGAAATCTGTTACACGACAACAATGTACCAATGAACACCAACTGAAAATCTTTCCTTGTTGCTGTTTCCAGATTGATATCTTATAGGTAACTGTCACGTAAGAAAGCTGGCACATAGTAGTCTCTCTCCGATACAGAATAGATACCGCCTGTTGCTTTAATACTATAAACGGTGATCATAACTGGCTGTGATAGACAGCTTCTACTGTTTCCATAAGCCAGCGTTTCCACTTCAGGATTTGCGTGCATCGACACATGCGATGTAGGGCTTCTGGCAATCACTTGGTCCGTCGGTATGTCACTGATAATTTAGTGACGACGGCTGAATAACTGAAAGGCTAGCTTATTTTGTGACGGTCTTTTTGTTGTGCCTATCCGCGACTGGAACTGTATGGTGAGTAGCAACTATCCTTTTTACACACTTCAAAAAAGGTTTGCATCACATCAGTTCGTGACGATAGACGTTGACTGTGGATATTGTATCACAGACACAGCTCCTTTGACTGTTCATAGATGTCACTAAACCCGCCCAAAGATATAAAAACCATGCATGAGCAGCGTCTATTAGACGGAGAGGTTACGACAGCCGATCAATTTTAGTCTTTCCACCAGGAAGGAAGTACATGGCTCGTGTTGTCTGTAGTTCAACCACGCCTAGACGGTATATACCGCCCTTCGATCTTGTCCGCGTTGTTACATTGTGTCAGGAAGGGCTCTCAACAAGGGAAATGTCAAGGTGTCTCGGAGTGAACCAAAGCGATGTTGTTCGGACATGGAGGAGATACAGAGAGACAGGAACTGTCGATGACACGCCTCACTCAAGCCGCCCAAAGGGTTACTACTGCAGTGGATGACGGTTACCTATGGATTACGGGTCGGAGGAACCCTGACGGCAACGCCACCATGCTGAATAATGCTTTTCGAGTAACCACATGACGTCGTGTTACGACTCAAACTGTTCGCTATAGGCTGCATGATGCCCAACTTCACTCCCGACGTCCATGGCGAGGTCCATCTTTGCAACCACGACAACATGCAGCGCGGTACGGATGGGCCCAACAACATGCCGAATGGACCGCTCAGGATTGGCATCACGTTCTCTTCACCTATGAGTGTCGCATATGCCTTCAACCAGACAATCGTTGTAGACGTTTGGAGGCAACCTGGTCAGGCTGAACGCCTTAGACACCCTGTCCAGCGAGTGCAGCAAGGTGGAGATTCCCTGCTGTTTTGTGGTGATTATGTGGGGCCGACGTACGCCGCTGGTGGTCATGGAAGGCGCCGTAACGGCTGTACGATACGTGAGTGCCATCCTCCGACCGATAGTGCAACCATACAGGCAGCATATTGGCGAGGCATTCGTCTACATGGACGCCCCTATCGTGCACAGCTTGTGAATGACTTCCTCCAGGATAACAACATCGCTCGACTAGAGTGGCCAGCATGTTCTCCAGACATGAACCCTATCGAACGTCCCTGGGATAGACTGAAAAGGGCTGTTTGTGGACGACGTGATCCACCAATCACTCTGAGGGATCTACGCCGAATTGCCGTTGAGGAGTGGGATAATCTGGACCAACAGTGCCTTGATGAACTTGTGGATAGTATGCCACGACGAATACAGTCATTCATCAATGCAAGAGGACGTGCTACCGGGTGTTAGAGGTACCTGTGTGTACAGCAGTCTGGACCACTACCTCTGAATATCTCGCTGTATGGTGGTACAACATGCAATGTGTGGTTCTCATGAGCAATAAAAAGGATGGAGTGATGTTTATGTTGATCTCTATTCCAATTTTCTGTAGAGGTTCCGGAACTCTCGGAACTGAGTTGCTGCAAAAATTTTTTTGATTGTGTATAATATTGTTAGGTTCCATCCTGGATATTCCATTGTTTGAAAGTAATATTAGAGATTTGTGAAAAGACATGACAATTAGAAAGTTTATTTTTCTTTTTACGAACTTCAATTTTTCTAACTGGACTGTAGTTTGTTTGACGGCGCAAACATAAACTGATATTATTGTTATTCTTTTTTTTTTAAATTTTGAATCTGTGGTCTTCTGACTCATTCGTTGCGGCACTCCACGAATTCGTTTCTAGTGCCAGCCCCTTCATTTCAGAGTATCACTTGCAACTAATACCCTCAATTATTTGTTGGATGTACTCCAAGCTGTGTCCTGTTTTTACCCTCTATAGCTCTCTCTAGTACCATGGTAGCTATTCCCTTCAACAAATGTCCTGTCATCATGTCCCTTCTTCATGACTGTGCTGCTTCCTTTGGCGACTCTCAGGAAAAGCTCCTCACTCTTATCAGTCTACCTAATTTTCAAAATCCTTCTACAGCACTTCATTTAAAACAACGAGATTCTCTTTATGATCATTCCACGGTCCGTGATACGCTGCCATCCAATGCTGTGGTCCAAACGTGCGTTCGCAGAAATTTCTTTCTCAAATTAAGGCCTATCCGTCATACTAGTAGCCTTCTCTTGGCCAGGATGCTATCTTTGCCTGCGCTAATATCCTTGTTTTCCTCGTTTCTTCGTCAGTCATGCGTTATTTTGCTTCCAAGATAGCATAATTTCTTACCAGTCTTGTTGTTAAGTGTATCTCTAGTGTCATTTCTGCTTCTTCTGATTACCTTCGCCTCTCTTGGATCCACATTCTGTGCTCATTAGACTGTTATTCAACGCGTCCTGCCATTCTCTTCAGTTTCATTCTCATCATCAGCGAATACGTCTTTCCCTATAGCTTTCTGCTAGATTTCTCAAAATTTTGAAAACCCTGCACCATTTTACACTGCGAAAACTTTTTTTCATGTTGACAAAACCTACTAGTGTGTCTTGCTTCCATTATCAATCGCAACATCAGAACTGTCTTTCTAGTGCCCTTACCTTTCCGAAAACCAAACTGCTCCTCAATCACTCTTTCTGTAGAATGGGTATAAGAAGCTTTATTGGACTAGGCATACACTTCCGAACAGTTGACAATCCATAAATGAAACTCTTGTAGAACCGTTAACATTGTCAAAGCACGCAAAACATATCAATCAGGCTTTTACTGCGGTGTATACAATAAATAATACGAAATTAAAATATTGTTTTGAAGACTGTAACGAATGGAAATGAAAATTTTGTGGAAATAAAATGCGTTATCATGTGTTGGGGAATAATGTAGTTCCGGTGCCTAGAGCAGCCGTGTTGAGGCGTGGCGCGGCACCTGTGGAGTACGTGGTATGGGAAGCGACCGAAAGATGGCTCTGCAGTAGCTGCACACGGTCTATTGATTGTAGCGCCATCTTTCGTGGATGCTGGGCGCTGGACCACCATAAACACAACTTGCTGTCCCGTAGCAGACCATAGTACGTGCCTTCCCGGTGAATATGGACTGAAGAAGCGTGGGTAGGAAAATGGCGAAGAGCGTTTTTCGTTTGTTGTCGCTCTCGTTCTTGTGGAATGGGGTGCTGGGTAAGTGAAAACATTGTAGGAAGTGTGTGCATGCTACGGTACGCAACTTAGTTACGCCTGTCTACGTGTCATTTATAGCAAAGAGCTGATTGGCCTTTTGTTCTTTCGTGTGTTTGGTGTTGGAATATGTAATTGGTTATGTAAGACAGTTCTACTAATATGTCACGTATGAGTAGTCCTATAGAACCTTCGGGTTTATTTACGAAACTCCGTTTACAGATTACCTCCGTCGAAGTTTCGAGCACTAAAACGCGTTTTCAAGCCCATGCAGAATCTTTCTCGTCACATTTGGCATTCTAGAAGAAATAAAATTCGGTTTGCAAGTAACAGTGACATTAATGTGTCACTATCTGAAAGAATACGTTTAATGTTTACAAAATGATACTATCACTTATCTCAATGTCATTCGAATTTGGTTTGTGTGCCTGGAGAGAATTCTTGTATTTTCGAAGCGCTAAAAATATTCCTTGGAGTTTCTGCATAACAGGAAATGTCGGTAACCGTCCTGTACGGAAAATGTTTAAAGAATATTGAAGCACGACATGACTGCTTGTGAGAATAAGACGACTTTCATTAGAATAAATTTCGTTGACAAATGTCACGCTTCAGAACTGCCAGTTGCGAATGTAATTACCTTCAACAGCACAGATAAAATATTAAGTATGCTAACGCTTTGTTACTAGTGTTCTCTTTTCTGCACTTGCACGTATATAATCGCTTTCATCCCTCTAAAACAGTGTTATCAGCCCCAAGAGACGAGAGTGCCGTAGTATTTACAGCCATTACTTCATAAAAAAGCGCATCAAATTGATGGGATGCACTCGCATTGAAACACTAATTTAAAACCGCCTCGCTGATCGTACTGACAGTCTATGTTCACACATCAGCTGTATAGACACAGTAATTAGCTAAGTGTCAAGTAACTGAGAAACTGTCATATTATCGCGAGAGTCCCATCACATATAGATAAGAAAATCTATGGTATGTAATGAAATTTTCATTTGCTGCGTGTTAGTAATCAAAGCTTATGTATTTTCTTTCAGGAATGGAGTAGTGCATGTCTGTTCACAGAAAGTGACGTAGACGTTGCATGATATTTTATTTTCCTGTTGCCTTTTCGTCTAGCTGTTGATGAAAAAGATGTAGTATATAATTCAGTGCCATGCTGAGAAACACTGTAAAAGATATTACAGTTCAAAATTATTTCAGAGTGTCACAGAACATTCTGTCTTCAAAATTAATGTGATTTGGTGTATCTTCTCGTGGTACAATTAGATATGGTGTGAAACTGTTAAGTGGTGACGCTGTTGTCTGCTGGAAAGTATTGTCGTTGGATTGTCCTGAGAAAATGCAGAAGGACTTGGACAAGATTTCGACGTCGTGTAAAGAATCGTCGCTCTTTTTAAAGTGTGTGAAATATAATGGCTAAAACATACAGAAGGAAATAGTGTCCTATTACAAGATTAGAGATACACATCTGGACCAAGTCACATTGTATGAGTATTTAGTCAAGACGTTAAGAAACTATGCAGAATGGGACGACCAAGCAAAATCAGTATTAGGAAAGGGGACTGAGGACTTAGATTTGTTTGAAGGCTCCGGGAAAGTACAGTGACTCTGTTAAACAAGTACTTTCCTTATTAACCTATGGCTCCAGCGTTCAAGGTCGTTAACACGTTGCCATAACAACATGACAACAAACATCTAACGAATACACAGATATGCGGGTAGGATAGCAGCAGACCAGTATAACCCATATGGAAGTCAAAGACAGAAGTTCGGGGGACTTAAAAAGGTATTCTTGGAACAAGGGGAACGTATTTCTCGGGAACCCTGTTGGGTACATTTAGAGTACCCGTATTACACGGGGACTGCGCAGTCATTCTATTGTCACAATCGTATATGTCACGCAGGATCATTAAAGTAAGATAAACGTGATTAGGCCGCGTGTAGAGGAATAGAGACAGTCGTTATCCACTGGCTCAGTATTCGAATACAATGGGGCAGTCTGTCGCTAAAATCGGTGAGAAGTTGCGTCCGCCACGTCATGTACAGTGAACTGCGGTATGTGCTGGCACATGTCGACGTCCGTCATTATAAAGCAGCAATGTTTCTTGGTAGTGGGAAATTCCCTATTTCTTTCAGCATATGGTTGTACCCGAACATTAACTCCATAGTTGCACCGAGCGAGGTGGCGCAGTGGTTAGACACTGGACTCGCATTCGGAAGGACGACGGTTCAATCCCGCGTCCGGCCATCCTGATTTAGGTTTTCCGTGATTTTTCTAAATCACTCCAGGCAAATGCCGGGATGGTTCCTCTGAAAGGGCACGGCCGACTTCCTTCCCCATCTTTCCCTAATCCGATGAGACCGATGACCACGCTGTCTGGTCTTCCCCAAACCAACCAACCAACCAACCATAGTTGCAAGTTCACTGGCTCTCCTCTACAAATTGAAATGACTAGGGTTCGCAAAAAATCATTTGATGAAAGTTAAACGTGATGGGAAGCAACAAAGTATATTGAGAATTTTAAAAATATTTCTGCAGGATAATTGAAAACTTATGATACAGTGCTGGAGGTTGTGGATGGGACTTAGTAGATCATAGGAGCCCATGTCTGGAAACAGTTCGTTTCCATGTTACACGGAAAACGAGACGCATAGATTTTACTCCTATTTACTGTGATATTACAACAGTTGTTCGATATGAGGACCAACAAGTTCGGTGCAAACAATGTATCTGCACAAAATGTTTGCGTAAACTCTGTCTAATATGCGTTGGTGTATGGTGAATCACTTTTACCACAGCCTTGATCCGTGAGACCAGATCATCCTCGGACTGGACAGAGGTGGCGCAGTGGTTAGCACACTGGACTCTCATTCGGTACGTTGACGGTTAAAATCCGCGTCCGACCATCCTGATTTGAATTTTCCATGATTTCCCTAAATCGCTCCACGCACATAACCGGATGGTTTCTTTGAAATGGCACGGCCCATCTCCCTCCGCTCTTTGTGCTCTGTCTCTAATGTTCTCGATGTCGAAGGGACGTTCAACCCAATCTTCCTTTCTTCCGACTGAACAGGGGTCTCGTAAACAAGACTCTTCATGTGGCCACATAACAAAGGGTCCAAAGGGGTTAAAGTGGGGATCCTGATGCCTAAGCATGTGGTCCACCTCGACCGATCCACCTGTCCCCGTAGACTACGTTCAGGTGGTTTCGGATGCGAAGTGAAAAATGCACTGCCGCACCATGCTGGAACCACGTTTCGTGCCGAATGTCCTATGGCACACCTTTCAAAAACTCCGGCAGCATTTTTTGCAGGAATATCAAGCATGTGGCACCCGCAGGTTGGGGTGGAAAGATGTACAGCCTAAACATACGGCAATCACAGATACCCGGTCAGATACTGATACCGAAGGTGTGCTGAAATCTTCATTTACACGTGGCTTTGAGGTTTCCTTGATCCCAGATGTGGCTATTTTGAGCATTCAGAACACCTTCCCTATCGAAATGCATTTGGTCGGCGCACAAAATTCGCCTTGAAAACTGAGGAAAGTCTACACAACGGTGTAAAAACCACAGAAATTGACAAAAGGGTACCAATTGAAGTTTGGTACCCTTGCTTTATCAACTGCGAAAAGCCACAGTATCTTGTCCTATACCTATATCCCTTCTTTGCTGTATTAACGTGGCTTTGTCAGCCAAAATTCGATCTGCAGCATGATGTTCTGCGAAACATTGAAAAAGCATCTGGCTTACGATGTTAAGGGGACTAACTTACTTGACGAGGTCTGCAAGGATCATTATTTAATGTATGCTGAAAATCAGTTTCGTTCCAAGTCAATAGAAACTGTGTCGATGAATATGTTCAACTGGCAGTTCATTGAGTATACTACCACCTCCTTTATTGATGTGATTTCTAGCACTGATGGTACGCTACTGCACTGGCTAAGGTTTGCATACCCTGTTATATAGCAAATCATGTGCACGTTTTGTGATGCTGGAAAGCCAAGCGGATTCACTAAAGCCCTGTTCCCGTGACGCCTTACAATATGCTCTACAAGGAACACATCTTAAAGGACAGTGTTGGTGAAGAAATTCAGGGGAGTCTTACACAGAGGAATTACAGAAGAAGTTCTGAAGTGGGCCTAAGTTCTCGGGTTTGTCGTCTGTACTTTGTACGTAGTAGATATAACCATCTACCAGTTAGGAAGATAAGACTTATCAAATGCAGTGTTGTAGTTCGAAAAGTGCACCATATCAACTAGGGTGAACTTCTGCTTGTGCGGATTCACCATCTTAATATGACTGTGTGCTGTATTTAGAAGTTCATTGGCATGTACACTGATATGCCTCATCTTAATTGTATGATATTCGATTCGATTATAGTTCCCAATAATTTGCGGAAGAATGCAAAGCCATTTGTATGAATCACGAAGACTGAATTGCATCCACATGTGGATTTTGGTGTTTCTACATCTACATCCATACTCGGCAAGTCACCTGACGGTGTGTGGCGGATGGTACCTTGAGTACCTCTATCGGTTCTCCCTTCTATTCCAGTCTCTTATTTTTCGTGGAAAGAAGGATTGTCGGTATGCCTCTGTGTGGGCTCTAATCTCTCTGATTTTATCCTCATGGTCTCTTCGCGAGATATACGTAGGAGGGAGCAATATACTGCTTGACTCTTCGGTGAAGGTATGTTCTCGAAACTTTAACAAAAGCCCGTACCGAGCTACTGAGCGTCTCTCCTACAGAGTCTTCCACTGGAGTTTATCTATCATCTCCGTAACGCTTTCGCGATTACTAAATGATCCTGTAACGAAGCGCGCTGCTGTCCGTTGGATCTTCTCTATCTCTTCTATCAACCCTATCTGGTACGGATCCCATACTGCTGTTCAGATGCTCCACAATACTCGTTTTCATGTGGGAGAGTGTCGAATAGTGGTTTATTCTGTGTCGATCCATTACTAACTTGAAATACTTATTGTAAAATTCACCTCCTTGATCAGGATGCAGGTTGTCAGGACACTGATTGGTAAAAGTGTGCAGAAATTGCTCAAGAACCTGTGCAACATCCATCCCAATTTTTTCTTCACGGAAAGAGCCAACGCGAATTTGGAATACATATCTATGATAGTTAAAATAGAAGGTGAGCCAGGAGGGAAGGTACATGCTTTGAGGGTCATGGTATTGGTGATTCTGAACAAAAAATTTCAGAAGAAGATGCTCCCTATTCCTAACCATATTGTTGCTGTTGTGTTCTTCATCCTACATCCTGAATCTGCTTAGTCTATTCATCTCTTGGTCTCCCTCTACGATTTTTACACTCCACGCTTCCCTCCAGTACTAAGTTGGTGATCCCATGATCCAGCAGAACGTGTCCTAACAGTCTTTCCCTTCTTCTGGTCAAGTTATGCAACAGATTCCTCTTCTCCCCAATTCTGTTCAGTATCTCCTCATTAGATACGTGCTCTACCCAACTAATCTTCAGTATTCTTGTGTAGCACCACATTTCAAAAGCTTCTATTCTCTTGTTGTATTCACTTTTTATCGTTCATGTTTCACTCCCATACTTGGCTACACTCTATACAAATACTTTCAGCAAAGACTTCCTGACACTTAAATCTATACTCGATGTTAACAATTTCTCTTCTTCACTAACGATTTCCTTGCCATCGCCAGTCTACATTTTATATCCTCTCTACTTCTACCATCATCAGTTATTTTGCTCCCCAAATAGCAAAATTCCTTTACTATTTTAAGTGTCTCATTTCCTAATCTGATTTCCTCAGCATCACCCGAGTTAACTCGACTACATTTCATTAGCCTCGTTTTGATTTTGTTGATGTTTATCTTTTATCCTCCTTTCAAGACACTGTCCATTCCGTTCAACTGTTCTTCCAAGTCCTTTGCTGTCTCTAACAGAATTACATTGTCATCAGCGAACCTCAATGTTTTTTTTCTTCTTCATGGATTTTAATCCCTATTCCAAATATTTCTTTTTTTCCTTTGCTGCTTGCCCAATATGCAGATTGAATCACGTCGGGATAGGCTACAACCCTGTCTCACTCCCTTCTGAACCACTGCTTCCCTTTCGTGCCCCTCGACTCTTATAACTGGCATCTGGTTTCTGTACAAATTGTAAATAGCCTTTCGCTCCCTGTATTTTACCCCTGCCACCTTCAGAATTTAAAAGACAGTGTTCCAGTCAACATTGTCAAAAGCTTTCTCTAAGTCTAAAAATGCTATAAACGTAAGTTTGCCTTTCCTTTATCTTCTAAGATAAGTCGTAGGGTCAGTATTGCCACACGTGTTCCTATATTTCTATGGAATCCAAACTGGTCTTCTCCGAGGTCAGCCTCTACCAGTTTTTCCATTCGTCTGTAAGGAATTCGTGTCAGTATTTTGCAACAGCGGCGTATTAAACTGATAGTTCGGTAATTTTTACACCTAACAGCATCTATTTTCCTTGGAATTGGAATTGTATTCTTTTTGAAAGTTGAGCGTATTTCGCCTGTCTCATATATTTCGCTCACCAGATGGAAGAGTTTTGTCATGGCTGGCTCTCCCAAGGCTATGAGAAGTTCTAACAGAATGTTGTCTACTCCGGGGGCCTTGTTTCGACTTACGTCTTTCAGTGCTCTGACAAATTCATCATGCCTTATCATATCTCCCATCTCGTCTTCATCTACGTCCTCTTTCATTTCTATAATATTGCCCTCAATTACATCGTCCTTGTATAGACCGGTCAATATACTCCTTTCACCTTCCTGTTTCCCTTATTTACTTAGGATTGCTTTTCTGTCTGAGTTCTTGACATCCATAGCATCTATTTTACCCTTAGCGACATATACTTCCTTACTTTCGTCCTCTAGCCATTTCTGCTTGACCATTTTGCATTTCCTGTCGATTTCATTATTGAAACGTTTGTATTTCTTTTCCCCTGCTTGATTTACTGCATTTTTATATTTACTCCTTTCGTCAATTAAGTTCGATATCTCTTGTGTTACGCAAGGATTCTTGCTAGTCCTTGTCTTTTTACCTACTTCATCCTCTACTGCCTTCACTATTTCATCTCTCAAAGCTAATCATTCTTCTTCTACTGTATTCCTTTGCCCTGTCCTTGTCAATCGTTCTCTAATGCTCCCTCTGAAACTCTCTATAACCTCTGGTTCTTTCTTTTTATCCAGGTTCCATCTCCTTAAATTCCTACCTTTTTGCAGTTTCTCCAGTTTTAATCTATAGTTCATAACCAATAAATTTTGGTCAGAGTCCATATCTGCCTCTATAAATGTCTTACAGTTTAAAACCTGATTCCGAAATCTTTGTCTTACCATTATGTAATCAATCTGAAACCTTCTGGTGTCTCAGGTCTCTTCCATGTACACAACCTTCCTTCATGATATTTAAACCAAGCGTTAGCGATGATTAAATTATGCTGTGTGCAAAATTCTACCAGGCGGCTTTCTCTTTCATTTCTTACCCCTCAGTCCATATTCATCTACTACGATTCCATCTATTCCTTTTCCTACTATCGAATTAGAGTTCCCCATGACTATTAAATTTTCGTCTTCTTCAACTCTCTGAATAGTTTCTTTGATCACATCATACATTTCTTCAATATCTTCATTATTTGCGGAGCTAGTTACTGTATAAACCTGTGCTATTGTGGTAGGCGTGGGCTTCGTGTCTATCTTGGCTACAATAATGCGTTCAGTATGCTGTTCGTAGTAGCTTATTCGCGTTTCTATTTTTTGTATTAATTATTAAACCTACTCCTGCATTACCCCTATTTGATTTTGTATTTATAACTCTGTATTCACCTGACCAGCAGTCTTGTTCCTTCGGCCACCGAAAATCACTAATTCCCACTATATCTAACTTTAACCTGTCCATTTCCCTTTATAAATTTTCTAACCTACCTGTCCGATTAAGGGATCTGAGATTCCACGCTCCGATACCTATTTGTTTCTCCTGCTCACGTTGTTAACGTCGTCCTGAATAGTTCCCGCTCGGATATCCGATTGGGGGCCTATTTTACCGCTGAAGTATTTTACAGAAGAGTACTTCATCATCATTTAACCGTACAGTAAAGCTGCATGGCCGTCGGGAAAAATTACGACAATAGCTTCCCTTGCTTTCAGCTGTTCGCAGTACCAGAATAACAATGCTGTTTTGGTTGATGTTACAATGCCAGCTCAATCAGTAATCCTGACTGTTGCCCCTGCAACTACTGAAAAGACTGTTGCCCCTCTTCAGGAACCACACGTTTGTCTGGCCTCTCTACAGATACTCTCTGTTGTGGTTGCAGCACCTACGGTACAGCTACCTGTAACTCTGAGGCTAGGTCCATGGTTCATGGAGGGGGGGGGGGAGTGGAGGGGGGAGGGGATCTGATGATTAGCTGTTTGAAAATCACAAGTGCCATTTGCACGTCCTTCTTCACTAGCACTCACATACAAATATATCCTAAGCCACATTAGGCTATATGGTGTTGTCTTTACTATCCATTTCAATGCACACTTCACTTGTGCCAGTGGCACAGTACCTCAGAGAAACGTATTCTGGTTACTGGATTGATGAATGTGGAGCCATTTCTTGGCCACTAAGGTCACCCAATCTGACTCCATTCTATTAAAGTTTGTGGGGTTTCCTTAAGAGGGAATTCCACAAGTGCAAACTGAACAAAAAGGAGGAACTTTTTGCCCATATTTTACATGAGTGTGCTCAAGTAAAGGAACATGTGAAAGAGCTCAGATCAGCACCACAGCAGCTGGCAAAATACGTTGATGTTGATGGTGGACTTTCTGAACATATTTTTTGGAGGAAATGTTCACAAGTAAAGGAAGCATTAGATCACAGTGCTTCATTTACTAGTAACTGCGTTGCTCCTGTTCGCCATTGTTTTCATTAGTTTCCTCAGGAACTGTTAAGGACAGCACATATGTTTGTGTGATGTTTATTGTTCGGAATCACTAATACTATCACTCCTCACCTTTCCTTCCGACTCACCCTGTATATTTGAACCGTTTATTAGACCGTGAATGTTTTCTCAGAACCTGCTGAAATGTTGCTGTTGATATTAACCAGAGTATCAATTCCGTGAATGTCTCTTTCAGTCATTTGTTCGTAATTACTTTAACCTTTAAATTTTCTGTTTCCGCTCTCGCATCGCCACTCGAAGTTGTCGTCCTGCTATGCAGTGTCACTTCCAAGTGCGTCGAACTTCACTATCTGTGGGAAAGCGCTGTGATAATGGAAGATTATGTTCGCAACCCACTAGCTACAACATCACTCAGTCACTTCTTACCGAAATCCTTCTGTACGTAACAGTCCCCACAACATTTTCAACATACCAGCTAACACATGCACGTCTAAGCTCTCAATAATCAAGCTGGTCGACAGGCAGATCGTTAGTATCCCAAAGTCAACAAGAAAGTAATGAATCAATTAAGTAATTCCATGTAATCTTATTTTGTTTTTCTTTTCTGAACAACAGCCATTGTTGTCCCGACCTCTCCTTCTTTGGCATCCCTGGCACCCAAAGTCGTAAGATCAAAGTGTAGATGGCTCCTCCTCACCAGTATAAACACTCGCTCTCCGTCACGCCTTGTGGCTGTAATGTTCTTACAACTGCATTTGTATCCGATCATAAATAAAAAATGCGCGCACAGTATGCGCTCTTCCTTTCCACTGTGCCGATGCAAGATGATGGTGCAGAATCCTTAATTTATATGAAGATGGTATCCGTTCTTTCGGACATGTCCAAAAGAACAAATACCATCGGTGGCCATGCAACGTTCTAGAATGAAATGATAATGAAATAAAGACCCTACGCTATCGACAGGCGTTGATATACACCAACGGGGACAGTTGAAAATGTACGCCTCGACCGGGGCTCGAACCCGGGATCACCTGCTTACATGGCAGACGCTCTATCCATCTGAGCTACCGAGGGCACTGAAGATAGTGCGACTGCAGGGATTTATCCCTTGCACGCTACCCGTGAGACCAACATTCCCAACTTAATGTCCACACACTAGATTCGTAGTGCCCCTGTCCATTACACTCATTACTTGCAGCAGACAATCTTACTGAGTCCTGTAAGAGTTCGCTGAGGATGGTATCTATTCTTTCGGACATGTCCGAAAGAACAGGACCTGTTGCTACCTTGATCAGCAACATGTACCACCACAGATCCCCCGCCTAAGAAGAAAGGTCTCGTGTAGAATAATATAAATAACTAATCACAGTACTGAATAACTTTGACTTTCCATAAATTACCTTCATGTACCCATCAAGAGCAACTTAACACAAAGCGTTATTGCCATTCCTTCCACAACAAACTACTCACATTCAGATATTTTCAGTTAACCATTTTTCCATTTCTAATTCCTCAGTGCATCAGATACAAGTGTTGATCTCTTTGTGTTAATGTATGATAGTTATTGTTTCATAATTTATACTGATTCATCACGAGGCATACCCTTCATGGATTATCTTTCACCGTACGTCACATTCTACGTCTCAGCGAACGATGTTTCAAACAGAATATAGCCACAGTTTAATGAACGACTTTAAAAGAAAATTCTTGAGACTGCATATCGCTTTCCTTCAAAATATGTTCCTAGCCGTAGAAACAAATTAGAAACATTTTCCATGACTGTTTAGGCTCTTGTTTTTATTTATTGATAATGGATAATTTCCTGTAACTACTTTGTAACAACATAGTTCCCTCAGTTTTTCTGATGCACAACTTTCCAACCTTTTAGTTACCATAAGGAGTTACATGATTACATTACCATTTACTCTTATTCTCCTGTCTTAAAATCTCATTTTTGCCTTCATACAACATTCACAGAAACACGGTGATACAATGAAATCACCCTTGCCCAGTTACATCCTTACGCTTCAATTATTTTCGAGAGTAATTCTTTAAATTTTCTTTCTGTTATTTTACAGTTTCATAATCGATTTACTCTCATCTAATCCTCTGGACAGACACTGGAAACATACTTTCTAATATCTGCGACGCAAGTGTTTTCCTGGATACACCTGACCACAGATTAGACTGCCTGTCCTTTATTTATTGACTCCCTATAGATCCGGATGAACTTCAACTAAAAAAATGTGTAATAGTATGTGCAGTTTCTGACCTCTCCTCTGCACTGTTACCAATGTTGAAGTTTCTCCTTTGCACAGTGGACTTACCAGGCTATGAAACACATTAGCTTTTTTATACTCTTTCTAATTCGTACTACGTTGTTAACCTACATATTCTAAAATCATTCGCATTGAGCCATTTGTTTCTTCTTATTTTCAAGGACTGTTTTGTTTTACGCTAACAAATGTTTACTGCAACGTTCGTATCTCGCATGTAGTTGTGACACATTCATCATATTAGCCAAGCGCCAAGAGTTGCCACATACTCTTACCTCTGTCTTACTTTCTTACGTCCTGTATTAACATGTTAGGACGTCATAATACCCTTAGCCAGAGTCGTGCGTACTGCAATTCAACTTCCCCGCTGAAAATGTGACATTCCTAACATATGCCTTTAAGTTCAAATGGCTCTGAGCACTATGGGACTTAACTTCTGAGGTCATTAGTCCCCTAGAACTTAGAACTACTTAAACCTAACTAACCTAAGGACATCACACACATCCATGCCTGAGGCAGGATTCGAACCTGCGACAGTAGCGATCACGCGGTTCCAGACTGTAGCGCTTAGAACCACTCGGCCACACTTGGCCGGCTGCCTTTAAGTACGATTGAATTAATTTTAACTGTCTGTGCCATCTGTCTATGTCCGTGCATTATAAGTATATTATAAGCGTGTTAAGACGGAGGATATTGTTGGTACTTCTGTCGGAGGAGAAAGAAAGAGAAAGAAAAAGAATGGGCGTGTGAAGATCAAAGAAAGAAAGATGATAGACCCCAAAGACTGATTCCTTTCACACCCACTACCCCACACTCCCCTATCTGATGAGTAATTCACCGTGACGTCGGAGGACAAAGAGTGGTCGGCATGCCCTACAGTAGCGACTTGTCATGGTTTCACTCATACAGGCCCTGGTGAGTGATCTTAACGCACCCCCCATTGACAATCTGTACAGCTATGGCATTACACGTTAGTCATCAGTCAGTTGTAGTCGGGCGTCTTAACCTCACTGTCAACAGCATACTATCATGTGAAGCATATCTACGTATTTACGAAATTACACAGTATATTCCGTTATGTAATTTGTAATGTTAATGTTTTGTACGATTTATTCCTTTGCTCTGTGGGCAATTATACATTCATTATGTGTTTATTGCTACTGCTGCACTTGATAATGTGTAGCAGTTGTCGCAGGGAATACAGATCCTCTACAGAGGATGAGGTTCTCCTGCGATTATGAATTTCTTTAATGTATCAATATTGGAAAGTCCTTTCTCTTGATCTTTTTTGGATGCACCAAAAATACTACTTTAGAATCTGGCATCCCTTCTATCTTAAAAGGTCCACTACATCTAGGAAAAAACTTACGCATGTCCTTCTTTAAGTTCAGCTCTGACAGAATTCTCTCCCTCATTATATTTCGTTATTCGTAATTCTACTTGTGCATGTAGTCTATCATCTACTATCTTATGTACTTCTTTTGACTCCATCTTTCTTAAAGTAGGCCATTTAAATACTTTTAATAATCACTCATTAATAAAGTTCTTATTCAGTACTTCTACAGGGGATAGCTCTGTTAACATATCTGGGAGCTCATTGGAACTTAAGGATCATCTGCGCCCAAGTTGTATGCCCATGAGAACAATATGTCCCGCATAAATGTCAAATTTCTTTCATGACTCGTTCACATGGGTTTGATTTTGGGTGGTACTTAGGTATGCAAATATGTGTATCTCCTTTCCATGTTAAGAATTCTCAGTATGCAAATATGTCTATCTCCTTCCCATGCCAAGAATTCTTTGAAATTGTTACTGATAAACTGTGACCAACTACACGTTTACAACCTCCATGGTTTTCCTACATCCACAAAATATTCTGTAAAGTTGTTTATTGCAGAAGTGTCGTTGTTTGCTTAACTGAATATGTTGTTGTTCTTATTGTGGTCTTCAGTCCTGAGACTGTTTTGATGCAGCTCTCCATGCTACTCTATCCTGTGCAGGCTTCTTCATCTCCCAATACGTACTGCAGCCTACATCCTTCTGAATCTGTTTAGTGTATTCATCTCTTGGTCTCCCTCTACGATTTTTACCCTCCACGCTGCCCTCCAATATTAAATTGGTGATCCCTTGATGCCTCAGAACATGTCCTACCAACCGATCCCTTCTTCTTGTCAAGTTTGCCACAAACTCCTCTTCTCCCCAATCCTGTTCAATACTTCCTCATTAGCTACGTGGTCTACCCATCTAATCTTCAGCATTCTTCTGTAGCACCACATTTCAAAGGCTTCTATTCTCTTCTTGTCCAAACTATTTATCGTCCATATTTCACTTCCATACATGGCTACACTCCATACAAATACTTTCAGAAACGACTTCCTGACACTTAAATCTATACTCGATGTTAACAAATTTCTCTTCTTCAGAAATGCTTTCCTTGCCATTGCCAGTCTCCATTTTATATCCTCTCTACTTCGACCGTCAACAGCTATTTTGCTCCCCAAAGAGCAAAACTCCTTTACTACTTTAAGCGTCTCATTTCGTAATCTAATTCCCTCAGCATCGCCCGACTTAATTCGACTACATTCCATTATCCTCGTTTTGCTAATATAACTTTACGTATTTGCACCAACGTTCCACCAAGATAAAAATGCATGTCACTTCTCCCCTTACTTTCACTAATTGACCAAAAAACATGCAGCTGCTATACCATATAGTGCCTTTGGAACTACAGGATACCATACACTGTTTGTGAGACGTAAAAGTTATTTTCTGTGATCCTGATATACCACACATATTCTTGATATTTTTCTTATCTTTCTACTGAAATTCTTAAAACAGTAGAATTTACTCGGATGTTTGATACACTTTTACATCCCAAAATGCTTATAGTCTTTGCGTATAAACAATATGAGGTCACTCTGCCCAGTTTGTGGCAACAATAACCTCCACTATCATTTATCAATTTGTAATCTTCTAAACAGTGCATCCCCACCTATCGACCAGAAAGCTTTATCTTCTAATAATAATGATGCCTGTTCACTTCCGTCTCGCTTATTACCAAAATATTCATCGGTTTTTACACGTTTTATTCACAATGCCAGTCTCCCCACTTCATCATTAGTGTAGATTATCTTCAGAAAATTAATTGAAAAGAGAAGTACTGGTTCGCCAGTACATTTAATGTCATTTATGCCTAATGGTAGTCGTGACAATACATATGGTACTATATTCTCTGAACTTTATGTAATTTATTTCTATATGATATTCTTGTAGACATAAGACCCAACCCGTTTATCTTCTATGTAATACTCTGCTTTCAATAAGAAAGGCTGAGGCTTGGTGGCCCATATATACTATGATCTTACATCCCCCATGAGTATTTGAAACTTCGGTATTCTCCATACAATTGCCGACAATACCTTCTCTGTCACTATGTAGAGAAAGCTACTGTCCTATGATCTCTTAATGTTGGATCCCACTGTCCTTGAAACAATTCACAGGTAATATTATACTCAGAAGCATCTGCTGTTAAGTTAAAACCTCCATGCGTTGCTGGAAACTCCAGGTAGGAATATCAACAGTGTAGGAAAAGTCAGATTGCTACTTACCGTAAAGAAGACACGTTAAGCTGCAGACAGGCATAATTAAAAGACACTTACATAAAGCTTTCGGCCACAGCCTTCTTCAGAAAAGGAGAAACACACACCATTCATACACGCAGGAAAGCACACGTCATGCACACATGGCCACCAACTCCGGCATCTCTGGCCAGAATGCCTGTCTGCAACTTTACGTGCCTTCTTTACGAGAAGTAACAGTTGTCTCTTCCTACATTGTTCGTTCATTCATTACTAGGTGTTTTAAGATAGGTGCATTGACTAACGCTTCTTTAATATTATTAAATGCCTCTGACACTCTTTCATTCCATATCCACTTCGCTCTTTGTCTTGACAATGATAATATCTTGGATCTTTCATTGGTTGGACGTTTCAATAGAATCCAGATAAATCCAAAAAATATCTTAACTGATTCACAATCTTTGATGGCTCGTACTATTTGTGGATCTGGTCTAATTCCTTTTGTTCCGACTAAGTACCCTAGAAATTTTAGTTCTTCCCTTCCTAAGTGCGATTTTGAAAGTTTAAATGTGATGCCTTTGTCATAAAATTTATCTAACATTATAGTTAATAGTAAACGTATACAGTGCTCTTTCCAAGTCTTGAATATTAGTAATATACAGTATCATCTACTTATATACACAGAAACCAATGTGTTTAAACCGAAAGGTAATACTTTAAACTGATAAGATTGACCATTAAATAGAAAAACAGTATATTTTCTTATCATGCAATTTTACCTGCCAGTATCCACCATCAATTCCATCGAGCTAAAGTACATTCCTTGCTCAGACTTAAGCTAACAAATCATCGATACATACTGGCCAGCCTCTTTCTGTTTCTGTATGTTTGTTCACTGTATGAGCATCTAAAAGTCAGCACACACCTCCTGTGGCTTTCTCCACTATTAGTGAGGGGTTATTATACAGGCCAAACATTAATAAAATCGACTAACTGCAGGGGCGGATTTCTGACTGGAAATGGAAGAAAAAAAGTTCTATGAACATGTGTCCAGAAATACATCGTTACCGCGGTACATAGCGGTGACGAGTGAAAGTTCCTCTGACGACGTGCCGCGCTGTAAGCAGGCAGGATGGCCCGGTATTCACGTCGGGAACAAGCCGAGATGGTGTTTGAGTACGGCCAAGCAGATGGAAACGGTTGAGAGGCAGCACAGCTATACCAATACAAGTACGATAAGAAATACCAACCACATCACACAACATTTTAAGCTGTTTCGGGCGATTGTATGATCATGTGCCCTCTCAAACAGACGAACGTGCAGGGAGGCGGCGCAAGTGCGCACTCCACATTTGGAGGACCAGGTACTACATGGTATTGGTATACTCACTAGTACAAGCTCCAGGCATGTGGCCCGCCAACATGGAGAAAGGCCGAAATGTGCGAAAGAGTGCGTTAATCCATGATGCGACGTTTTAAAGCACTGCATCCCATGGAGGCCACATTGAGCATCTATTGTGACTTGGATGCGAAGCAGCTCTGTACTGCATTCCAGGATGATTTGTTGTCGTTGCACGCAAACCATCCATTTCCAGACACATGTTGACAGCACTATTTTTCCTTCGTTTCCGGTCAGGGATCGGTCCCTGCAGTATGCTGGTTGTATTAATGTTTACCCTGTATACGCTTAGGCACCTTTCTGTTAACTTATTTTCTACCATCTTATCCACGAATTTCTTCGCTCACGGCTGGTCTTAAACTTAGTGGAACTTGGTATAGCTTACAAAGGAATGGTTCATGGTCTTTCAACTTAAAGCTGCAAATGTAGTCCACGATCACTCCTGGTTTATAAGAAAACACACTCCTATGTGTAAATAAAATATCGTATAAATTATTTTGTTGCTCCTTCGTTGACAGGTGTGTTTCGTGAGCTTTAAATCGTATTTGTTCTATTGATGCATTAATATCTTCGGTTGGTTCTTCTTTACTTACTATTTGAGCTGTAGTAATTAACTGCATGTAACATCTTTTGGATTCTTCGTTATTTGCTGTTTGAGCTGTAGGAACTGCCTGCATAGTATTTACGACAAGTCGGTGTTATTTCCTACGAAATTCGCCTTAAACAATGCAACATTATTCTGCCAATCACGATTCCCAATAAAAACTTATTGTCTAAGTCCATTTTTACTTTATACTTCACTAACCAATCGATACCTAATTATATATGTAAGTTAACATTAGGTACCACTAACAAAGTTTGCATAAACTTGAAGTGATTTATTTCTATTGATAATCGTGTCTGTTGTCGAATTTGTCTATCTTTACTGCCAGTGATTCCTATACGTACACTCTTATGACCGGTAGAGTAGGAAATGTATTTCTGTTTCTAATTGTTCTAATTGTTTCGAGGCATTCCAGAGATACTAATTCAATTTCGACTCCAGAGTCTATGTATATATTTACACTATTTCCATACACATTTGTTCTTATTAATGATTTCACTTGTTCCTCCTCTATCCCATGTAGGCACTTTTTGAGTAAAAACTATTAATCGTTTAGTATAAGGGCCTGTTATTGGATTGTTACGTCATGGAGTCTGGCCCACATTCCAGGGATGTTGAGTTTTTCCGCATTACTATAGGATAAGTATCCGGTTTCTGTCTTATGTTTATAGTAAAAGGGACTGTTTGTTACTCCATTGTCATTGGTGTTTACGTTACATGGTACACATACCTGTGAACCATTACTTCCTCTTGTATTTATTTCTCCATTTTTCCTAAAATTGATCCTCCTACCTATGTAACAAAAATTATTTTCTTTTTATATGTAGTGATGGTTCTCATTACCCTCTGTATATTTAGCTCCAGCGCTCCGATTTTCTCCATAATTGTAATCTGTTCCTTCTTTATTTAATGTATCTAATACTTCAACGAATGTTAATAAGTTACCCATATTAGTCCATCCACTATGCAATCTCTCCTTTCGTACATAGTAAGTAATTGCCTCATAACAACTTGTACTAAATGTTTTTCATCCAGTGGGTTGTTTCAACATCTTGATCGGGTTAAATGCCATTCAATGTACTTCTTATAAGTACCCCACGAGCTACTATAGTACTCCGGTCTAATAGTTCTAAAGTTAATTTCTCTTGCGTACTTGCCGAGCAGTATTTTACTCTATAATTTTTCCCTGAAGTTCTCCCACGATTTAAATTTCGCAGAATGGGCCGCCCCCCATCAGCAGCGTGAGCTACTAAATGTTCCAGTGCAAAATCTATTTCCTTAGGCTCATTCCATTCCTAGCGCACAGACTGGAAAGATACTCTTAATAAATACGTCGGATGTGCGTCACCATAGGTTTGAAAGTTAGGGCTTTTTTTCTTTTCACCTGTTTCATCCATTCTTAATTGTAATTCCTCCAACACCATAGTAGATAACCCAATGTTGAATGCAGATGTTTTATTCTTAAATTCCTGTTTAGTGTTCTTTAACTTTTGCCACAATTTTTGAAATTCATTGTAATGATCAATAATATCGTCCATTAATTAGAATCACTGCTAGTGGTGTCTACTTGTTCTTGTATTTTTTCTGCTAGTATCTGTTTACGCTTCTCCAAACTACTTAAAGTATTTAGATCATTATTTCAGTAAGCTTTTTAGTTAATTCCAGTACTTCGACCCTACTTTGTGTATCTGAGATTTAGGTTGCTACAATTTCGAAATTATTCGTAGTTGTATTTTCTGATTGTTCCACCTTATCACTGATATTCTTAAAATGTTTCTCCACCTCCTCCCTAACCGAACCACAGCGTTTATTGAGCTCTGTTTCGAATTTCGTAGATAAGTTTGCTAAGGCTCCTTCAGTTTGAGGAAGTCTGCCTTTTGTAGTTTTGTGTTTTTATATTATTAGACATGTCTTCTAGCCTATCCAGGTGTTATAACTTATCGGCGTTTGAGTGTTGCCATATCATTTGAAATTATTGTCATATCATTCGACATTTTTGTTGAAAAGTGAGACAGTTCACTCAACTGGTCGAACCGTTTCAGCTTATCTAAACTCCCAATTAACATTTCTGTGTCCATACTCCTATTGACAGGCATATATAAAAGTGTGAAAATTACAGTCCATTTACCTTCCCTGCTATACGAAATTAAAACTTAGGTTTCTTTATCATTATTTCACCAGCTTTCTGACGTTTCTGGTACATGGAGCAGCAGACAAATTCACAACACCACATGCAACTGCTCTTGCACAGCATGTCACAGTTTTATATTGTAGAGAGGATCACAACATGCCACAATTTTTAAAAATGACCATGTGTCGAAACTGATTCTCAGTAAATAATGTTTCACAGATTAAAGTGGAACGATTTTATTTTAAAATTTCACGCTGGCTGTGAACCCATTCATTTCCATTTATTATCTTGAGTAGTCTCAGAAGGATTTCATTTCCTTATCCTTCCCTTTTATTTCTGCGATATTTACTGGAGAGGCTTTTAATATCTCTTCTAATGTTTTTTGAACCTTTATACTCGCTGTAAGAAACTTGTGATCTGTGTGCTTTCGTCTTAATACATGACTGCATTCTATCATACAACTGCCACACCTGAGTTTAAACTTTTGTAGCTGCTGCGTTGGCAGTGTCATCCAATTCTGTTAACATAGTGTTGGTTGCTTACTTACTACACTGGATTCTTTTATTCGCCCTTCACAGCTGCTGCCTTGACGCCCCGTCCAGTTGTGTTAATCTTTCACTGATTTTTTGAATTTTTATTTCGATGTATAAACGTATATTTGACACATGATTCGCCCCATCGGGATGAGCACACTGCATCCATGCGAATTTATCTATAGACAAAAATATACTGACACAAGTATGTTTTAGTACACTGCCTCTTAGAAGAAGCTCAACGAAGTTTCATCTATATCGAATCTCATTGAATTTTCTAGTTTTATCAATAACCTGATAGCCATAGTGCAAGTCTAGCCAGCAATCCCTACATATGGTAACGAATTCATTGAATGACTTGTTGGTTCCTAAATGAGCTTTATAAACCTGTTTGAGAGCTGATGTAAGGTTTGCATTATCCATGGCTCAAATAAAACGAATCAGCTTGCGTATGGTAGCCGAAACAAAAATACTTCGGGGTTTCATGCTGGTTTTCGACTGTGATGTCATCAAATATGAAAGCTGTTTGGCTTTACTTTTTCAAGCAGCAGCATATCACTACTTTCACGGAACGTCTGGTACATTACTTCCTCAATGCCATGCAATATCTCTTGCATTAGCTATGTTTGGTTGAAACAGGGTTTTGGAAAAATACATTGAAGCGCTAAAGAAACTGATATATGCGTGCGTACTTAAATACACAGATATGTAAACAGGCAGAATACGGCACTGCGGTCGGCAACGCCTATATAAGACAAGTGTCTAGCGCAGTTGTTAGATCGGTTACTCCTGCTACAGTGGCAGGTTATCAAGATTTAAGTGAGTTTGAATGTGGTGTTATAGTCGGTGCACGAGCGACGGTACACAGCATCTCCGAGGTGAAGTGAGGATTTTCCCGTATAACCATTTCACGACTGTACCGGAATATCAGAAATCTTGTAAAATATCAAATTTCCCATTTCGCTGCGGCCGGAAAAAGATGCTGTAAGAACGGGACCAACGACGACTGAAGAAAATCGTTCACCGTAACAGAAGTACAGCCCTTCCCTAAATTTCTGCAGATTTCAGTGCTGGGCCATCAACAAGTGTCAGTGTCCGAACCATTCAACGAAACAAAGTCGAAATGGGCTTTCAGACACGAAGGCCCACTCGTGTACCATTGATGACTTCACGACGCAAGGCTTTTTATGCTTCGCCTAGGCTCGTCAACACCGACACGTTGATGACTGCAGATTTGTTGCCTGGTGGGACGAGCCTCGTTTCAAATTCTTTCGAGCGGATGGACGAGTATGCGTAAGAAGGCAACTTCATGAGTCCATGGACCCCGCGTGTTAGCAGGGGATTGTTCAAGCTAGTGGAGGCTCTGCAATGGTGGGGGCGTGTGCAGTTGGAGTGATATAGAACCATGTATACGTCTAGATACGACTCTGACAGGTGACACGTACGAAAACATCCTGTCCAATCACCTACATCCACCCATGCCCATTGTGCATTTCCACGTTTTTGGCGGTTCCAACAGGACAATGCGACGCCCCACGTGTCCAGAATTTCTACACAGTAGCTCCAAGAACATTCTTCTAGTTTAAATGCTTCCGCCGGCCACCAAACTCCCCAGAAATGAACATTATTGAGCGTATCTGGGATGTCTAGCAACATGCTGTTCAGAAGAGATCCCCACCCCATCGTACTCTTACGGATTTATAGACAGCTCTGCAGGATTCATGGTGTCAGTTCCCTCCAGCACTGCTTCGGACATTAGTCGAGTCCGTGCCACGTCGTGTTGCGACACTTCTGCGTGCTTTTGTGGGCCCTACACGATATTAGGCAGGTGTACCAGTTTTTTTGGCTCTTCAGTTTATATGCATGCTGGAAGTAGATCCCCTCGGGATGAGTTTACGTTGTTGGAGGAAGATTAGTCTTCCCTCATTCTGAAGGTCCTATAATTAAAGCATACATATTATCAGGGAATAACGATCCATTATCCTTTTCTGGCTTCTATATCATCATGGCAGGACCAATCAATTAACACAAGACTCTTGCAAAGGAATGTTTCATCCGCTCTGCTCCGATGACAAGTACATGCCCACAGTAGCATACAAGGTTTTTTTATAGGTAACACACACTAAGCATTTATGAATTCAAGCATATAGTGGAGTATATGAACAGACTTAAATATGATCGCAGTTCTGTGCCTATATGTCCGAAGTTGGCTCATACATTTGAACTTCCAGCACATCACGCATTATGCAGCTGAACCAGAGTTTCTCCAGTGGCCGCAGGATCCACAAAGCAGACTTGAAAACCTTACTCCACAATGTCTCGTAGAATCGGTGGATATACAATTGCCATCTTAGTCAGCAGTTTAAAGCATACTCTACACTATGACTTGTGTGCATTTTAAAGTCTTCTCCTGCAGATGTATGCACTCTCTGCTGATGAACGTTTTCATTGTTACGGGGAAATTCACTGCTGTGACAGTACGATCCCCCTGCATTATTGACAGCGAGTGAACGTTGATATGGAACAAAGGAGAAATATGCGTTGACATATCTCACATTCGATACCATTCATCTGCAGATAACATCAGTTTAGAATCAGAAAATCGTAATTTTTCAAATAAAACCACCAGATGGAACCCCCAGTCAGATAGCATTCCAATACTGACTTGTTTACAGCCTGTTTTGTTTAAAATGTAGCTAATTTTAAACAACATAATTACTGTGTCATGTGGCCTCTCCGCCTCCCCTGCAGCTGCTATCCATCTCAACGTCTTAGCCATTTGCCAGTTCTGTCACGGCCGGCCGAAGTGGCCGTGCGGTTAAAGGCGCTGCAGTCTGGAACCGCAAGACCGCTACGGTCGCAGGTTCGAATCCTGCCTCGGGCATGGATGTTTGTGATGTCCTTAGGCTAGTTAGGTTTAACTAGTTCTAAGTTCTAGGGGACTAATGACCACAGCAGTTGAGTCCCATAGTGCTCAGAGCCATTTGAACCAGTTCTGTCACGACTGGGAGAACTATTCATCGATCATTGTTTATATACAGTTCTGAAGCAGTGCATGGAACTTAAAACAAATAAAAGAGAATCGGAGTATAAAAGACAAATACGGTAGCCTCTACTGCCAGTTCATCGTCATATGATTTGTGGGGTGACTGTGCTCGTCATTGACTTAAGGGAGGGCAGTGAGTGTATTCTGCAAGTGAGGTCCACTGATGCGCCAACCATTACCTCGCTATTTAGGGGAACAGTGTCTGCAAAACTTTGGTGTATTCAAGAAAACAACTTAACCCAGACGTACTAGGTATTCCTGAATGTATTGCGACAGTTCAGCTGATGGTCCATATCTTCCAAGATGACGACGATCAAGTCACCACCGCCTATTCCATGTTCGAGTGGCTGAAATCAAGAAATATTTCTAAGGTACTTTCAGATATTTAAAGGAAACTTAGCGAAAGACATAACAGTTTAAATGCTGTAGACTATCACCTGTTTCCTTCACAGCTTATACCTCTCATATGTGACATTTCACACAGATTTAAGTTACTTAAAAATAATGTGCCCCTTCCCAAGTATGAGTGCTGGTATGTACGTTATGATGCAAATGCACAACGCCAGATCGATGTGCCTCCTCCCATTAAACTGCACTGTCTTCGTTGTAAAACTACAAATAATACACTCACGCTCATAAATTAAGGATAATTGCAGAATGTGGTGCCACACAACGTGGCACTACACAAAACTGGCGCTGATAGCATAGGCACATTGGGAACACACACGACACAGATCTGTAAGTCCACTGTATTGGTGATAAGTTGAGAAAACTGTCCCGAAGCACATGTGCTACAAAACGCCAGTGTTTCCTGCGAATGTACCCCGACATCAGTATGGGATATGATCACCATGCACACGTACACAGGTCGCACAACGGGTTGGCATACACTGGATCAGGTGGTCGAGCAACTGCTGAGGTATAGCCTCACATTTTTGCACCAGTGCCTGTCAGAGCTTCTGAAGTGTCGTAGGGTTTGAAGACGTGCAGCGATACGTCTACCGAGAGCATCCCAGACGTGCTCGACGGGGTTTAGGTCTGGAGAACAGGCAGGCCACTTCATTCGCCTGATATCGTCTATTGCAAGGTACTCCTCCACGACGGCAGCTCGGTGGAGCCGTGCGTTATCATCCATCAGGAGGCAGATGGGACCCACTGCACTCCTGAAAAAGCGGACATACTGGTGCAAAATGACGTCCAGATACGCCTGACCTATTACAGTTCCTCTGTCAAAGACATGCAGGAGTGTACGTGCACCAGTCATAATCCCACCACACACCATCAAACCACGACCTCCACACAGGTCCCTTTCAAGGACATTAAGGGGTTGGCATCTGGTTCCTGGTTCACGCCAGATGAAAACCCAGTGAGAATCACTGTTCAGACTATACCTGGACTCGTCCGTGAACGTAATCTGGGACCACTGTTCCAATGGCCACGTACTGTGTTCTTGACACCAGGCTTTAAGAGCGCTCCTGTGACCAGGGGTCAGTGGAATGCACCTTGCAGGTCTTCGGGCGAATAAACCATGTCTGTTCAGTCGTCTATAGACTGTGCGTCTGGAGACAACTGTTCCAGTAGCTGCGGTAAGGTCCCGAGCAAGGCTACCTGCAGTACTCTGTGGCCATCTGCGGGCACTGATGGTGAGATATCGGTCTTCTTGTGGTGTTGCACACTGTGGACGTCCCGTACTGTAGCGCCTGGACACGTTTTCTGTCTTCTGGAATCGTTGCCATAATCTTGAGATCGCACTTCGTGGCACACTGAGGGCCCGTGCTACGACCTACGGTTTTTGACCAGCCTCCAGTCGCCCTGGTATTCTACCCCTCATAATGTCATCAATATGTGTTCTTTGAGCCATTTTCAACACACAGTCACCATTATCACGTCTGAAAACATCTGCACACTTACTCACTGCACCATACTCTGACATGCACCAACACACCACTGCGTATGTGGACTGCTGCCAGCGCCACCGTGCGACGACCGCAGGTTAAATGCACCGTATAGTCGTACCCAGAGGTGATTTAGGCCCGTAATCCCCCCACCAGAATGTTGTTTGACCATGTATCAGCATTATCCTTAATGTGTGAACACGAGTATAATAAAAGGTATGTTTCCTACTCAGCGCATTTTTTAAGATAATGGCATGTGTGGCACGTCGGTTAGCAAGTGCATAAGATGCTACCTACTAAGTCATGGTGTCTGCTGCTTTTCACGAGCTGTTATTCCGTTCTTGGTTCAAAAATGACTCTGAGCACTATGGGACTTAACTTCTGAAGTCATCAGTCCCCTAGAACTTAGAACCACTTAAACCTAACTAACCTAAGGTTATCACACACATCCATGCCCGAGGCAGGATTCGAACCTGCGACCGTAGCGGTCGCGCGGTTCCAGACTGAAGCGCCTAGAACCGCTCGGCCACCCTGGCAGGCCGAGGTTTTACAATTACACACTTTGGCACAGTGGTGTGCAGGAATTTATGAATTGCTCCACTTTGTCCATTGAAGTAGCGTTCGATGTTGCATAGTTTATGTCATCTAATTTCACAAAACTTGAAGGTTTTAAGTACGTATTCAGGCTCCGTGAAGTTGATTGTCAGTGGCCTTGTCATACATATCAACTACGAAGACTTTACATCCTAACTATTAAATGTCAAATGGTGTACATGATGATTCATACTAGTCTGTCATCTTAATCCTTTTATAACCATCATATCATACTGTTATTACCACTCATACTTTGAATATTGAACTCTGGAATCAACACATTGCACGTTTTCAATCATCACAGCAAAATCATTATCCAGATCCAAGCCCACATTTACTGATTTAGATCCACACACAGTAATGTTAGATGTGCTGGAGAACAGCAGCATTCATTGTTTGGGTGACTTGCCTGCAGTTCTGAGCGCTGTGGCAGCTCAAACGATGGTGGCTGCTGCTGCTGTGGTGGTACAACATAGCTGAACGGTAGTGGCTGTTGTGGCTGCGGCAGTGCCACAGAATATCAGAACAACACCAGGTTGAATCACTTAGAAAGGCAACCCGCGGGCTGCTGCTGTTGCGGCCGTGTGTCCATTAGTATGTGGGTGTCCTCGTCCATCAGTTTCGTTACCACCAGTACATGACTGCATTATGTTATTATTAGATAGTTACTTTCAAATATGACATTCCTGTTCCTCTTGTCTGTGGCTGGTCTGTGCTGTTGATGCTGGTGCTTCATCATCCTCTGATAAGGAGGGGCTCAGGCAAGTGCTCTCTTTTTATAACAAAGGGAGGGGCGGTGAGAGCTCGTTTCCTATTGGTCCACCCTCCGTATGAACCCAGGGGCCTGAGGAAGGAGGGCTGTGGGAAGGGGCTACCTTGGATGACCTTTATCAGTTCCCAGTGATTCCATTCGGGGGGGGGGGGGGGGGGCGGCGAGTCTCGGTGGCCTTGAGTATAACATGTTCAAATATGTAACCTGACACCAGATGTTTAGCCTAATACCCCTTATCTTATCAGGTACCGTGCGATAGGGTCATCATATTTTCCTGAATTCTCCTTGCTAGCATACTTATAGGCTCCAAAATGCACATTCTTAAGAGCCATGGTCACTTATTCAGTGTCCGCCCCCGGTAGCTGAGTGGTCAGCGCGACAAAATGTCAATCTTAAGGGCCCAGGTTCGATTTCCGGCTGGGTCGGAGATTTTCTCCGCTCAGGGACTGGGTGTTGTGTTGTCCTAATCATCATAATTTCATCGCCATCGACGCGCAAGGCACCGAAGTGGCGTCAACTCGAAAGACTTGCACCCGGCCAACGGTCTACCTGACGGGAGGCCCCCTAGTCACACTTGTTTCGCAGTAGTGCTCATAGCTCTTAATGTGTGCAACTTAGAGCCCTTGTTTACTGGACATATTTCCTTGTTTTAGTCAATATTACCATCTCTGAAAGTTTCCTACCCTACAGTCTCAGCAACCACAATGTCGTTACATGTATTACACAGTTAGAGGTATCAGAAAGATGTTCTGGACACTGATCCCTTGCATCAGATTGATAAGTTCACCCTTCCCCTTTGTCCCTGAAAGTTTGTAACATCATCACGGAGTCACTCTATTGAAGAGCCATAAGAAATTAACGGTAGGTAACTGACTGGGTAACACTTCAAATATGAAGCGATGCTGGTGATTCGCAATCACATAGTTTACAGCAGCCATAGTGGCTTTGGTAACCACTGTAGGTGCCACAGCATAATACTACCCCCATCGACTAGCGAAACTGGTGCTGTCGATGTTTCGAGCAGCTGTACGCTTCGAGTACACCATCGCAGGCGCTCCTGTCTGTGATGCAGCGTCAAGGGTAACCGCAGTCATGGTCTTCGAGCTGATAATCCATGCTCCTGCAAACGTTGTCGAACTGTTCGTGCAGATAGTAGTTGCCTTGCAAACGTCCCCATCTGTTGACTCAGGGATCGAGACGTGGCTGCACGATCCGTTACAGCCATGCAGATAAGATGACTGTCATCTCGATTGCTAGTGATACGAGGCCTTTGGGATCCAGCACGGCATTCCGTATTACCCTCCTGAACCCACCGATTCCATATTCTGCTAACAGTCATTGAATCTCGACCAATGCGAGCAGCAATGTCGCGATACGATAAACCGCAACCGCGATAGGCTACAATCCGACGTTTATCAAAATCGGAAACGTGATGGACCGCATTTCTCCTCCTTACACGAGGCATCACAACAACGTTTCACCAGGCAACGCCAGTCAACTGCTGTTTGTGTATGAGAAATCGGTTGGAAACGTCCCTCATGTCAGCACGTTGCAGGTGTCGCCACCGGCGCCAACCTTGTGTGAATGCTCTGAAAAGCTAATCATTTGCATAGCACAGCATCTTTTTCCTGTCGGTTAAATTTCGCGTCTGTAGCACGTCATCTTCGTAGTGTAGCAATTTCAATGGCCAGTAGTGTACATAACGGTCGTGTGCTGAAGAGCCGCGAACTAAGAAATGTGCGACGAACGGTGTACTCCTGTAAACTTATGCCTGCGTTAGCACTGTGCTGTGTTGTCAGACGTGCCACAGGTTGCACAACGGACAGTCCTTCGACCGGCTCGTTCTGTAAGACGCGCGGACGTGCCAACACCGCGTCGCCCTCTCGTGGGTTCACCATCCTCCAACCGCTTTCCGTAGCTGCTCTCGACACCACCACGCTAGCAGCTGACCAGCGTCGCCGTTTTCGAGACGTAGACGATCATTCCCGCGCGCTGGCCCGCTGGAATCTGCCCTTTCAGAAGTCGCTTATGTCACTGTGTTTCGCCACGTGCTACTGGAACGATCGTCCCTGCAGCGTCGGTAACATTTCCCTACCGCGTCTCGCGTCCATAACGCCACCTGGCGCGGTGGGCAGTGATCATAATGTTTTGGCTGACCAGCGAATGTCGTATCGTGCTGACACAGGTTCGGGTAGCCTGTTTTACAGTGAGTATTTTCTTATAATGAACTGAACTGGAAAATGCAAATCAAATATAGCTGTTTATTTTTATGAAGAGATTATCTGTACTACTGGCCATTAAAATTGCTACATAACGAAGAAGACGTGCTACAGACGCGAAATTTAACCGACAGGAAGAAGATCCTGTGATATGCAAATGATTAGCTTTTCAGAGCATTCACACAAGGTTGGCGCCGGTGCCGATACCTATAACGTGCTGACACGAGGAAAATTGCCAAGCAATTTCTGATACACAAACAGCAGTTGACCGGCGTTGCCTGGTGAAACGTTGTTGTGATGCCTCGTGTAAGGAGGAGAAATGCGTACCTTCACGTTTCCGACTTTGATAAAGGTCGGATTGTAGCCTATCGCGATTGCGCTTTATCGTATCACGACATTGCTGCTCGCGTTGGTCGAGATCCAATGACTGTTAGCAGAATATGGAATCGGTAGGGTCAGGAGGGTAATACGGAATGCCGTGATGGATCCCAAAGGCCTCGTATCACTAGCAGTCGAGATGACAGTCATCTTACCCGCATGGCTGTAACGGATCGTGCAACCACGTCTCGATCCCTGAGTCAACAGATGGGGGCGTTCGCAAGACAACAACCATCTGCACGAACAGTTCGACAATGTTTGCAGCAGTAGGGACTATCAGCTCGGAGACCATGCCTGTGGTTACCCTTGACGCTGCATCACAGACAGGAGCGCCTGCGATGGTGTACTAAGCTACGAACCTGGGTGCACGAATGGCAAAACGTCATTTTTTCGGATGAATCCAGGTTCTGTTTACAGCATCATGATGATCGCATCCGTGTTTGGCGACATCACGGTGAACGCACATTGGAAGCGTGTATTCGTCATCGCCATACTGGCATATCACCCGGCGTGATGGTATGGGGTGCCATTGGTTACATATCTCGCTCACCTCTTGTTCACATTGACGGCACTTTGAACAGTGGACGTTACACTTCAGATGTGTTACGACCCGTGGCTCTACCCTTCATTCGATTCCTGCGGAACCCTACATTTCAGCAGGAAAATGCACGACCGCATGTTTACAGAAAATGTTCAACTGGTGCCGGCCAGGGTGGCCGAGCGGTTCTAGGCGCTACAGTCTGGATCCGCGTGACCGCTACGGTCGCAGGTTCGAATCCTGCCTCGGGCATGGATGTGTGTGATGTCCTTAGGTTAGTTAGGTTTAAGTAGTTCTAAGTTCTGGTGGACTGATGACCTCAGAAGTTAAGTCCCATAGTGCTCAGGGCCATCTGAACCATTTGTTCAACTGGTGCCCTGGCCAGCACATTCTCCAGATCTCTCACCAAGTGAAAACGTCTGGTCAATGGTGGCCGAGCAACCGGCTCGTCACAATACGCCAGTCATTACTCTTGATGAACTGTGGTATCGTGTTGAAGTTGCATGGGTAGCTGTACCTGTACACGCCATCCAAGCTCTGTTTGACTCAATGCCCAGGCGTATGAAGGTCGTTTTTACGGGCACAGGTGGTTGTTCTGGATACTGATTTCTCAGGATCTATGCACCGAAATTGCGTGAAAATGTAATGTAGGAAGAGTGAATACCGACGCCTAAAGATATTTTTAAGAAGATTGGGAAGTTTATCGTTTTGATAACATATGTGGTGTAAGTGGCAATGTCTCGTCGCGAAAGTCGCGAGACGTCCACATTGTTGTTCAGAAGCCAGTAGAGTCCGAACAAGTGTGTTTCTTCCCACGTGTCAACGGTCGCTTCAGCTATTGTCGATCGGTGACAATGACATGTTGTTCCACAGTGCAGCCACATGGCATGGGAATTCTAGTGTTAACATCGAAAGATCAGACTTCTTTCTTCAGACAGTGTTTCTCGGCGGCGATATAATCTTATCAAATAATTCAATAACCTGTACTGTCTTTGTGGATTCTCTGGGAACGTAAATCCTAGTTTGTTATGTAAGGTCAGTCCTAGTCTAAGCTTTTTTCTTAAATAAGAATGTAGGTCAGATACGTTTCACTACGTTACGTCATTTTTGTCCAGTCTCTCTGCATGGGTACGTTGATAGAAGACAATCTCAAATTTGTTTTGTCCTTCGTCGTCCCCTACAGTTTAAATGTTTTTGCTTTATGATATGCTTAATAACGTTTTGACTGAATATACAGTTATTTCCATTTTAAATTGTTTTGGTCAGGCACTCAGGTTTATTCATTTAATTTTCGTTTTAATAATTGCGTGTAACTATTGTGTCGCGGTCACACGAAAATGGAACTTGCCACTACAATAAATTAATATTTATTCAAGTAATAGACTCATGCCGGCCCGGTTAGCAGTGCGTTAGACGGCACTGCTAACCGGGCGGGAAGGCGCGCCGATCCCCGGCACGAATCCGCCCGGCAGATTAGTGTCGAGGTCCAACGTGCAGGCCAGTCTGTGGATGGCTTTTAGGCGGTTTCATCTCCCTCGGCGAATGCGGGCTGGTTCCCCTCATTCCGCCTCAGTTACACTATGTCGGGGTGCGCATACACTTTCTCCGCGTACACACATACCGGGACGCAATTGGGGTTACACTCGTCTGGTGTGAGACGTTCCCGAGGGGGAGGGGGGGGGGGGGCAATGGGGGCCGAACCGCACAATAATCCTAGGTTCGGTGTGGGGCGGCGGAGGGGTGAGTGGACTGCTGTAGCCTGTTGTGGGGTTGTGTACCACTGAGGCTACGGCGGGAACGAAGCCCCTCCGTCGTTTCTAGGTCCCCAGTTCAAATACAACACAATACAATAGACTCAGTATGGAAACAATAGAATACGCTGAAAATTATGGTGACTATACCAAAGATTACTGTTACAGTGACCATTGTTGCCACTACTGCTATTTGTACAATTACTGCTACTGCTACCATTAAAAATAATAAGAAGAATATACGCGAATACCAGTAGCATACCAGCCTACTGATGAAATTTATCACGCCCCCACCCATGACCTCACAAACTACCTCTCGTTGTCTATTACGTCCTTCACAATCCAAGAACCAAACCTAATTTCTTATAATGGTGGCAGCCATTAAAACAAAACAACGAATGACATTTCACAGGTCATTAAAATGAAAAAGCCAGCCATATTAGCCATGTTGAAATATATCTGAATGACCTTGCTTTCTGTTCAAGAATATTTTTAAAAAATTACGCAAATGGTGTAACTTTCTACGTCAGAAATATATAATCTTTACTGGATTTTTGCATAAATTGGCGTCAAGTGCAAACGCATTCAATTATTTATAAAAGATACGTTAAAGTATTGATGATATCTTTGCAACTTGGCGCTAGTAATCTAAATTATAAGTTAAGCAGCAGTCGTGAACGACCATAGTGCAATCTCAGTACTACACTTGAATCAAGCCACAGTGGTCCCTCAACTAAATATTACCATATCTAAATTGTTGTATGAAACACATGATGCTTGTCACGTGTTACAATGTAATGTCCACATCTAAAATGCGGGAAAAAATGCATCAGCTACAAAAAAAATGCATTGATAATGTCAACAGGCACACACATCCATCAAAATAGATGCCTAAAACAGGCATGTGAACTCTCAAATTGTCCCTATAATATTTAGACAGCTGAATTATTACAAAATACATGTGGCTAAAAAGTAATATCCTAAGCAGGTAGATGACATTCAATATGTAGGCTGAAATGAGGCAATTTATGAAAACGAACCTGAGGAAAGCTATAACTATATAAAACGATTATTGACTAAAACTTTGTGTTTGTGTGCATGCCTCCTTATCAACCAAGTAAGCACTCTGATTTACTGTCAACTATTGGAGAAATGCAATTACTGTGCGACATTTAATGCACAACTGTGGACTTTCAAATTACCTCCTACAATTCTAATTTAATATCTGGAAGGGGAAAGAAGAAAAAACCAAGTTCACACACACACACACACACACACACACACACACACACACACACACACACATACATACATATATATTTAAAAACGATTTTCAACAGAAACTTGTATTTTTAAATGTTCAACTCCTATTATGTCGTATGCAATCAATAGCATGAAAAATCACAAAAATAATGGCGTTGGTTGCACCGCAATACATCAATTACATCCCGAGAAATTGGAACCCGAAGTTGACGCTTGAAATAAATGAAACGCACAGCTAGCGCACGTCCTGAGACTCAAACGTGCACCCCACGCTGCCGGTAATCGTGATGTGATTGACGTACTAAGTCAGTGGTGTGCTATTGTATGACAACACATCATTGGCCCATATTTCATTGATGGCACTCCTAAAGGGGGATAGTTCAGTCCCTTCTTGAGCTGTACCTTACTTGAACCGGTCCACCGCTTATGACGTGTCAAATAATGCGGTATCCGAATGATGGAAGTCCTGCGCCGAGCGTTTATTGTTGCGAAATGACAACTAGAGATACAATTAGTGGTAACATACTTGGTTTCACGTTTCTAAGTTCTGAAATATGCGGCTAGTAAAGGATAATAACGACGTCACAGTTTCTGACGTAATACATCGCATGTAGTACTGGGCTCAGGGCAGGGGTTGCCTGCTCTGGCGCCTGTATCCTGCCGTAAACATACCAATACTACGACGGCACGCTCTGCCTTCAGTGTCTTCTAATCTGGTCTGCTGAGCTGCTCTCATACTGTAACGTAATTCATATACGTTGCCACATTAAAACGAACTATTGGCAACGACTGCAAGACACTTACGGAAACAGGAAGCTGGGCTCCCACGAAATGTCGACGTACAACCCAGCGTCTGGCAATGGAGACGAACTTGCTGTTCTGGCTGCTGTAGCGCACAATCCTCAGGTGGGTGTACGAGAAATTGCACGAGGCATAGGAATAAGCCACATTAGTGTGTGCAGAATCTTGCATCGGCATCGGTTTCATCCGTTCCATATCTCACTGCACCAAGCACTGTACGGGAATGGCTTTGAATGCCGCATTGCATTCTGTCGTTTGCACTTCAGCAGTTGCAAGGTAATCAAGTATTCCTAAGCAATACGTTGTTTACGGACGAGGCTTCATTTACAAATCATGGTAACGTGGATCTGCGGAACATGCACTATTGGTCCGTGCAAAATCCCTAGTAGAGTCGCCAAGTACTCATCAACGACAGTGGAGTGTCAGTGTTTGGTGCGGTATAATTGGTAACTGTATTGTAGATTCCTATTTTTTCCGTGGAACATTGAATGGACAGCGATGTGCATCATTACTTCAATGGACGGGGCGGGGAGGTACTGTCCGATGGCCAACAAGGTCCCCCGACTTTACGCCATTAGACTTCTTTCTCTGGGGCATAGTGAGAGACAGTGTGTATCAAGAACCCCTAACGAGAGTAGAGGTCATGCACCATAGTATTACTGAGGCGTGTGCGGCAATATCTGTAGAAACTCTACAATCTGTGCAACACTCTCTCGTTACCCGTCTGCAAACATGTATTGATGCAAACGGAGGGCTCTTGGAGCATATGTTGACGCGACACAGTTTCATTTGTCAAGATGTGGGTGTATTTGCTATGCTGCATGTAATGCACAACAATACAGTTTCTGTGGGCGACAGGGCACTAGTAAATGTGTTTGGCAAAGTGAAAAAAATGGCTCTGAGCACTATGGGACTTAACTTCTGAGGTCATCAGTCCCCTAGAACTTAGAACTACTTAAACCTAACTAACCTAAGGACATCACATACAGCCATGCCCGAGGCAGGATTCGAACCTGTGACCGTAGCGGTCGCGTGGTTCCAGACTGTAGCCCCTAGAACCGCTCGGCCACTCCGGCCGGCTTAGCAAAGTGAATTCAAGTGTGTTATCTCTAATTGTAGCTCTAGTTGCCATTTCGCTAAAATAAACATACATTTGCAATTTGAAAAACGTAACTTTGGGTTGGACGTGTTACTTGTTTATTTTTGTGGATTGTGCATACCTTCCCAGTGTGTGAGCTCGTGACACAGGCAGCGTGAGGTGCACGCTTGAGTCTCAGGACGTGCGCTAGCTGTGCGCTGCATTTATTTCAAGCGTCAACTCTGCTTCACATTTTCTCGGGAGGTAATTGACATATTGCAATGCAACCAACGCCATTATTTTCGTGATTTTTCAAGCTATTGGTTGCATTCGAAATAATAGGGGTGTCCATTGAAAAATACACAAGTTTGTGTTGAAAATAGTATTTGTTTACGTTTTAAAATTTCGCATAGTATTTGGCTTCCTAGGCCTCTGCCGTACCTTCACGCTGGTGAAAACCATTTTTGAATATCTATTGTTGTTCCAGAGATATTTGAGGTGGCAGAGTTAGGTGAGAGACCTAACTCACACATGTTTATGTCAGGTGTCTAAATGTTAACTTCGTGTTTAAACAGTCCATCGAAAACCATAAAGAGTGGAATTTAGACTATTTCTGCGTCTAAAATGTATGGCAAAGGTATAATAAATTTTTCTGTAATGTCACTTCACCAAGCATCATTTTAGGGATGGGGGCAGTAGATAATGCATCATGTTCTCCAGTAAAGAATTGTTACTGATGATACTGAGAAGCTGGTACTGCTTTTTATTACGTTTGGTCAAGACATGCTGGTGGTTGTGTACAAGAAATGAACTTTCAAGGAAGGCTGCAACATTTCTATAACGGAACTAAGGTGCTGGGGCTGTCTAAAATACTTACAGGCTATATTCCAATAATTAACTATCAATCAAATAATACCTAAATGTAATCGCAGTGCTCCAAATTACACGTAATGTAAATACATGCAACGTAGCCAAAATCAAACGAACTCAACTAGCGGCAGTTTAGAAGGGAAAAGGTGGTTTGAAGAGATCTTTATTCTTTTGTAACACTTAAACTGCATATTTTTGTAATTTTCTATGAGACTGTCACTGTGCACAGAATACGGAAGTAAACAAGGTCAAAGGCAATGGTGAAACAAGACAGAGATAAAAAATCGCTGTTTGCACTAAAATAAAATTATTTCTCTAACTTTGAGCACAAAACACACACAACGATACTGTTTTAACTTAATCGTTCCATCAGATTAAAGAAGATTCATCCTATCTCCCATAATAGATAAAAGTAGATAGATAAAAAAAGGGTAGACAGTACCACACTTTTCAAGCAAAATGGGACCTCAAATTAAATATTTTGACATCTGTATTTCTGTATTGCTTCTCAAAATATCCATGGCTCGCTTATTGGCCCTACTGATATATTTTACATATTAATCAGTGAGCTTAATTCGATCATAGTATGACGCATTAAAGCCAGCCGGCGTGGCCGAGTGGTTCTAGGCGCATTAGTCTGCAACCACGCGACCGCTACGGTCGCAGTTTCGAATCCTGCCGCGGGCATGGATGTGTGTGATGTCCTCAGGTTAGTTAGGCTTAAGCAGTTCTAGGGGACTGATGACCTCAGATGTTAAGTCCCATAGTGCTCAGAGCCATTCTTATGACTCATTAAACAACCCAAAATACATACAAATTTCTTCCGTAACGTTACAAAATACACATGGACACAACTGTGCATCTAAATTACAGGTTCCCATGACTCTGGCATTAACAAAATCTTTTGTTCCCAAAATACAGTTTCAGCTAGGTCATGACTCATCCATACATCGTCCTGCGCTTGGAATGCATTTAGCATAGCGATATGACCAGAATGCCTACCATCAGCAAGTGCTTTTTATTGACACATCACACAGAGATTGTCCGTAGAAGTAATAAGAGAACTATGGGGAGGTGGACCGGTTGGCAGTCATGTTGCTCGTCATCACCACAAAAATCATGTTTGCTGGTAGCATCACCTTACCCAGTCGTTTCTCAGTAGGCAAGGATGTGGCCCAAAGACGGAAGTTCATCATTTTTTATCTAAGCACATCATTTCTCCAAGGAAAACATTTGTTCAACTAACACTTATATCAAAGTCTACAAAACACTGTAGTGAGTCCATACTAGTGTATTAACTTTTATGTTGCAGTATAACACTTTTGCATCGTCTAATATCACACAGTGGAGACTAAATAACACTTTCCCTTATACGTTACTATGTTACAGCCAAATTATAATAAATTTCATCATAATTACAGCAAAAATGTAAAAAAGGTGGTTTGTGGACTGGTATATTTTTCCTATATTTCTGGAACATCTTTCCAATATTTCTGTAACATGAGAGGCAGTTTGTTACAGTGTGTCAGGCAGTTTCTTACAATGTCTAGGTAGATTTTTACAATTTTGAGGTAACTTGGAAATTAGTAACTTTTTAACTGCAATGTGAGAAAATTTGCTATAAATTATCTATTACATTGGACAAATTTTTACAGCTTTGCTGTGACATGTCAATTTACAGTGGACTTTTTACATTTTTGCTGTAACATAGCTCATTTCTTACAAGAGAAATTTTTTACATTTTAAGTGTGAAATCGGTCAGTTTGCTAAGGTTTTGCTGCAACATAGTGATGTATTGGCCAGTTTGTTAAAATTGCACTGTACCGTTGTGATGTATAAATCATTTTATTACAATTTTGATTTAACATTGGGGACGTTTAGCTATGTTTTTTTGTAATAAGTGTCACATTGTTACAATTTTGCCTGTAAGATGTTGACGTATGGTGAATTTGTTACATTTGTCGTGTAACATTGAGTACTTTCTTCTCTTGCTCTTTGAGATGTGGCAATTCGTTATAGTTTAACATAGGGAAATTTGTTACAATTTTGCTTTAATTTGGGGATGTATGCAGTGTTTTGTTACAGTTTTGCTACAATGGGGGTAATTTTTTATGTATTTGCTATAATATGGTGATGTGTGCGACAATTATTACTGCTGCTGAACAGAAGGAATATCCAGCACTGATGAAATCCAATGAAGCCATGGAGAGGAAGGAACCGACCAAAGGAGAATTCCCATTTATTAACGAAGCATTGTATAGGTGAAACTCTGATTCAATTATTTGGAAATGATTACTCGTCATCGCAGCGCATCTGTGGCCAGTTATCAAGAAGTATCTTCACGATACGCCAACGTACGGTCACCTGAGATTCGTAAAGACTTAAGACAGTGTCAGATATAGATGTCACTGGCTAGGTCTTTAACGATCCATTACGCTCTACCTGAGCCATTGTAAGGAATGTCAACGACAGAACCACATAACGGAATCACCTTTGGGGCACCTGGTGCCAACCCTGCCTGCTGCAGCGCCATTCCATCAAACTGGTGTCAATCTTTTGAGGAGCTTCCCGTCATCTGCAAATGGGAATCAATGGACAATAGTATCTGCATTGAGCATCTCCCGCAGTACACTTTCACCAAAACTGTCCTGACTGCTGAAGCTAGTGAAATTACAAGATTCGTAGTAGAAAACATCATTTTGAAGCATGGAGCACCCCATGTGATAATCTCTGACCATGGCAAAGTCCATCAGTCGAGACTGTTATCAGAAGTGCTTCGCACTGTGACATTACTATTGAACGACGGCAGCCACAGATGAATGGCCTCACACAGTGCTTTGATAAGACGTTGTTACATACGCTCGCGATATGCTCCAAGGTCACGAGACTGAAACGATTGTGGATACACTATTCCCATTTCAGCTGGACGATTCTCAGGATGACTGTGTGAAAACGTCATCATCAGCACCCAAACGGAAAGATTGTTGGCTATCATATGGGCCCTGGACGTCCAGGAGGAAGAGCGAATGTGCTACGATGCCAAGCATGAGCAAATGAAATACAGTCTGGGAGACTTGGTACGGATTTTTACGCCTGTGATGTATAGAAGCTACTTAAGTGCGACTTTTGGCCCTGTCGTATTCTTCGTCACTTGTCGGACGACTCATATGAAGTCGACAAGACAAAAGCGCAGAGACATAGTCCATGGCCTCCATCTGAAACCCTACTACAGTACAGAGGCACATATCGACAATAGGAGGTTCAACAATCAAGAAGCTTCAACAGGAGGAGCTACCTTCAAGGCTCATCCTACTGAAGAGGATGTACGAATAAGACCAGAAAGGAAGGATCTGTCAGCGCCTCCATAGATAGGACTATTGACAAGATCCAGGTTTCTATAGTCGGCTTCAATGAGAATGCCGTAAACAGTGAGTTGCTGTGTCTTCAGGAGAGGGAGAATTGCCACGAGCTATGCTGCACGCAGTATGGCTTAGTGGTTAACGATGCTGGTTGGCATGTTGCGGGCCGCCATTTCAAATCTCACCAGCTGCAGCTTTTTGTTATTAAATATTTGTCATTTTTTGTATGTTCTGGATGGTACGATGTTTCTATAAATAACAGCAGTCTGGAATATATTATGTTTGTATCAATAGCTGCACTCTTCATCCAAGAGTTCAGTTCTGTTCTGGCTCTATGATGAGGTCTGTAATAAACGTACTTTCATTGCTACATGTTATGCTCCATTTTCGACCCTGGTATCCTGTCTGGTCTTGACTTTAGTTATGACGTGGCAATATTTAATTTGAGAATCCATCGTGCCTTACGCCAAACAAAGTAAGAGCCTACGGAATATCAGACCAGCTGTGTGGCTGGATTGAAGAGTTTTTAGCAAACAGAACACAGCATGTTGTTATCAATGGAGAGACGTCTACAGACGTTAAAGTAACCTCTGGCGTGCCACAGGGGAGTGTTATGGGACCTTTGCTTTTCACAATATATATAAATGACCTAGTAGATAGTGTCGGAAGTTCCATGCGGCTTTTCGCGGATGATGCTGTAGTATACAGAGAAGTTGCAGCATTAGAAAATTGTAGCGAAATGCAGGAAGATCTGCAGCGGATAGGCACTTGGTGCAGGGAGTGGCAACTGACCCTTAACATAGACAAATGTAATGTATTGCGAATACATAGAAAGAAGGATCCTTTATTGTATAATTATATGATAGCGGAACAAACACTGGTAGCAGTTACTTCTGAAAAAAAAAATATCTGGGAGTATGCGTGCGGAACGATTTGAAGTGGAATGATCATATAAAATTAATTGTTGGTAAGGCGGGTACCAGGTTGAGATTCATTGGGAGAGTGCTTAGAAAATGTAGTCCATCAACAAAGGAGGTGGCTTACAAAACACTCGTTCGACCTATACTTGAGTATTGCTCATCAGTGTGGGATCCGTACCAGATCGGTCTGACGGAGGAGATAGAGAAGATCCAAAGAAGAGCGTCGCGTTTCGTCACAGGGTTATTTGGTAACCGTGATAGCGTTACGAAGATGTTTAATAAACTCAAGTGGCAGACTCTGCAAGAGAGGCGCTCTGCATCGCGGTGTAGCTTGCTCGCCAGGTTTCGAGAGGGTACGTTTCTGGATGAGGTATCGAATATATTGCTTCGCCCTACTTATACCTCCCGAGGAGATCACGAATGTAAAATTAGAGAGATTAGAGCGCACACGGAGGCTTTCAGACAGTCGTTCTTCCCGCGAACCATACGCGACTGGAACAGGAAAGGGAGGTAATGACAGTGGCACGTAAAGTGCCCTCCGCCACACACCGTTGGGTGGCTTGCGGAGTATCAATGTAGATGTAGATGTAGAAGTATGGTACAGAGATGGAACTATGCACTTTCACAGGTGATGCTTAACCTACGAATTAGACAACTAGTGTCAAGTTACACCGGTTTGTCAATAACATTACGTTGTTGTTGTTGTTGTGGTCTTCTGTCCTGAGATTGGTTTCATGCAGCTCTCCATGCTACTCTATCCTGTGCAAGCTTCTTCATCTCCCAGTACTTACTGCAACCTACATCCTTCTGAATCTGCTTAGTGTATTCATCTCTTGGTCTCCCTCTACGATTTTTACCCACCATGCTGCCCTCCAATGCTAAATTTGTGATCCCTTGATGCCTCAGAACATGCCCTACCAGCCGGTCCCTTCTTCTTGTCAAGTTTGCCACAAACTCCTCTATTCTATTCAATACCTCCTCATTAGTTATGTGATCTACCCATCTAATCTTCAGCATTCTTCTGTAGCACCACATTTCGAAAGTTTCTATTCTCTTCTTGTCTAAACTATTTATCGTCCATGTTTCACTTCCATACATGGCTACACTCCATACAAATACTTTCAGAAACGACTTCCTGACACTTAAATCTATACTCGATGTTAAATAATTCCTCTTCTTCAGAAACGCTTTCATTGCCATTGCCAGTCTACATTTTATATCCTCTCTACTTCGACCATCATCAGTTATTTTGCTCCCCAAATAGCAAAACTCCTTTACTACTTTAATTGTCTCTTTTCCTAATCTAATTCCCTCAGCATTACCCGACTCAATTCGACTACATTCCATGATCCTCGTTTTGATTTTGTTGATGTTCATCTTATATCCTCCTTTCAAGACACTGTCCATTCCGTTCAACTGCTCTTCCAAGTCCTTTGCTGTCTCTGACAGAATTACAGTGTCATCGGCGAATCTCAAAGTTTTTATTTCTTCTCCATGGATTTTAATACCTACTCGGAATTTTTCTTTTGTTTCCTTTGCTGCACATTACGTATTTTTCATAAATAATTGGATGCTTTTCAACATGACATCAATTTACGCTTAATTGAAGTGAAGTTTACATAGTTTTGACATAGAAATACTGCAATATACACCCTTTACGTAGTTTTTGTAACTGATTTTGAACGGAACTTAAGTTTCAGATAGTTCGGATACTTCTGACCATGGTCAAAATGGCAGTTCACTGGGCTACATTCATTGTGACTGGCAGTCTCGTTTTAATGGCCTGTGCGCTACTTGGATGTGATTGGCTATTTCGTTGTAATGGCTACGACTGTTTCAAGAAACGTGGTGTGACCTTATCTAAAACATCAAGGATAAGATCGGTATGGCTTGTCACGTGATGATAATGACGTTTAGGTGATGCTTATTATGTCATGGGTGAGGGGCGCATGGTAGACACGTGATGACCTTCGGCAGACGGATGAGGATCAAATTGTATCAGTTACTGCATTGCTGTAGCACTAATATCTAGTGTTCTTAGGATTTTTCGAAAGATACAAAACTTAGAAATTTCTATTCTTCCTATTACCACAGCCAAGATCTCACACAGCCAAATTAGACTCGTAGTACTAAGTTCCAAAAAACGACCCGTTAAAAGTCTGTTGACACGTCATCTCTAATGTAACGGCTTCTAGCTATCGAATCTAGATTTATTGAAGTTATTGTATGGAAGTGGCTGAGAATTTTACAAGCACCACTATATCTACCGAGGTACGGGACAGTTTGTTTGCACGAAATGACAATGTAATTTCTTTTGACGTCATTCGAGGGCTCTTAAAACGACGAGTACAGTGATGCAGTACGCGTTAACGTTGACAGTAAATCTTTTCGCACAAATAGCATGGAAGTGCTGCAAACCTGAAGACTGAGGCATAAGTCGTCACGCTGTCTTTTTGGAGTGATTCCTGCCCCTTACATCGCGTACATTGCCCACCTCTCGCTGTGGGAAGCTTTCGGAAAACTTTGAGTGAGTCATATCAGCTTGCACTGCTGCTGAAGAACTGTAGAAGTCGCTTGAAAAAGGGATGGTTACGCTGAAATTTCGACGGATAAAATTATTGGGATTATTTAACGTATAGAAAATTCTCAGCACATTACGCACTACCCAATGTCGAAATCACTGATTCAGTATTCACGACTGTATGTGAAATAATAATAGAAATATAGGATCTTATTTTCCTAATTAAGTATGATATTCTTTCCTTGTGGGAACCCTAACACATGCTATCGTTTTCTATAAACAATTGATTATCTGTTTCTTACAGCATCATGTATTACTCCGCCTTCCAATACCTTTCCTTACTTAATGTTACACAAATGTGTCTGTGATACTGTTTAGTTTATAAGAACCGACTTTTTTTTCGTAGAGTTAGAACTGACATGAGGCAAATAATTTTACGATAAAATCTGTGCTTATAGAAAATACTCCAGCTCGCAAGCTATTATCAAGAACTTGTTAAATAGGTTGCGTCTACGATGACGGTGGTCTCAGTCACAGGTAAGTGATGAACAAGACGACGTAACCTCCTAACCCTGACACATCACTGAGACTGAGTTTTCACGCTTTCATCTCGTCACATCACATTTTGCAAATTGCACTGCGTTCTCACTCCTTCAATTTATCAATTTACCCTCACGAACGATAGTCTTTCATCACACTACTCCATAAAACAGCACTGGGAATGAAACCCCACACGTCACTGCACACCTTGGAATAGCACTGATAGTGAATTCTATCCTTTTATTTTATCACATTAGAGTCTCAAACAGAATCGGGGCTGTATTCGTTCCTCCAACGACTGAAAACTCTAGAACAGCATGAATAGTGATCCCTCGCCCTTTTTTTGACCACATTACGCTCTCAAACAGTATTCGGACTGAATTTTCACTTCGTTCGTTTATCTCTGCACACGCTGGACTAGCGCTATTACTTGTCACGCCTTTATTCCTCACGCTACACATTGAAACAACACCCATTCTCGATTCCATTTATCCCTGCACACTCTGGAAAAGCACGCAGATTGATACATCGAGGAGCCGAAAAATTACGACTACGACCGCATGCTCATTGGCATGCTGTACCACCTTTGGGAGGCAGTGCAGCAGCAATCGTGCGTGGGCATGGATCCGACAGGTCCCCAGTAGGTTTCCGAAGGTATCTGCACCAGGTGTCTAAGCACAGGTCAAACAATTCCCGCAAATTACGGGTTGGCGGAATGAGGGCGTGTAGACGGCGACCGATATCATCGCACATGTGCTTCTTCAGGTACAGATAAGAATTTGAGGGGCCAACAGAGCGACGTGAGTCCTCCATCAATCTTCTCAAACCAAAGTAGGACGAATTCGGCCTTGTCACAGGTAGAGTTTAAATTTAAAATTTAAAACAGTCTTGATTGCAATTTTGTTAAAATATTTTTTTATTGGAGTGAGTGACCGTTTTCGACTCTATGGAAGAGTCATCTTCAGGCTCTGTAAAGATATATTGCCAAAATAGTATAGACTTAATAATAAGTATATAAAATATATGAAAATAAGACAAATAGTAATAAATTATACCCAGAGCGGTGGATGGATACTGTTAGATGACTTCTGTCGACCCTCGACGCTCGTGTAACTGCTGACTGTGCGTGGAGGTAACGGGTATTAATAGGGCTGGACGCACCCACCGTTCTGAGTGTGACATCATAAGTAGCCAATCAGAAAACGCGCTCATGATTAGATAACTTAATATTTAACTACGAAGGAACAGTTACAGTTGGAAAACATCGTAATGTCAATTATTGATCATTATTCGTCAATGAATATACACTACTGGCCATTAAAATCGCTACACCAAGAAGAAATGCAGATGATAAACGGGTATTCATTGGACAAATTTATTATAATAGAACTGACATGCGATTACATTTTCCCGCAATTTGGGTGCATAGATCCTGAGAAATCAGTACCCAGAACAACCACCTCTGGCCGTAGTAACGGCCTTGATACGCCTGGGCATTGAGTCAAACACAGCTTGGATGGCGTGTACAGGTACAGCTGCCCATGCAGCTTCAACACGATACCACAGTTCATCAAGTCTAGTGACTGCCGTATTGTGACAAGCCAGTCGCTCGGCCACCATTGACCAGACGTTTTCAGTTGGTGAGAGATCTGGAGAATGTGCTGGCCAGGGCAGCAGTCGAACATTTTCTGTATCCAGAAAGGCCCGTACAGGCCCTGCAACATGCGGTCGTGCATTATCCTGCTGAAACGTAGGGTTTCGCAGAGATCGAATGAAGGGTAGAGCCATGGGTCGTAACACATCTGAAATGTAGCGTCCACTGTTCAAAGTGTCTTCAATGCGAACAAGACGTGACCGAGACGTGTAACCAATGGCACCCCACACCATCACGCCAGGTGATACGCCAGTATGGCGATGACGAATACACGCTTCCAATCTGCGTTCACCGCGATGTCGTCAAACACGGATGCGACCATCACGATGCTGTAAACATAACCTGGATTCATCCGAAAAAATGACGTTTTGCCATTCGCGCGCCCAGGTTCGTCGTTGAGTACACCATCGCAGGCGCTCCTGTCTGTGATGCAGCGTCAAGGGTAACCGCAGTCATGGTCTCCGAACTGACAGTCCATGCTGCTGCAAACGACGTCGAACTGTTCGTGCAGATGGTTGTTGTCTTGCAAACATCCCCATCTGTTGACTCAGGGATCGAGATCTGGCTGCACGATCCGTTACAGCCATGAGGATAAGATGACTGTCATCTCGACTGCTAGTGATACGAGGCCGTTGGGATCCAGCACAGCGTTCCGTATTACCCTCCTGAACCCATCGATTCCATATTCTGCTTACAGTAATTGGATCTCGACCAACGCGAGCAGCAATGTCGCGATACGATAAACCGCAATCGCGATAGGCTACAATTCGACCTTTATCAAAGTCGGAAACGTGATGGTACGCATTTCTCCTCCTTACACGAGGCATCACAACAACGTTTCACCAGGCAACGCCAGTCAACTGCTGTTTGTGTATGAGAAATCGGCTGGAAACTTTCCTCATGTCAGCACGTTGTAGGTGTCACCAACGGCGCCGACCTTGTGTGAATGCTCTGAAAAGCTAATCATTTGCATATCACAGCATCCTCTTCCTGTCGGTTACATTTCGCGTCTGTAGCACATCATCTTCGTGGTGTAGCATTTTAATGGCCTGTAGTGTAAATTATACTATTAAAATCGTTCATTGGTATGAAATAAGGCTTAGAGTATGCTGCCCTCTAAACTCAAAACTACAAAATCTGCACCAAAAATTGTCATCGCCCAGCGTTTACGTGGATAATCGAGGGTTACCGTGGAAATGGCGTCCTGTTCCGCTGTGGACGTTAGTGGTGCTGCCAAAGATTGTACTAGGGGAAGATACGTCGTATGTTACGGTAATGTGATGCCATAGAAATAGGATAGTTTTGCTCTTTTCTGATGTCAGCGCCATTCCATAGTAGCCCTCGATTATCCACGTAAACGCTGGGCAACGACAAACATTAGTACAGATTTTGTGGTTCTGAGTTTAGCTGGCAGCATACTCTAAGCCTTATTTCATACCAATGAACTATTTTAGCAGTATAATTTATATTTATTGACGAATAATGATCAATAATTGACATTACGATGTATTTTAGCTGTAACTGTTTCTTCGTAGTTAGGTATTAAGTTATCTAATCATGAATGTGTTTTCTGATTGGCTACTTATGATGTCATGCTCAGAACGGTGGGTGTGACCAGCCTTATTAACAGCCGACCGTGGTGGACGAGCGGTTCTAGGCGCTTCAGTCTGGAATCGTGCGACTGCTACGATCGCAGGTTCGAATCCTGCCTCGGTCATGGATGTGTGTGATGTCCTTAGCTTAGTTAGGTTTAAGTAGTTCTAAGTTCTAGGGGACTGATGACCTCAGATCTTAAGTCCCATAGTGCTCCGAGCCATTTGAACCATTTGAACGCTGTTAATACCCGTTCCGTCCACGCACAGACAGCAGGTACACGAGCGTCGAGGGTCGACGGAACTCATCAAGCAGTGTCCATCCACCACTCTGTGTATAATTTATTACTATTTATCTTATTTTTATGTATTTTTCATATGCTTATTATAACGTCTATACAATTTTGGGAATTTATCTTTACAGAGTCTGAAGATGACTCTTTCATAGAGTCGAAACCGGTCACTCACGCGAGTAAAAAAATATTTTAACAAGATTGCGATCAAAACTGTTCTAGTTTTAATTTTAACTACTTTTAAGATCGCTGACTATGTTTTTAAAAATTATTGGAAGATATCATCTGCGTTGGGGAAGATACCAAGCATAAAGAGTTCACAATAATGTTTACGTAGTCTACAGATGTTATTGTGCCTTTAGGTACTACAAATGGTCCCGTGGGAGGGTTGGTGAGGTGTTCCCCCCAAACCGGTGTGCGTCTGTAGCGCGATGTATGTTTTGAGCAGCCATTCGATTAAATGACGCCGTATCGGGACACTGCCTGCGAACTGGAGTAACCGAAAGCAAGCAGGATTCAAAATACCAGGTCACAAGTGTCCCTTGACCCACGTTCCAATATTGGTGATACAGTGCCCACTGTAATCGTACTCGAGGACGTTGCTGGATAAACATTGGGACTCATTGGAATCGGTTGTTGTGCATTACCTTGTTCAGCAATGTGCACTGAATGGTGTGCTCCGAAGTGCTTTTGCTGTACCAACATCGTCGTCGGATGTGGTGCGGACGTCATCTACTGGTGACGTCACTGTAGCACATAAACAGCTCACCAGTTTCTCCGTCTCTGAGCTTTCAGTCCTGTGCTAAGGACCATAACAATCTCCTCAATCTACAGTTTGTTAGAATTGCTAATGCCAGTGCATTACCCCATTGGCGACCCGTACCGCAGCTACAATTTTTCTCCATTCATCCCCGCTCGTCTTATATACGAGGTATGTCCACAAAGTAAGTTCCGTTTGGTTATATAAAACAGACGTGTAAAGACACAGAAAAAATATTTATTGTACAAAAATCTGCAACTGTTAAACTACTTTTCTACATAGCTTCCGAAATTTTGTAGGCACTTGTCATAGCGTGGTACAAGTTTTTGTATGCCTTCTTCATAGAAGGTTGCTGCCTGTGTATTCAACCGTGTTGTAACATGTTCTTTCAGCTCGTTATCATCGTTGAAGTGTTGACCACGAAGGACAGATTTTAGGTGTAAGAAGAGATAAAAGTCGCTAGGAGCGAGGTCCGGGCTGTACGGAGGATGATCAAACGTGTCCCAGTGAAATTGCCGTAAGACTTGTTTGGCCAAATTCGCCGTGTTCTTCATCGTGCACTTGATCACGTCCTTCTGACCGTTGAATCACTCATAGCACTTTGTCCGCAAAACCTCGCATATTTGCCGACGAATTTCCTTTGGTTTAACTTTCTTTGCATTTAGAAAACGAATCACAGATCTGATTTGACGCGCGGCGGCATTTTCAATTACGGCTGACATTATGAACAAGCACTACAAAGCAAACGTCGGCGGCAGCGATGTCAAAATGGCGGATGGCTCTGAGCACTATAGGACTTAACATCTGAAGTCATCAGTCTCCTAGACCTTAGAACTACTTAAACCTAACTAACCTATGGACATCACACACAACCATGCCCGAGGCAGGATTCTAACCTGCGACCGTAGCGGTCGCGCGGTTCCAGACTAAAGCGCCTAGTACCGCTCGGCTTCACCGGCCGGCAAAATGACGTACTTGTCTCCTTCTGGAGTCAGAGTAACTGCCGCACACGCTCGGAACTGCGATCGTAGCGCTGCCGCGGGTAGAAATACAAACGGGACTTACTTTGTGGACGCCCCTCGTGTTTCCCTTACCGCGTAATGGGCCGGGAACGCCAACAGGTGGCTTCAGCCTCGCAGTGGACCGTGGCTCATCAATTTACTTCAAGCCTCTTATTACACTACATTCTTAAACGGCACTGAGACTGAATTGTCACCCTTCCAGTTATCACTGTACACCCTGAAACACCGACGAGGCTGATTCTCACATTTTACTTTTATCACGTTATACTTCGAAACTGCACCCTTTCTCACTTCGTCCTCTTATCACTGCACATCCTGGGACACCTCCGAGACGGCAAATTCTGAGCTCTTTCTTGCATCACACGTAATTGAGAACCAGCACCGAGAGTGACATCCACCCCATGCTTTTAACACACTACACTCGATCGCAGCACTGAAACTTGTTCTTATCACATTGCGAGGGAGACAGCTAAAAGACATTTTGAAAGTATTGGCGCCTAACACTTCGCAGGGACGGCTTTTGAAGCCAATCCGGACGCGAAGCGGCTGTACGACGACCTGCTGAGCAACTACAACCGCCTCATCCGGCCCGTCACCAACAACTCCGAGACGCTCACCGTACACCTGGGGCTCAAGCTGTCGCAGCTCATCGAAGTGGTGAGTACTGGCGGCGCGCCGCCTTCTGCCCCAGCCAGCTCTCTCAGCTCCTGTTAACCCGCCCGTGCAGCGGGCCTGTGCGAGCCTTACACGCCCAGACGGTACTCCTGGCAGGGCACAGTTGGTAGTTGTAGAAAGCGCCCAGGCGCAGATGCAGGGTTTTGTCCTGGGGAGGACGTGGGAAGGGGTTCTTGCTGGGAACTGTCTCTGTCCCCCCTTCCCCGCCCCCCCCCCCCCTCCCGGCCCTAACAGAAATGTGAAGCATCCAGGTTTGGAGCCGAAATCGAAAGAAAACTTCATGGAACGAGAGGCAATGTGACGATATTTCATGGTAACTGAATTTTCTATCGGTACTTGGTAGACCAATATCATAATAAATGAAAAGCGCTGCTGTATGAGGGCCACAATTACCAGCCAGAGTCCCATGTTCTTAACTTGTCAAAGAAAGGCAAAAAAACTGAGCCTGCTCGAAGTCCTGGAAATTAACAAACATCTAGCTCACACTTCGGATCTAATCTTAAATGATCAGGCAAAGCTTAATGCTACGTATCTCTTAAACTTCACGTAATCCTCTCTGTTTTTCATTACTTTCCACATTGTCTATTGCTAAATATTCCCTCATTTTCCTGCCTTAATCAATTTATTTTATTTAAATTGCCATTGGAATCCATATAGATTGTAGTTACAATTGTAAACTCTTCCTTTAACTAGTACTTGTATTACTTTCCATGTTAAATACCTCTTGAAGCTGTATCTTCAAGTACTGCTTTTATTTTACTTGCTTCATTTATTTAATGCAAACTGTTCCATAAGCAGAATTTTGAATTTAGTGTTAATGTTTTTCCTGTTTTCGCCGTTTATATTTGTATATTGTTCAACTTCTTAAAATGCAGTACCAACACGCTGTCGAAGATGGCATTTACTGTATGTTCTCTCACTCTCCTCCATTTTTCTGCACGTATTCATTTCCATTTATTGTATTGATATTGCTTAAGATCCTCATATATTGTGTACTTACATTGATAATTCTTTCTTTTAATTGGTTTATGTATCACTCTCCATGTTTCATACCTCCTGGAGTAGTCTTGTCAATTACTACCTTTATATTATTTTATTGGTTTTTCTTATTAGTGTACACTGTTGTGTAGGATTGCTGTTCCAGTTCTGTGCTAAACTTTTTCCTGTTTACTCCATTTATACTTATTTACTGTTCAACGTTTAACTTTTTACCATAACATTGTCAAAGATATTATTTACTATAAGTTTCCGCTTCAATCTACATGTATAACTTCTTTTGCTATGTTGTTTACACACATTGTAGCTTCTTTGGCAACAAAGGTCAGTAAGTGATTGTGATATATGGCGGTAATTACCCAGCACAGCTGCTGCTAGTTTCAGAACAATGGGCGGGATGAAAGAGAATGTTACAGGGAGCCCATTACTTATTCTCGGGTACCACGTGCCAAGGCGCTGCCTAGTAGGTAGCGGTCGGGCAGTCGGAACACGCCTGAGGCCTAATCAGTGACTGATGTTTACGTTTAAAGCTTTACAGTTAAAACGTGTCTAAAAGACTGACTTGTGGAAATTATGAAATGCAATGAGATCACCCCTGAAAACTCTGAAATGTAATAAGAGAACAATCTACGAAATTATACATGCCCTCAACTGCAATCAGATGTGTTGTGACTTGGCAAGACCGCCAAGCCACTATGAGGTAGTCGAAAGGCACGCGTTTAAGCTCACGCAAGCTAGCGGGAGGACTGGAACAGTTAAAGTCTAGTAAAAAAAGTTCGTAGCTTCTGCAATACTTAACTTTAATCCATAATTGGTAAACATCGGTCTGACGGTACATGCATCACAAGATAAATAGCAAATGATAATGGCGCCTTGCTAGGTCGTAGCAAATGACGTAGCTGAAGGCTATGCTAACTATCGTCTCGGCAAATGAGAGCGTAATTTTTGTCAGTGAACTATCGCTAGCAAAGTCGGCTGTACAACTGGGGCGAGTGCTAGGAAGTCTCTCTAGATCTGCCGTGTGGCGGCGCTCGGTCTGCAATCACTGATAGTGGCGACACGCGGGTCCGACGTATACTACCGGACCGCGGCCGATTTAAAGGCTACCACCTAGCAAGTGTGGTGTCTAGCGGTGACACCACAAGATGCTTTAAGACTAACAAGGAACCTCACGGGTGTGATGTCGCAAGTTCAGTTTTACATAAGGCTCATTTCAAAGTGTTGTGTTAGCAGTTATGGCAGGGAACATACACTGAAGAGCCACAGAAACTGGTACACCTGTCTAATATCGTGTAGGGCCCCCACGAGCATGCAGAAGTGCCGCAAACACGACGTGGCGTGGACTCGACTAATGTTAGTGCTGGAGGGAATTGACATCACGAATCCTACAGGGCTGTCCGTAAATCCGTAAGGGTTCGATTGGGGTGGAGCACAGCACGTTGCAAGGCATCCCAGATATGCTCAATAATGTTCATGGAGTTCAGTGGCCAGCGGAGGTGTATAAACTCGGCAGTTCTGGGCGTGTGGGGTGTCGCGCTGTGCCACTGTGATTGCCCAAGTCCGTCGGAATGCACAGTGGAAATGAGTGGATGCAGGTGATCAGACAGGATGCTTACGTACGTGTCATTTCTCAGAGTCGTATCTAGACGTATCAGAGGTCCCACATCACTCCTAATGCACACGCCCCACACAATTACAGAGGCTCCACCAGCTTGAACAGTCCCCTGCTGAGATGCAGGGTCCATGGATTCATGAAGTTGTCTCCGTACCCGTACACGTCGATCCGCTCGATACAATTTGAAACGAGACTTGTCCGACCAGGCAACATGTTTCCAGCCATCAACAGTCAAATGTCGGTGTCGCGGGTCCATGCAAGGGGTAAAGCTTTATGTCTCGTAGCCATCGAAGGTTACACAAGTGGTCCTTCGGCTCCAAAAGCCCACATCGATGATGTTTCGTTGAATGCTTCACACTCTGACACTCGTCGATGGCCCAGCGCTGAAATCGGCAGCAATTTGCGGAAGGCTTGCACTTCTGTCACGTTCAACGATTCTCTTCAGTCGTCATTGATCCCGTTTTGGACGATCTTATTCCGGCCGCAGCGATGTCGGAGATTTGATGTTCCACCGGATTCCTGCTATTCACTGTACACTCGAGGAAATGGTAGCACGGGAAAATCCCCACTTCATTGCTACCTTGGAGATGCTGTGTCTCATCGCTCGTGCGCTGAGTATAACACCACCTTCAAACTTACTTAAATCGTGATAATCTGCCATTTTAGCAGCACTAACCTATCTAACAACTACGCCAGACACTTGTTGTCTTATATAAGCGTTGTCGACCGCAGCGCCATATTCTGCCTGTATTTGAATATGCATGCCTACACCAGTTTCTTTGGTGCTTCAGGGTATCGGGTGCTAATGACTCACAATGTACATCAGAAGGGCGACAGAAAATGAGTGTCCGGAAGGTGCAGAGATCAGTCTTATATGGAACGTACGTATTAAGCTTCACAATATGGACATCATCTGACACTCAAGAAATGGTCAAAACAAACCATTAACTTGCATCATGAACACCAAATCATAAATGTCGCGCCACAGTGATCGCAAAGATTCAAACCATCAAGATCGAAGGCTAACTCCTTAGGAGTTACAAATCGTGCAGGACGTTCAGCTAGGTATCCACTAGCAAAGAATGCAGATGGAATCATATCGGTGTAACGAGGTGATGAGAACTGATGAAATGTGATGGCATGCAACTGAATACGTGAAACTCGCTGTCTTTAGAGGCGTAACTGCAGATAGTGCGACAGTATGTTTTCTACGCACGGAAAAACAAACGTTCAGAGGCTGAATTTGTCCAGTAGTTCCAGATGAATGAACTGCAATGTCGCACACTTTTCAGGAGGGATAGTGTGCTCTGAAGGAGTATGATTTTTATACGCAGACCAGGAATCAAGCTAAAGCAAATTACTTTGACTTGCTATCGACCAAAAGCAGTGCTCAAATCTTAGTTGCAGTTCTCTTACGGCCCTTTTCCCCTACTCTTGCGTGCTGTGATTTATGTATTCTCTACTGCCCTTGCAAGATCACCCACACGAGTAATAATTGTAGGGGGCAGAGCATTCCAACGTCTCGCAGCACAATAAATAACTTTCCAACCAATTTACCATTCAGATTAACAGTCATCATAATTGTACATGAATGCCTTAAGGCACCGATGTTACTCGATCTCGGTACAGTTCTCTTGGTACCTTTAATATCCAGGATTCCTTTCATTTGAATTTCCTCTTCAACCCCGACTGTTGGAAGTTAGAAACAAATTCGTTACTGAGCGATGGGATAAATTTGTTTATCTCATCCACAAATTTGGGCCGATTCCGCAGTTTGCTATTGATGATTTCCGTGCAATTTCGTTATTTACGTCTTTCAATTCTGTAGCACTATTTGAGGTCATGTAACCACTCACTGGTTCCCTTGAAATCAGTGTAAATAATGTCGCTCGCAGTTTGATGTGCATAACATAGTATGTCACTATCATGCACATCCTGTAATCTGTATCGACCATCCTTGAAACCAACAAACACCAGTTTTTGCAAGAAGTGGGTCTTGTCCTCCCTTGAGTATCCATTGTTTTTTTATGCTCATATTGTTGCAGGCTTATTTGAAATCTGTTCGTAGGTGTTATTTTACTACGCTGCGGATGATCTTCCATGTACGTAATTACTTTTAGTATCCGCTTCTTGGACAACGATCGTCATTCACTACGTTTCACTGGGCACGGGATGTGTCACTCTCTGTCCGACAAGAATCATGAACTACATGGCTCAACAAGTGTTTCAGTATCACTTTCACTTATTAAGCGTGGATCGTCATCATTGTACTCCTCATGAGCCGGCCGCTGTGACCGAGCGCTTCTAGGCGCTTCATTCCGGAAATGCGCTGCTTCTACGGTCGCAGGTTCGAATCCTGCCTCGGGCATGGATATGTGTGATGTCCTTAGGTTAGTTAGGTTTAAGTAGTTCTAAGTCTAGGGGACTGATGACCTCAGATGTTGTCCCATCGTGCTTAGTGCCATTTGGACCATTTGTACTCCTCATGCATATTGTCTGCACGGCCGAGCGTATACGGCATCACACATTCCACTACTCATCTTGCAGAAACGCTAATTTTATCTGCGTCTTCTTTCTCAGCCTGCGAAATTCCTTAGGTTCCTTCTTGACGAAATGTCAACTTCGACAACTGTCGTAGATAAAATGCAGTATTTGCTCCGTTTATCATTTCCATTGCTGTGCTTTGTTTCAACACCACTAGCAGCGTGGCACTGTTGTGAGCTACTTACTAGTCGACTAAGCAATTCAACTATGCTCCTAGCCTCAGGCTGTGCTCACCATTCGATACCTCCAGTCCTGCCCTCTGTTGCCATTACCAGCCAATATTGTCGGTGGATTATAGACAATATGTGGAGCGCCGTATGTAGTAAACACATTGGCTTTTAACGACCGCGCACTCAAGGGATTCATTGTCAGTTCTGCTCTGAAACTTCTCTTAGTATTGACTGAACTTCGCTCTGTGGCCCTAAAAGCGGTTTTGCACAAACTAAACTCTGTTTTCTCTGCAAATCTAGTCCCGTTCTTCGGTGAACTTCCCTTGTAAAGTGCAAGAACATTATACTCGAGCTAAGCAAATTGCTCAACAGTATCCTTAGTTGAATTATTGTTAATTAAGGACATCCTTGGTAAGGAAATTGGGGATCAAAAAATACCTTTTAGTTCTTAACATATATGAGCAATGGCTGAAAGTAAACGAATACATGACTACGAGGTACTTTAGAACAATACATTTAAAATTACTTAAGTTACTACGAGTGTCTCACAAAAACTGACATAAAGCAAATATCTAAACAATCGCACATATATGGGAAAGTAAACGAGAAGGAAGAAAGTCTTCATTTGCTTGCGTTCGAAGTGAATTACAGATCAACCGTTCGGTAAAAGCAGATGCATGTGCATGGCGTGTGATCAATACCCAGTCACAAATCCGCACCAGTATTGTGGTCAGCTTATGAACTTCTGATGATTAACAAAAGTAAATAGAATACCTACAGAAGTTACTGACGCCATCATACTACTGAAAATTTTGTTGCTAATTTTAGCACATGCGACGCAGTCGAAGGCCACGGGTAACACGTGCAGACCTTCTTCCGGCAGACGCAGCAGCGAAAGCGTCTGTTGTTCACGAAGAACTACGCTGAAAATTAGTCAGTAGGTATTACAGAAGCAACCGAAGTCGAACAAACCCGTGGCAACGCCACGGAACATTTCTACTGCATGTGTAATCTACAGCGGGACATGTCTGTGCATTCGCAGGCTTACTCTGTTAGAGCAGTAAGAGCAGCTATGTACGAATATGTGTATCGTCTTATACTAATGAAAGTTTATTATTGTATATGCAGCCACCGTTTACTGTTTCAGTTGCAAGATATGAAAGGCTAATTTCGATCACACGTACTGATGATTTCCACATTTAAAAACTAAAATGAACCACAAAAACTATGTTAGGTCATTTAGTTTTCTGTTTTTTATGTTTTAAGTTAATGATGACTTGTTTCGAACGCATTCGTTCATTTTCGAACCATTACCTGAGTCATTCTCATATTATTAATGTAATAATTTTATGGTCTAACATTTGTGCTTTGTACTTTTCTAGCTGCTTTCAGTAACTCACATTTGAACCTTCTGTGCCTTGATGTTACTAACTACTTCATACTGTTATCTGTCATCTGTTAGCGAAATTACCAAGAATGTTACGTTTTGTTGCTGTGACAGACACTTAAGGAAAATGAACTTCCCTGTCTTTGCAGTTGGAATGGCGCTTCTCTTGCAAAAAATAAATAAATAAATAAATAAAAATATATAGATGATGATATTAATATTTGTAAAATGTCCATATACTGTATTAATTTTTAGTTGCGTTATTTTTATGAAGAATGTTCAACATCTTCTACCACTCAAGCTTCTGTTAACGTACAACGAGAAGAGTTAGAGACTATTCCAAGATTGCGGTTCATATATCACATCTTTTCACTTAAACCAAGAGAACTGAACATTTAATACGATACAGTGCAACTTAATTATTAATGTTACATGCCAACAACCTGTCTTTATAATTATATCAACTACTTTCCTTTTTGCTCATCGTTATCTTTAACATGCTGCTTCTGTTTTCTGTACAGATGCGTAATAACTCATTCTCTATTTCTTTATGAGAGTTGTTAACTTAATATTTATTCTGTAATGTGATTTGTGGTTTCCTTTATGTTCCTCAAATCATATAAAGTACTTCTCTATAGGTGAAGTGTTGAAACTGTATTAATGTAGCTAGTCGGCTGACGCTTTATTTGCTGATAAGACTTTGCTGATATGCTGTAAAACTTACACATAAAATCAATGCAAACCCTTATTGATGTATTTACAGCCTTAAGAAATACGAAACAACAGTTTTGCTTTGAGTTTGTTCACAAGCGTGTTTTCAGAAATTTTCTATAGCAGATGGGCTTTCCGAAGAACTACGGCACGGAATGACACCGTGAGTATAATCAGGTAATCATATTCTCGCCGTACATTCACCTTACTCGTTATCTAATCGACAGATATTTTCTAGATTACTATGTTCATGTGTTTTAATGGCGTGATATCTTTTAATTTTGTTCTAATAACAAAAGCAAAGAGTATAACAACTCTTAACCCTTAATCATTTGGCTTTCTTCCGTTTATGATGATGTAAGTGATGTTCTTAAATTTTCGTACCACACAAACATAAATACAGAGGTAAACCCTTTCTCTTCGAATAATAAAAGATGATTGAGTAATTTCCGTGCTTTCGAGAATGACACTGATGTGCTGCAGTTGTCGTCTGCTTAAGTTCTTTGACATTTGTTGAGCTCACCGCGATGGAACGGATTAAACATAAAACAGACCAATAAATCCGGTAGTGATATCTAGAGTTCCTGTTTCCGTGTATCGTTAGCTCCCGGAATGAGTTTCCTCAATATCTGTCGTATCTGTCACTGCCACCCGGTACTTAACAGAGTTCCTAACTATGTTGTTGTTGTGATCTTCAGTCCTGAGACTGCTTTGATGCAGCTTTCCACGCTACTCTATCCTGTACAAGCTTATTCACCTCCTAGTACCTACTGCAGCCTACATCCTTCTGAATCTGCTTAGTGTATTCATCTCTTTGTCTCCCTCTACGATTTTTACCCTCCACACTGCCCTCCAATACTAAATTGGTGATCCCTCGATGTCTCAGAACACGTCCTACCAACCGATGCCTTCTTCTAGTCAAGTTGTGCCACAAGCTCCTCTTCTCCCCAATTCTACTCAATACCTCCTCATTAGTTATGTGATCTACCCATCTAATCTTCAGCATTCTTCTGTTGCACCACATTTCGAAAGCTTCTATTCTCTTTTTGTCTAAACTATTTATCGTTCACGTTTCACTTCCATAAATGGCTACACTCCATAAAATACTTTCAGAAACGACTTCCTGACATTTAAATCTATACTCGATGTTAACAAATTTTTCTTCTCCAGAAACGCTTTCCTTGCCATTGCCAGTCTACATTTTATATCCTCTCTACTTCGACCATCACCAGTTATTTTGCTCCCCAAATAGCAAAACTCCTTTACCACTTTAAGTGTCTCATTTCCTAATCTAATTCCCTCAGCATCACCCGACTTAATTCGACTACATTCCGTTATCCTCGTTTTGCTTTTGTTGAGGTTCATCTTATACCCTCCTTTCAAGACACTGTCCATTCCGTTGAACTGCTCTTCCATGTCCTGTCTCTGACAGAATTACAATGTCATCGGCGAACCTCAAAGTTTTTATTTCTTCTCCATGGATTTTAATACCTACTCCGAACTTTTTTTCCTTTATTGCTTGCTCAATATACAAATTGAATAACATCGGGGATAGGTTACAACTATTCCAGAGAAAAAAACAACCTCATCTCGGAAGCCGAATGTTGAATTAAAGAAGGTATGCACTGGAAGACTACAGCACATCGCTGAACTTGTGGCTATTCCTTTCTTAAGAGGAGAAGCATTTTATTTAAGACCTATTTGATAGCCACCAATCTACAGTGATAAATATCATCAGACCAGGAGTTTGGACTTAGAAATGCAGTTCAGGCGAAGTACTGCATTAAGGAGCTTTGTTAAAAATTCCCTGGGAAAGTTATGGTACCAGTAGGAAAGTCATAATTAGATCTCTAGATTAGCACCTGACTGCAGTAAATACACTGGGGAGCAAAACTTAAGGACTGAAGTAATTGTCGCGGGATGTATGACAGCTAAGTAACGTTACTCGATGAAACTTGGATCATACATGGAAAGAACTGCTACAGCATAGTAGATAAGGTAACTGAAAGAAATACGCAGTGAGTCAAACAGAAATGACACTTTTATTAAAAAACAGTAGTAGCTACACTAAAGCCACCGCGATTCGTGATGGAACCCTGGATGTTACAAACGTCGGGACGTAATTTTTAATTGGGCATGTATTCACAACGGGCGGCAGTGCATGGCATGCAACGTGCTAGCATGCTGGCAAAAATGTTGGTAAGGAATTCTCTTGGTAGAGCGCTCCATTCCTCCACTAGCGCGTTTGACCACTTCCGGATAGTACTGGGTGTTCAAAAGTCTCTCCGCAGTGCCGTATGATTGTTAGCCGCGCGTGCCGTATGATTGTTCGCCTGCCTGGGTTACTTCCCTTCAAGTGGACTCTCCCAACATTCCACTGTTTCGTTTATCTCAGCCAGCGTCGGTTGTATCGTTGGTGTGTGACGTTACGTCTTGACGTGAACGTTGAAGTCTAGTTCCTTTGTTCGTTTGTTTCGTTTTTGTCACTGTCAAAATGCTAACCATCGAAGAACGTGTGTTTTTAGTCGAACAGGTGTTCAAAGCTGGGGGTAAATACACAGTTTCAGTCCGCAAACATTTAATTCAGTTTTCCCAGAGACAAAACTCCCACATCGCAATACTGTGCGATATTTGATTAACAAATTTCGAAGTACGGGTTCAGTGACTAGTGCACCGAGAAGTGGTCGTCCTAGCGTTTTGTCTGAGGATGAACTACTCGATATTTCCGATAAAGTGTCCATGAGTCCGAACAAGTCAGTGACAAAACTCGCCCAGGAAATCGATGTTAGTGTCGGAACGGCCCACACAGCAGTAAGGAAAATATTAGACAGTCGTGAAAGAACTGAAAAATACTGATCATGTCAAGAGACTGCATTATTGTCAATGGTTCAAAACTTTCGTTTAACAAAATGGAAGGGATATTCTTAATAAAACGTTTATCACTGATGAGGCGTTGTTTCATTTATCCGGGTACACGAACTCGCAAAATTCTCGTATGTGGAGTACTGCAAAAAAATGGTTCAAATGGCCCTGAGCACTATGGGACTTAACATCTGTGGTCATCAGTACCCTAGACTTAGAACTACTTAAACCTAACTAACCTAAGGACATCACACACATCCATGCCCGAGGCAGGATTCGAACCTGCGACCGTATCAGTCGCACGGTTCCGGAATGAGCGCCTAGAACCGCGGTCGGCGTGGAGTACTGCAAATCCATTGTGTATTCATGAGGAACCACTTTACTATTCTGTGAAAACAGGAGTTTGGATTGAAATTTCTAGACGTCGGATTGTGGGTCCCATATTTTTCAACGAAACAAAGGCACAACGATACTGCAGTGATATTCTGTACCCATTCATAGGAGAACTTGTGTTAAGTGAAATACTGAACGGTTATTTTCAACAAGCTGGTGCAATCGCGCATGCATCTCACGTTTCAATGTCACCGCTTGCTGATGTTTTTGGTGATCACATAATTTCGTAGGGACTTTGGCCTCCACGATCGCCTGACCGAAAACCACCTGACCTTTTCTTCTGGGTTGCAGCGAAATCAACTGTCTATAAAAACCATCCAAAATCCATGGATGAACTGAAAACTGGAATATCCACTTTCACTGCTTCTGTTACAGAAGAAATGTTACAGCTTGTGTTTAGAAACATGATTAGATGAATTGAATTGTGTGTTCAAAAACAGGGGGGACTTTTACAACATTTAATGTGAACATTTGTAAGTAAAAATGTATATTCAGTACATTTATAACCTGTATTTCACTGAGTTTCATTTCGGTATATTCACTGTGACATACGGCACGCGCGGCTAACAATCATACGGCAATGCGGAGAGACTTTTTGAACACCCCGTATTTGATGCCCGTGGACGTGCTGCGATATGTATCCCCAACGTATAATGTGGTGTCACCGCCAGACACCACACTTGCTAGGTGGTAGCCTTTAAATCGGCCGCGGTCCGTTAGTATACGTCGGACCCGCGTGTCGCCACTATCAGTGATTGCAGACCGAGCGCCGCCACACGGCAGGTCTAGAGAGTCTTCCTAGCACTCGCCCCAGTTGTACAGCCGACTTTGCTAGCGATGGTTCACTGACAAATTACGCTCTCATTTGCCGAGACGATAGTTAGCATAGCCTTCAGCTACGTCATTTGCTACGACCTAGCAAGGCGCCATTATCAAAAAATGGTTCAAATGGCTCTGAGCACTATGGGACTTAACATCTTAGGTCATCAGTCCCCTAGAACTTAGAACTACTTAAACCTAACTAACCTAAGGACATCACACAACACCCAGCCATCACGAGGTAGAGAAAATCCCTGACCCCGCCGGGAATCGAACCCGGGAACCCGGGCGTGGGAAGCGAGAACGCTACCGCACGACCACGAGATGCGGGCGCGCCATTATCATTTGCTATTTATCTTGTGATGCATGTACCGTCAGACAGATGTTCACCAATTATGGATTAAAGTTAAGTATTCCAGAAGCTACGTACTATTTTTGCTACAATAAAGACCTTGTCATTTTCCAGACCTCACGCCAGCCTGCGTGAGTTTTAACGCGTGCCTCTCGGCTTCACCTCATAGTGGCTTGGCTGTCTTGCCAAGTCACAACATATACCACAAGTGGCCGGTGGGATTTAAGTCGGAGAACCCGGCGGGCCAGTCCATTTGCCAAATATCTTCTCGTTCGAAGAGCTCCTCCCATTGCGCAGTTCGATATTGGTCGCGAATTGTCGTAAATAAGAACGAAGTCACCCCTGGAAAGACACACATGGGCGAGGAGTACAGCGGCACAGTTACGTCGGCCATGACTCCATTTTTACCGATAACAAGGCGTGACCGCACGAAATATCGCATGCGGAGGAGTTTTTGGAACGAGAAGACATTCGGCGAATGGAGTGGCCTCCCCTTTTCCGCAACGTAAATCCCGTCGCGCAAGAGAGGCGTGCGTGGTGTTGCAGCGCGACTACGTGCGTAACCATCCAGCCGCACTGGCGGGGGAATGGAAGCCTCCACCACAACTACTCCTTACCAACTATTCGGCCAGCATAGGAGCGCGTTGCAGTGTATGCACTGCCGGCCGTTGTGAATGCATACCCACTTAACAACCATGCCCCGCCGTTTGTTATGTCCACGAGTCCATCAGGATTCGTGGTGACTTCAGCGTAATTATTGTGTTTTGAATAAAAGCGTCATTGTTTCGGTCTCAATGCGTTAACTTCTGTGCTATACTACTTATCGTCCAAGTTTCATCGAGCTATGCTACTTGGCAGTGACACACATACTAAATTTACCATACCAGTCGCTACGTGCGGCGGCGCGGTTCTTTCCGTCCCTTTACGACGAACCTGCACCTACCTGTGAACATTGTCTCAGCAGATCATCAGTTGGAAAGCCGAGCGAAACCTACTGTATTTCGACGTGAACCAGGCTGCAATTAAAGTCACTAGTCTACGTTTCGGGAGAAAGTTTTCACACGAAATGAAAGGTTGGAAATTTTGTCCTTAATTAATATATTCTGAAACTTAGGTGGACAAGTATCACTGCCAAGCCCGTGCTAGTCTTAACACAGGCACTCACAATCCCTTTCACTCACGTTAGCAAGTTTATGGTGTTGCATTTCCCAAAAAGAGCTACAAAAATACGTATTGTTTTTGGTTGAGAACGCTCGCCAAATATTAAGTCTGTTGGTACCTAATGCAGTCACAGTTTTTAGCCACCGACCTGCTCAATACGCCACGCGGAATTTGTGTCTTTTCTCGTCACAAAATTCGCTTAAAAATTCCGAAATTTCTACACACACATCTGAATAATTATGCCGTCACTTTACAACACTTTTGATGTATGAAACACTTCTAGATCCGGCAACTTATCATTTCCATCGGAACTACTACTACACACGTCCAAACTGTTTCATGACTAGGATCCGACTCTTCTCTAGAATACTCAAAGTCTTCTCTACCAGCAGAGAAAGGCGCGCGAATAATATTGCTTTACCATTGGTCAGTTTAATCAACAGCCAACAGCAAAACAACCTTCTCCCGCGTCAGGCCGCGCTTTACATCAATAACCAATCGCAAAATAGTAAACCTAACGACTGCACTTTTTACCGACGTAATTATCTAATATGCTGAAGTTTTGTTTATGCATAAAGTGATTTACTATTGTTATTTATACCTGAATTAACTTTCCCTTTACCATAAACTTCCTTTACAAATATATTCTACAAAAATCCCCTTTGTCCACATCCATACTTCTTCGAAATGTTCCCACACTAAATCCCACTACATAACTCGTTAAACAATTATCTTCATATTAACCTTAAACCACACTCACGCATCATTCATACTCCTAAAAACACACTTATAACATTTTACCCACACAAAAAGACATAATAACATTTTATGAAAATACTAGAACAGTTTATGGAAAACATTCTATTACTTTGGTGCACTCTAGTGGGCACAATCGAAACTAAATCAGTCCCCTATTCAATATTGTCCTCTGTCGGCTGATACATAAACTACGTGCGCGTCCAGTCTCGCGTCACCATCTGTCACTATCCAGCTCTGAGACACATCTCCCACTTACGCGCCTCCGAGGCAGGATCGGTATACGGCGCTACGCCTCATACGGACACCTCGTTTATACTATTTGAACACTAAATATAGTCCACGGAATAAAGTAATATGTCTCAGCGCCAATTCAAAAACTGCAAACTATGCAAAATAATTTTTAAAAAAACAAGAATTCATTTTTGTATTGGGAACGACTGATGAACAGAGAACAAGGAGGGACTATTTTGTAATACAGCTTTAACAGTTTCATCATCATCTTCATCATCATAATCATCATCATTTATTGTACATGACAGGCCATAAAGGCCCGTGACAGAAAGCAGAAGAAATATTACAATCCAGAATAACACACTATGCAAAGATCAATAACACGATCAGTGACACAGCAAAGAGCATTGTCCTGATCACAGTGGCAGGAATTTCCGGCAGCTGTTGTTCCTCTTTTCTGTCCATTGCATCTTCCAGGGATGATGTTGGTTCTATCTTCTGCAACGTCCTCATCACCCTATCTTTCCACCTAGTCCTTGGGCGACCTCTTCGGCGCCTTCCAATCATCTGGGAATTGAACACTCGGTAGGGGATAGATTCTCCAGCTCTTAAGACATGTCCCAACCACTGGAGTCGTCGCCCCTGATGGCCCTAGCGTCAGCTTTCCCAAAACGTCCTCTTTTTGCCTCCTTTCTCATCTTCCATTTTCTCTGTTGAATGTAGGCCCATAGATCTTCTTGAGCATTTTCCTTTCAAATTCGCTCTTCAAGTGTTTGTGAAGTCGCCCATGTCTCGCAGCCATATAACAGAATCGGTTTTACCAGTGCCATGTAAAGTTTGATCTTGCTGTTTTGTGAGGCCAAGCGTGACTTGAATAAGTTATTGAGACTAAAGAAGGCTCGATTGGCATTGACTATTCTGGCTTTTATCAGATGGAATCAATCCCAGGTACTTAATTTTTTCTCCTCGTACAAAATTGTGTCCATCTATATTTGCAGTGGTAGGGAAATCCTTTCGGCGTGAGATGATCATATATTTGGTTTTCTCGTCTTTGACCACTAATCCCACTTTGCTTGCTTCTTTCATGAGCCTAGTGGTGTTAGGCACTATGTGATTGAGTCTCCCATAATCACCACATCATCGGAAAAGGCCAAGATTGTGTCAGTTCCAATCATATCCATCTCCCTGTCATTACCAACTTCACGTCGTACCTTTTCCAATGCAATGTTGAACACCATTGTGGACAAAGGATCTTCTTGTCTCAAAAACCATATTGAACTGCGAAAGGCTCTGACATTTTGTTTCCAAACCATACTTGGCAGCTTGTATCTGTATAACATGCTTCAATCACTTTGATGTATTTTCTTGTGATGCCCAACTCCTGCATTATCCTCCATAATGCCGTCCGATTAATGCTGTCAGTTTCTTCTAAAAAAAAAAAAAAAAGTTCGCTGGTGCGGTATGTAGACACATGTTGCTGCATGACGACTGTTCCGCACGCGTTTCCACCTTGTCCACGTTAAGCCCATAGTTAAGTAAGTACGTTTCAGGTCTGCAGAGCAAGCATTTCACAGTAGTAGTAAATTAAGCGTACGTGGCAATACATTCATGAAAATACAGTGTTAAATTGTACAAAAATGTGTTTCATCATGTGGAATTAAAATATATTAAAGTAAGACACCGTTCTTTTTGTTTCTTCTAGAATCTGAAGAATCAAGTAATGACAACAAATGTCTGGGTGGAGCAGGTAAGTCTGATGACAGTTACTGTTGACCTAAACCTTTCCAATCAATTTTTTTGAATAATATTTATTTGCAGAAACAAGTCCTGTTTCATAATATCAACTATCCAGTTTTAGTCTTGTATAATTTTTCTTGTACTTCAAAGTTTAATGGCAGAACATATAAATGATTTCACTTCTAAAAATGGGAAAGACGTATACGTTTACGAGTGATTTCTTCTCATTTCGAATCTTGTAACTACGCACCATGTATTTATGTCACCAGAAATGGGTTGATTACAAACTGCGGTGGAATCCGGAAGAATATGGCGGAGTCGAGATGCTGTATGTGCCATCCGAACACATATGGCTGCCCGATATCGTGCTCTATAATAAGTAAGTGCGTCTGATTTTTCATGTCATTCATTTCTTAAATAGGAGTAGATATAGCAGACGGGTGAACTGGTTACGAATCTTAATTGTGGGTGCAATGAACGACTCTACTGCTTTATCAACTTCACTTCGTCAAGAAATTCTTATCTGTAACTTTCTGCAACACATTTCTGAATGTGTCCAATAACAGTGGGCGATCAGTTCTATCTTTAGCCTTGCGACGATAGATGGTAATGAAAAGTTTATCACAGAACTTTTACCTTTTAAGTGATCACACGTATTGTATATTGACTAAAAATAGTAAAACTAGACGTCATAGATATTGTTTCTCCAGCTATAATCAATAAAGCGAAATTATTTATGTTGCTACATCTTCGTATGAATGCATTTGTTACAGAGGTGCCCAAGGCAGACTTTTTATTAGCATTAATGCATTATACTACATTTTTCGGCAAAAATGTTTCACGTGGAACTCTGAAAAGTACCCTCACCAAAGATCTTATATGTTATATCAAATCGTGGTATTACATGTTCACTGTATCTTCCGAACAATTAAAATGTATATTGCACTGATATTTCTCATTATATAATAGACTAAGATATCATGCGAATAACTGATAGAAAGCTAGGAAATAGTTGTTTATAGGGCGTGATGCCAGTTATTATTGGTCTGTTTCTGCACGAGTGTTACATATGCGTCCTCCAAGGTAGTGCTATAGGCCCTTTGGTGTTCCTATCTATACAAACGAATTGGGAGACAATCTGAGCAGCCGTCTTAGGTTGTTTGCAGATGACGCTGTCGTTTATCGACTAATAAAGTCATCAGAAGATCAAAACAAATTCCAAAACGATTTAGAAAAAAATATCTGTATATCAAGCTGCTGGAAAACCATTCTGGAGTGTAATTAGCAGTCTTCGAAAGGGAGGTAAGAAGGAAATGGCAAGTATTTTGGACAGGTCAGGAAATCTGCTGGTGAAATCTGTTGATGCCTTGGGCAGATGGAGGGAATATTTTGAAGAGTTGCTCAATGTAGGTAAAAATACGATCAGTAATGTTTCACATTTCGATGTACAATGGAATAGGAATGATGATGGAAATAGGATCACATTTGAGGAAGTGGAGAAAATGGTCAATATATGGCAGTGCAATAAAGCGGCTGGGGTGGATGAAATTAAGTCGGAACTCATCAAATACAGTGGAATGTCAGGTCTTAAATGACTACACAGAATAACTGAAATGGCGTGGGAGTCGGAACAGGTTCCATCAGACTGGACGAAAGCAGTAATCACACCAATCTTTAAACATGGAAACAGAAAAGATTTTAACAACTACAGAGGTATGTCTTTAATCAGCGTTGTGGGTAAAATCTTCTCAGGTATTGTTGAAAGGAAAGTGCTAGTATTAGTTGAGGACAAACTGGATGAAAATCAGTGTGGGTTTAGGGCTCTTAGAGGTTGTCAGGACCAGATCTTTAGCTTACGGCAAATAATGGAGAAGTGTTAGGAGTGGAACAGGGAATTGTATCTATGCTTTATAGATCTAGAAAAGGCATATGACCGGGTTTCTAGGAGGAAGTTATTGTCTGTTCTACGAGATTATGGAATAGGAGGCAAATTTTTGCAAGCAATTAAAGGTCTCTACATGGATAGTCAGGCAGCAGTTAGAGTTGACGGTAAATTGAGTTCATGTTTCAGAGTAGTCTCAGGGGTAAGACAAGGCTGCAACCTGTCTCCACTGTTGTTCATATTATTTATGGATCATATGTTGAAAACAATAGACTGGCTGGGTGAGATTAAGATATGTGAACACAGAACAGGCAGTCTTGCATATGCGGATGACTTAGTTGTGATGGCAGATTCGATTGAAAGTTTGCAGAGTAATATTTCAGAGCTAGATCAGAAACGTAAAGACTATGATATGAAGATTAGCATCTCCAAAACGAAAGTAATGTCAGTGGCAAAGAGATATAAACGGATTGAGTGCCAAATAGGAGCAACAAAATTAGAACAGGTGGGCGGTTTCAAGTACTTAGGATGCACATTCTCACAGGATGGCAACATAGTGAAAGAACTGGAAGCGAGGTGTAGCAAAGCTAATGCAGTGAGCGCTCAGCTACGATCTACTCTCTTCTGCAAGAAGGAAGTCAGTACCAAGACTAAGTTATCTGTTCACCGTTCAATCTTTCGACCAACTTTGTTGTTTGGGAGCGAAAGCTGGGTGGAATCAGGTTACCTTATCAATAAGGTTGAGGTTACGGATATGAAAGTAACTAGGATGATTGCAGGTACTATTAGATGGGAACAATGGCATGAGGATGTCCACAATGAGGAAATCAAAGAAAAACTGGGAATGAACTCTATAGATGTAGCAATCAGGGCGAACAGGCTTAGATGGTGGGGTCATGTTACACGCATGGGAGAAGCAAGGTTACCCAAGAGACTCATGGGTTCAGCAGTAGAGGGTAGGAGGAGTCGGGGTAGACCAAGGAGAGGGTACCTGGATTCAGTTAAGAATTATTTTGAAGTAATAGGCTTAACATCAGAAGAGGCACGAATAGGGGATCATGAAGGAATTTTAATAGGGGGACTATGCTCCAGACTGAACACTGAAGGGCACAATCAGTCTTAAATGATGATGATGATCTGTATGGTGAGCATATTGGCAGTTGACCCTAAATAGTGAAAAGTGTGAGGTAATCTACATGAGTGCTAAAAGGAATCCGTTAAAAGTCGGTTACACGGTAAATCAGTCAAATATTTTAGAATACTGCTGCACGGTGTGGGATTCTTACCAAGCAGGACTGACTGAGTACATCGAAAAAGTTCAAAGAAGGGCAGCACGTTCTGTAGTATTGCAAAATAGGAAGAGAGTGTCACTGAAATGATACAGGATTTGGGATGGAAATTATTAAGACAAAGGCGTTTTTCGTTGCGACGGGATCTTCTCACGAAATTCCAATCACCAATTTGCTCCTCCGATTGAACTATTTTGTTGACACCGATCTATAGAGGGAGAAACGATCACCATGATAAAAAAAGGGAAATCAGAGCTCGTACGGAAAGATATAGGTTTTCGTTCTTTCTTCTCGCTATACGAGATAGGAATAATAGTGAATTGTGAAGGTGGTTCGAAGAACCCTCTGTCAGGCACTTAAATGTGATTTGCAGAATATCTGTAGATGTGGATAGGAGGCTCATGACTAACTCCAAATTTCATTCTAAAAACTTTTTTCAGGGGCATCTCAGAGGCGTAGGTGTGTAAGTAAGTACATATTAAGACCTATATTTCAGTTTTCTTTTCATGTAACTGAATATAAATAAGAGAGAGAGAGAAAGAGAGAGGAAACAATATCGAAAAATCCATATGGCGCGATGGTGGCAAGACAAGAGAGAGGAATTACACTCAATTTATTTTTTATTTATATTTTCCTAAGACTCGGTATGCTTTTACAGCGCCGACGGCAACTACGAGGTGACCCTGATGACGAAGGCGACGCTGAGGTCCACGGGAGAGGTGTTCTGGAAGCCGCCCGCCATCTACAAGTCCTCCTGCGAAATCAATGTCGAGTACTTCCCTTTCGACGAGCAGAGCTGCACGATGAAGTTCGGTTCTTGGACGTACAATGGATTTCAGGTAGAACCCTCTTATAGGAGATCTGTTCTGTCTACAGTTAAAACACGTCAATCTCAATACACTGACACTCTATGTGATCAAAAGTACACGGACACCCCCAAAAACATACGTTTGTCACATTAGGTCCATTGTGCTGCCGCCAACTGCCAGATACTCAATATCTGCAACCTCTGCAGACATTAGACATGCCGGCCGGTGTGGCCGTGCGGCTCTAAGCGCGTCAGTTTGGAACCGCGTGACCGCTACGGTCGCAGGTTCGAATCCTGGCTCGGGCATGGATGTGTGATGTCCTTAGGTTAGTTAGGTTTAAGTAGTTCTAAGTTCTAGGGGACTGATGACCTCAGTAGTTAAGTCCCATAGTGCTCAGAGCCATTTGAACATTAGACATCATGAGAGATCAGAATGGGGCGTTCTTGTTTGAGTATCACTTGTGTCATATGTCTGTACGCGAGATTTCCACTCTCTTAAACATCCCTAGTTACACCGTTTCCGATGCGATAGTTAAGTGAAAACGTGAAAGGACACGTGCAGCACAAAAGCAACAGGCTGATCTCGTCTGTTGACTGACGGAGACCGCCGACAGTGGAAGAGCGGCGTAATGTGTAGTAGGCAGACATCTATCCAAACCATCACACAGGAATTACAAACTGCATCAGGATCCACTGCAAGTACTATGACAGTTGGGCGGGAGGTGAGAAAACTTGGATTTTATGGTCTAGCGGCTGCTCATAAGCCACACATCACGCTGGTAAATGCCAAACGACGCCTCGCTTGCTGTAAGGAGCGTGAACATTGGACGATTGAACAGTGGAAAAACGTTGTGTGAAGAGACGAATGACGGTGCACAATGTGGCGATCCGCTGGCAGGGTGTGGGTATAGCCAATGCCCGGTGAACGTTATCTGCCAGCGTGTGTAGTGCCAACAGTAAAATTCGGAGGCGATGGTGTTATGGTGTGGTCGTGTTTTTCATGGAGGGGGCTTGCACGCCTTGTTGTTTTGCGTAGCAGTGTCACAGCACAGGCCTAAATTGATGTGTTAAGCACCTTCTTGCTTCCCACTGTTGAAGAGCAATTCGGGGATGGCGTTTGCACGACAATAACATCTCTGTAATAGACTGGCCTGCACAGAGTCCTGGCCTGAATCCTATAAAACAGCTTTGGGATTTTTGGAACGCAGACTTCGTGCCAGGCCCCACCGACCGACATCGATACCTCTCCTCAGTGCAGCACTCCGTGAAGAATGGGTTGTCATTCCCCATCATACCTTCCAGCACCTAACTGAATGTATGTCTGCGAGAGTGAAAGTTGTCATCAAGGCTAAGGGTGGGCCAACACCATACTGAATTACAGCATTACCGGTGGAGGGCGCCACGAACTTGTAAATCATTTTCAGCCAAGTGTCCGGATACTTTTCATCACATAGTGTAGTTGTGGAGTGTTACAAACGGTATGCTCCATACCAGCACCAAATACGGTATTTCAGATAGTAACGTTTAGTGATTAACGTCCCGTTGGTGACTGTATCATTACTGATTGAGCATATGCTCGCTTATAGGCTGAAAGAAGTCGACAGCTTCGATTCAAAGGATACATCCCGACAATTTATTGAAGAGATTTAGGGAGAACTGTGAAAGCTTAAGTATGTTGGACGGACGGTTATTTGAACTTGTTTTCTCCCGTTTACGATTCCAGAGCTTTAATCCCTGAGCTATCATGTGCAATAATATCATGTATTATAGCACTGAAATAAAATACTGTGCTTGCCTCTGTCTTTAAGAACTGTAAAATATGATACCCCCTAAGCTGAGAAACAGTTTAGCAACATATTATTTTCGGAACTCGTATTTCCATTTCAGGCTGTTCACTTGCATCTTTCCACACTTGACGACGAAACTGAATATTGTTCATGTTAAATTAGAATAAAATGTTGTATCACATTCTCATTTTATTCTGCTACACAAGTTTGGCAGGTGAAACAGACACGATTATTAACTTCACAATAATTTTTAGTCCCTAGTAGCCTTCATATACTTACGAGACATAGGGACTGATGACCTTAGCAGTTAAGTCCCATAAGATTTCACACATACTTACCAGACACGAAAGTGTGAAACAGAAACAAGGGCGTTAGGAAACAGTTCGAGGTTCTAGCTATGCGTGCCCTCACATCAGTTGTTCATGTCACCACTTTTTGTTCCAGAGCTTTTCGTAATGTTAAAGAACGTATTGAAACCTTCCCTTTAAAACTGAACCATCGTTTCAACCGTTGGTTTCTTGAGTTTCTTCGAATAATGTAGGTCCAAGCCACATCGTACGGAGATATTGCAATTCTGTGAAATGAGGTCAGAAATGTGAATCAGTTTCCACGATAATTTCGAATTATGTTCTCACTACAGGCTACAGTCTGTGAATGATGATTTAGAAGAAAAGGTAAGTTTACAAAATAATTTGATGAGGAACTTGTACTATGTTACTTTTCGAGGTTCTTTTGGATCTACGAAAGCGCAGATGCAGTAAACTCATTTTGAGGCGGAATGTCGGTCAACTTGTATTACGCCAGTAAAAGGGCTTTTGTTTTCACTCAGCAACCACACCCAACCCTCAGCGCTAACCGAAACAAGTCCAGATTTGTTACCAATCTGGACTTGTCTCCACTGTTAATAAATCTTAAAATTTTATTAACTAAACACAGGATGATTCACTGATGCACTATGTAGTTTCTTTTTATGGACACGTAGCACAAGATGGGTCTCATTGTTCAGTGCTGTTACAATAATGATTTGTTAGTATGATACATACATCAAAATATATTCTCTCTATCGCAAATAATCATGCATACGTTTCGTAATCACTAAACGCAAACTCACAGAAAATTCATAGTCTCGCCTTATGGTAGGCCAGTCGTAAAGTTAGTTAGTTTCATGTTCCATGGATCATTTTCTACGATAAATCGTAATGATATAGAACGAATCATTTTACGTTCACATCGCAAATTAATTTATAAATATGACTACATGTTGAAGTGAAGTGAAAGGAAGACAAGGATTTCTGGTCAGATGAGTATCGGGTAATATCAACAGCAACAGAAAATGGTATAACAGGTGTAGGATTCGTTATGAATAGGAAGGTAGGGCAGAGGGTGTGTTACTGTGAACAGTTCAGTGACTGGGTTGTTCTAATCAGAATCGACAGCAGACCAACACCGACAACGATAGTTCAGGTATACATGCCGACGTCGCAAGTTGAAGATGAACAGATAGAGAAAGTGTATGAGGATGCTGAAAGGGTAATACAGTATGTAAAGGTGGACGAAAATCTAATAGTCATGGGCGCCTGGAATGCAGTTGTAGGGGAAGGAGTAGAAGAAAAGGTTACGGGAGAATATGGGCTTGGGACTAGGAATGTAAGAGGAGAAAGACTAATTGAGTTCTGTAACAAGTTTCGGCTAGTAATAGCGAATACCCTGTTCAAGAATCACAAGAGGAGGAGGTATACTTGGAAAAGGCCGGGAGATACGGAAAGATTTCAATTAGATTACATCATGGTCAGACAGAGATTTCGAAATCAGATACTGGATTATAAGGCGTACCCAGGAGCAGATATAGACTCAGATCACAATATAGTAGTGATGAAGAGTAGGCTGGAGTTCAAGACATTAGTCAGAAAGAATCAATACGCAAAGAAGTGGGATACGGAAGTACTAAGGAATGACGAGATACGTTTGAAGTTCTCTAACGCTATAGATATAGCAACAAGGAATAGCGCAGTAGGCAGTACAGTTGAAGAGGAATGGGCATCTCTAAAAAGGGCCATCACAGAAGTTGGGAAGGAAAACATAGGTACAAAGAAGGTAGCTGCGAAGAAACCATGGGTAACAGAAGAAATACTTCAGTTGATTGATGAAAGGAGGAAGTACAAACATGTTCCGGGAAAATCAGGAATACAGAAATACAAGTCGCTGAGGAATGAAATAAATAGGAAGTGCAGGGAAGCTAAGACGAAATGGCTGCAGGAAAAATGTGAAGACATCGAAAAAGATATGATTGTCGGAAGGACAGACTCAGCATACAGGAAAGTCAAAACAACCTTTGGTGACATTAAAAGCAACGGTGGTAACATTAAGAGTGCAACGGGAATTCCACTGTTAAATGCAGAGGAGAGAGCAGATAGGTGGAAAGAATACATTGAAAGCCTCTATGAGGGTGAAGATTTGTCTGATGTGATAGAAGAAGAAACAGGAGTCGATTTAGAAGAGTTAGGGGATCCAGTATTAGAATCAGAAGTTAAAAGAGCTTTGGAGGACTTACGGTCAAATAAGGCAGAAGGGATAGATAACATTCCATCAGAATTTCTAAAATCATTGGGGGAAGTGGCAACAAAACGACTATTCACGTTGGTGTGTAGAATATATGAGTCTGGCGATATACCATCTGACTTTCGGAAAAGCATCATCCACACAATTCCGAAGACGGCAAGAGCTGACAAGTGCGAGAATTGTCGCACAATCAGCTTAACAGCTCATGCATCGAATCTGCTTATAAGAATAATATACAGAAGAATGGAAAAGAAAATTTAGAATGCGCTAGGTGACGATCAGTTTGGCTTTAGGAAAAGTAAAGGGACGAGAGAGGCAATTCTGACGTTACGGCTAATCATGGGAGCAAGGCTAAAGGAAAATGAAGACGCTTTCATAGGATTTGTCGACCTGGAAAAAGCGTTCGTCAATATGAAACGGTGCAAGCTGTTCGAGATTCTGAAAAAAGTAGGGGTAAGCTATAGGGAGAGACGGGTCATATACAATATGTACAACAACCAAAAGGGAATAATAAGAGTGGACGATCAAGAACGAAGTGCTCGTATTAAGAATGGTGTAAGACAAAGCTGTAGCCTTTCGCCCCTACTCTTCAATCTGTACATCGAGGAAGCAATGATGGAAATAAAAGAAAGGTTCAAGAGTGGAATTAAAATACAAGGTGAAAGGATATCAATGATACGATTCGCTGATGACATTGCTATCCTGAGTGAAAGTGAAGAAGAATTAAATGATCTGCTGAACGGAATGAACAGTCTAATGAGTACACAGTATGGTTTGAGAGTAAATCGGAGAAAGACGAAGGTAATGAGAAGTAGTAGAAATGAGAACAGCGAGAAACTTGACATCAGGATTGATGGTCACGATGTCAATGAAGTTAAGGAATTCTGCTACCTAGGCAGTAAAATAACCAATGACGGACGGACCAAAGAGGACATCAAAAGCAGACTCGCTGTGGCAAAAAAGGCATTTCTGGCCAAGAGAAGTCTACTTATATCAAATACCGGCCTTAATTTGAGGAAGAAATTTCTGAGGATGTACGTCTGGAGTACAGCATTGTATGGTAGTGAAACATGGACTGTGGGAAAACCGGAACAGAAGAGAATCGAAGCATTTGAGATGTGGTGCTATAGACGAATGTTGAAAATTAGGTGGACTGATAAGGTAAGGAATGAGGAGGTTCTACGCAGAATCGGAGAGGAAAGGAATATGTGGAAAACACTGATAAGGAGAAGGGACGGGATGATAGGACATCTGCTAAGACACGAGGGAATGACTTCCATGGTACTAGAGGGAGCTGTAGAGGGCAAAAACTGTAGAGGTAGACAGAGATTGGAATCCGTCAAGCAAATAATTAAGGACGTAGGTTGCAGGTGCTACTCTGAGATGAAGAGGTTAGCACAGGAAAGGAATTCGTGGTGGGCCGCATCAAACCAGTCAGTAGACTGATGACAAAAAAAAAAAAAAAAACAACACATGTTGAACATTTATAAGCTTTATATATTTGTTTCATTTTATTTTTATTAATTGCTTCCTACCAACCACCATTTACACATTACAATGACATATTTGTCTTACAGCACGTTTTTGAGCAATGGAGACTTTCTATCTAAAAGAAGAGTTACCTCAATTATATTATTCCATATGACATTATTGAATGAAAATTTGCCATCTTACTGATTCGTCTCTCTCCAAGCTTTGCAATGATTTTAAGTGCAAATATGGCTGATCCAAGTTGTTTTAGAATTTCAAAATTTGCTTTTTCCAGTTTACATTTTCCTCAGCATGGGATCCAGGAATTTTGAAGTTTACATTCTATTTATTATTTTTTCACCATGTGTTATACATGTCACTCATGTTGCAACCCTAGATGTGGCAGAACTGAATATGTTGTGTCGTCTTAAGGCTGAGGGTGAGACCATTTGGAGAAAGCCAGGCAATGACACTTTTAAAAACGTTGTGTACCATTTCTTCTGTTTCAGCATGTATGCATGGATTGATTGCAAAAGTAATATCATCTACGAAAAGAATTAATTCTACTATTGTATATTAGACAGAGCATTGTTTACATATATGAGGAACAATCATGGACCTAAGATTGAGCCTTGGGGAACACTAAACGCATTTTATCTCTAGTCACAGTTACGTCCCTGCACTATATTGGTTGAATTACTAAGTAAAACTTTCTGCAATATTTTAGTTAGATATGACATTATCCATTGATTGACTATTCCATGAGTCACATAAAACTTCTATTTGTCTTGTAGAACACTTTGATTCACACTGTCAAATGCCTCACATAGGTCGCAGAAAGTAGCAAACGGTGCCGTTTTATTATTCAATGCTTCTAAAATATTTTTTAGTGGATATGTAAATGGCATTCTCCTGAAATGTAGTGTTCTGCGAAAATTACTGTTGCTAAGGTGTGATACTGCTGTTCCAGTAAAATGTAAATGACGTCAGCAGTGGCAACCGACAATTACGAAGGAGATTAAGTATAGCTCAACTGAACGTTGTACCTAAGATATTTTACTTAGTTTATCTGAGACCTACCAAGGTTAACTAAAGAATACATTTTGACATAAACTAATTTCTTCATTGCCCGAGACAGTGCAACGGAACGTCGAAACGATACACATCATCTTTCTGGCAGCGTTGATTAATCAAGCACCTAGAATGGGAAATCGGTACCGATGCAACAGCATGCGCTACCTTGTATGTTCGAAAACTTCGCGCTAGGCAAACTGAGCAAAACGTTTGGTTCTTTTTGCATTTGATATGGTCTACGATAGATCTTTAAGGGGACCCTATAGAGGCACTATTAGTTCATGGGGAACTATGAAAACCATAGAAAACCCCAAAAAACTTTTTAGTTTTACAATTTTTCGCACTACAACCGAGCTGCGGAATCCAAGACGCTTACGCACAGAAAGTGCCTGAGTACATCACGACATATTCCTAAGATCACTGTCTCGAACATCCTTAAAAATTTTTCTTTACATGTTTATCCGTTTTAAAACACACAGGTTCACAACTATTAGCTCATTGGCAGTTTCTTAGAGAACTCCAGAAAAAGCGTTTTCTTTACCCTTTTTCGTATTATAACCGAGCCGCGGATTCCAAGATGGCTATGCCCAGTAAATGCCTGAAAATACTACTATATATTCCGATGATCCCGACCTAAAACAATCTTGAAAATTTTCCTTGATATCTTTATCCGTTTCGGAGATACAGAGGTTCAAAACTACGTTGCATATACACGTAAAAGAAGAACATGAAATCCGGAGTGAGCGAAATGTAAATAATAAATAACGGCAGCAAATTGCTCAAATTTTAACAATGTATTCTCTGGGAATATATCCAGAAGTGCCATCTTTCATTTTTCAAAATTCTTTATTCTTTATCGAGAAACAACCGAAAAACTTGGCTTTTGGGCACCAAAACCGAACCGCAGTTGCCAAGACGGCTATGGAGAGAAAATGAGGGTAATTTTTACGATATAATACAGAGATCCCGTTCATGAACATGCTTCAAAATTATCTTGATATCTTTCTCCGTTTCCGAGCTACAGACACTCGAAGTTACCCTTCTTGGACACGTAAACTACCAACGTAAATTCCAGTGTGAGGTGAAAAAGTTGTTTATAAACCGACGTACCACGGAGGAATATCCTGTGAAGTGTTTACGCTGTCATCAGAAGGCTTCTGGGAAGCCCATGTTGTACTTAAGAACATGCAAAATTTTTGTCCGCGTGAAATCAGGTCTGAGGTGTAAAATTAGTTTTGCGTTATTTTAGTTTCACGTAAATAAATTATCAAAATTTTACTGACCCATAAAGTTCTTTTCATATGAGTGATATGCCCTACTGTCGAAAGGAAAAGAAGGTAAAGTTCTTTTCACATGAGTGATATGCCCTACTGTCGAAAGGAAAAGAAGGGAACCAAAGGAAAAATGCTCTTATTGCAGTACAAAAAACGAGAATACCCTCCAGTTCAAAAGACTCCGACTAAAAAGTCGAGTACTAGCTGCCCTATTCTACCTTCCTCAGCACCTGTAAAGATTTTTCCAAAAATTTGGCATAGGATCATATTCGCGTTTTTTTTATGCTGAGAGAGAAGGAGACAATGGATGTGGGAAAGAGGTGGATAAATAATAAATACTGAAAGATAGTAGACAGTGATTGTGGTATAGAAATAACGAAGAAGACAATGCCAGTGTAAGAGAAAGAGAGAGACACAGTGACAGTGGAACATAGTTTCAGCGACAGAAGAGTGCAAGGACAAGTGTGAAGGAGATAGTCCCAGTGGGAGAGCAACAAAGAGCAGGAGAAAGTGGAAGAACGTGAGAGGCAGGGATAACGAGAGCCAGAGTCTAAGAGAATGACAAGAAGAAAGAGGGAGATAGCTGTATTGAGAAGAGACGGCTGCAGTGTGGAGGAATGAGATAGTAGCAGTAAGATAGCAGGAGAGAGACAGTGATAGTGTTGGCGAATATTGTATAATATTGAAGTTTAAAATTCGTTAAAAAGCCGTTACTAGGACAGAAGGAAGGTGACTTTGGCACTGAGATAGGAATCAGTGACAGAGAGAGACAAGGGAATGATGACAATGAGTTGGGCTGAATGAGTGAGTGAGGATGGGAAAATGGTAGTGGAGTCGTATGAGCGACTTATAACGATGGACTAATGGGTGTGAGCGAGTTAGGGGAACTTGTTTCAGTGACAGGTGACTTAAAAAGAGTGCGAGTATGTTCGCATGCCAAAAGTTTTGGGAATATTTGTAAAGGTGCTGAGTAAGGTAGAATGAGGCAGCTGGTATTCTACTTTTCTGTGTCATTCAAACAACAGTATATTCGCCATTTTGTGCTACGATAGGAGCGGTTTTTCTCTGGTGCACTATTCTCATCCCAACATTACATTCTAGTATGTAGTTATGAAATTTTCAAAAATGGTATAACGTCCATTTCTTTATCACCACTTTTAATCAGCTATCTGGCTATTAAACCGTCTCTTGTCAAGCTACAACCACTTAAATATTCCGGCGCAAACGGAGGTATATAATGCCGATACAGTTATCGAGTCCCTCGTTTTGTGTTGTTTCAGGCTGGACGAGGTACATGACGACTTGGATTGTCGTTTTCTTTCTTTCGTCTCAGTTAAGAGTGCTCTCGCGTTTAGGCGACATCTTCTGTCGTTCACTTATTGATTACGCTCATTGCCATAAAATGCCATCTATTTTTATTCGTTGTCATAAAGGCTGTATTACTAATTGTTGGTGAATATTGTGTAATACTGAAGTTTAAAATTCGTTAAAAAGCCGTTAAGAGTGGCAGAACAGATTCCCACTGGAAGGTGACCTCTTTGACGCCCAGGAGAAAGATATCCTTAATCTAAAATGAGAGAAAAATACGAAAGAAAGTGAAGCACAGAAAGTTGGAGAAGGGAACACCATGAAACGTCACGAGCTGAGTAGGTGTATGATGTTATTGCAGTGATTACAAAGCTGAGTCAAACTGACAAACAACTTAACAGTTTAAGCCTGCTTATCCGAATGACGCCTAGTTGGACGCACTGAAAAAATGGTTCAAATGGCTCTGAGCACTATGGGACTTAACATCTATGGTCATCAGTCCCCTAGAACTTACAACTACTTAAACCTAACTAACCTAAGGACAGCACACAACACCCAGCCATCACGAGGCAGAGAAAATCCCCGACCCCGCCGGGAATCGAACCCGGGAACCCGGGCGTGGGAAGCGAGAACGCTACCGCACGACCACGAGATGCGGGCTGGACGCACTGACTCCGTTGCGAAGAGAGTCACAAAACCATTGTATCCTATCCGGAGGGAGGGTGGTCCAAAACTGTTGCCTCTATTCCTCGATATTCTGGGTACCATCGCTGTGATGGCGTTGACGCTCGAGCTCGTTCCACAGATGCTCTATTGAAGACGGATCTGAGGCTACTCCTGGTCAAGGGAGTACCTCAAAATCACGCAGACACTTCATAGAGAAACGTGACTCATGTGGGGGAGCACTGTTCTGATGAAAATGGCACCACGATAGTAATGCATAACAGATAAAACATATTAACGTAGGATGTTTGCGACGTACCCTCGTGCTCCGAAAGTTGCCTCGTTCGCTACTGGCGATGATCAGCAGTCACATCTACTGGTTCCCCACACCATGACGTCTGGAGCGACACAACTGCGCCTCTCCAAAGCTTTGGGAGACTGAGTCCTATCACCAGAGGCTCTATTGTGTATCGTTCATACCGATCGGTGCGGTAAGCTACACCTAGATAGTGACGTCATTTTCGGTTCTTTAGCGAAAGCTGCTGTTCTGTAAGCTTATGAAACCAATTACCGATCGGTACGCAAGCCGATTTTCTGGCAACTGTACTGGGAGGTGGTTAGGTTTCGGTATGGCCACCCATTTGGTTCGGTGTGATTTGTTTACACCTAGAATTTGTTATTTCAGAAATACTGAGGGGCTTTAGTTTAGGATTTAGTGATTACCTTTTACTGAAGAGTCACCAGGACGCTTCTGGTGGAAAGTGAATTCATGATAGCCAGTTTCCCTTTGGTAGAGGTATGGTTTGTGTTGTTTCTACTATGGAAGATTATGACATAAAACAATTTTCAGTCATTTTCTCAAGAAATACCTGTTATTTTTACGTAATTAGGGGTTTAAAAATCGTTACGTTTCAAGAGATCAACTTTGCTTACGTACAGGACACAGGCAAAATAATGTGAACACCTGTACTTACTTGGGAATGGTTTATTTATAAGGGGTTGGACCCGTTTGCCCATAATATAGTTGTACCGTCTCCAGTGAAATGTTATGCCACTTTTCTGTCAGAACCTCTTCTGACTGGTGTAGTGACGAGGGAGACGGAAAACTGCTCCGGAGTCTGCGCTCCAATACCGCCCACAAGGGTTCCACAACGTTCAAGTGCGTGGACTGTGCTGGCCAGGGATGACGCTTCAGTTCAGTTGCATGCCCCTCATACCACGATTGTACGGTTCTGCGTGTGTGAAAGAGTTCATTATCTTCCTGAAATATGGCATCATTGTTGGGGAACAACATTTAAATTATGGAGTGCACATGATCACCTAAAGTGTTCACATAATCGTTGGCTGTAACACGTCCTTTGAGAGTAATGATGGGACCAGCAGAATACCGTGTTATGGCTGCCCACACCATCACGTTCGAATGAAGCAATCAGGACTGTAGGCTTCTCTTGGTATTCTCCAGACGTAAACCCGGCCCGATGTTGGAAATAACGGAAACGTTGACTCGTGGAAGCATATGACGTGTTTTCACTGATCAGCCGACCAGGGTTTCTGCTCCTGACACTATGTCTTACACTTCTTTGCGTTGGTTAATGGTTTCGATATAGCAGCTCGTCCGTGAAAATTCGCTTTATGGAGTTCTCGGCGGACAGTGTCGATAGATACGGGGTCTCGGAGCACTTTAGCCACCGTAGTTTTGTGTTGTTTTGTTGTTTTGGCACAATTCGTGTTAGCGTATGACGATCTCTGTCAGTTAGATTTGATTTTCCCTCACTATTATGTTTACATGATGATGTATTTCCATGTTTTGCGTAGGTTGTCATGACTGTTGATACAGTTGCTCTTGAAACATTCAATAAGTTGGTAGTCTTGGTTACTGATGCTCCAGTTAATCGGCTTCCCACAATCTGCCCTCTTTGGAACTCTGCTAGGTCTTTCATTGCACGTCGTCCTCGACCGCTGAATGCAAATATAAAGTATGTGCTACTCGTAACCAACCTGCACTGATGCTAGCCGAGCGGTCTGGGTCGCTGCAGTCATGGACTGTGCGGCTGATCCCGGCGGAGGTTCGAGTCCTCCCTCGGGCATGGGTGTGTGTGTTTGTCCTTAGGATAATTTAGGTTAAGTAATGTGTAAGCTGACCTTAGCAGTTAAGTCCCATAAGATTTCACACACATTTGAACCTTTTTTGCACTGATGCCTAGTTCGTACTGAACACGCATAGTTCAGCGCAACACGTGCCTCACCAGCGCTGTTAACCATCAAACACAACTGTCCCATTACTACCACTGTTTACCTTATTTTCCTATCCCCTGTATACGACATGAGTGTTAACTGAAATTACTAATGAGTTTGCGTACTTTTTCGCGCAAACGGTTTACTTATTAATTATCGAAGTGCATTTACGACTTTTAAGTAACAATGGAAAGTAATTTTGTGAAGCCCGGCAGTGAAAATCTTCTAAGCTTTCATTCATTTACGGCTTACGCCCTCGTTGTTCGACAACGAAGTCATCCTGCGACTCTCTCTATTAAAATCGGTGGGAGTAGAGTGCTAATTATGTACTAGTTGTCTTGGCCAACTGGTTAAAGCAAGAAACTGTCGTGCTAAAGGTCGTACTTTCGCATCTGGCTGGGTATAATTTTTTTTTATCTTCGTGTTTGTAATGCATTCCGAGAATTTCTTATTCATGAAAGTTATATATTTATTGGCAATATTCATTGTTATTCACAAGTAAGAGCGCACTTTCTCAGTAATGAGTATCTTCGAATTCGTGGCATCCGCATGTTTAAAAAATGAAAGATGAAATTGCTACAGACGAAATTTCTGTGTGTGAAACAACTGACAGTGACATTTATATTTTTTCTTGTCACAAATAATTCACCATTTTTCCGAATACTTAACGATCTCCTTGTTTGTGGTTAGACAAGAGTCTGAGAGCACAACTTAAATTACTTAGAATGAAACTAGCAGCCATCATCTTTGTGCTCTGGCTTGTCACAAGTATTTGTCTGTGATTGACTTTTTAATAACAGCAGGCAGAGATGAAAGATCGCTGCCATGATATTTTTAACTATACCCCCAGATAGGCCGGCCGCTGTGGCCGAGCGGTTCTAGGCGCTTCAGTCTGGAACCTCGCGACCGCTACGGTCGCAGGTTCGAATCCTGCCTCAGGCATGGATGTGTGTGATGTCCTTAGGTTAGTTAGGTTTAAGTAGTTCTAAGTTCTAGGGGACTGATGACCTCAGATGTCAAGTCCCATACTGCTCAGAGCCATTTGAACCGTCTGAACCACAAGACATGAAACATTTTGGTTCATGACATGCATGTCATAAACTACGATGAACTTGAATAGCTGCAGTCGCTACACGCCCTCGGAAAGCCATTTTTTAAATTTTGCTTTTAAGACCCAAATCGTTGATGTGCCATGTAGGAAAGTAGGCTACTTCCCATTTGGATCTCTAGGAGCGAGTTACAACCACATTATATGCATCTTGTTGTTCTTTGACACTCTCTTAAATAATTTTTCGGGTGTTTTTACAGATATATTTGACCAATGTAGTACCACATACTTTTCCTATATCATATTCCGAAACGTAAAATCCAAAACAAGATGTCAGTGTGGATGAGAATAAAATGAGACAATATGGCAATTATGAAATTTCCAGAACACAGTAAAATTCCCTTCCGTTTTTATGCATGCTGGGAAACATCTGGTCAGCGAAATTTGAGCAGTACTACATACTCTAAACAAACTTTCCGGTACTGTGAAGAATATCATGCCTGTGTCAGCTGCTAGCCGCTTTGGCTTCGGGTTCGTGACGCTGTGCAGCCGCTTGCTTTTGATTGGTTGGCGCAAGGAGAACTGACAACAGCGCCTCAGTTTGCTAGAACGATGCGACAGCGCTTCTGAAAAGCTTACAGAATAACGTGGGGTCTCTGTTTCGAAAACAACGCTGCTGTCTGCGCTCGCCTACCGATCCGACTGGCAGATCGGTCGGAAGATACAGAATAGGGTCCCAAGTCGACGCCATTCTCGCCGACGATGGCCATCCGCAGTAGTGCAGAACCATGACTCACCGCTCGACACACTGCAACGCCATTCATTACCAGTGTACGGTTCCTGGTCAAAGTGTCACTGCAAATGCAGCCGTTTGTGATGTGCCGTTATCGGCAACCTACACATGGTACGGTAATTTTCTAGTGTGGCTGTACTAAAGTCCGAACGACGGTACAGGAAAGCACAGAATGTTTCAGGTGCTCCCTTACTTGTTCCCTGATGACACGTGGACTTGTGAAGAGGTAACGACGTGCTCGGTGCACAATACTGTGAACCTCCACTGCAGTGGTCGACCAGAACTTTGACAGCGAGAGCGCCAGTCTTCACGTTCCCATGTACTTCGGTTTCCGGTCAAATCCAAGCACACTATAAATCTGTGTAATGCCCAATTCGACCAGCTGCCCTAATGGAGACCCACAATCAGGCCCTTCGCTAAGTGTGTCATGTGCTGATAACACTGTCTCACATGAGCACGCAACACCTCTGCATCCTTCACAGTGATCACTCAAAGCCTTATACTGTTCACATCCCTTATTTTGTACCAGGCGTAGTAACAAAACTAAACACGAACAACGTTTGTGCACCGCAGTGGCCATTCCACCTCTCATACAGAATTGCAACTTTAAACCCTATGTTTTGTACATGTAGGAAGTTATACTGGTATACTACCATATCTTCTGCAGTGAGGAGCCTACATAGCGGGGAAGTTTTATTAATAACAATCATAATAATAGCTACTAAGATATCTGGGAAGCACAAAGAGGACAGAAAATCAGAAAACAGTATTAATCCACACATCACATGAAAATAGAGTCAAAAAGTGTTGTGACTTGGCAAGACAGCCAAGCCACTAGGAGGAGAAGCCGAAAGGCACGCGTTTAAGCTCACGCAGGCTGGCGTGAGGTCTGGAACAGTTAAAGGAATAGAGACTAGCAAAAAAGGTACGTAGCTTCTGGAATACTTAACTTTAATCCATAATTGGTGAACATCGGTCTGACGGTACATGCATCACAAGATAAATAGCAAATGATAATGGCGCCTTGCTAGGTCGTAGCAAATGACGTAGCTGAAGGCTATGCTAACTATCGTCTCGGCAAATGAGAGCGCAATTTGTCAGTGAACCATCGCTAGCAAATGCGACTGTAGAACTGGGACGAGTGCTAGGAAGTCTTTCTAGACCTGCCGTGTGGCAGCGCCCGGTCTGCAATCACTGATAGTGGCGACACGCGGGTCCGACGTATACTACCGGACCGCGGCCGATTTAAAGGCTACCACCTAGCAAGTGTGGTGTCTGGCGGTGACACCACAAAAAGTACATAAATTATTAAAACGGAGTGTCACTTCTCTCAGTGACATATAAAATTATGAAAAATTCTCTTGACCAGAACTGTAGAAACTTCCGACAACCAATCAGGTTGTTTTCGAAAAAGAAGATTCTCCAAGTTACAAGTTTTTTTCGAAAGAGAAGATTCTACGAGTTACAAGTTTTTAAACACGAAACCTAGAGTAGTATCATTTACTGATTACTATTAAGCATTTGATTGTGTAGCCAGAGAAACAATAGATAAGAGTGTTAGAGAATTTGTCAAAGCAAAATTAGCATAAATAATTCGTGAAACACTAAAGAAATACTATAGATAAAATGAAATTAATAGGAGTAATCTGAAACAAAAACTGATGCCAGACAAAGAGGGTGCTGACTACCATTTCTATTTCTATCCGTTTGAGAAAAGAAAGATGTAATGATCTGGAATTTAGAGCTGCAATATCAGAAAATGGGACCAATGATTCTTGGACGGAAATATATAGGGCTTCCAGTGAGTAAAACAAAGTTGACACCAGTCGTCCAGCACTTCTTTACATACTTTCAATTTCCCCTGTAAGTTCTGTTTGGTAAGAGGCAACTCTGTGCGGCGTGAGTGTCTCCAGTAGATGATGCTACGAAATGTTAAAGTTCATAAGCTGTGCAGAGTGTTATGCATTGAAATGATTATCTGTGGCGACACAGGAATGTCTCAAACAACATTTCACGAAACGAAGGGAATACATTGAAAAGAACGGCGAATGTTCAAGTTTATTTTGCAGTTTTATAGCTTTTTAAATATTCTACCTTCATGTACTAATTGTCGAAAGACTGTTATTCACATACACGGAAGCGCCAAAGAAACTGTTACAGTCATGCGTATTGAAATACAGAGATACGTAAACAGGCAGAATACGGCGCTGCGGTCGCCAACGCCTATGTAAGACAACAGTCTGGCGCAGTTGTTAGATCGGTTACTGCTGCAATCAAGATTTAAGTGAGTTTCAACCTGCTGTTATAGTTGACGCACAAGCGATGGGACACAGCACCTCCGAGGTGGTGATGAAGTGGGGATTTACACGTACGACCATTTCAAGAGTGTGCCGTGAATATCAGGAATCCGGAAAAACATCAAATCTCCGACATCACTGCGGTCTGAAAAAGATCCTGCAAGGACGGGACCAACGACGACTGAAGAGAATCGTTCAACGTGACAGAAGTGCAACACTTCCGCAGACTGCTGCAGATTTCAGTACTGGGCCGTCAACAAATATCAGCGTGCGAACCATTCAACGAAACATCATCGATATAGGCTTTCAGAGCCAAAGGCCGACTCGTGTATCCTTGATGACTGCACAACATAAAGCTTTACGCCTCGCCTGGGCCTGTCATCACTAACACTGGCTTGTTGATGACTGGAAACATGTTGCCTGGTCGGACGAGTCTCGTTTCAAATTGTATCGAGCGGATGGACGTGTACGGGTATGGAGACAACCTCATGAATCCATGGACCCTGCATGTCGGCAGGGGACTGTTCAAGCTGGTGGAGCTTCTGTAATGGTGTGGGGCGTGTGCAGTTGGAGTGATGTGGGACCCCCCATACGTCTAGATACGAGTCTGACTGACGTAAGCATCCTGTCTGATCATCTGCATCCATTCATATCCATTGTGCATTCCGACGGACTTGGGCAATTCCAGCAGAAAAATGCGACACACTACACGTCCAGAGTTGCTACAGAGTGGCTCCAGAAACGCTCTTCTGAGTGTAAACTCTTTCGCTGGCCACCAAACTCCACTGACATGAACGTTATTGAGGTTATCTGGGATGCCTTGCAACGTGCTGTTCAGAAGAAATCTCCACCCTCTCTTACTCCTATGGATTACGGACATCCCTGCAGGATTCATGGTGTCAGTTCCCTCCAGCACTGCTTCAGACATTAGTCGAGTCCATGCCACGTCGTGCTGTGGCACTTCTGCGTGCTCGAGGGTCCCTACACGATATTAGCCAGGTGTATCTGCTTCTTTGGCTCTTCAGTGTCTATGAATGCATGTCACAGATGTACACAGATGTGATCTTAGAAATCGGAAGAGACAGGTAATGTAGATTCTATGACCTATTAGTTCCATGATTACGCTGTATGACAGTTATATCGAACAAGATCAAGGATTGTCACTGCCTAAGATCTGACAATAGTAACATACATGACAACCTATATACAAAATGATGCGACAGATTTCATATCCTGTTGTATTGACTGACACACATGTCACTGTTATACAGTAGATGTGCGTAGATGTAAGTAGATCTATAATTTTTCTATTATATATGCATTTGTCATTTTTCAGAAATCTCTGTAGCCTGCATACAGTATATCAGATGCCACTGATGATGGGTTATGAACCCGAAAACCGGTTGTGGCATATAAACATTTCTAGTGGAGCTCTTGGTGTTTAAATGTCCTTTAATAAATATCTTAAAGCAGCGGAGCATCAAGCATTTAAGATTTCCATAACGAAAGCAGCTTAGGGTGTACCGCAAGGATAAGTAATAGGATAGCTAATCTGGAAACTTCCTGGTAGACTGAAACTGTGTGCCAGAGAGACTCGAACTCGGGAACTTTGCCTTTCACAGTCAAGTGCTCTACCGAATGAGTTACCTAAGCGCGACTTACGACGCTTTGCTCCCGGCAGTACTTCATCTCTTACCTTCCAATCTTTACAGCTCTCCTACGAAATTCGCAAGAATAGCACTTCTGGAAGGAAGGCTATTACGAAGACATGGGTTATCCACAGACTGGGGGATGGCTAATGTAAAGCTGCGAGGACAGATCGTGAGCCTTGCTTCGTACCTCAGTCGGCAGAGCACTTGCCCGAAAGGCCAACATCCCGAGTTCGAGTCTCGGTCCGTCACACAGTTTTGACCTTCCAGAAAGTTTCGTATCAAAAATGGTTCAAATGGCTCTGAGCACTATGGGACTTAACATCTGAGGTCATCAGTCCCCTAGAACTTAGAACTACTTAAACCTAACTAACCTAAGGACATCACACACATGCATGCCCGAGGCAGGATTCGAACCTGCGACCGTAGCGGTCGCGCGGTTCCAGACTTTAGCGCCTAGAACCGCTCGGGCACATCGGCCGGCGGTTTCATATCAGCACACACTTCGCTGCGGAGTGAAAATTTCATTCTGGAGATATTTAATGTTCTCAATACACCTAAACGATTTTTCTGATCGATGCGTCACAACGAAATTGTTTTCCGACGATGCTGCTCACCACAGGGAAGTATCGTAAATGAACACACAAGGACTTGCAGAAAATTTCATGAACGGCAGTTGTCCTCGAAAACGGTTAAAATGCAAGGTAATGCCTATAACAGAGAAAAAGAATCTGATTACATGTTCATTGCAGAACTTAGGGGCCGGCCGGTGTGGCCGAGCGGTTCTAGGCGCTACAGTCTGGAACAGCGTGACCGCTACGGTCGCTGGTTCTAATCCTGCCTCGGGCATGGATGTATGTGATGTCCTTAGGTTAGTTAGGTTTAAGTAGGGTTCTGGGGACTGATGACCTGAGAAGTCCCATAGTGCTCAGAGCCATTTGAACCATTTTGATCTTAGGGACACGATCTGCAGGATGAAGACACTGGTGGTCATTAAGAGTGGAGAACCACAAAGGCGCCTCGCAACAAATCCCAAAGACGCTGATTGGCCCCTGTTCGACACCTCCTGACAGGGTGTTCAACCTGGGTCCAATGAACGGCAATCAGACGTGCTAATCACTTACCTGCGAAGAACCATCGCAGGAAGACTCTGAGGGAAAAGTCGATACGTGTCGTAACATGGATATTCCTGAATGGAGAGGAGATGGAATAGTTGAGCGCACAGTGATTCGCGTAATGGAAACGGGAGGCTGGCGGGCGGTGTTCTCCAGAGATCTGGAAGCCCTGCGCGGCGCTTGGCGTGGCGTCTGCGGCTGTGGCCCCCGAGGCTGCGCCATGAAATATTGACGGTGGGCACTCGCTCCGAAAGGAACGGAGTGGTTGCCCGCGGCTGCCTGCCTTCTGCTCCACTCCTAGAAGCGACGAGAACAGCTGGGCCCAGCACGGGTAGACCCTCGAGCTCGCTGCTCGCAGACTCACCAGGGAAGCATACACCTAACGAGTCAACGGTTTCGCGTATTTTTTGCACGATTGTAGTACGTATTTACAGTGATAGGCCAAGACAATAAGACCACTAGTTTAAAAGCGACCTGGTTCGCTTCTGAAACGCAGTGCAGTGGCGATTCTGCGTCACACGGTCTGAACAAATGCTCGGTAGGTTTACGGAGGCAAGTAGCATCAGAAGTCTAAGCAGGCGTCTCAGAATTCCCGTAAATTACAGATCACTGGTTTGTGGACGCGGAACTGGCACCCGATAACGACCCAACTGTGTTACATCGCCTTCAGATCGGGCCAGTTTGGTGGGGAAGACTACACAGTGAGTTAGTACCATCCTCCTCAAAGCGCTGTAGTACGATTTTGGCCTTGTGTCACGGACAGTTATTCTGCTGAAAGATGCGGTCGCCCTTTGGGGAAGAAATGAAGCGTGAGGGCATATAGACGATCAGCAATAATAGTTACGTAGCCTCCAGCTGTCATGGTGCTTAAGATTTTGCCACAGGCCCCATGTAAGCTCAAGTGAGCATTTTGCATAGCGTAAAAGAGCTTCCAACAGCGTGAGTCCATGATGTGGTGCATGTTTCGAGAAGCATTTCGCCTGGATGACAGTGTATCCGGACAAGACCATCGACTTAGGAAGCGTCATTCACAGCAAACCTGATCCCTCCGACTTGGCGACACTTTTTCATTGACTCACGGTCCAACCTCGTGGAACCTGTGTACACTGCGTTTTGATTATGTCGTTGGGTCAATATGAAAAGACGTGGATGTCATCTGCAGTGGAGCCTCACGTTCAGTAATGTGTGCTGAACACTTCAGCATGCACAAGAATCGTCCTCTGTCGTCAGATTTACCACAGATCGTCGTCTGGCAAGCCTCCAATCTCCACGCTCTTGAATGAGGCTCGGACATACAGCAACTTGTCGAGTACTCGTAGTTTCACCGACTTTCAACCGTTTTACGTGAATGCTCACGATTCTAGCACCGGAGTAGCCAATCAGCTTCACCGTTTCCCTTATCTCATCACCAGGCACTGGGCCATAAGAATCTGTCCTCTGTTATGTCAGTGGATTTGCCTATTTGTGTACGGCGTAGTCGCTCGGTTATTCGCTGTTCATCTGCCCTTCTTATACAGGGTGCCCCAAAAATGTTGCGACGATTGTCGAGGTGTTGTAGAGGCTGTCTCGAGGAACAAATCGACAGTAGGAACCCGTGAATAGAAGATTGCAGGAGAAAAAAATCGTCATCCACAGAGGCAGCAGCACTGCACCCTCTACAAGCCCCCGAAGTTTTTCGCTTGGATGGCGTGTACAAGTACAGCTGCCCATACAGCTTCAACACGATACCACAGTCCATCAACAGTAGTGACTGGCGTATTGTGACGAGCCAGTTGCTCAGCCTCCATTGACCAGACGTTTTCAATTGGTGAGAGATCTGGAGAATATGCTGGCCAGGGCAGCAGTCGAACATTTTCTGTATCCAGAAAGGCCCGTACGGGACCTGTAACATACGGTCGTGCATTATGCTGCTGAAATGTAGTTTCGCAGGGATCGAATGAAGGGTAGAGCCACGGGTCGTAGCACATCTGAAATGTAACGTCCACTGTTCAAATTGCCGTCAATGCGAACAAGAGGTGACCGAGGCGTTTAACCAATGGCACCCCATACCATCACGCCGGGTGATACGCCAGTGTGGCCATTACGAATACACGCTTCACCGCGAAGTTCCATTCACTTTCTTTGTCGTGAGATAGAGCTCGTGTATCTTTTTTCATAGTGGATTAGCCTTATAGAGTCCGCCCTGGGTAGCTGAGTGGTCAGCGCGACAGAATGTCAATCCTAAGGGTCCGGGTTCGATTCCTGGCTGGGTCGCTGGGTCAGAGATTTTCTCCGCTCAGGGACTGGGTGCTGTGTTGTCCTAATCATGATCGTTTCATCCCCATCGACGAGTTGGTCGCCGAAGTGGCGTCAAATTGAAAGACTTGCAGCCAGTGAACTGTCTACCCGACGATAGGTCCTAGTCACACGACATTTACATTTATTTAATTATCCTTGTAGACATACGGCAATATTTAAACATCATTAAATACCGTTACTTCAATCTTCTGCATTAAAAAAAAAACAATTCTCCATTATCAGCGACATATTAAGCTATGGCTATGTTCCGATTCTGTTGTATACTTCTGGATTAGCCTAATTTTTGTCAGTATTCCACACGAAAATCCTTCAAAGATGTCTCATTTTTTGTTCTTCGTCTTTCCTTCGCATTTATGTTTTTAAACGTTTTACTTCCAATAGCCTACGTTGGTTTTGCACTTTCTGCATCTTATTTAACACTGGGATTTCTCAAAGTTCTTCATTTTCATAGTGTGCACCGCTTGTAATTATTCTTGGCTACTGCGAAAAAGAGTTAACCAGCGGTGGAGTAAAAGTAGTACTTGTATTGTACACGTGGGTTCAGGTTTATGGCGCCACGCTGGTGGAGTACACGTGTGCGGTATGCGGCATCGATCCACTGGCGGGCCGCTGATGGCCTGGCAGGCATGTTTTACGGCTCCTGTGAGAACAGCTTTGTCAGGCAAAGAGCAAGCTGCCCCTAATGACCCGCGGCGCCCCCACAACACTACCGGTACCAGGCATCGGGGACAGTGAGATAACGGTGCTATGATCAGAGGGATCATCCATCACTCAGTTACTGGTACCTGTTGGCCTAGATTTCGTTCGATCGAGGCAGTTGATTCCCTCGCCGGTTCGCTGAAGGCCTATTCGTAACAATTAGGACTTCTGTCTACGTCCACGTCTACGTACATGGGTAAAACAGTCATCCACTTCCAGTTGCCGCTTGTTGTCTAACAACTTCCATGGACAACAAAAATTTGATTTTCCATATTTCTTATAATTGTTGTCTGTATTTAAAAATTTAACGCCGTGTCAACGTTACGTTATAGGTATTTCACAATAAGGACAACAAATTACCTAGTATTTGAAAACGGGAGAACCAATCGATTTCCGACAAAATTTACACATAATGTCAAACCTGTTCTAAACTTTTTCTTGATGAAGTGCAGTAAAACTTCAACGAAAAGAGTGCTGTTTCAATTTATTACTTATTTAATACTAACTCTATTTCTTAAAACATTTTGCTGACAGAATTAAGATAATTACTGAGTGTACTTGTTAAATTATACTATTGTGGATACACATGGCTTATGAAACATAGTGCCATAACCACTGAGAAGACTGAAGAAATAGCTTTCCTCAAAACTGAGTGCAAATTAATCAGCTGATACTTAGTGACTTCATTGTTTTTAAAAGTGAAATGCATGTATTTGCATAGACATAAATCTCACGTTCTTGTTCTTTTTTTTTTTAAATGTAATTGTTCACACCACTGGTAATAAATCGTTTTGAACACAGTACTGAGTTCAGTTCCTTTCGTTTTTAATCTCATTAATTCTTAAATAATATACAGGGTGATTATAATTAAAGTTAAACTTTCAAACCGCTGTAGAAATAACGCCACTGGTCAGAATGACGTCAAATTGCAATGGAATATTATTGGAGAAGGGGGAACACGTATGACAGAAGAAAAATAAATAGTTACAAAATGTAGGAATAGATGGCGCTGTAAGCATCATAATTTAATAGTGGTCGACTACAAATGACGAATGAATCATACAACAATACCTAAGGTGCACGTTTGACGTTAAACAAACTGTACTACTTGGAACGGTGGTCTGACCATTTAATATTAAAAGACTACGACCAAGGTGTGGACGGGGCCAAGGAATTGACATATCAGACGTGATTTAACACATAAATAATTTATTCATAACATACAATACATAACACCAACTACATAAATCCTGCTTCGATGCTTACAATTGCCCTAAATGGGATGGCCACCACTTTCGAATTGGAAAGGATTTAATTTAAGAAACTAAAACGCCTATTATAATTTTTTAAAATAATAATAACACAACACATAAGTAAGCGCTAAGTGAACGCGCTCTTAAATCTTTAATTATTAATCACAAAGCTTAGGTTTACCACATTTAAATTCTCATTGCAATATAAAACATAAATACATGAATTCACAACACAGCATGGCTTCAAAATTTCTACCTGGACAACCTATGGTCCTAAAACTTCCGTATTACATTCCAGCCAATCACATAAATAACTTACAAACACGGTTGGTAAAATACAAACGTTTGCACTATAATCAATTTTAATAATCCACAATCACTCAAAAAAACAACATCAGAAGTTCGATACGGGCCATGTAAGCCCATTTATACAATCTTTCGGACCAAAATAGGCACGAGGGGCACCATAACAGAAGTGCGCCAGTTGCTTTTAGGATAGATAGGTGCTCCCATTAGCTTAATCAATGAGCAGATATTTACTCAAGCGACAAGTGTGGTGTCACCGCCAGACACCACACTTGCTAGGTGGTAGCCTTTAAATCGGCCGCGGTCCGTTAGTATACGTCGGACCCACGTGTCGCCACTATCAGTGATTGCAGACCGAGCGCCGCCACACGGCAGGGCTAGAGAGACTTCCTAGCACTCGCCCCAGTTGTACAGCCGACTTTGCTAGCGATGGTTCACTGACAAATTACGCTCTCATTTGCCGAGACGATAGTTAGCAAAGCCTTCAACTACGTCATTTGCTACGACCTAGCAAGGCGCCATTATCATTTGCTATTTATCTTGTGACGCATGTACCGTCAGACCGATGTTTACCAATTATGGATTAAAGATAAGTATTCCAGAAGCTACGTACTTTTTTTACTAGACTCAACTCATTTAACTGTTCCAGACCTCACGCCAGCCTGCGTGAGCTTAAAAGCGTGCCTTTCGTCTACCTCATAGTGGCTTGGCTGTCTCGCCAAGTCACACAACAAGTAAGATAGTTAATGCAAATAGAAGGTATTTCTAAAGCTTTTTTTTTCCTTCCTCCCTTTTAACAAGGCGGTTTTAGTGAGGTGGAAATTTCACTTTGAGGAGACGCGACAGCAATCTAGCGGGCACGCCTTCACGAGGACGCCATGCCACTACACACGTACTAAACTAGCCGCGTATTCGCTGTTCAAGGCAAACATTAACAACACAGTTCCATATTCGTGACACCTACATAATCGGGATAAAAACAAAACAAAAAATCCCAAGAGCGCAAGATCCAGCATAGCTTTAGAACAGATCTTACTTCATGCGGTTACCTTCACAAATACAGGTATCGAAATGAAAACAAGAACGTATAACAACATTCCCTAATGAACACAATGTTCTTCTTTAGGTCCCGGTAGCGCTAGACAACGCTGACATGTCAATGTTAACAAACCTCTAAGGCAACACCCTCCAACTGAGAATCTGAAACCAATGTGACCCCTTATCAGCTCCGTGACAGGACTCGAAGCCCCAACTACTGTCAGTGCAACTCACTTAGAATAAATACAGCACAAATAGTATCGCGGACACACATACCCAGGGATTAACAGAACACTAGACTGAACTAGAAATAACCTTAATAATACAGCACTAGATCTTGGGAGAAAAGGAACCAACTCCTCACCCGAACTTCTGCAACCACAGGGCGGGAGGATGAACTACCAAAACATAGAAGTGCACACGTACACAAATAACTACCAAAATACACCACTAGACCGGTTAGCAACGATGCGTGGAGGAATCTGCACTGTCAGAATTGCACCAGTGAACAGAACAGAGGATTGCCACAGCGGTGGCCACAAGGCGGGAAAGACGACTGGATGAACTCAATCCCAAAGGACGATCAACTTGAAACATTCACACTTAACTTCTTTTCTCCTTTCCCTCGGCGCACTTCGTCGTTTTTCCGGGACTGCTGTGCACAATTCTGAGCCGTTCCCAGTCGTCCCGACAGACACCGACCCAGCCGAACTGCTCCCGGACTCAAACCCTCGCCGAACGGCGGCTCCACCGCCCCATGATGGTTACTGTTTGTTTGCCTTCGTCGACGCAGGCGATGATTAGACTGCCATCCGCCTCCCGCGGACAACCAGTGAAGAGCGGACAGAGGGGCCCAACCAGGCCGGCGTTCCTCCACGGGTAGAAGTGCGTGTTCGGTAACAACACCCGTACGCGGAAGGCAGTATGTCGACGTCACCATGTCAGACACGAAGGCCACTGCGCGACAACCTCCTCCAGCGCGACCGCGCTCGCCTATAAATAGTACAGGCCAAAGAGTCTGCTGCAGTGAGTCGGTCGTTTTACCAACCTACGGTTTCTAAGTACACCAAAGACAGAACTCGCAATCGATAGTGGGTACACTACGGGCGGGAGTTCAAACGAAAGAGCTTCATAAAAGATCAACCCTGAACAACCGCGGAAAAACGAAATAGAAGCGAAGCAATAAAAGACAGCAACGAGATGCTAGAGCCCGATCGCGCACAAACACTGTCGATTACCAAAGATATTGGCTCCACACGACGCTCAGGAAACGAGTCGTGGAAAGATGGAAGTACTCACGGCTCACTACTCAGTGTGCAATCGGTCCATAGGTGTGATACTGTTAGTTACGTAAGCCAATCCACCACGGCAAGGTCATATAACATCGTTTGGGAAAAATCGGTTTTTAATTGTCCTGAGGCCAAAAACCGCATAAAAATCATCAATCAAAATCAAATCGGATTATTGATTTCCGTGTGATTGGCACAAAACATGTTCAATATGCTATCTACCGTTTTCCGCAACAAGTTGAGAAACAGCATGTTCCACAACTGATCGCAGTGTTTCCGGGATCACGTTCAGAATGTGTTGCGCAATGCGTGCCTTCAATGCAACTAAGTTTGCAGTCGGAAAACTGAACTCAACATCTTTCAGTTAGCCCCACAGCTAGAAGTCACATGGATTAAGATCAGGTGATCAGGACAGCCAGGCTGTAGGGAAAAGGCGGCTGATAATTCTAGCACTTCCGAAATGGTGCTTCAGCAGCTGCTTAACTGGATTTGAAATGCGCGGATGTGCGCCATCTTGCATAAAAATGATCACATCCACACTAGTGGAGAGCTGGAATGACTTGGTTACGTAAAAGACACTTACCAGTGACGGTACAGGTAGCAGGACCAGAAACACCTGTCTCTTCGAAAAAATATGGCCCTATGATAACTGATGCCGTAAACCCACACCACACAGAGACCATTTCAGGATGGAGTGGTACTGGTTGATTTGCGTGTGGATTTTCCATTGCCCGTATTCGGCAATTCTGTGTATTGACATATACTGTCAGATGGAAGTGTGCTTCATTTGTCCACAAAATCTTCGACTGGCAGTCACTATCCACTTCCACGCGAGCAAGAAATTCTAAAGCAAAGGTCTCTTTTGCTGGCAGGTCAACAGGAAGCAACTCGTGCGCGTGGATAATTTTGAATGGATAGCAAAGAAGGATGTCTCGTAGAATTTTACGCGCCGTGCTCACGGGTATGTCCAATGTTCGGGCAATTCTCCGTGCATTACACGTTTGCACACCACCACTCGCCTCCTCATGTGACCACTGCTTCCACTGATGTTGTATCAATTCTTTTCCTCCCTCTACCACGTTGCACACAAAAAGAAACCGTCTTTTCGAATTTCGGAATAATTTTCTCCAGACCCAAGGTAGTCATCAGACCAACGCCTTTTTTCAAACCCTTCAGTGTCCGGAACTTCTGCAGAGTGATGTGAGCACAGTCATCATTCTTGTAATACAGATTTACAAGCACAGAGCGATGCTGCATTGAGACAGTCATGGCGAACGTCGCAGATGCGAAAGGAGGAAAAACCGTGCACCCGGCGTGTTTATACCAAATTCAATGGGTCGTGCGCATGACAGGTGTTTTCATTTACGTATTCTGACACATACGGCGCCATCTATTGATCAGTTTTCACAATATTTTTTCTTCTTCTTCCATACGTTTTCTCCCTTCTCCAATAATATTCCGTTTGCAATTTGATGTCATTCTGACCAGTGGTGTTATTTCTACAGCGTTTTGAAAGTTTGGCTTTAGTTATAATCACTCTATATTCTACAGTAACATTTAATACAATTAAATAATAAATCTTAAATGTTGTGTTACAGCGATTTAGTTAGAAATTTGTGGCAAACCGCTATTTTCGCGCGTTATAACGCTCCGTAAATGTTAAGTACAGCCTTGCGCGGTATGCCCTCGAATTCGTCTGATTCCTCATTCGTGGTCTTTTTGTGAGACGTATGTGGCAGGATTCATTATGTCGTAACGCTCGTCCGCATGGTTCTAACAGTGTGCGTCACCACGATGTACAACATCTCTGCTGTAACGTCTGCCTCTGCAGTCGCATGAGTGTGTCCGTGACGTTTTCGCGCTTGCTAAGAGAACACGTCACGAAACGCGCTGCTCTCCTTCATATCTTCCCTATTTCTTCTGTCAGTCCAGCCTGAGGAACAATATCCAAGTAAAGATCGAACGAGGATTTTGTGACCTAACTTCTTCGTGAATGGACTACACTTTCTGAAGAGCTTCCAACGAGTCACAGTCTCCATGATATTTAATAAAAGTCATCAGTCCTAGTGACGGTTCGCCAGATTTCAATGAAACACTAACGGCCTTTTCCGAATTGTTTGCCTTCTGCTGAGGCACAATACAATGTAAAACTGTATCCATTTATAAACTCTAAATTGAGCTTAGCAACTTGTTGTTAGAGAAACATTAACAAACAACTTTGTCTCGTACATAAATGAAAGATTTGTTAGGCGTTGTTGGTCATCTGATGGGCTCTTCAGCCACCAATGGCAAAGGATTCTGTACTTCTGCACGCAATGGTCTCTTTGCACACGGCGTGTGATAATTGTGTCTTCAGCGTAACGCTTCAGTCTACGTGATCGTATTACGTGTGTGTTCATAGTGCGATGTCAAGTTTGAGTAACATGATGATAGAAGGAAGAATGTGAATCCCTTCCCCGACACAAAACTTACTCCTTTCGAATAACACAAAGGGAACCGCCGTGCTTAATATCCCCATTCGACGCACGTATCGCCATCAAGTGCAGCATACCCTAACTTTCGGACAGGTTTGAAATTTAATTTAGGTCACTGGCGCAAAGTCTTATCGAGAACTTTATGCCACCAGCTCTCTTCCCCTTGCTGGCCAAATACTGACAGTTGTGACCTCTCGTAGCTCTGTGATGGAGAGGGCTCGTGTCGTCACAGCTGACGTGAGTTCAGTACTAGATAGCACTCCTTTTTCGCCAAGAAAATGAGGGAACACAGTACACTTAGCGTCGCTCTTTACGATCTGTTAGAAGTCGAAACTGCGTAACTAGTACATTCAGGTTCGTAGTTGCAGCTTAATTTTTTAAAAAAATGGGGAAAAGTCACATTAGTTTCTGTAATATTCACGGTTTATTTGTTGGTTCTTGTTCCAGTTGTGTAGCAAACATCTTAAAGAGAGGCGCTAACACTGCGCAATGCATTAACACATGTAGATATTAGAAAACACGTCTTCCTAATCGCGCAACTGACAAGCAATTATTTTCTCCATTTTCCCATACAAAACATGATGCACCTCTCCAATGTCAGCACAGTTTTTTTCATATGAACATCTTTATGCAGATCGCTGACAAACATAAGTATTAAACACGTGTTGGTAATTTTAACGTAATACCTCCAGTCATTCGAAATAATAATATTCTATTTAAATATAATTTAATTTTCCTATTCTCAAGAGTTCGAAGAACTTGATAGTTTTGGATACTCGTAAAGACAAAACTACAATTTAATGCTGTCTTTTTTTTGAACATTGCTTTTCAATTTCTAAATATTATTTCAGTGTTACAAAAATCCAAATACTACGTTACTACGAGTATTTGTCTAATTTAAACACGTTTTAGAATTTATATTTCAAATCCAATTTACATAAATAATATTTGAATTTTATCCCAACTCTCCAGTTTTAACAAACTGAGATGTATTGTGTTTACTCTGTCATCTAAGTTTTTCACAGAATTTAAATTATCGAAAGGTAGTAACTTGTTAAAATATGCAAATTTCGATGTAAAGTGTTTCATCATATTATATATCAATTTATATTCCTTAATAGTTTAGTTGACTTTTTGTACTTTGTGCGCGTGTGTGTGTGTGTGTGTGTGTGTGTGTGTGTGTGTGGGTGTGGGTGTGAATTTGTAAGGGACCAAAGTGCCGAAATCTTTGTACTTTCTCACAACACATGGTCAGTGTCGAAGTGAATCCATTATTAGTCATAATGAAATACCTTCCCATGGTTTTATCATTAGGTATGTATATGGTCGAAAAAATGGTTGTAATTACTATACATACAGTATACACCAGAAGACTTTCTTTCTTTTATCAATACACGAGAATACAAATTGAAAATTGTAAAATTGTGTAAGATTGAATATCAAAGATAATAGTGTGATGTGTGTTTCTTCAAATATGGGTTGTCTCTGGCGAGGTTTGAGAGTACACAGCAGTATTGCAATATCCGCTACACGACCAAATCTGATTTAGTATCCGATACACGGCCTTATACAGCATTGTAGTCTCCGATACACCTAATTCCTTAGAAGTTCCAGCGACTAGTGAGATGTGGGAGTGAGTGAAGGAACTGGCGCTTGCAGGTGGACTTGAAGCACATGGACCAAGTATCGGGCAGCAACCTGGTGAGCGTGGGCATCGACCTGAGTGAGTTCTACCTGTCCGTCGAGTGGGACATCCTGGCCGTGCCCGCCACGCGCAACGAGGAGTATTACCCCTGCTGCGTGGAGCCCTACTCTGGTAAGGGTGCGGCACTAATTTCCATAGTGTGCTTGCTTCAGATTCAATTAGTGGCACGCAGTCTGTTTGATGTGTAAGTAACGTCTGAGTTCACTAATGCTTTTTATTACATATTTGGAAGTGTTCACACATTCTGACAGATTAAACCGGTGTGCCATATTTTTTAGAATCGAACTATGCGTTTTGTCGACAAGTGCCGATTGAGCCATCCAAGCATAACTCTCAGCCCACCTTCACAGCTTCACTTGCGCCAGTACCTCACCACCTTCCTTCCAGACTGCACAGAGGCCTTCCTGCACACCTTTGGGACTATCACCCCAGGAAGATATGATTTTGTGGAGACGAGGCTTAGCTACATCCTGCGGGATTGTTTCGAGACTGAATTTCCATTCTGCAGTGGAGTGTGAACCGATATGAAACTTCCTGACAGATTAAAACTTTGAGCTAAATGGGGACACGTATCTGGGATCTTTGCAAACGTGCCACATTCGAGTCCTGATTCAGCCCACAGTTTTGCTCTGCCAGGAAGTTTCGTATGAGGGCACATACAACAGCAGAGCTAAAATTCGTTCTGGAAGTTCATTGCTATTTCACGAACTATACACTAGCAAAACAGGAATGGACATAGCAGCTAGACTGGATTAGCTCAATTGTAGCTAGAGATCGAGAAATTAAGACTCCAATTTTGCTGAAAATATGCCGAGGGATAGTCACAAATGCAAAACAAACACGAAAGGCCTGCATACAGCCAACTAAATGAAAAAACAGTCGGCATTAATTAGTTTGTAGCGCAAAACTTGATTACAGCTGAGCGCAAGCGGAAATCATTTTTCTCATAATCCAGTCGACCAAACACTAACACCCTGACCTCAAATCCATGATCGAACAATTTAGCGCTGTGTTGCAGCAATGGATTCGTTTTCACGAAGATCATAATTCAAAATCCTGTCTGGCTAACCGGATTTAGAAACTCCGTTATTTTCCCAAATAAATCGAGGCAAGATTCAGGATGGTTTCTTTGGAAGACCACGACTGATTTACTTCTCTATCCTTCCCCAATCCAAGATTGTGATCCATCTCCAGTGATCCGTCGTCAGTTGGACGTTAAACCTTAATCTGCCTTTTTGGTAGTGAATTCACTGTAAAGTAATTGAAGAAGCCTGAAACTGTGAAAAGAATGGTCTTGTTTGTAATACAATAACATCCCTGCTGCCAGTCACGATTTTTCTTTATTTATTTTCTGTACTACACATATCTGGAACTAATTCCCATTATTGAAAAATATTTCTAAATAGTCACAAAGATACGTTACGTTTACAAAAAAATATCTAACATTTGTCAGTAGAGCTATAATGTTACACACCATGCACGCAGTTTCTTTTGTATGCAATTTGACACCGTTGTTCTGTTATACAGGGTGTAACAAACAGGTAGGGCCAAACTTTCAGGAAACATTGCTCACACACGAATAAAGAAAAGATGTTATGTGCACATTTGTCCGGAAACGCTTAATTTCCATGTTAGAGCTCATTTTAGTTTCGTCAGTATGTACGCTCAATGGAGCACGTTATCATTATTTCATACGGGATACTCTACCTGTGCTGCTAGAACATGTGCCTTTACAAGTACGACACAACATGTGGTTCACGCACGATGGAGTTCCTGCACATTTCAGTCGAAGTGTTCGTACACTTCTCAACAACAGATTCGGTTGGATTGGTAGAGGCGTACCAATTCCATGGCCTCCACGCTCTCCTAGCCTCATCCCTCTTGACTTTCATTTATGGGGGCATTTGAAAGCTCTTGTCTACGCAACCACGTTACCAAATGTACAGACTCCTCGTGCTCGTATTGTGGACGGCTGTGATACAATACGCCATTCTCCAGGGCTGCATCAGCGCATCAGGGATTCCATGCGACGGAGGGTTAACAAAGTGTTCGAAGTCACGCTGGTACATTCTGTTGCTGTGTGTTTCCATTCCATGATTAATGTGATTTGAAGAGAAGTAATAAAATGAGCTCTAACATGGAAAGTAAGCGTTTCCAGACACGTGCCCACATAACATATTTTCTTTCTTTGTGTGTGAGGAACGCTTCCTGAAAGTTTGGCCGTAACTTTTTGTAACACCCTATATATAAACTAAGGGGATACTTATTTCTATGTATCGCTGTTTTATTCTCTTTATTTTAGAACGCTGTCGAAGCATGTGAAAGGTCCACTGAGTCACTTTTGCGTTTTTCATTCCATTCCTTTTATGTGAACGCATCTCCAATTATTCCTGCAGATCTGTGTCACTGTGTTTGCCTCCTGTCTTTTTTTTTAAATTAGGATTAGCTGTATGTACGTATTCCGAAGGTATGATATGAATGAATGCGCTCTTCTAACTAAAAATTAGAAAAAATATTACATTTTAGCTATTTGACTACATATATTTTAAGAAAAATAGCAAAGGAAGGTGTTACAGTCATAAGCTTAATAATAAACATTACACTGAATTCTCTGAATGTACAGACTTTCGATAAACTCATGGCTTTGCTTCAGTGGTGTCTAAATAACCTACCTTGTAGCTAAGTTTAGTGCAGTGAGCATCGACCTGATGCTAATTCAAAATGTAACTTTTTTCTTGTGGGTTTGTATTTATGAAAATAGTTTCCGTAAGAAAACAGTGAAATATAATTGTACCTATGCAATTTGATAAAATTAAAATTCTATCCATCTCTGCTTTTGAAGCTAGGAAAACAATAAACTCACAAGAGAGTAAAAGCTCACATTGAATTGATGGCATCTTCAACAAAGTCCTAAAAGCTTGCTCCCAACAGACAAGTAGAATTCTCAGTCACATATACCTATAATAGCACACTAAAACAGGGCATCTTTCCTGATAGATTGAGATATGCCATTGTTAAACCATTGCATGAAAAGGTGAATAGTGTTGGTGCCAATAGCTACTGTCCAATCACACTTCTGATAGCTTCATCGAAATGTCTTGAAAAGTGATGTATTCAAGAGTAGCATCGTGTATCAGTAAACACCAAGTACTAACAAAATGCCAATTTGGTTTTTCTAAAAGCTTTTCAACAGAAAATGCTTCAGTGATCAAATATTAAATACTATGAATAACCAGACATCACCAGTTGGGATTTTCTGTGACATCTGAATGGCTTTTGATTGTGTAAGTCATCAAATTCTTTTATATAAGCCTAAGTATTGTGGTATAAATTGGACAGTGTACAAATAGTTTAACTCTTGTATAACTGGAAGAGTACAGAAGGTTGAAATAAATAGTTTACATAATGTACAAAAATCAGTAGATTCCTCAAAATGGGGAGGTATCATGGGTGGGTTCCACAAGGTTCAATATTGGGTCTCTTATTGTTTTTAGTATCTATTAATGAGTTGGCTCTGTATATACACGAATATGCTAAGCTAGTTCTTTTGCTGCTGTTACAAGTATAGTAATAACACCAAACAAGCAAGACTTCACTAGGTAGCTAAAGAAATTGTAAATAATGTCTTTCAGATTCCATTAAATTTGCATAAAACAGAGTATATACAATACTGTGCAGTTAATGGCACAACACAATAATAACTATGGAGTTTGAACATGAGTCTGTAGCTGAGCCAGAACTTTTCAAATTTTTGGTGTGTGCAGATTGAATTGGAAGAATCATGTTGGCGATCTGCTGAAACCATTGATTTCAGCTACTTATGTTGTTACAGTTACTGCAAATTTTGACAATAAACATATAAGTTAATTAGCTTACTATGTCTATTTTAATTCAGTACTTTAGAACTGTATCAAATTTTGGGGTAATTCATAATTAAGGAAAGACATATACGTTGCACAAAACTGTGTAAACAGAATAATAGATCAGCCCAACCGAGATAATCTTGGAGACATTTATTTGAGGAACCAGGGATATTCACAGTAGAGTTGCACTATATCCCCCCAGTCCAAAAGGAATAACAGTGTCCATAGCTTCAAAACTAGGAGAAAGGCTGGTCATCACTGCTTTGTGTTAAATCAAATTTAGCACAGAAAGGGGTGAATTATGCTGCCACAAAAATCTGTGGTATTTACCATGTTATCAAAAGTCTACAGAGAGCCAACCAACATTTAAAAACTAATGAAAAGAATTTCTGAATTACAGTTCCTTTTACTCAATAGATGAATTTTTAGATGTAATTAGTAATTTTACAATTAAAAAGGAAAAGAAACTTGAATTATGGCATGTAAAGAAATCTTTTGTTAAACTGAAATGTTCCACATCATTACAAAGTTATCTATAGAGTAAGTATTAACCTAATCTAAACTGATCTAAGGAGCTTCCTAAAGTGAAACATCACAGAAAAACTTGTGAAACCCCAGCTGATGCCTTTCCTTTTTCGAACTGGCAATAACATTTCCTCAGATTATAATGAAAACATCTTTTATATGTTTGAAAACGAATATACCATTGCATCACTTGACAAGGATCATAGAACAATACAGATATTGAAAAACTTGATTAGAGCATGCATTACACCTTGCACAAAGTGTAGGCCAAATAATGAAATTAATTTTATTCTACTAGTACATGTTCATTTGCTTGTCTGTGTAGCGTCATGCTTTAGCCACTTGTTTCCTGCTTTTATAAGCTTTGCCAGGCTAGTTTTGCCACAATGCCTGATTTAGCTGTAGTCTGAAATGTCAGCTTTCTGTTTATCATGTTATTTTGTAGCCACATGTGTTGTTTAACCATTTAGGCTTGAAAACAGCATTGAAGCATTCACTTTGCGATTCTACAGTGATGTTTTAGACATCACTTTGACCAATATGTTCATGTAAAAAATAACATTGAGACACCTGTCGTGAATATAGCATGCCTCGTATTAGTGACATTTTAGATGCAGAAAGAACACTGAGACTTATGGCAAGCATCCTAGAACAATTTATATGAGGAAGATAATTAATTTAATGCCTGTTATGTCGTATATCATGTACATTACAGTAATAGCACTATGAATGCTGCAATCTATTAGCACCAAGAAATAGCAGGAGCATGAAGCACTGTTTTTAAAGTACTCAAAGTAAAACATATCATTAGCAACTACATATTCATAATTTGTTAGTCACATTACATGTGTGGCTTTTGGTTTTTAACCATATCTAGAAAGTATGTTTTATATTTATTCTCATATTTGATATCAGATGCTGTATAGTTTCCATGCAGTTTATAAATGTAAGATGAATTTTACTGATGGAACAGCAGAGTATTTGACATACCGTTCATATACTTTTGAGTACAGCCAAGATAACTGCTCTGATGCTATGTTGTAATTTTATTTTAATTACAATTAAAATACTATGCAGTTGTAGAAAGTTTCATTTCAACACTGTCCTGATATTGTCTGGAAAGCTAGGATAAATTGGAGGGGGTACATAGCAGAACGGCCCAGTTGTGCCATTCTGGATTCTTAAATTTCCTACCATCACCGCCATCACTATCATGTAGTCCGCCCCCAGTAGCAGAGTGGTCAGCATGACAGACTATCAGTCCTAAGGGCCCAGGTTCGATTCCGGGCTGGGTCAGAGATTTTCTCCACACATAGACTGGGTGTTGTGTTGTCCTAATCATTATCATTTTATCCCCCATCAACGCGCAAGTCGCCCAAGTGGCATCAAATCGAAAGACTTGCACCCGGCGAATTGTCTACCTGATGGGAGACCCTAGTCACACGACTATCATCTGTTTTTAATTTCCCAACATCTCCATCTTGGATTTCTCACTGACTGCAGCACCGACTGTTCGCAGAAACTTGAACTATGCTTCAGGTAGTAGATCGCCATACTACTGTTATTATTTCAGAGATCAATGTCTCAGTAAAGAAACTATATTTACAGAGCGTCTCTTAGAATACGCAAGAGAAAAGTCAGCACTAAGGTTGTGATTGTTACAGAAAACTATGAAGTGGAATGCTTTGACGTTTTGCTCTATGTTTCTGGGTGGGCGTCCTATGTTGAGTAAGTGTGTGGCTATTACTGACCTGTGTATTGGCTCTAATGTGCTTGGTATACATGATGTCCTTGGAAGATCATGGAACATGCCCCAATTGCTATTTTATGCATTGTTACATATTAGATTGTTTTTGCGTTTAATAGTTGTAAGGAATTCAGTTTCTACCTTGTGTGTTTTAAGGAGCATTGCAATCTTTTGTAATGCGTGGATAATGTGTCAGACTCTAGATATACATTTGCTTCTATCTTCTTCCCTCTGAAGTGTAGGTTTTATCTGGTCCTTTATTTGTTTTGTGTAGAATGGGGTCAACCATACAAGCAGTAGAACCATTGATGACTATGATTTCTTTCTCTATACTCCCATTGCATGGGTTCTTGCTTCAAATATATTTTACCCCTCTGTGCAAAATTGATGTAAACACTGCTTATTTATGAATTTTCAATGAAATAATCTTGCAAGGATTGTGATATTAGTCAACTTTACATTTCTTACAAAATTTTCAAGTTCTATGTGCCACTGTGGCTTTTTGTACTTAACAAGAATTTAGTTTTTATATACTATGTGTGGACCTACTGCAATTGGGGGTAAATTATCTTTATATTGGCATTCATATGTTGTTGCTAAAATTACCCATTTATCCATGTATCTTGTTCTCTTACTTCTGATACAATGTTTTCACTTCTATTATACAAAATTCCTACAACTTTTGAACTTCAGTATTTGTGTGCTTGCACTGTACTGTTTGGGTACTGATCATACAGTACACTGCAACTTACACATTAATTAGGTTACCATCAGCCTACACCAAATGTAGCAACCTGTGTCTTCCTAGTGAACGAAAAATCTGTATTACCCCATGTGACAATTTTACTAAAATGTTTCTATTGAACAGTACTAACTAGGCACACCAATTTAATACTTATCAGCTTCTTTCCCATACAGTTGTATCACACTATGCCACTGATTATTGCCATGTAAATTATACATAAAACAAGGGATGACTACTCGTTTTTAAGTTTCCTGCTTGTTGCCATTCCATGCATTAATAATATTTTTAGTCTGGTTTGTTTTCTTGCACCCTGGTGTGTATGTGGACGCCAGAAAGATATTATCTTGTGATTGCTAATAAACTGAAACCCAATTTATAGTAAACTATCATTCGTCTTTGTTTTTTCATACTACTATGGGCATTGTGGCATTAATTGGTACTCCTCTTCTGGTCATATTCATTAACTTTGGTACAGTGTTAAGGTGGATACAGTTTATTTTTGATGAATTATTGGTGGTTCCCTTTGGTACTGACAAAATATGATGAGGGAAAGGGTAAATATAAAATGTGCTTTTTGTGCACTTCTTACCTACATCTGTCCTCCAGATGACAGGTAGTTCTCATATCTGCCTCATTTCTGATACAAAACACTCTTGATCTTTCCACATCTGATTTTTGTAGTAGATCGAAATAATGAAAATAAACTGTATCACTTTTGGTGGCAACTGTCTGTGATAGTCTGCTGAACAGTAGAGACAAGTCTTAAGTAATGTACACCTAAAACCTTCTTGCTGGATACACTATATCAATCACACATTTGTTCTAATCCACAGAGTACAGATGAGATAGTTGAAATACACAGCTTCTTGAATGGCATTCATTTGAAGGACTAAGTGGCCTTAGAGAAAGTAACTGAAACTGGTGCCTGCCACTAGTCATGGCGGTTGGTGGAAGGTCTGAAAATACTCTGGAATAAAGAGTATGGAACATTAAAATACAAATAAGTATTCAGAAGCCATTTTGCTGCACAAATGAGTTCAGAAGTAAACAGTGCTAAGCAATCTCCGCTTTTGTGCATACCACATCATGCCAGACTGCAGAATGGGATCGCAGTTGAACGTCTCAGGGGAAACAATGAGTGCCAATGACTGTGATGGCATTTCAATAGGTAGGGCCATCAGATAAAAGAATGTTAATAATACATTGCCTGCCAAAGAAAGTGAAGCACCTGCAAAACATTTGGTGGGTGTGTAAATGATTGAAGTTGGAATTTTCTGTGACATGTAGAATGGCCACCAGACGGCACTTGTGTTGTTCTTGCTTAGTGTTGCCACCAGATTACATAGCGCATCTAAGGGGCGTGAACAGGGTCAGATGTTGACTAATCACTGTGGTGGACACACAGACACCATGTACTCATTTGAGATAGCATTATCAGGACCTGACACAGCTATAATGTGACCACATTGTGGGTCTCCAACTCGCCGTCTAGTCGAACTGTGCATATCCAAATTTGTGGGGAATTCAGCCGTGACAGTGGGCAGATGTTGATTTGTATGGGAACGTGAAGGCAGGTAAAGTCTTAGTCAAGGTTCAGGTCAATTACATTTGACCACTGCAGGGGAGGACCGCCATATTGCGCACCATACATCTCATAATCCCTTTGCGTTGCTGCTCTGGAACATTCTGTTTCATCCCACAGCCATGATCAGAGACTAGCAGTAGTTGGGCTGGGGTATTATCATACCAAGTGTAGGCTGTCATGAACACTACAACAAAAACGGCTGTGTTTGGGGGAGTGCTGCAACAGGGAAGCATTGACTGGTGATTAGTGATGTCACACAATGTTTCATCGATGAACAACTGTTCTGAGCTACCCATCGTTGGCAGGTAGGGTGGCGACCTGGAGAGGGGGACACTCTAACAATGTTCTGGAGAGGTGCAGTGGTGGTGCTCTTGACCTCATGGTATGGATAGTCATCGGGAATAACTTCAGATCATTGATCGTAGTGCAGGAACTCTGTTGGCACAACACCATGCCAATGAACTCCTGCTACCTCATGTGTCTACCTTTTATGTGACTTGATCATGAAGCCATGTTTCAACAGGACAATGCTCATCCACAAATGGTATATCTCTCTATGAAATGCCTGCTTGCTGTTGACGTACTCTCATGGCCAGATCTGTGTTCAATAGAATATGTTTGGGACTAGCTCGAAAGTCAGCTCAGTACCACTGCCATTGTCTGGTATATCAGGGACTGACTAAAACACTTGGGAGCCTCAGGAAGGAACACAGTGACTTTACAACTCCCTTCCCAATCAAATCAGTGTATGTGTCCAGGCTAGAAGTTGTGCAACGTCAAAAGTGGTCTCCCAGTGCAAAGTTCTTTATAAATTTGATGCGATTTTGTAAGCACTGAAATAATACCACATGCACTCTCAACACATGAAGCTCCATTTCGTTTCCAACTCTCATTCCTCGTGCTTCACTTTGCTTGTCAGGCAGTGTGCAAACAATAAGTAACTGCTCTGTACAGTTACCATTCTTAGTAGACCGATAGACCACAAAAACTAAATCCTAAGTAAAATTGGTATAAAAACCAACTTTTTCAGTAACAATAAAATAAAAGACTTTAATGTACCTGATCGTCTCCAGACGGATGGGGCCTAGGAAATTTATAAAAAGGCGAAACTGAGAGGACAATAAGGCAACACAATGGAGCATGAAGTCCATAGAGGTTTAAAACAAATGTAACATCATGTAGACTTTCCCAGAATACAGATTTTCATAAAAATTTTGGGAACATAGTCCTCTTCAAATTGCATGACTTTCATGAACGACATATTTCATTAAGGGAAATATCTCTGCTATGTTAGAAACGTTATGGTCTGAGGGTTTCGAGCCTAGCCTGCCATCAGGGCAACTAGCAGATGAGAAAAGACAAGAGAACAATAAATCCATTACACGAATTTTTTTAATATACATATGGAAAGCGTTAAAACAAAGGATAGCCGAGAGGGATAAAGAGCTGCTTCCTGGACTCGGGTAGGCGCCCCGGCCCTGGTTCGAATCCACCCAGTGGATTAACGACGATAGCTGGTGTGCCGACCAGCCTGGATATGGTTTTTAGGCGGTTTTCCCATCCCACTAGGTGAATACCGGGCTGGTCCCCACATCCCACCTCAGTTAAATGACTCTCAGACATTTGAAACACGTTCACACTATTTCACGATTCATACTAGACGCAGATAGCTGAGGTACACTAATTCCATCCCAGGGGGTATGGGGTGGCGGCAGGAAGGGCATCCGGTCATGCCTTAACATTCACCATGCCAAATCCGTACTTAACCCTGCCGACCCTGCACATAATGCGAGATAAAGGCAGTAGCAAAAGAAAGAAAGAAAGAATGCAAATCGTTAAAACAAAACAAGTTTTACCAGATGATTTATAAATCATTTTATCTATATGCTATGGCTTTTTCGTACATAGTGTATTCAATGGCTTTCATAGAAGTCACGAACTCAGTATGATGTATGTATATTCGTTTATACAGTAACAAGTGAAATTACATTTCTTTGCGGCTATGAATGGCAGATTAAAACTGAAGAAATTGCAGAAGAGTAGGCATCAGAGGAGATGGGACCTGGATACATTGAAATTGCCGTGGCTGTTAAGAGTTTGAAACGGAGCATTGGACAACTATTGTGTGAAACTTTGGAAATGAATACAGTGTAAGACGAGGGGTTTGATGAAGGCAAGACAGTGTCAAATAAGCAACGAGACAAGGCTGACTAATATCTCTGCATAGCTTGTGACATTCTAAATTTAGTTGATGAAAGAATGAAAAATAAATATGCAGCAAATGAATCTGGCAAAAGAGAATACAGACACATGACAGTGAGACTGACAGGAAATGTATAACTGCAAAGCAAGAATGGCTGCAGAAGTTATGCAGAACTGTGCTACTATGCATAAGAGTTGGAAAGATAGATGCAACAAATAAGAAAATCAAAGCAACCTTTGGAAAAAGAGAGAAGCGGCTGTCTAAACACCAGATGCCAGGCCAGTACTTAGCAAAGAATGTAATGCTGAAAAGTAAAGGAATACAGATAACGGGTAGAAAAAGGAAACCAATTTGAAGGCGGTTTTATAGAAAGGGAATAGGAAATACGTGAAGATGGGGATGAGATAGGGATATGATACTACAAAAAGGATTTGACAGAGCAGTGTAAGACCCACATCGACACAGGGCACTTGGAGATGACAATATCACCTCAGAGTGATTGAGATACTTGGCAGAACCAAATACAACAATCCATGCCACCTGATATGCAATATATGTGAGACTGGGGAAATACCCCTATACCTCAAGAAAAATCGCTGTTGTAATGGCAGCAGATGCTGAAAGATGTGAATAATAGCAAACTGTCTTTTTAGTAGGTGTTAATCTCTAAAAACTGAGACGGATTTTTGAAGAGGTGTGGAAACCTCATGAAGATCAGCCAGTTTCGATCCTGGAGACATATGAAAGCATAGAGGGCAATAACTACACTATGACTCATCTTAGACAGTATATATATATATATATATATATATATATATATATATATATATATATATATATATATATATATATATACTAACAATAGTTGATAGAATATTGATTCTATGGTTCAATAAATCTTAGTTTTTCTAGCATATTGTTTCTTTAACATGAAATGAGTGCAACAGTTCTCAGCTGATGCACTAAATAGAACATGTGCACATATTAAAATGTCAAAGGTGGAGATATCCCGTCTTGAATGGCCCCAGAGATTCAGTCATTGTAAATTTTTTTCTGAAGGTTTTTACTGCAGAATACAGCTTACTTGATTTTTTTTTAGTTTCGACAAAAGCATGACAATTCGGGATATACTATAATTCCTGTGATGATGGTTCTAAAAAGAAATGAAAGTTGAATGGAAATCTTATAAACCTGTTACTGGAATAAATGAGTCAGTGTAAAAGTCCACCACATAGATATGTTACTTGTAAACTTTGGAATATAATTTGGGTCTCTACTTGTATTATTTTCAGTATCACAATCATAGTTCAGTACTACATGTAGTTAGTAGTTTTAGTGACAACAGACTTTTTGTTTGGTAGCTGAAAGATTTTAGCAAAAGGAACTAAAACAAGATAAAGTAAAAATTAAAGTCTTACATTGTTGACATTTGTTGTTTGAATTTTATCATTATGAAACTATTGAAGGGCGTTTTGTTTTAATTGTTAAAAACCAGTAAAAAGTAAAGATTGCATAAACTATATTTTATTCGAAAAAAATGGTATCACAATTTTAGCTGTTATCTTCAGGTCTTAAACTTTTTTTGCAGTAAGAGGTGTTCATGTTACGCTATCTCTAGTACAAGATGTCAAGTATTTACAACTCAGTACATTGTAAATGTTTGACATTGGTAAAATATTTAAGAACACACAGCACACAGCCCCTAGTCCAAAACACCGTGTCCATATGCACATTGCTCACAGATACTTGTTACATGATACAAATGCAGTATACAATAGCACATCTGTTTACATATGCTGGACACATACTTATTGCCTGTTTGAGTATGTGTCCAGCATTTGTAAACAGATGTGCTATTGTGTGCCATATATAAGACAAACCACACCACACACATATACATCAGGTAAAATTACAACCTTTTTGATAGTAATGTGGGAATTTTCTTTAGCCCAGAACATATAATTATGCTATAAACAGTGTGATTAAGTTTAAAGTGAACTTCATCCAATCCAGCAATGTTACCTATATTCTTGGTTCACTTGCACCATCTCCTGAAGACCTTTGCATAATTGGATGTAGCAATTAGAGGCGTCATTAGCTACCTGTATCACCACCCCTGGTCTTGACATATACAACATCACTTTCTTCAGAAGTCATAGCACACCACTAGCACTTAACACTATTCTCACGTAAGACTTCCACTGAGATTTTTTTGGTGATGACAGACACTGGGACCAAGCAGTAATTAACTGAAATGTAAATGTTCTTATTCTGTCAGTAATTTTACAAGTTGATTACTGGTGATTACAGATGTTTACCATCACAAAACCTGCAGCTTGTCTGGAGTACATAATACTTGTTTTCAGTGTACTATTTAACAATGTTAACCAGATACTCTGCCTGAGTTACTACCGACAATCAGCTTGGCTTACTATGAACTACTATATACACCCTGGGAAATTCTGGATATCTGTGCCTGAAATAATTGTGGTAAAATAGGCTGCTGTGATATACCAAATATGCACCATTCTCACTGTAGGATATGTAATTGTAGAATTTTTATGAACATGCGTTTATTGGATCCATACTTCAGCTAATGTGAAAAAAAAGAATGTTTCTTAATAGAAGATAATGTTGAAAAAGTACTAGAACACGTATAACAAAACATATCTTATGGATGTCTGCACTCTAAACAGTATTAGCATATCTCACTCCACAAATTATAATATTAAGACATCTTATTGCTGATTTCTCTCATTTCAATGAATCAGTATCATTTGTAAAAAACTTGATGCATTTGTAGTTCCAACTCCATGACATTAAGAACAGAAACAACAGTGCCTTAGCTGCCAAAACTACATTAACAAAGTGGTTCTAACTGTCCTCTTTGGGTATTTACATTGTGTGTTTAGAGGCAATACTGTGACGCTTGCAGCTTATTACTCACTCGTTTCATTGTCAAATATTTTGAAGGGATTTGGATAAATAACTCTGACTACTCGGCAATATATATTTAAGTGTTTAAAGTAAAACCACAAAAGCGGTATATTAGTAAATTAGAATAATTTAAATACAAGTGCTCTTGAATACTTAAAATACAAATATAGTAAATACTAGTACAATCTTCTGCTTGTCGTTACACCAATATTGTCACCTCTTGGTGATACTTGTGTGCTTGTCAATATGCTTGAATGATGAAGTTAGGCTGTATAAGAGTTGTGAAAATACATAAGGTAAAACACACAGAAATTTTCGTACATGTGTGGCTGTTAATAAACAAAGGAAATGTAAATCTGCAACAAAGAGCCATGGAACTTCCATGCAGCCAAACAGCTCCCTTGCAAAGAATACATTGCTTCTGTGCTGCTCCACAAGGGAATAAAGTATAAATTATTCATTTGTGCTTTTTCTTCCTTTATCCTCTTTCCTGTAATTGCCATTAATCACACCAAATCATAAAATTCTTCGTTGTTTGAATGTATACTATTAAGAAAAAATTTTGACCTCATGATGAACAGTAACTTACTGCAAGTTGTTAAGATGCCATCTATACTAGCTGTTCAGTTGACTGTAAGTACTAATTATTCATATACCAAATTTCTGCATATACAACATTACTATATTGATAACAATCATTGAATGCTTACGAACAAACTGTTTCCTGGATGAAACTCAGCACAAAATTTGGAAATTTAATCAACAGTACTAACATAAGAAAATAGGCAGGCCATTAAACCTAATGTTTATTTCTGAATTAGTTCATGATGGCATTTACAGAATAATTACCTATAGAAAATTTACTGTGTGAATCATTACTACAGAATGATTTTCTCTGACAGTGTCACAATATAGACTTGTTAAAACTTCTTAAAGTTTGGAAAATACACAGGTACATCTATTTATGTTCATTATTTATTTCACTTTTTGAATAATATTAACATAACACAAATGACTATGACTTTCTGTAATGGCAGAGAAAATGAATAGTCTTTGAAAAAATAGAATTTACACTAAAGTCCTTGAATTTATCAAGCATATATACTGCTGGTACTCAGTATTTTATGTAAAAACGAGACACTGTCGCCACTGTCAGGAAACAATGTTGTTACAACTTGTAAAAACAGTGCTGCATCTTTATACTCATTACATGTATCTTCTTGTGTAAAAGATACAATATGTTTCTTATTATGAACTGTTACATTTCTTCCTTAAAAAAGCTGATGGCTTTTCCTGCTCATTTATTTGAATTAGCTGTGTTACCCTACCTTCACCTATTTCCAAGGAAAGCTGTTACTCGTTTCCACATGTTCGATATATATAAAAAGAGTTTACTATGAAATTGTCACACATAACATTTTGCACTTGCGTAATAGCTTAAATGTGTTACAGTTTTATCTTCCAATTCACAATGCCGCTGGAAAAATCTACCTAATTTTCGTTAGTTGTTGTATGATGATATTCTACAATGGATGCAAATAGGATGACTGGTGGCAGGACTGATTGAAGTGTAAGGAGGGAAATAAAGTAGTGTACTAAGTATTCCCATATGACACAAACATACGAGGATAGTATGTAACTCTTGATGTCTACTTTGTGAACCAGTCACAACATTCCCATTCACTGTCATATTGTTACATTTCTTGTTGTGATCAGACAGAAACAAATTTGTATAGGAATTAATTTTTTCATTTCATTGTGTAAGATTTGTTGCACTGCATTACATAAAACTCATTCTGTACTAAGCAAGAGAGATGGATGTCTAGGATATGAGAAGACTACAGTGATATAGATTTTGCTGTTGAGCACTATTATGAAATAACATTAAGAGGAACTACATTATTACAGCAGTAATACTGATTGTATTGCAACTCACTGCAATTATTTCCTGATAAATTGTTCTTCAATTGAATGGAGGAAGTTTCTGAGCTGACAATTCCTTAATTCAATAATAAGTTCAATTAAATTACCAACAGATCATTTAGAATTATCTAACTCTAAGATGAATGAATGTATAACCATCTATCTGAATTCTTTTTCTATTAACATCTAACTTTTTAAGTCTTTCTAGACATTCTATCACTAGTATTATATTTACCTTCCAATATCTTTTAGGAATTAGAACCTATCAATGTAGACACAGTCAAACGATATTAATGAGCATATGTTTTTGTAAATAGTTCTAAAAAAACATGTTTTTGAGAGTATGTATAGATTAATTCATTTTTACATTTCATTTATGTAAGATTTCTTGCCCTACATTGCACTAAACTGATTCTGTACTAAGCAAGAGAGATAGATGTCTAGGATGTGGGAGGAGCACAGTGATATAGATTTTGCTGTAGAGCAATATCATGAAATATATACACACAATTTAGTATATGGCAGACACAAATGACAGTACAATTAGTTATTAACTGAAATAATTATAGCTATAAACAAGCATCTAACATTTTTATATAGGCTATTGCATCTGGAGTCACCATCAGGAAATGTTGAAGTTTCCCTTCACGAGCTGTGAAACAGCTTCCTTCTATGATGTGTTTTGTGGTTTGGATTTCACCACATTCGCAGATTTCTTGCCCCATTTATGGTGGAAATAGGCATGTATACCATGCTGGGTCTTCATTCTGCTCAGAGTTGACCATGTTTTATTTGGTAACTCAAAACCCAGAGGCTTTTGGGTAATACATGGAATTTCGTTACTCTGCTTTGTGGTCCACTTTTGAGGCCAGACTTTGGTGAAGCTGAATTTATTCTCTGTGGCTTTGATTGCCATTTTGATAGCAAAGGCAGCTATGGGTGGTGTATTCAATGTCCTCATGTATTGGAACGTTATTGTTGCTCAAGATCTTGCAATCTCTTGTGAGTGCGTTTATATGACGGAAATTTGGCACTTGTATATGGCTCAGTACTTGGAGACTTTCCATGTGGGTTGATTTGGTGACTCCTGCGCTCACTCTCATTGTGTTATTGCGCTGCACATCAATTTTATGGGAGTGAGGACTGTTAAACCACACTGGCGCACAGTATTCAGCAGTTGAGAAGACAAGGCTAAGAGCAGATGAGCATAGGACAGAGGCAAATGCTCCCCATGTTGTTGCACAGAATTTTTGAGTATTATTGTTCCTCGATTTTAATTTCTCTGCTATTTTTGCTATATGCTCTTTAAATATGAGAGTTTTATCGAGTGTCACACCTAGATATTTTGGTGTTTTACTTTACATAAATGCATTTAGAGCTCCTTTTTGGCCTGTTTGTTGTTTACATGAAATCCTGTAACCTCTGTTTTGCTGGTGTTTGGTTAGAGGCACCATTTTCGGAAGTACCTCCCCAACTTTTCCAGGTCGGCTGTACAGACCTCCTCTAATTTCTCAAATGAGCTAAATCTTGTTGGAAGTATCCAGTCATCACTACTGTATGCCTTTTAGATCCCTTTGCTGGCATGTCTGTGATATATAGGATGAACAGGAAAGGTGCAAATACAAGTCCTTGTGGCAGCTATTCATGAGTTTTCATGGTGAGCTTATATTGGATCCCGTATAACCTGAAGTGTTTTATCATTCAGCGTGCCATTTAGCAACCGAGATGTTGGTTTGCATTGGATCACATGATGTACTGTACAGAATATGCTTCTCGCCAGCCTGTGTTGTGGGTGGCTGATAAATCAATGAATGCTGCAGAGGGTTTAAGCTTTCTTTGACATCCTTCTTCAATTTAAGTTGTAAGCGAGGGAATGTGGTCAACACCTACCCACCCACCCTCCCACACACACACACACACACACACACACACACACACACACACACACACACACACATATATATATATATATATATATATATATATATATATATATATATATATGTATATAAAAATAACAAAGAAACTTACAAATATGTTCAAGAAATAACCTTACAAAAATCTACAGCATTGTTCTCAAGGATAGACCTTGAGTCAGACGATTTACAAAGCAACTCTGCAGACATACAGACAATATCGCAGAATAATTTCGCAAATGTTTGCTACAGTTTCATGGACACCTATAGAGGACAGATGAAAACACACTCAGGAAAAGAGAGAGAGAGAGAATGCTCCTTTGTTGTGGAAATCTTATGACTTCAAACTGAGTTACTCAAAACAATTATTCTGTAACTCAGTGATGAAAGCAGATATGTAAATTAAAGTAATTTTTTCGTAGCTCCTGTCACATGTCCTATGGCTTCAGTCACATATAATGTAAATGTATCTCAACTACTCCACTTCATTAATTCTGAAATGTGGATTTTCGAACAAAAGTTTTCTTCTTTACAAAGTAACACTATCTCTTCTTGTACTTCGTTGTTTAAACATACTTTGTTTATAACTGACAGAGTTATGTGAGAGGTACTGTAGTGTATACAATCCTTGCCATCAGTTTTCTCGGATATTAGCAGATTCTTTGCACCTATATTTCCTGCGATTTATTACCTGCTTACTGATGTTGCTGTGCTACCATACACTACATTATGCAAAATCTGTAATCTCTTTCTCCCTCACATTATATTCCATTCCCCATACCCCACTAATATTGCTTTTATAAATACCATTTCTTTCTTAAGATTTGTTGATTCCATTTTCTTTGTATTATATTCAGTAATTGTCTGTTCTCTCCATATAGTCTTATTAAATATTCTTTTTCTCTCTGTGCATCCAAATGACTCTTCCTGTGTTCACATTTTGAATTATTTTGTTAGCTATCTTTGCAGTAAAAGTATTGGTGCAATCTGTATTCCTAAATTAGACTTGGTTCTTATATCATTCTAAGCACTTAGGTAAATCAGACCTAGAATGAACCTGAATTAAAATCTTATGATACATGCTGTCTGATTGCTCCAATTTCTGAATGCTGATTGCTATATGATCTTCATGAGATTCATAAAATTGCTTTTTAACTTTGTAGGTATACTAACAGTAGTATTTGATTGCTGAATAGATTTATTCGAGAAATAGAACCATGCAGAGCTACTCAGACCTTTTAAATACATAATTCATTATTTCTCGTTTTCTATCATTTAGGTAAACTGTAGCAGGCACATCATCCTAAAGAAAACCACTAAGTCTAATTTCAGTATTTTATCCAGTGATTTGTATTTGTAATAAACAACAGTTACATTATAATGAAATCTCATGAAATGACTTGATGCAGTTTTTGCAGATACCTTTACTCAGTTTTGTGCCACAAGTTTTGAATAACCTTTACCATCTGTTACAAGAAATATTTATTAACTACACATTTCATCCCAGTAATACCCAGTTTTATAAAAGGAAGGGGAGAATTACATAGTAAAATTACTTGTAAATGTTATAAAAGTACTGACTATTGCATTTTGTTATTAAATGCTTTTAAAAGTTGGTTGATAAATGTGTTAAAGATTCTCTAATGTAAACAGCACTTCTTATAACAAAAGGATTTACTAACCACGAAGTGAGCTACAACTGTGAGCTTTCTCAGTGATTTTAATATTAACAGGCTTCCCACTGAGATAATTTGTTATCTTGTTTTTTCTTATGTTTTCTTGTCTCTTGTAATATTGTGTTGCATGTAACTTCACTGTGCCAGTTTATGTTTAGAAGTGCCTATTACAGAGTTCTGAATATCTATGCTCAATCCATTTGGATAATTATTGAGATACACAGCTAAAGAAAGGTTGTGAGCTGCTGTTACATGTTAGTGCCATTACTTCCGATATTTTATGTATATTTTCGTAGATCTCTTTGTTATTTCTCATTTTCCAACAATCAGTGGTTTATATTGGACCCACTATTTTCGTAATAACCCCTCTTTCAAGTACCTCTACTTTGTCCATAGTATTTTGGAAAATGAGGATGACAGGACAGGACAGTGAGACTAGTAGCTTTTGCTGTGATCACCTCATAGAAGTGTCTGCTTGTGATTGATATTGAAAAATGGTTTACTTTTAATTGTAACTGTATATAGATCGCCACTGAGAAATTTTAAGTTGTTTATGAGGAATTCGGTTTCCTTACTATATTATCTGTAAGACAGCAGCAAGTAGGTAAGCTCTGTAGTAATTTAAGTGTAGACTTCTAAAGAAGTGTTATAGGATAAATGATCTGGGAACCTTATTTAAATCCTACAATTTAATCTCAGCGATTAACTTTCCAACACAGGTGCTTGAAGACAGTAGCACCCTAGTAAATATTTTCTTTGATGAATCTTAGAGTGGGGAAATAACTGTATAGCTAGTAACAAATGCTCTCTCTGATCATGACATACAATTAGTGGGGATAAATGGCATGGTTCTCCTTGACAGCTGTTCTCTTACATAGAATAATTTGTATTATTGTAATGTATCAAAGTGGTGGGTAGGAATTAATAACTCACATATGTATTTAAAATAATAATGATAACAAAAAGAGAGTGGAAAACAAAAAGAATATGTAAACATTCAAAATGTAGCCGTATTTACAAATTAATTCGGATGTGAGTGTAAAATGTCTCGTTTCTCATCATTAGAATTTATTGTGCAAACGATCCATGGAATGTAAACTAACTGAAACCACAATTGGCTCATCACTAAGCAGATAAACATCTGTTTCTTATGACTGATGTATAGTGTTTTGTTAAGTATGTGTTTCTTATTATAGATTTTATCGTCAACAATGCTCTTTCTATTTTGTTAAATTTTATACCTAATGCAAAATTTTCTAGAAACTTTTGCTGAAGAGTTCTTTAAGATATTTAAACTTACTAATTTGCTCTATTTTAGTTATTTGTGTTTCTATATATTTTAGTGAATTTTTTTGTGTTTGTCATGAATTTCATTTTGTCACTTGAAATTTTGATGCCTGGTCTATTTGATAATTTTTTCCAGAAAATTAGTTAGAGAGAGTGCTTCTGTCATTTGTTTAAAGTGTTCCAAAATCGTCTGGAAAATGTGAACAGCTCCTGTTCTTTGTCTTCCCAGATTTAGTGACTCTTTTTTCCTATTTCTTAGTTCCAAATATCAACTCCTTACATTTTTTTCTAAAATACAGTTAAACAGTAAAGATGATATTTGACAGTTTTTATTTCAGTTACCCGAGATACTTCTGCCACGCATTTCACTTGAGATATCATATTTGTCAGATTTTCATGAGTTATGTCTCATTTTGTTTTAACATTAAATTTTCTATTATTTTTACCTCTTGTTTCCTTATTTGCTACATCAAATGCTTTCTTGAAGTAGATAAATTATAATATTACAGGTGTGCTTACTACACTCTGTGCTGAATCAAAAAAATTATAAATATATTCTGTGCAGCATGTTCTCTTTAGGAAATGCCCCTGATTGTCTCCCAGTTAATTGTTCAGTGGAAGTTTGGATTATGACTTACAAGCCACTGGCAGAATAGACACTTTTCTGTAGTTCTCGATATGTTATTTGTCTCCATTATTGCGTAGTGGGTGGATTAATACTATTGTCAGCACTTTCAGATTATTTCCTGTTTTCTAAATGTACTCAACAGACAAGTGTTAATGATAGTTCTTAGCACTTTAATAATTCTGTTGTAAAGGCTTCATCAGAACTTGCTTTGTTGCTTTTGAGTGGTTGATGGCTTTATCTTCTTCTAAACATTCTAGTATTGTTGGAAAATCTAATTTTTTTCATGAAAGTGAGAAAGTGAGAATGAGAGCCTGTTAAAATTCTGCTGATAATGCATAATTTTTCTCAATACTTAATCATATTTGGGAATATTCATCTTTTAAATAAATATCTGGTTCTTGATACGCTTTGAGTAAAAGAATAAAAGTATGGCAAAAATTTCTAGTATTCTTTTTGATGAAATTTTATAGAAAATGTTAAGCTGCGATTTTTCGAAAGTTCTTTTGGTTTTTGCACATTATTTGTGATGTTTCTGTTCCTTGATGATTGACTTTTTCAACTTTTTCTTCTTTTTTGAATATCTGAAATTTCACCATTTTTGAGCTCTTTGTTGTAGCGCTTCTTCACACTCCCAGTTCCACCATGTCTACTTTTTATTCTTCACCTTTCGTAATGTGTCCTGTGCAGCTTTAGAAATTTGTACCTGGAAATCATGTCAATCACCACTTTTAGTGGTCTTCATTTTCATAAATTTTCTGCTGTAATACAGTTGGCATTGTGTCTGCTGTAATGGTATTGACATTGTGTCTGATCACTTTCTGAACTATCTTTTTAGTTTTATATTGATGAAATAGTACTATGTGCAAGTATTGTTTTACGTGGAAGGTCTAGTATTTTAATCTTAGAGAAATAATGATCTGAATCATACTCCCCATATCTGATCAGTTTAACAGTCCCTTGATATTTCTTATGTGTGTATGGTCTATATGAAATTCTTCCAATTTTGGGTTTGGAGATATAAGAGTTTTGAGTTTTCTTGATAGCTGGCAAATATTTGTGGACATCAATTTGAATTTGAATGTGTGATCAGCCTCTCACCATTTCTGTTTGTTGTTCCTCATATTTTCGAACAACTTTGGTAAATTTCTCTTCCTCCTCATCTTACTCATTGGAGTCATCAAAAAGTATTGTACATTGTTTGTAGGACATTTCTCGTTTCAAAACATCCACTAACTGAAATATTTTCTGTGGACCTCTTCTCATCATTTGTTAGTTTATGGTAGTTTATGATGGTATGGCTTTTATTTTTGCACTTTAGTGCTAATATGGACGTCCTTTTTGATTTTGATGTAAAATCTGTTATACTATTTATCATACTTTTGTATACATAAACATCAGTATGATTTGAATTATTTTTAGTGCTGGTTTTCCCTAATAAATTCGGCAGTGTTATGTATCAGCTGCATTATCACCTAATAATCTTGATTCTTGCACTAGTAAAATTTGTGTATGGTTCTTCTGTAGAAGAAGCTACAATTATTTTTGTTTTCAAGTTTTCAGAAAATAATTTACATTTCATGCATGAAATTAGTACTTGACCTTAAAAAATGTCGGAGGTCCCTAGTATCCTAGGTCCCATTGTATCACAACATTTAATGGTCAGTTCCTCATCAGAGGTACACATCCATCCACAATGCAAATATTAATTTTGCTATTTGAAGTTGTAAATTTAGGAAAGCAGGAAATCTAAAATCTTCCCTGATTTCCCAAAACAACCTATGATATTGAAATGAATACCGTAAGAACCTGGTCTTTCAATTTAAAGCAGTGAAACTATTTTCTTGGACCAAAAATAACTGCAGTTAAAGAGTATTTTTACCAGAAATGTTTATTATGCATAATGGGTCTTCTGTGGTCATACAGGAAATATGGTGCCATATATTTAAATTCATATTTATGGGTTAAAAAGAGTATATCTTTATAATATTGGCATCCAATTTGCTAATTCTGTTTTTCCCCTTTTTAGATATTCTGCATACCATTCTTTCTGCCTTTGTTGTATGTGAAGGTTGGAACCAAAAAAATGTGGTTGCAAATTCAGTTTTGACAATATTCGAATTTTTTGAACCCACTTCTGCTTACCATGCATTGGTTTTTCTGCACTTCACCTTACATTTGTGAAACCTCATTCATCTGCATTCTACATAGGGAGTGGTAGTTACCAAACAGTGTATGCTTGTCTTGCTTAGTTTACTGTGTGTGTGTGTGTGTGTGTGTGTGTGTGTGTGTGTGTGTGTGTGTGTGTGTATGTGTGTGTGTTCTTTTCTATTATATGGTAATTTTCTTGTAGGATGAGACACAGTTTTTTGTTGCTTATCCTTACGATTTACATGTGATTGTCTGCAGTGGCAAATTTATGTTGTGTAAGTATTTGTCAAAATATTGAATGATTTGTTCTGTAGTTCTCTGCTCTGACATGCTCTTTGTATCTTGTGTCAAACGTTCTCCTAGTTTAAATTGCGTAGCTTTCATTAAACATATTACATTTTAGTAGATTCCTACTAGAAGTCTGCTTTTTCTATTGTTGCTGTAAACTAATTTTGAATAGAATTATTGGTGTGGCTAGCTATTTTTATACATTGTTTTCTGCAAATATTAGATGTTCCACGTGTGTATTTGTAGTTCTCATTATATATGACCTCCTGTTTTCTGTTTGTGTGTCTGTGTTGTCATTGTTCTTGCGTTTTTCCATGTTTGTGGTGTGGGAGTCTGTTTCCATGCTGATAACCAGGTGTTAATTATATTTGATTTTATTGTTTCGCTTTGACACTAAATTTTCTAACTATCCATGGTTTGTGTCGGTATGATATTCACTAATTTATGGTAGCTGTCAATCTCTAATGGTATTGTGTTTACCGTGTGTGTGGCATGTATATGTGTGGTGTTTGTTTCTCTGAGTTTGAGTCATTTTATGTCTGATGTATTATTGTACCTGTTATGGGTTTTTGTCATTTGTAAAAAATATTAGTTAGCAGCAAAAGAAGGGAAACTGCTCAAAAAAGGTTTTACTGCACAAATACACAAAAAATACATTAAACGAATTGAAGTTCAGAAAAACCTTAATGAAACAAAGTAGGTAAACATTCATCTAACGAGTCAGCTGATGAGAAAAAAAGGGGAAACATCATCATGCAGATGAATGAAAACACTGTAAATGAAGCAATACAGGGTCCATAACACTGAAAAAACTCGAAGACATGTTACAGGAACACAACACGAAAATTACAGATGTGCATAAGGGAAGCGTAGTGGTGGCAATGAATAACTGCAATATATTAATAAGACAAATGAAATATCATGAAAATAAAATAATGTACCTACAATTGGATCCAATGAGCGTCTTCCATCTGAAGTTGAGAATCACTATGAAAGACAAAGACACACTCACACAACAGAAAAAGAAAACTGTTTGAAAGAAATCCTAGTGCACTTTCACTCAGATGCCAACAAGAATACACAAGAACGATCTCCCAGTCAGACCTATTATTAACTATACAAATGCTTATACATACCCACCTACAAGGGACCTGTTGTAAAATATGTTATCATAAATCTACAAATTACAAGAGGAGAGAACTATGAGAAACCCTACAGAACTGATTTATTATATAAAAGACATACTAGTGCATATTCTAGACACAGTCACAATCCTCTCAGTTGATGTGGAGAACATATATTCTTAAATACCAACGACAGAAACAGTGAAAATTTTAGAAGCAAGCCTTAAAAAACACAGTACACTTCCCCATCAATACATCAGTGAAACTGTCAAGTAGCTGTTGCTACTAATAGAATGTAACTAATTCCCATTCAGTAATGAATTCAATTTATCTTCACAAACATGTTTTTGAATCATATAGAACAGATTGTATTTAACTAACTGGCGCCAAATAGGTACAACATCCTGTACTGGATTAGCTATGTGGATGACATCCTGTGCCTGAAAGATGAACAAAGTATTAAAACTAACCAGTTACAAGCAGAAAGACATTCAAGATAAGATAAATTTAACAATAGAAAAATAATTGAATGGTAGTTAAACTTTTTGGATATTATCATAAAGATTCAGAACAATAAACACAAATTCGGCATATATTGAAAATCCACAAATGATACAATAATACATCAGACAGTAAATTAACCAACTCACACAAATAAGATCACTTAGATAGATATTACACAGACTATGCACAATACCATGGGACACAGACAACTATAAAAAGGGGAAAATAGCATAGTGTAAACAGCTACAGAAAATGGATACAAAACATCCTAATAACAAAGCTAAACAAGACAATAAAGACATAGAAAAGAGCAAACACTCAGCTATCATCACAAGGAGTGAATCCCATACAAACAGGCATTGTTGACACAATATCGAAATAACAGAGACTGAGACAGAACCGAAAGCAAAAGTTGATATAAATGACATACAACTTACATACACAAACAAGATATCAGATGTGTTCAGAAAGCAGAGTGTAAAAGCATCTCACAAATCAAACAATTTAGTTAAAAACGCAGTTCTTTCCAAGAGCGATATAAAAACAAATAAAGATGAAAAACCATGGAGTATCTAATACACGTCATAGAAGATATATAGGTATATAGAAGATATATAGATATATAGATCATATATAGACCTGGTTAAGACAGCTATTCAAACTGGTGGCAGTAATGTGCTTTTTGTGCAACTGCTTCAGCATCATGATCAGCCTAATGTTAATGTGGGGTGGGGAGGGCGCTGATGGCAGAGGTCATGGGTCACATGTCAGTGGATGCAGTTGGGTCTATCAGTAGAGTGGGTTTCACTAGGCATGGCCTGCAGCTCAACAGGTATGGGAAGGGGAGGCTGGCTAAGCTTATAGGTGACAGTGTAGTGGGTTGTGGTGGTGGTGGTGGTGGTAGTGGTAGTGGTGGTGGTGGTGGTGGTGGTGGTGTCGCTCATGGAAAAATTCCTGTAGTAGTTAGTGTTAGAGCTGCACCTTTTCTTGACTGAAGTCAGCTCATAGGTATACCTGCTTAGAGGAAGTCCCTCTAACTAACGGCTCACCTTCCAGGAATGTAATGTTTCCAAGTAGAGAAGGAATTAGAATATTTCATCAAAATATAAGAGGTATTAGAGATAAAATTAGTGAACTGGTTATAGATTTTGACTATGAAATTATTGGAATGTCAGAGCACCACTTAAATAATTTGACAATTCAGAGACTTCCTTTACCAGGCAACAGATTAGCTGGATGTTTCTCAAGGAGTTCCTTGCACTGTTTTGGAGTGGCTATGTATGTAAAAAACAGTATTCCATTTGAGTCCATAGACGTATCACAACACTCCACTGAACAGATATTTGAATGTTGTGCAGCAGTAGTTGAATTTAGTGAAACTAAACTTCTAATTGTTGTTGTTTATAGGCCCCCTAACTCCGACTTCAGAGCATTTCTGCTCACGCTAGAGAGGGTTCTTGATTCAGTTTGTAGGAAGTACCAGAAACTACTTATATATGGTGACTTCAATATAAATTTTGTATATGATGGTGCAAGAAAAAGGATGTTGGTAGGTCTCCTAAATTCATATGATCTGATGCAGACTGTGTTTTTCCAAGTAGGGTGCAGGGGAACAGTAGCACAGCCATAGACAATATTTTTATTCATTCTTCATTACTAGATTGGCATTCTGTTAGTAAAAGCGTGAATGGCCTTTCAGACCATGATGCACAAATTTTAACACTAAAAGGGTTTTGTACTCAAACCAATGTCATCTTTTAATTACAAACTATGTAGGAAAGTTAATCCAACAGCAATAGAGAATTTTTTAAACCTTGTCAAGGAACAAGAGTGGCAGGATGTTTATAGTGCTGATAACATAGAGAATAAATACAATACTTTCCTTATCACATTTCTCTTGCTCTTTGAGTGTTGCATTCCATTAGAACATTCTAAATGGGGTACTAACAGTAATGAGTAGCCAGGGTGGCTGACTAGTGGGATAAGGTTTATCATGTAGAACAAAGCAAGAATTATGTAAAAATGTTAGCAGTAGTCACAATCAAGCTACAGTAGCCCATTACAAACAGTATTGTGAGGTCCTTAAAATGTTATTAAGAAGGCAAAGAGTATGCGGTATGCAAATAGAGTAGCTAATTCACAGGATAAAATTAAAACCATATGGTCAGTTGTGAAGGAAGTGTCTGGTCAGCAGCACAAGGTCGACAATATAAAGTTAGTTCCCAGTAGAAATATTTCTGTTACTGACAATTCGGATATATGTACAGAATTTAACAATAATTTTCTGAGCATTACTGGTGAATTAAATAAAAATTTAGTTTCTACAGGAAATCATGTAGCTTTCTTGGCAAATGTCTTTCCGAGATTGATGTCTGAAATACTCCTCTGTGATACAGACGACCGGGAGAGTGAGTCAATAATTGAATCACTGAAGACTAAGGACTCTCGTGATTATGATGGAGTGTCTAGCAGAATATTAAAGTACTGTGCTGCACATGTTAGCCCTGTATTTAGCCATATTTGTAAATTTCCTTTAGGAATGGTCAGTTTCCTGAGAGATTGAAGTACTCAGTAGTAAAGCCGCTTTATAAAAAGAGAGAAAGGGATAATGTAAATAATTTTAGACCTATTTATATGCCATCAGTGTTAGCAAAAGTTATTGAAAAGGCTGTGTATGTAAGGATAATTGATCATTTTATATCACACGATTTGCTATCAAATGTACAGTTCGGTTTTAGAAGTCGTTTAACAACTGAAAATACTATAGTCTCTTTTCTCTGTAAGGTACTGGTTGGGCTAAACAAAAGTTTTCTAACGTTTGGCATATTTTTTGATCTAACTAGAGGCATTTGATTGTGTTAATCACAAAATATTGCTCCAGAAGTTGGACCATTATGGAATATGGGGAGCAGCTCACAATTGGTTCACCTCTTACTTTAGCATTAGGCAGCAAAAGGTCATTATTCACAGTGTTGATAATGGCTGTGATGTGGGGTCTGAGTGGGGTACTGTCAAGGGGGAGGGGGGGGGCCCAGGGATCAGTGTTGGGGCCACTTCCATTCCTTATTTATATAAATGATATGCCCTCCAGTATTACAGGTAACTCTAAAATATTTCTGTTAGCTGATGACACTAGCTTGGTAGTAAATGATGTTGTGTGCAACATTGGCTCAGTTTCAGATAGTGCAGTACATGACGTAAGATCATGGCTTGTAGAAAATAAACTAACGTTAAATCACAGGAAGACTCAGTTTTTTACAATTTCTAAGACACAATTCAACAAAACCTGACGTTTTCACAGAATGGGCATATGATTAGTGAAACTGAACAGTTCAAATTTCTTGGTGTTCAGATAGACAGTAAGCTGTCGTGGAAAGCCCACACTCAGGATCTTGTTCAAAGACTTAATACTGCCATTTTTACTATTGGAACGGTATCAGAAGTGAGTAATCGTTCGACACGAAATTTAGTCTACTTTGCTTTTTTTCATTCACTTCTATCATATAGTATTATATGTTGGAGTAACTCTTCCCATTTTAAAAGGATATTTTTGGCTCAGAAACAGGCAGTTTGGGCAATAGTGTGATGTGAGTTCACGAACCTCTTGTCAACCTCTGTTCACGAGCCTGGGTATTTTGACATTGGCCTCTCAATATGTATATTCCTTATTGTCGTTTCTTGTTACCAAAATTAGCTTATTCCCAAGAATAAGCAGCTTTCACTGGGTTAATACTCAGCAGAAATCAACTCTTGTGCAAAAATGTGTGCAGTATACTGCTGCATCCATTTTCAATAAACTCGAATTCAAAAATCTTAGCAGTAATCCATGCACTTTCAAATCGAAACTGAAGAGTTTCCTCATGGTTCACTTCTTCTATTCTGTTGAGGAATTCCTTGAAAAATTAAGCTGATTCTTATTGTATTGCTGATAGCGTTTACTTAAACTTATGGATTGACTTTTTTCAGGTTCATGAACATTCTATGTTGTACTTTCATGTACTGACACGTTCCATGACCTGGGAGATTTGCTCCTCAATTTGGTCCTACGGAACTTGATGTGTAAATAAATAAATAAATGAAAATCAAACAAGGAGAACATTTGACACCGGATACAAGTAGCATGTAAGAGCGTGGAAGAATAGGATAAGTCATTCAACTTTTACTGAACACTTATAGAAACATCAACATAGAATGACACATACTTGTAAACATAATGATGAAAAACAAACAACACTTTCTAGCCCTACAAGAAAACTGCTACAACTAAAAAACCACAAAAATATATTAACAAATCATAAATGATAAGACGAATGTGGGAGCCCAAATACTTTTCGAATTAGTAGATAACTTTCTATACAATTAAATATAAAGATATCATACACCTCTAGAAATATCACCCACTCACACTCACCACCCCCACTCAGTTCCCATTCACCACTATCACTTCCTTCGTCTTCATTTTTAGTAATTACCACTCCCCCCAATTAAAGATATACAACAACTGTTGCCCCTGCCCCCTAGAATGACTGCAGAAGTTGCTTTTATAAAGAAAAGCGAAATGTGTGTGCTCAAAAATACTCTTTAACTGCATTAAGCTTCACAACAGAAAACCAATAATGATTGATACTTTCAGGGCTTATTTCTTCTGCCTGAACTTTAATTCACTTTCATAAGCACTTGTTAATTTCCTTCATTGTAAGATCAACCTACATACAAAATAAGGTGGAGGATAAGCCGATGCCTTCTAACTCCCTTCTCATATCCTTCGCCTCTTGTAACTGCAGTGTGGTTCTTCTTGAAGTAGCAGATAATCATCTGCCACCTGAATTTAACCATGTAATCTCCAGAATTTCTAATCATGCAGTACAGTCTAGAACTCTTCACGTGCTGTGTATAAGCCCTTGTATTTTTCGATCCATCTCTTAAGACAAGTTGAAGGTAAGTTTTGCCTCACATATTCTTACATTCCTCCAGAATCATAAACTGATGTTGCTTGAGGTGTGTGTCTGCTAGTTTATCCATTCATCTGTAAATAATTCGTATTAGTGTTATGTATGACTTGTTAAAGTGATTGCTAGGTAATATTATCTGTCGTTGCCTGCCATATTTGGTAGTGGAATTATTACATTCTTCTTGAATTCTGAATGTATTTTGTTGGCCTGATATGCCTTGTATACCGGTTTGAATAGCTTTGTCACTGTTGGGTCTCCCAAGGGTCTTAAAATGTTGACAGAATGTCATCTACATTAGTTTGATCTAGTTCTTTCAGTGATCTGTCAAGTTCATCTTGCAGAACCATACACTGCATCTTATTATAGCCCACTTTCTCTCCCCCTTCTGTAAAACTGCCTTCAAGTGTCTTTCCATTATTTAGCCCCTCAGTACATTGTTTTCACCTTTCAATCTTTTATTCTTTGTTTAATATGGGCTTCCTATCAGAACTGTTGTTGTTCAAACGGTGCTTCACTTTTCTTTAAAAGTTCCTTTAATGTCACAATCTTTCTTATAGTCATAAATTGTTTTACAACTTTGAATGTCTCCTCTAGGTTTTGCACCTTCTGTAAACATCATTTCTTATATGTCTGTGTTCCATTTTGCACACTTCATTTGGTGCATTTTTTATATTTCGTCTTCCATCCTTTTGATTTAATTTAGCCCTGTGTTATCCAGGATTTCAACCTCTCTCTTTCTCTAATTTTTAGAACTGTCTTGATTACTGCACACATGAAGCTACCCACTTCTGATGTATTCATTTCTCACATTACAAACGTAATGCTCTCCCTGAAATATTTATCTGTTGTTGTTTAATCTTTTTCAGATCCCACGTCCCATTTTCCCCTCATGTTCAGTTTATTCAGCTATTATTTGCACTTGAGAACTGTGGTCAGAGTCCCCATGTGAAACTCCAAATGTTCTGCACCTTAATATGCACTTTTTAAAAGTATGTTTCATATCGTTATGTAAGATACATGAAGCCTTCTACTGCCTCCAGATTTTATCACCATAAACAGCTTTCTTTTGTGATGCATAAAAGAAATTTTTACCAGCACTGAATGGTGCCCAATGTATAGTTCCACCAGAATTTGTTTACTTTCATTATTTGCTTCATGTCCTACTACTATTTCTTCTTCTTCTCTTTTTCCTTCCATCATATGGCACACCCTGATCACAATTGAAATTTCAACCTTCTTAATGTAATGGAGAATTTATTTGATTTCATTACTCCTTTTTGTTACACTTTCCGTAACTTGCCTAGCTAATTTCCACATATACTTATACTAGTATGATTGGTCATACACTATGTCTACTTTTTGTTAGGCAATCCGTTCATTATATAATTTATAGCAGTTTGTTTGCATTCTTGTTTTGTTTTCCACTTTTAGACATACACCTTCTCTGCTCATAAATGACGTCATGTTGGTTATACTGTGCTTAATTAATCCTGTATGCAATAATTCCTCCCACAGTATTTCGCTAATTACTAAAATATGCAAACTCTTCATCTTGAATGCAGAATCTGTCTTTTGTGTGACAACTGGTTGGAGATATGAGTGGATGGCTACTATATCTCCAGAATATTTTACCGAAAAGGATGCTCTCATCATTAAACCATACATCGCAGTTGCATGTCACTGGAAGATGTAATTACTGTAGTTTGCCCTTGCTTTTAGCTGTGTCGTGCCATCAACGTGTTGATAATCTCACTATCCCAAATAATTTCATCATCCACACTATTTAATCCCTTATACTTGTATTTAACTCATCAGTTAGGCTTTACACATTTACAGTCCTATTCTGTTGTGTATTCTAGTGATCCCTTACTACACAGTTTTAGGATGCTTGGGTTGCCAACAATTTTCTATCTCTCTCTTCACAGCTGTGGGTGGCGTTATAGTCATTGGAGATACTAAATCATGTTCAAGATATTACTGAACAATCACAGCATTTTTTTTGATTAACACAGATGGTAACAAGTCTGATATTACATTGGTTTTTGCTTATTCTTCACCACTTTTTGATTATCATATGATTAGTTCCAGGAATTACTGTACTATAAGAAACAGGGTCAGTAGTGGGATAAAGTAGGTGCCAAGACATGCTGCATTGTTGCCAAATTTATTCAGGATGGCGGCGATGATGTCATCCAAGATGGCAGATTTTGGCGGGAAAATAGGCCAATTGGGCTATGTCCACTCAAGAAAAAATGGTGGGAAGTTTCTAAGAGTACCTATCCGGAGCGACATAAAGTGCAATGATCACATGAAAGAAATGGTCAGAAAAGCAGACAGAGATTCATAATAAGAATCTTAAATAAATGTAATTCATTTACTAATGAAATTGCTTACAAGGCGCTTGTTCGACCGATTCATATGTATTCTTCGTCGATCTGGGACACATACCGGGTAGGACTAATAGAAGAAATGGAGAACGTTGTAGAGTTACTCAGTAAACTCCAGTAGCAGTCGCTACAAGAAATTTTCTGATAGAACTTTCTGGGATAAGAAGGACAACATATTACTTCGTCTCAAATATGCCTCGCGAAATTATCATAACAAAAAGAATCGATAATTAGACTTAATACCAATGCTTACCGACAATCATTCTTCAAATGCGTGTGAATACCTAAGGGACCAAACTGTTGAGGTCATCGGTCTGTAGACTTACACACTACTTAAATAACTTAATGTAACTTATGCTGAGAACAACATACACACACCCATGCCAGACGGAGTACTCGAACCTACGGTGGGAACGGCCATGCAGTCCATAACATGGCACCTTAAATCGCACGGCCAAGCCGTGTGACCATTCATTCTTCCCACGTGCTATTCACAAATGGAACAGGGAAGAGGAGATCATTTAGTAGGACCAGAAATACCCTCCACCACACCATGTCAGGTGGCTTGTGGAGTACTGATGTAGATGTAGGTATAGAAAATGCTCTGCCGTTTATCATAATGGTTGCAGAAGTTGAATGGCAAACACACAAAATAGGAAGTGAGGAAAAAAGCACCACAGCTATGTTTAACAAATCACATTAATCTGGTGTTACAATGCAGGTACTGAGCACTTAATTCAGTTTATGAATATCTAAAAGACAAAAATTGTGAACAGGAGTTGCAAGATATCAATGTCTGAACATCAATATAGGAAGAAATGAAAGTACGCAGGATATTTTGCTGTAGTAAAATTATCTCCACACCAAAAGTGTTTCTGATGGAGAAAGTACAAAATCGGTCATTAACAACATTGACC